>NC_081290.1:77890000-78515000 GCF_030435805.1 Mustela lutreola
TAAGCATAATTATATAACAAGTTGTTAAAAGCCCTTTGTCAACAATAAAAGTCTCTTTTCCTGGTATGAACAGTCCTAATAATGGAATATCTTGAAAATTGTATACTCTATTTAAAATCAAAGCAAACACTTCAGTAAATATTGCTAAAGTAATTAGTGTGGCATATATATATATATATATATATATTTTTTTTTTTGCCATCAAATCCTTCTTATGTAACATTTTTTTTCTTTATCACAGAGATTGCTCACTTAAAGTGGATTATTCCTCTCCCTCTTATCATGAGGTGAAGGCTGTCACCCTGTGCTGTTGTCAGGGAATTCATATTTCCAAGAGGAAGGTATCTAATTTTAGCAGTCATAGCTAAAAATGATGTTACTGTTAGTTGTCAGAGAAGTGATCATTAAGGAGTCTATTTTCTCTTTGATGCAAGCAATTCAGATCAACTTTTCAAGGCACTTAGAATTACCATGAATATTCCTCCAATTTCCACCTCATTCTTGCTACTGTCTTATCAATGTCATTTGTTATGAATGTAATGCAAATAATAAAAAACATTTTTCTTGTTCATTTTTTCCAGATATATCTTTTCTAAGTCAATTACTTTTTAAAACCAGTTGTGACATTACTTTAAACTGATTAGTTGTAAAGGAAATTCTATTTTTCATGTTTGTGCTATTAAAATTCTGTGTTGTTACATGAAAATTTTCCTAAATACAAAAACATCTAGATTTCAATGTATTTAGCTCTTACTGATAGTAAACTTTTGCTTCATTTTCATGAGGGATATAGTGGGAAAATATTTGGTTTTAATTTGGTACTTCCAACATCCTATAACTGGGCTTAATACAGTAATTAACTGATAGTAACTTTCTTTTATTTTTTTCCTCAAGAGTCTCAAGCATTGGGTTGAAATTAGGCAACATATCTGCATTGTTCATAAAAATACTAATTTATAACACATTTTTCTAGAAAGTAAATATAACTATATAAAACAAGAAAAGAAAGCAGCTGAAAAGAGATTCCATAGAGATATAAAAAGTATCTGAAAAAATTTGACATAACCTCCAGAGTGTAGGAAATAAATTAATATTGAATTTAAAACAGAGATGAACAACTGTTTTCACTTTTGCTCTTTTTTTTTTAAAGACTTAATTTATTTATTTGACAAAGAGAGATGGTGAGAGAAAGAATACAAGCAGGAGGAGTGGGAGCAGGAGAAGCAGGCTTCCCACCAAGCAGGGATGCAACGCTCAATGCGGGGCTGGATCCCAGGACCCTGGGATCATGACCTAAAGACAGACACTTAACGACTGAGCCATCCAAGTGTCCCTATCCTTTGCTCCTTAGTGGAAACCACTGGTAATATATTTCTAAGCCTTGTTCTCACCAGGTTTCAAATGACATTTAGCTGCATGAGGGGTCCTGAGCACTCTGCCACCTCCATGAACAGAGTAGCTCTGTTTCTCTGGGTGATGGGTTCCATAGGAAATACTTCTGATCTAAGGATTACTATCATTTTTTGTAGACACCTGTCTGGTGGTTGTGGAGCTGAAGAGTTGAGAAGGCAGAATAGATTCAGTTACTTTTTGCCTATTGTGTCACCAAAGTCTTCCTGATCTACTCTGGGCTACATCCCTGAGTGGCAGCACACAGCACACAGGCATCAAGTTCTTCTGTTTTATTTTCATGTACAGTCTCACATGGAGACTGATCCTTTACCATTACTCTATCCCCTTTACTGTCTACCCATGGATATTGCAATCTATTTGCCATGTTATGAAGATTCTTTATATATTATAACATACACTTCTTTTAATAGCTCAAGTTAAGCTCTTAGGTATTTAAAATACAGTTACAGTTTCTGACACATCTGTCTCTATTGAGAAAAACAAAGGTATCCAAGCACTTTTTTAAATAATGGAAAAGCATTAGTTACAAGATGAAGTTTTCTTTATCTCAGGAAAATCACTGGAAAACATCCAAGGTTGGATAGGGCTCTTCTACAGGTGGGTAGTGCATAGATGATGGCACAGCTGTAGAGGTGAGTAGCAAAATGTGAACTAAAATATAGGTAAAAAGAAAATGTGCTTTGAGGTGGTCTATAAAATATTACAGACAAGAAAATGTAGTGGGACCTTGGGGAGCTCATGTGAAGACAAACAAACACAATATGGTGTTGCCTAAATACTAACGGTCCTACTTTATCCTGGACCATACACCTAATTCCTCAGTTTTAAGAGGTTGGTTTCTCAGTGAGACAAAGACATTTATTTTTGCAAAGAAAAACATCCAGATAAGAAAAATCCAGTCTTTCTTTACCAAAACACTGTATTTGAAATTTATCAAATGTAAGATGGTTATAATATTCAGTGGGCCATAAAAAAGGTAGGAGTCAAAAGAAAGATGGAGGCTCAAGGGAAACTGGAAATAATTCTCCAGTAATTAAAGAAAAGTTTAAGATACTGAGAGAGAAAAGTCAGTGATCCTGGTAAGTAAAATAAAAATGCCTCTCTTCCCACAGGAATCATCTAAGGTTCAACATCAGGGATTTGTGAAGGAAGAGGAACACTTCAGAAGTATAATAGGTTAAAACTACACCTACTTTAGGGTGTGCAGTAGAAGCATCAGAAAGGAGAAACAAGGGACCCTTAAGACTCCTCACATGCAATTCCATCACAAACTAGAGCATGATAAGGTCAGGAATGTGGAAGCATGTGAGAGAAATTTTTTTTTTATTTGTACTTCTAATTAAGCAATTCTTTGATTTTTTCCCCTTAATTGAAAGCCATTCTTTTACTTATCATTGGATAACAAAGTACTCCAAAACATTGTGGGTTAAAATAACAACAATAATATTACTTCATCTCATAGTTTCCATGGGTCAGGAATCCAGGTACAACTCAGACATCTGGCTCAGTGACTCTCATGTAGTTACAATCAGGTGGTGGCTGAATCTTGAGGTGGGGGACACTGGAGCAGCTGACCAGGAATTTCTTTCAAAGCAGTCTCAAGCCATTTGGTGTATAGGCTCACATGGTTTCCATATTAGCTTTTTAGGATTCCTCACAGCTTGGTGGCCTCAGAAGGCTTGGCCCACTTATGTTGACAGAATGTTTCAAGTGTTAGAATCCCATTGGATCAGGCAGAAAGCAGCATCACTATTTATGGCCTGGCCTCAGAAATCACACAGCCTCCCTTCCACTGCATTCTTTTGGTTGTAGCCAAGCCTGGAGCCCTCAATGATGGCAGAATATCTAGGTCACATTCTAGAAGTGCATATAAGATGGAGATATTGTTGTGGTTATATTTGGAAAACCTATTGCATAGGCAAATGAAAACCAGACATACCATAAAGTGCTGCATGCATATTACTGGTATGGATATGACTGGTATTGTTGCCACTATGCTCCTGTAAACCAGATGCTGGTGCATGACTGACACCAAAAACAATTCTCTATGACCACTTAGATTTTGTGTCACTGCCTCCCAAATTAAAGGTTGGGTCAAATTCATCTCCTTAATTTCAGATGCTCAAGTATTAGTCTAAGAGAGGCCAAAAAGTGATTAGCTTGTCTTTAACCTTCAATGATGCAGGGTGATTTATAACTCCCACCAGTTCCAAGACTCACAGCATAATGTGGGTCATTAACTAAATATTCTCAAATAAAGAGGTATTCCTAGGTGGGGCAACCAAGAAAATTTCTACTTCACAAAGTACATTATTCCTACAGTAAATGGACACAGAAAAAGGAGGGTTGTATAAATCTGGCAGCAGTTTATGAAAATTCAAATACAACATCTCTATAAGGTAGGCCTGAGCAAAATATATATAACTACATACATACTGTTATATATAGTTACTCACACATATTATTTTAATGCAGCCTCTTAAAAATATTATTCAGAGTTTTTAAATCTACCAAGTGACTTGAAGAAAGTCAGACAATATAGAAAAGGTATGCCCTAGTGAATTTGTCTAAAATTATTAGCATAAAATCAAGTTTAAGTAGAAAATCTATTAGTATTTTCTTGATAATTTATAGAGTACATACACATGCATATTTGCTTATATGTATATATACATAATTGAATATTTCTAAATGTATGTTTACATGTATAAATGTAGATAATTTTTATATACTCAATGTTATTTAATTGCTTTTAAAATATTCATTAAGGATGTCTATAAAACAAATATAGAAATTAAATGTCACACACAATAACACAAAATTTAATACAAAAAGACAATTCTTTTTGATCTAGCTTGTTCTGTTATGAATGTTGTTTCAGCTGCTTATCCCATTACTTTAAAAGCCATTTTATTAGTAAATATGTTTCTAACTACACTGAGCCTGTAACTATTTAAAAAAAAAACAAAACAGAAATAACACTCACTGCTTTCTGAATGGAGGTTTTTTTAATTCTTTAAATTCCAGTAAGACATTTTTATATAAAGTATTGCTATCTTATGAATGTCATTTATATTAACTCATTTTTAAGTGGTCCTCAGCTACTATTTGGTGGTTGGACCTTTGAAGTGTGTTCATAAATCTTTAGATTACTGATGAATGCTATAAGGCAAATTTATAAATGCAACATTATGTTCCTCACTTTCTGTTGAAAATAATTTTTCTGCTACACCTTCAAAATCTATTTTTAAGATTCCCCATGGTACACATCCAACATAGCTAATCACTTATAATAATGGCTGCTTCTGAACATTTAACCTGCTGACATACCGATGCATCTTAACACAATAAGATGGCAAAATTCCTTGACCTAGAATCATTTAATGATTTACACAGAAACATATGTGTGCATACATATCCCCAATGAGTTGTGTAAACTCAAATAAGGGTAGGGGCCATAGTTGTTTTGTTTATAACATATGCAAATTTTTTTCACATTCCCTAGAACAAAGAAGGCACTCCAAAATTATTTCTTAAATTAATGACTAGATAAATTAAAGATCAATTAAGTGACAAGACTATAGAGCTAGGGGCATGATTGCTTTCTTGAGACTTTCTAACTATGAAGTTCTACTTTTCCTTTTTAAAGCTGCATCAAAGCTTTCAAGCTAAAATTATAACTCTGTTGTTCAAAACCAAAACCTGGCCATCCGTTCTGAAGTTTATACAATTTGGGAAAGGAAAGCATACAAAGCATGTTTCTTCCTGGGTAAATATTCTGATGTCTATATTTCTTTTCCTCATCCTTCTTATCATTGCCCATCCCACACACCCCTCCCATAAGCCATGCTGCTCTTTGCTCAGGCTTCCCTAATTTAATATATAGCAAACCTATCCTTAAAGAGGTCCTTTCTAACTCTTCTTGAATCTCTCAGAAATACTATCTGGTAGATTTCTAAAATATATATCCATAATGTTCCCACTTACACAGGATTTTTTTACTGACACCACCCTGGTCTGAGTCAACATAGTTTCTTACCTGGATTGTTGCAATATTTACCCAGCATGTCTCCCTTCTGGTCCCTTTACCCCAACCAAACTATTCTCCCCAGTTTGACCCCAGGATCCCGAGATCATGACCTGAGCCAAAGTTAAATGCTTAACTGACTGAGCCACCCAGGTACCCTGGATGACCTTTTTAAAGCATGTATCAGAACATATTGAACCTCAAAACCTCTCAGTAATTTCTCTCATCATATTAATGATAAAGCCAATATCTTTCTGACAGTCTTCTAGACCTTTTGTGATCTGGTCCCATTTATGCCTCACTTCACTTCCCAAGTTCTTCAGATGTCACATTTCAGGGAGGACGCTCCCAGCTCCTCTGCCGAACATGGCATACTTTGCCTGACATATTGTTTCTTTTCTTTGCCTTATCTTTATCTTAGCATTCCTATGACCTAGCACCCATTATATTTTAATTATTTGATATTTTTATTACATTGCACTAGAATCTATGGCCCATGAAGACAGGATATTTTTGTTTATTTTTCTGACTGAACTCCAACACCTAAATAATGGAGAAACTCTAGAAATCTTTAGTGCATAAATGAGTGAGTGTTCTAGTTCACCAGTATCCCTCTTTTACCTTTGGTGCTTTCTTTTTGTGTCTTTCCTTCATGAGCTTTACCGAGGTTAAAATGAACAAGAACTGAATCCTCTGAGAACACAAGTCATATCTCTGTTTTTCCATTACTTTTATTTTCATAGAACATGAGAGAGATCTGGAGACCAAATTAATAATGGTTATGAAGCACTTTTAGGTGGTAGAAAGCTGCATTGTGACATCCCTTATATTAACTTAAAATGTCTATAAACCTATATAAACCCAATGAGGTAGCTGCTTTAATTATTCCAATTTCATTAGTTAAAAAAAAAAAAAAAAAAGTCTGAAAATGGTTAGGTAACCTACACAGCCATATATTCTGTGTGTTTGAATCCAAAGACTTGAACTGCAGAGCTTTTATTCTTCAATTCAATACTGTAGCACCTTCTCACTGCTCCAGCCTGCTGTGCTCTAGTCATTAGGCAAACACTCTTTTGTTCTGTCTTTCCGGTTTCTGTTCTCCTTTCTTATTATGGGTTACTATGGTTTCCTTGGCTTCCTTTGACTTCCACCATTTAAGAGCTACAATTTTATTTGAGCTTGGAGTAGATATAGGGAAAAAAACAACCTTCAATTGATTGGATTCTAAGCCACTTAGTTCTGCTTAATTTAGATGACAGAGTCACCCCTTGTGTTCTACCCAAATCCAACAGATTTTGATATCAGAATTTGACATGGAAGCCCCAGCCAGCAATAAAGAGGTATTTGTTAGGTTTGTATTGTATGCATACACTGCCTTCCAGAACTTGTGAGCAAGGGAGATTGGGAATGGAAAACAGATTTAAGATGCTTAGGAATCCAAGTATGTGCTTGATTTGTTCTTCTTATGAGGCTATGTCCAAAAGCTAATAAATAAATAATTGACCTTCAAAAATATAAGCAAAATGAGAAACTGCCAGTTTTAGTGGTTATAAATTCATTTTAGATTATATAAGAACATATATAAGAATAGCAGCACATTGTACCCATGAAACAGTAGTTACTACAGTTTTAGTGTCTTCTATTCAGTGCTGGATAATTTGTAAATTATAATCATGCAACCAGAAACTTAAAATTGACTATGTATCCTTACCATCACTTTCTACTAGTCCAGGAAATGACACATATGATAGATCATTAAGTAGCATGGAAAAAAATATCTTAAAGGATATTACAAAGCTGAAGTTTTGCAGAATGTTCTTTGAAAGATCAAGAATGACACAGATATGCATAGTTAGTGGTAATTTTAATACAATGGTTGTAATAATAAATGTTTTTAGCATTACATAGAATTTAATATATGCCAGGAACTTTGGTGTTTCATATTGAGTAACCCATGTAAGACTCAAAGGATCTATAAGATCTTTTATTATCTCCCATATTATACAGATGGAAAAACTGAGTCATAAAAAACTTAACCAAGGTCACAGAGCTAGTAAAAGGAGAAGTCCAATCTTAAAATGAGGCAACCGGTTTCTGAGGCTGTGATCTTTACCATTACATGATATTACTTTTATAGGAAAAAATGGTTTATCTAGAACTAAAGAAATAGAATTAGTGAGAATTTAGTAATTTGATTAGAAACCTAGATCTAGTTATAGGTGAAGATACTGGGAATTCTCAGCAAGTTATTTAAAAAATGCAATTTAAGAAACTAGACCTTCTAATCTAGATTGTGTGGTTCACATAGTGGAAGAGCAACCAAAGTTTGCACAAATAAATAACTTCATTAAAAAATGCACAGCAGAGAAAAATCCATCTTTTCTAGCCATATATGGAAAGAATATTCATTATTTCCTTTTAAAGAATAATTAAAATAAATACCAGAACTTTGTCATACTTTATTATATCATATATAATGTAAAATTTTGTTGTGTTTTTCAGAAATTGTATCTACATCACTCTAGAACGGTTTGGATCATTATTAGTTAATCTTGTATTAAATCTAATGTTAATATGCATCATACACCAAAAGTTGCTAATTAAATGCATGAAAGGGTGCCTATATGGATTTTTTTAATGTAGAAAAACACTGCAAGAAAGTCAATCAAAATGAATGGTGATTTTGTATTAGTCACTAGAGATAAAATGGAAAACAAGAAAATCTATTTGCATAATGGAAAATACATTTAACCGTCCTCATAGGTATCCCTTCTGTCTAAATAGACAATCTATTCAGATATGCAACATAATGTACTGGCATGGCAACCAGTCTTCATGATGCATCTCTACTCCAGAATGTTTTGCTTCTCATTTTTGGAGTAATATTCACACAACCTTGTAATTCCTATGGAACATTGCTTCCTGTGTAAAGCTTTATTATCTATCTGTCAACTATCATCTATCTATCATTTATTTTTCAGTCTTATTACCATAGTTTTGATATAAATTCTTAACTTTTTTGACTTTAATTCAGCTTTGATCCCCCACAGCTTCTTCTTCGTATTTGAGATGAAGGAATGTCTCATCCTCTCTAGAATGTCCAAATTTTCTTCTAGGAAGAAGAGAAATTCACTAACTTCTCCCTACCAAATCTGTCTTTCTCCTTTGAGGTTCACATTTCATCATTTTCTCTTATGTGAACTCAGCTTTAGAACCCCCAACAGCTTATTAGAATCATTGCTTATTTTATATTCTTTCCAATCTATTTAGTAACTCTTAACGAGCTCTGATATATTAGAAAGTTGAGAATTTTTCCAGGAAAATTTTTCTAGGAAACACACAACTTGCTTCTGTAAGGATCAAAATAGCACACTACCATCAAGTCATGTGGGCTAACCAGTAAGTAAAGTGCACTTTGACTAAAGTTCAGATACTAAGTGCACAGACTATTACTCCCTGGCTTTTACTCTGTAACTACCTAAGTTAATGAAATCAAACATCTATTGTGGCCTTAACTTAGAAGGTTAAATAATCATTCTCCTTTCAGTACCCTAAAAACTTTCCTTTCATTTCCCAGAAAGTCATATTTTATTGTTTTTTAACAAACAAACAAACAAACAACAGTAAGTTACATATGGAGCATAGATTCTAGAATACCCATATATAAGTAGTTACTACAAGTTATTAAGAAAAGAGAATTATTTATGCCCAAATATTTCAACTATATTTTAATATTTAAACATATTTCAACTATGTTTTATTTTATTTTTTAAAGATTTTATTTATTTATTTGACAGAGAGAGAGATCACAAGTAGCAGAAAGGCAGGCAGAGAGAGAGGGGAGGAAGCAGGCTCCCTGCGGAGCAGAGAGCCTAACGAGGGGCTGGATCCCAGGACCCTGGGACCATGACCTGAGCCAAAGGCAGAGGCTTTAACCCACTGAGCCACCCAGGCACCCCTCAACTATGTTTTAATATTTGAAATATAATTTCATTTTAAAAATTTATAGATTGCTATATAAATGAACTAAGTCACCCATTTGTAAAATTGTTTCTATCTGTACTTATAAGTTTTATAATAATGTTGAAGCTTATATAAAAATAAGGGTAAATTCATATAATATGATTTCCAAAATTAATATAATTGATTAATTAGAAATCAAATATGTCATAACTATATTGATTAATTAATTGTTTCAGATAAATATTCATGAGTGGTATGTGGGATTTCTGCATTGTATGATAATTATTTATCTCTATAAAAGGAAAAGGAATTGAAAAACTAATTTCCAAAGTGCCTGTGTCATTTTGTATTACTAACAACAATATATAAAAATTATTGTTTCATATTCTTCTTTGGCATCATCAGTATTTAATTCTAGCTGTTCTAATAGTTATAGAGTGGCATCTTAGTGTGGTTTAAACTTGCATTTCTTTAATAATTAATGATTTTAAGCATCTTTAAAATAGATATTTGCCATTTTTAAGTCTTTTGGTGAATATAGTAAAATTTTTACCCATTTAACAAGAGATTCTTTTAAAATTAATTTTATGATTTTTTAGAACTTATTTTGCATACAAGCCTTTTTGAGATTTATGTTTCAACAACGAATTTTACCATTTTGTGTCTTTCCTTTTTACTTTCCTTAAGATTGTATTTTGAAGGTCAAAAGTTCTCATTTTCCTTTTTTTATCCTTCCCCAATTCAGGCTAGAGTTAAAGAAGAAAAGCGGAGTTTCAACAATCAAAAGATGCAAACAAGGAATTTGGAAACCATTTCTCCCTAACTTTGTATTTTCTAAATTTTCTACCAGGTAGGAAAGCAAAGAGTAGATTCTTCTCCCCTCCAAACCACGTGAATTAACTCCATGCCACTTGTCAGGGTTCAGGTCACCAGTCCCAGGTCAGAGTATTTTATGTCTACTCCAGCTCCTCCTTCCCAGTTCAAGGTACGCCCTTTCGTTAAAAACTTTATAGTTCTTTGTTCCTTCCCCCACCTTTTAAAATAAAATGATCTGTTTTAATTTTGAATTTACTATCATGATTCTTTTGTAAATATCTGTCTTCCCACACTAAAGGTGCAATTTTCATAAGGGCAGGAATAATACTGATTTTTATTCAGTTTATCTCAGTGACTGGAGCAGTACATGTCATGTTGCATCTGTTTAAAAATATCTGTGTACCAAATGTTTGTAGATAGCTCCGTCTGCCACGAAGCTGCACCATCTTCCGTAAGTTAGTGTATATATAGAATGATCTGAATTAGGTGTGCACTATAAATTAGATATACAATAAAACCTACATTTCTTGTTGTCTGTTACCGATTGCTTGCCTTTGGGCCCTCAGGTCTGCTTACTATGGGTTAAGCCTGAGCTTTAACTCAGTACACTGATTTTGAGTCTCATTTAGCAAATGTTTAGTCAGTTCAAAGTTCTGACTCCCTCTTCTGGCTGTTGCTGCCATCTCAAGATTTTCCCTCCATTTTCATTTTCCCAGGTTGGATGCAAGGGCGGCTGTACCCATGTTGGCGGCTAGGGTATAGGCCTTTTCAGACACATGCTGTATTCTGCCAGGCCTCCCTGAAATGACTACCAATTGCCAAGTCAAGGTTCATTCAGGGTCTGCAAGGTGTGACTGGTAATACTTTACATTTTAGAAAGGGACATCTTGGCTCTCTTATATGAGAAGATGGTATCAAATGCTCTGCTGTTAATTGCTATGTGTGTTATAACAGAATTCAAGATTATTCTTTCTTTCTTAGTGCAATCTAAAACTGAAGAGGGTTTTTTAAATTAATATACTATAAAAACTAAATTTGTAGAACATGTACAAGGGAGATAAACTTATTGATTTAAAAATAATTGTTTTAATAAAAACAGTTGTAATATGAAATGTAGGTAAGCATATTTATATACCTGTAAGATACTAATTTCAGTAAAAGAAAAAAAATGTATCTTTTTTCTTTAGAATATTCTAGGACTTTAAAGTATAGATTCAGATTTAAATATAAGTATAAACCCAGGTATAGATTTGTTTTTAATGAATTCCTTTGGATATTACTCATGAGAGTGTTGTATATTTTACATTGTCTTTCAGCATGATAATTAGAAAAATCATAGCATTATTATATACAGGTTGACATATAAGAATTATGATAAGAATAAATAAACTTAGATCCACTGTACTTCCTACACCACCTTAGTGAGCAGCATTTTCATTGCGTTCTATGTGAATGCTTTTTTAGAGCACAGTTCCAGAGTACAGTGTGAGTAGTACCCTTAGGAGTAATACAATTCAGCAGCCCTGGAGGAAATAAGCTCCAGTACATCTGTCTTGATATGCCCAAGTAACTAATTCCTAAGGGAAGAGTTAGTTGCTTTTCAAATAATCCATCTCATCTGGGTCACCTCCTTCAAAAATCCAGGAGAGAGCTGATGTTGTCTGAGATTAGTACAGAATAATAATAGCAAGAAATCGGCAAGTATGAAGTTTTACAAAGGACCTTAAACAAACAAACAATAACAGAAGGTATACAGGACTGTATGTTTATATAGATATATAGATCAAGAGCTAATAACAATAAATTTCAGAACATAAACAGCTATTATCATGAGAACACAAACTCAGAAAAATATATTCAAATATTTGGAAAAATTGGAACATTAAGGAAATCCCTGGTTTTAAAACTAGATAAAACTAGATTTCAAACTCTAACTGCTTATCCTTTTCTCAGAAAGAACAATATTAAAACAAATATAATTATAAAGACTGAAGTTATCTCTATAGTTAAGTAGATTTTCACATTTTAATTACATTGCACATTATACAATAGGAATCGAGAATAATGTGTATTTTTTAAACTCAACTGATATAATGAAAATAAAATGATCATCCCTGACTAGCCATAAACAGTCTTCTCTTAAGTCAATTCTGAGGTCATATTTAAAGTCTATATTCCTCTAAAGACTTTCATTTTCTTTTATTTTTTATTAAAACTAGAAAATATGGCTTCTTGGGGCTTTTGTGTGGTTTAGTCTGTTAAGCATCTGCCTTTGGCTCAGATCATGATCTCAGGTCCAGGGACCCAGCTCCATGAGCCTGGGTTGGGCTCCCTGCTCATCAGGGAGTCTGACTCTCTCTTTCCCTCTGCCTCTCCCTCCTCACACTCCACTTCCCACCACCTCTCACACTCTCTTTCTCTCAAATAAAGAAATAAAATCTTAAAAAATATATATGTTTTCTTTTTAGATTAAGCCAATTTTCTTGCTGAGTAATATTTTCCTCCTTTTTTATATTTATTTTCTGTAATATTCTAAGTATTCTGAGTGAATGAACCCAGACTAAATCTAAATTATATTAGAAAAGCACTTGATTGCTTTTAACAAGTGATAAATACAATTACAACCAAATAATTCAGATAGTATTTGAAGAACACAATTGTTTCATTTTCAGAATATTTAACTCTAATTATTGGAAGATGACCAAGCACCTTTATAATTAGTATCCAAATCTAAAATCACTATTTATAATGAATTATATTATCATTAGTAATGATGGACAGCTCCAGTGATTCATACTGCTATTTAGGCAATTGTTAATTCCTGTTGCTGATAATCAAATGGGGACGATGATGCTAATGAACGTCTTTCAGAAAGGCATGCTTCACTCTGAGTAGATAAATGCAGAATACAACATTGATGATAGTCCCCTTGCGCCTCAGGGTTCTTATAAGCAATTCCAAAAATTAAAGGGGTTAGTTTAGATAATCTTCCATCTTCAATCTGCTGTTTTCATTAAATTATTCTTCAAATTATTCTTCTTTAAATAGAATCATCATAATAGCACTCATTGATAATCTGTATATGATAATGGCTAATAATTATTGAATACTCCTGTATTGAGTTAAGTTCTGTTGAATCACTTGAGAGTTATCAACTCCTTTAAACTTTATAAGAAGCCTATGAGAGGAATAACTGTTGTTCACCAGTGCACAGATAAAGCAACAGGCACAGAGATTTCCTCTTTTCTCCTTACTATACTATTCTATACTCTATTCTGTACTGCCTCTTCAACTGGAAAAACATCTTTCATGAATGAATTATAAATGAATTACAATTATAAATGACTGGTAAGTTTAGAAATAAATTGAACAAAATTTAAATGATAGTGGTTTTCCTCTCTGTTTTTCCAGTCTAATCCTTCTATTGTCCAGATACAACCTCCTGGGTACCTGCACACCCAAAACACAAGACCTCAGCACAAAGAATCATACTGAAATTATGCAACTCGGAGAAATCACACTTTAAATTCATAACTACTGTATTGTAGTTCTGCTAAGTTATAACTTTAGGGACGGGCAGTTAAAATGAATTATTAGAAGTCTTCCAATCAAGTTATTTTGCAGTTAGCTCAATTTTATCTCCTTATTCTTTTAGACAAATATTAATCACAATTAAGCCAGGTGGAGGGTCTGTGATAACATAATCATAACCATTTCAAACTCTACATCGGGGATTATCTAACATTTTATGTTACAAAACCATTTTAGAATGTAGTTCTATTTCTAGAAAAATACATACTCATATTTAGAAGCACATATTTATATAATTCCCAGAGGTTACATATATTTTTCTGAAGACCATCCATGTCTCCTTAACATATAAAACAAGTGCTTTTGTCCTAGCTTTTGAACACAATCTCTTATCTTCCATTATCTCATTAATTGGTAATGGCATTTATTTATATGTTTTGCTCTTATTTTCTACAACTCAACATATTGAAAAAATACAATATATACTCTGCTTTTAATGGCATAGTAATTAAAATAATGTAAGAAGACCAATACTTCACAATGAGTTTATTCAGAGACTTGTGGAAGGGAGACCCCAAAAAGTTCCCAAAGTAGATTCATTTAGTGCATTGTCCAGTTCTTCAGGCCTCCATTTACCAGTTAAGTGAACTCTTCTCTCAGTTATGGATGTTGCTTCTAACAGCTAACACCTTCTTAGAAGACTTGCTCTTAGGTAAGTCAAGCCACCTGCCATGAGTTCTTGTACATTTTACCTTCTACTGATTCTTCCATTTCCTTGGCAGGATGCCTGCTAACTAATGGCAGACAGATTCAGGCAGCTAAGACTAAGCTTCCCTGGTGGGTCTGGAGGCATGAAATCAGGATAAACTCTCCAGTTCAGTCTATGTTTCAGAGTTCTCACACGATAAGGCTGGGAACAAAACACTACCTGAATTCATACAGTCTAGTTTAACTTTTTACCCTTCCATTTTGTGTTGTCTCTACTCCACACAAACTAATTCCAGTGCTATGAAATAAATACTATTACTACCTCCACTAATGAATAACTAATTTAAACTGGCTACTTGATGGATGCCAGGTATTTTTCTAAAGGATTTTAGATAATTTATGTTTCCTAAGTTTGAAATATTTATTCTGATAAAAAATTGTAATAATTACCACTTACGGAGTTCCTACAATGTGATTAGCTCAGTTAATCAGCATTTCAGCTGAATATGGGAGTTATTATTGTTTCCCCTATTTAATGCATTAAGAATAGAGCACAATGACTTTAAGTCACTGGCCAAAATGATACTTAATAGATACTATTTAGTAAATTAATGAATCAACCATATCCGGTTTGGAAGTCCTAGAAGAAAATTAAAGCCAAAGTAAAAAGTCATGCAGTTCTTTCTTTGTCCCTTTCCTGTCATAACTTAGAAAATAAAGTATCCTAGTAAAGGAACATTTTGGAAACTCAACCAAGGAATTAAATTATATAATAGAATTGTCTTTAAAAATCATGTCACATGTAATTAAACTTATCTTAAAAAGAGTTTCTAATAATATTACCATAAAAACAAGAATAGTTTTTACTTAATAATATGCAGTTACTTAAATAAGTTGCTAAAGAGAAAAAATATCCACTAAATATTATTAAGCAAAAGTAAGTGTATCAGAGCATCTAGCCCAGCGACTAGATGATGTGGTTACTAAATAAACATTGTTCAAGCAAATCAGACTTTGGACCCAGAGCTTAGAAAGTAAAAAATCAGTCCTGATGAAGCCCTCTTATAAAGGATTATATTGTTAGAAGAAATAATTTATAGGTTTTAAAATTTAGTTTAACTGTGTATAAATACATTGGGGCAATTTATGAAAAGGAAAATAATATAAAATAGTAAATTAAAAGTTCTCTTAATACAAAGCAAAGAAAAATAGTTATCTCATATACAAACCAAAGAAAAAGTGATACTATAGAATCAATTGAAAACCATACTGTAACTAATTTCTAAGAAAGTGATAAAAATTCTGTTAATGTAAAAGCTTTTGAAAAGTATATATATAGTATATATGATTAAAACAATTTTTGCATAAATTAAAATTACCTTATATACACTTATACAAAGGTTAAATGCAGAAGTATCTACTTAAATATATTCCATCAAGTAAACATTTAGATGAGGTAAATATTTAACCAATGAGAGAGGTTTTGTTTAGTTTCACTGTAATAGTATAGTGAAAATTCAACGTGGTGTTATTCTCACTATCTTGTACATTAAGTAAACTCATTATATGTTTACATTTGGCTCCCTAAAATTTAAGAAATGGGAGAAAATGAACCAAGAAGGAAAACCAATAAAGAACTGAGAGTAGTATAAAGTATAGAAGAGATTTTAATTTTTTGCCCTACAGAAAAAAGAGGCAGAATCAAGGAATATTACGAAATTTCACTTAAATTTTAAAACTGTTAGTACTCTTAAACCAAAATTATCATTGCTGCTCTTTTAAATGTGGCAGAGGCAATCAATTTTTTCAGCATAATAAAAAGACCAATTTTTACCATCGGATAAGAAGGATTCTGCAGACAGGAAAATAATACAAAAGTGCTCACCACTACCTTCAGTCATAAAGGAAACTGAAAAAAGAAAAAAATGTTAAGAAACCTATCATAAGTATACCTAAAAGAATCAAAAAATAAGGGAGGCAGCAGTTCCTAAAAGATAGTATTAGTTTGTATTTAAAATGAGAGTACAGTCTTTTCACTCCATTTTTATGGTAGATGAAGGAATTCTAAGATGAAAGAAGAGACCCAGTTCTGTAAGGAGACAAAAGGGCATATTCTCAGAGCATTGACTTGATATTCTCTGGAAAGGTGCAGGGTTGTGAAAATATGTCAGGAGATGAAGAAAAATAAGTACTGATAGAATATCATTAAAATAAAATAACAAATGAGTTTAAGATGTACATTCAACTAATTCAAATGAAAGAGAAAAAGTTAAGGTATGAAATATTTTTATATTAATCTAATGCTGAGAGAAGAAACATACCTGGTGAGTAGTTATGTCTTCAAAACCACATGTAACAAGTAGATAAAAATCGAGTACATTTTTCTGCTTAAAATTACCTTGACCATTTTGATTTCCATCATTTTATGGGTCTTCCTAACACTGGAGCTCTCAAATGGGAGATTTGGTGCCACTTGCAGGTATACATAGTCAATCAAACAGAGTTTTCCAAGTAATAGCAGTGTACCTCTATTCAGAACCTTAATATTTGCTCATATTTTCTTTTTTTTGCTCTGCAATAATAACTGGTAAAGTAATTTTTCTTATTGTTTTTCTGCAAGCTACTTAATATATACCACATTCTAACAAAAAGGAAATCCTGTGTCTCCTCATTACAATCAAGAGAACAGTAGCACTGAATTTGTATAGTGCTGAATTATGATACATTTGTATTGTAAATAACACGTGTATTTTACAGTTTGTGTGCTTTTCACAAAGGAAATTGGAGAAGTGCGTAGATTTTCATAAATATTTGAAATAGAAATTTTTAAAAATCATAAATCATCTGGCTAGTAGGTATATTTTTATGTAACTTCATAAGTTATTTATAATTTATTTTGACACATTTCATATTGAATTGGTAGATGTAAAAATTTTAAATATGATGCCAATTGGTAGATGTAAAAATTTTAAATATGATGCCAATTATGTTTCAACAAAAAAAAGTTTTAAGCATGAATTATGCTGCATCCTAATGAAATGGGCCACCTTGTGTCTAAGTAGTCAATGATAGACTTGTTTTCCCATACTGATATTAATTTGTTAATATATCTATCTTTAAATATTTTATGAATACAAGGACCACTTCAAAGTGTCCTATTATGAAATAGTGTGAGAATTGGTTTTTTTTCTATTCTTTTTGAATGATACCAATTATCATCTTTTTTAGTTTTATTTTGTTGAAAAAGGCATAATAGCATTGGAACTATTATTCTAATCCTAGACTACATATTTTGGACTACATATTTTGATTAAGCAACTGCATTTAAAATTTTGTTTTATATACAACTCCATTCATTAATAACTTATATAGGTCTTGTGGAATAAAACATATGTTATTTGAAAATATGGAGTTACAAAAATAGCATCAACATATCTTTTGCTTTCATTGTTTCTACTACTTTGTAAATATACATTATTAATTTTAGTAAGATAATTTTTTTATACCACATGCTAAATGAAATAACAAATCTATTACACTAATACAAAGAATAGTTTTGCAACTTCTTGTCCTCAATGAAATCTACCTTATTTAAAATACCATCTTGTATGCTGTTCAGAGTTCAACATTTTACTGTTGGAATAACTTTCTGAGGATGTAGATATGTGGCATAGTTCTTATGATGCTATTTTAATCATATTATGATATTAAAAATAAATTTTATTTTATCTTACAATTTTGCATTAAAAGATGCAAATTATACAGCATCTAATTATGTCTAGGGTCATGTACTAATTAGAGTTTGAGACAATTGTCTTCTGGTAGACTGTATGCTCCTATTTGTGTGTGTGCACAAGTATGATCTTTATATTACTGAAGTGGGTTCTTTTAGTATGGCATCAGTTCTTCCCCAAAGTGAAGGAATCTTGGTATTCACATTCTTTTTCACAGTTAACCAAAAGAAGAAATCAGTGCTGGAGGGCCTGGGTGGCTCAATTTGTTAACCATCTGCCTTTGGCTCAAGTCATAATCCCTGGGTCCTGTGAGGGAGTTCCATATCCTGTTTCCTGCTGAGCAGGGAGCCCACTTCTCCCAATCCCCCTGCTTGTGCTCTCCCTCTCTCTCTCTCTCACTCTGTCAAATTAATAAAAAAAAAAAAAATCTTTTTTAGAGATTTTAGAGAGAAGAAGAGAAGAAGAAGGAGAAAGAATTCAGGGGCGCCTGGGTGGCTCAGTGGGTTAAGCCTCTGTCTTCGGCTCAGGTCATGATTTTAGGGTCCTGGGACGGGCTGTCTGCTCAGTGGGGAGCCTGCTTCCCCTTGCTCCCTGCCTGCCTCTCTGCCTGCTTGTGATCTCTCTGTCTGTCAAATAAATAAATAAAATCTTAAGAAAAAAAAACAAAAAAAGAAAGAATGCAAAAAGAACACATAATGGCCCCAAAGGCCCTAACTGATCAGGCTCTTCCTACCTCCCTATTTCCATTTCTACCACCAATCCCCTTGTCCATTGCCCTCCGGCCACACTGGCATCCTTTATTCTCTTGATCCCACAAGTTATTTCTCTCTTCTGAATCTTTGGAATTACTCCTTTCTCCACATTGTTTTCTCTTGTTTTCGTGAAAGTTAGCTAATTTCCTCTCTTGAATTTCACTTCAATTATTACCTTCTCAGATACATCAGGCTTGATTGCTCATTCAAAAATAACTCTACTCTTCTAAACACATGGGTCACTATCATGTACCCCTCTTTATTCCCTTCATAATATTTACCACTAGTATGCAAATCTTTAGTTTAATCCTGTACTTAATCTGTGTATTTCTTTTTCTAGGTAGAAGTTCCATAATAAGAGACCCTGGCCTGTATAATTCACAGTTGTATCCTACCACCTAGATCAATAACTAAATCAATAAGTACTTGTTAATACCTATAGCAAGAAGAAAATATCTCTTGAAAGAAAAAAGTTAAGAAATAATTGATCCTATTTTAATTTCTCTAAGTAATTGGTTTTCATAGTCAAAAGTAAATGTCATATAAGAAATAACCTTATACTTAATAGTTTATATTTTATTATTACTATTACTATTCAATTTTATAAGAAAGCATGTGGCAGGAAATTTAGTTGCAATTATTAAATTTTAAAACTCAAATTTTAGAAGACAATAAAAGAATGCTATAATCTTTGAGACTTACATACACAGTGTGCGTTTTGCTGCTGGACATCCTAAGAAATATAATAACTGATAACACTGTAGATATTCTTCATTAGAAATAACTAATATAGTAAATTTTCTATGATGAAGAAATATGTGTATGTCCAAATAAGGGTGTATTTTATTTTATGTTAAGCCTTCACTTTTCTAAAATTGAACCATCCAGGACACATTTACCAAAACCTCCAGATTATCAAGTTTTTGTTAGCTATAGCAGAGTTGCCTATCTTATATATTTATGCCTAATGTAAGTTTTAAAAACCTATGTAATGCGTTTGATATGATTAGTTTGTATCTGTCTCACTCAATTTTTAAACTATAAACTGTAAAATACTTGGCAAATTTAATAGGTCAAGCATGGTCTTCTTATTTGAAGGGAGGAGGAATATCTTGTTTTGGCTGAAAAATGGCAGCCTTTAATAAATTAATTGCTTCAAAAGTCCTAGTTAAATTATTTTGAAACCAAATTGAGCTCTGCAAAGAGCTGTTATACATGCATCATGACCTCTAGTTTTTATCTGATAAATTATGTCCCATCCAAACTTAGTGTCAGTAGTTATTTATTGTCCTGGTTACAAATTGGCTGTTATGCAATGAATTAATTTTGATCAGAGATATTTCCCATTTATGCTATCACACAACTGAATGCTTTATAAAATCTATACTTTCTTTAAAGGAGCATGCTATTTAGAAGTTACACTTTGAGTATCTGAACCAAACTGAGTTATTCTGATTTAAAAAAAAGAAGAAAGAAAGAAAACTGGAGAATGGAAATAATAACTTACTTAAATCACTAAATGTCCCAAATATTTAAAACATTTTTAAAAATAATGGTGAAAGAGAATGTGTACCCTAGACTTATTCAAAATTTTGAAGGACTACCCATACAGATTTAGTGTGGTCAGAATTTACCTTATGCCTCCTTTAAGTATTAACTATTGACTTAGCAAGAGTTACCAATGAGCCTGAAACTTTGAGAATAAAAATTTTTCAACAAATGTATTAAGTCAATACAACTTCTGTGTCATGATAATGTATGTACATAATATAAAAAGTGAAATATGCAGTTACCTTAATTAGCACGATACTAACTTGTAGATTTTGAAATAATTCCTGAGACTAATGGGGAAATAAATAATCACCATGGAACTCAAAGAACAGAGCTTTCTGGTCAAGTCTGATACGCAGAGAAGTGCTGTAAAGGAAACACACATTAGTCTGGGTGTTTAGGCTTGGATTAGAATCCTCGCTTTTTAAAATTTTCCATTATAATGACTTTGACTGAACTACCTCCTTTGAAGGAAATTTTATTTATTCAGAAAAGATGTTGCCTCATCTCAGGAGTTGTTAGAAGAGTGAATGATGTATGACACAAACACTCTGTGAGAGTATGATCCCTTTCTTAACACCATCTTCTTCATTTCTTGCAAAATAAAATATGACATCCAATGGCCAATTACTAGTCAAAAACAATAGTAAGTGTGAATATAAACAAGGGTTTGTTTTTCTTTTTTAAAGCAAATATTTTGGGAGGATTCTACTCTTTAAAAAAAAAAAAAAAAAAAAAAGGATTCAACCAGAAATTTATTGGATCTGAGTCCTGACTCAACACTTTCTATTTCTGCATTACTACCAGAGTCATTTATTCAGTCTAAATTTGTTTTCTTGACTACATAATTAGGGAGAATACCTCAAATGTTCATTATTTAAATTAAATGAGGTAATGATCCTTAATACCTTACAAATCATGTAGCAATAATAAACAATATAGTAATCTCAATTATTATCACTATTATAAAACTGTGCATGATTTCCACAGTCAATGATATTCTAAGGGTTGTGTAATATCAGAGATTTTAAAAGATTATTTTCCACTGAATTTTATCTTACAAATTTTGGAACAACTAATCTGTAAGAAAATTATGAATTGGTTGGAGGAAATATTAGAAGAAATACTTTGCTTTCTCCTACAAATATTCTGGTTTAGATCAAAAACATTCACAGAATTATTTGTAGAATATGAGGTTGAAGAAAAATGGAATCACAGAATGTAATATCAATATGAAATGAAAATATAGTTTAAGATATACTGAATATTCTGATAATGAAATAACTATGAAAGCTATTATGGCTTTTTGTAATTCATTTGTCATTACAATGATGTAGAACTATTTTATTCTAATACAAAAATAGAAACCTAGAGAACAAAATTATACACTGCTTATGATACAATAGAAATCACTCCAAAATAAATTGAAGGGTACTTAGGACTTGTGAATATTGCCAAAGGAACATAGCATACAATTGCTTTGATGATTAATTTTCTTGTTTATTTATTTATTGCTAAGTAAACCACTTTTTCTTCTTTTGGTTTGTAATTTCTTAGTTCAGCACATCTGAATTCCCCCAATGACTTGAGGACCCGTGTTCTTATTTTTGAGATTCAGAAATACACAAGCTAGGTTTACACAAACCAAGTTTATGTAACAAAATACACAAAACAAGTTTAATCTTTTGTCTAACATTTTGAAGTATTTCTGTAATTAATTTTTTTCTAGTTAGAAAATTCTAAGCGGAAATTATGATTTTAAATTTAAAATAATAAAAAATAAGCAAAAAGTAAATAACCCAAATGAAAATCACATAAAATCTAACTATATAAAATACATTCTGCCTTTTTAGCATGTAGTATTTAGAAGTTTTGTTATATATATTTTTTATTATTTATTGCATATATATTTTTATACAAGTCAAATTTTTAAATTATGATATACATATACATAAGTACCCTTAAAATACTAAGAAATATGATTGATTTTGGTCAAATACTACATGATTCTTATTATAAGATAATTAACATCTTTATAAAATTAAATAAATTGATGCATCATATGTTCCTTTATTCACATCTTATTTAACAGTAGTTTCTACTTATCTTCATATAGACCCAGTATGTTTCATACTTGTTGCAAATTATATACATATACATAAAGGTACCTCATTTTGAATGGGTCAACTTTGGAAATTTAATTTTAAATGTTTTTATTTTATATCATAGCTATTGGTTTTTTATTTATCTATTTTATGACCTAAAAACTTACAAATTATCTAATAAATTTCAATAGTTTTCTTCCTGTTAAGTATATTCTTTTAGTGTTAATAAATGATTTTTTATCCTTTTTTTTTCAATATTGATATTATTAATTTTTGGTAAGTATATCTGTTTCTATCCAGGTTAAAACTATTGGTCAAGAGGAGCCTCTTTAACATTATTCTAATTTTAATTTTAATATCTTTAAGTTTTTACTGCTAAGTAGACCATTGCTTTTTAATTTATTATTAATTTAAATATTTATACATGCTTGCTGACCTAAATGAGTATATACACTGTTAACACAAGGGATATTATTGGTTTTCTATAACTAAAAGTGTAATGTAGAGAAGGATATTTAATTTGCAGATAATAGTATTGGAAAATTTGAATTTTGCCAAAGCCAAAATTCAGCCTACTTTGTCACTCTAAAATCCTAGATTCTCTGTCAGGGCAGTTGAAGTGTTCAAAAGGACAAGGATATGAAGAGTGGTAATTATGCTTACTTTGATGTTGTAATTCTATGGTTTAAAGGAGTTTGGTTTGTATTTCTCTTTGTCTGGCAGTTTTCCCAGCCACTAAATTCATTTCAGTGGTTTTCTAAAGAACAGTGGCTTTTCAATATAGAAATCTCAGTGAGCTATGTTTAGAATTGAATTGTTTCCTATATTGCAACACTGGCCTGCTTCCATGCAATGGGAGTATCAAATCAGCTGTTTTATAAATGAGTCATTGAAAAGCATATGTAGATCAATTTGTTGGGCAACATCAAAAATATAAAATCTTAAACTTCACAAATGAATGTTGGAGTGTAGATGAAATTTACCAAATTATTTAACATTCTCTTTTCATAAGAAACTTCCTTTTTATATATAAGAATAAAACTTGGGGGGCACCTGGGTAGCTCAGTTGGTTAAGTGTCCAACTCTTGATTTTCGCTTGGGTCATGATCTCAGAATTGTGAGAGCAAGCAAATGCTGGGATTCTCTCTCTCCCTCTGCCCCTTCCCACTTGCTCTGTCTCCCTCTCATTCTCTCTCTAAAATAAATAAATAAATCTTAAAATAAAATAAAATAAAATTAGGCAACTAAAAGTTTAACAAAATTGCCCTAAAGATTTTCAAATAACTACTGTAAACTACATATATATGTATATATACATATATACCCATACAATATATATATATTATATGTAATATGTGTTTGTATATATATGCATTGTATTGTATACAGTGCATATATATACATACAATACATATATGTATATAAGTATATACATATATACATAATACATATATATGTATTATATATATATATGTGTATATATATATATATATATATATATATATATATACAATTGTGTGTTTTTTTAATTATATGTTCAACAATAGGAAGGTATTTCATAGATGCTATGTTAATTTCTGGTAACACATACCCAAAAGTAGTTCTCTTCAGTCTAATTAAGTTCTAAACTTTCATAGGAATAGTATTGTTAATCTTATAAGACATTTGATTTCATTATATAAAATATATTCTCTTATGTTTAGTATTATGTACAAAATAAATTTAGATACTGTATTATCTAAACTACATTTTCCTCTCACTTTTCCTCACTAGTTCAAATATTGCATTTTTTCATGCATTTATAAAATAATTCAAAGCAATTTGTTAAGTATTATTATGAATCACAATTAAAATAGTTAATTGGATTCTTATGCTAAAATTGTTACCCACTGTGTAATTGTAGGTGTAGGTGCGTGTGCCCCTGTTCTCCTTAATAATTGTACCTGAGCTCAGACATGGCCTTCAGTTCTGCTGGGAGAGTTCTGTAGGCAGTCAATATTCATTAATTGAGTGTACATGTGAAAGAAGATTTCTTTTCCACTCCTATTTTGAAGAGTACAAAAAAGATAAAAAATATTTTGTTAGTAGTTTGGTCTAGGACACCACAGTCATGTAATGGTGGAACAAACTGGGAAAGTGAGAAGGGAGAAAGTGGGTAGGGCTGACTAATTATGTTTATGTCCTGTTTTTTAATGAATATCATTTGAATATGTGGTTTTCAAAATCTCAGTTCTAGTTTTTTGAAGGACCCAGAAATATTTTTTCAAATTCTATTTTATCTCCCCTTTTACACTACTCTCCAACACTTGTCCTTTGCCTGTTTTCAGCTGTTACAATACTAAGCTCTGGGCAGCTAATTCTATATTTTGTCACAACAAAATATACAAAGCTGTTTCAAGTATTCAAGTGCAAATAGTCTCCTTGACATGAAGAAATATACTGCTTTCTTTTCTCATACAGTCAACTGAAATATTTAAGTTGGATTATTTTTCCAAGATTATCCTCCTGATGGCTTTGCCAGCTATGTGGTACTTTCCCCTTGCAAAGAAAGGATTTTCTGGACAAATTATTAAGACTTCATATTTCTTGTAAAATAAAGGCAAAGAAAAGAGGAAAATAGAAATGAGAAATCTTAAAGTCCGATTATGTCTCAATAAAAAAAGAACTAGAAATAGTGAAATGAGAGAAAATGAGAAGAGTAAGGTGAAAACTAAATTAATGATATGATAAATCAAAATAAAGAGACAGCAAACAAGAAACAAGGATAGCATGAATTAATCATACATTTTAATTATCAAATATTTAATAGTTGGGAATTCAATTGTCTCCATGAGGAGACTATGAACTGCTAATAAATATAGCATAAAAGATAGTGACATTTTGCAATGATGACATTTGAGATTAATGATAGTTAGACAAACAGAGATGACTTGAAAAAAATTTGGATTTTAATATTGGTAGAGAAAAGGTTAAGTGATTTCTCAACTAAGCCTCCTCTTATTCTAGAAATACCACTAGTTAATTATCAGAAATATAATTTTTTCTGAAGGAAATTAATTTGGGTATACACTAATGTTTATCTCATCACCAAATAGAAAGATAGGCAATATATATATATATATATATATATATATATATATATATATATATATATATTGAGCACAAATGTGCTTCTGCCTACTGAGGGAATGAATTCAGTGGCAACTGGTCGATTACACAACTCCATCAAAAAACCTGAGAAATTTGGGGTGCCTGAGTAGCTCAGTGGGTTAAGCCACTGCCTTTGGCTCAGGTCATGATCTCAGGGTCCTGGGATTGAGTCCCGCATCAGGTTCTCTGCTCAGCAGGGAGCCTGCTTCCCTCTCTCTCTCTCTCTGCCTGCCTCTGCATCTACTTGTGATTTCTCTCTGTCAAATAAATAAAATGAAGATCTTTAAAAAAAAAAAAACCTGAGAAATCTATATGGCCTTAGTTTTATGAATGACCTTAATTTTATGGCTAATTGTGGAGATTATTAAAATGAAATTTAATAAATATGAAATTTATTAAATATTACCTTTGCTTTGTATATCACATCTCTACAGATTCACCTATAGATTATATACATTTTTGTCTATTGAAGAGGGGAAGGACTTATTACAAAATTGTGGAATGTCTGGATCTGGTAGAGTCTGCTTTTCATACACCTTTAAAGAAGTTATTGCACGCCACAAACACACAAACTGGGACAAGGGCTGTGATCAATTTGATTGGCAGGATTGTGACAAGAAAGCACATTATTGTATTCTAGTCTTCTTTCTCTTCTCTGGTCCTGGAGATGCTCCTGTTGCTCATTGTTTCTCAGAATTTTATTCTTCACTCAAATATGTGTTCTGATGAAATGATGTGCAACGTAACTCATCCTGATAAAATAGAAATGGGATGTGACACCGTCATCTCTCCTCATATCAGCAATAAATTAACTTCTATGGGGAAAAACACATTGAATAAAATAATAACCAGATCTTAGTGAAACAAGTTTTATCTCAGACAACTCTATGAATATAGGAATTCACCAACTCTGTATTACTGAGCCA
This sequence comes from Mustela lutreola, assembly GCF_030435805.1. NCBI lineage: Eukaryota > Metazoa > Chordata > Mammalia > Carnivora > Mustelidae > Mustela > Mustela lutreola. The sequence continues at coordinate 77,916,677 of NC_081290.1, forward strand.
ACAGGTAAGCAATAGAGAGCAACTAAATCAATCATTCTGCATAAATACAATGTCACCAATCTGTTGTTTTTCACTTCTTATGTCAGAGCCTGGAAGCAGTGTTTCAATCAAAGTTATTTGTATCTTCTCAGCGTGGGAGTCAAAATCTTAATAAATGTAATCTTTTTCTTCAGAGTTACCAAAGCTCACATGTATTCATCAAGATTCACTATTATTTTATGCACGGTCAATACAGTGACCAGTAAACTATGACATAAAATTAAAAAAAAATTGCTACCTTCATTATTCCTTATTAAAAAGAAAATGCATGTAGGGCGCCTGGGTGGCTCAGTGGGTTAAGGCCTCTGCCTTCGGCTCAGGTCATGATCCCAGGGTCCTGGGATGGAGCCCCACATCAGGCTCTCTGCTCAGCAGGGAACCTGCTTCCTCCTCTCTCTCTGCCTGCCTCTCTGCCTACTTGTGATCTCTGCCTGTCAAATAAATAAACAAAATCTTTAAAAAAAAAAAAGAAAATGCATGTAAATATATGTATATATATATTTACAAAATTCAAAATATATATATTCAAATTCAAAATTCTAAAATTGAGAGGAAAAAGAATAAAAGATGGAACCTATGATGGTTGATTTTATGTGCCAACTTAGCTCAGCTACGGTACCCAGATATTTGGTCAAATATTATTCTAGATGTTTCTTGAGGGTATTTTCTTAATGAGATTGACATTTAAATTGGTGGACTTTGAATAAAGCAGATTGTCCTCCATAACGTAGGCAGGATGCATCCAATCAGCTGAACTAAAGGAAAAGACTGACCTCTACAGGGGGTGGGGCACTCTGCCAGTGATCTGCCTTAGGACAAGAACTCCAATGTCAATTCCTCCCGGGTCTTTAGCCTACTAATCTACCCTGCCAAGTTTGAAGTTCCCAGCCTCCACAGTGCATGAACCAGTTCGTTAAAGTAAATCTCCCTCTCTCTCAAACACAGACTCAGATTCTATTGATTCTATGTCTCTGGAGAACCCTGATAAATATAGAGTCCATGTGTTTTCAGAATGGACTCAGATTTATCAGAGAACATTTTATTTTATGAGAAGGTAAGTAGGTGGCTGCTTTTAAGTTTCAGTAGAAGTTGTCTTCTGAGAGCTAGAAAATTAATTTCTAGATAACTATCAGTGAAAACACAAAACTATTAAAACCACAGTCACTACTTCCCACAGCAGTAAGTACTTCTCATTTTTGAAGTAAATAGTAGTCAAGTACCAATAGTATGCTGACATTGAGAAAGTTCCTTATAAAAATCTATTATGCTTTGTACAAATAGACACTTTATCTAATTCTTCAGTGAGAATGCCTAGGTTATTCTTGAATTATATATAATCTATGGCTGGGTTAAGTAGGAAGAATTGTAAGATGAGAGAAGCAGTAAGAAGGAATTGAATACAAATACAAGCTTTCATGTAGTGGGATTCAATTATCTACACTAGCAATTCTCAAACTCAGTCAATGGAAAGGGAACGGAACAACTTTTTGCCAAGTTTGCAATTTAGCAATGATGAAATAGGTCCAAGATTTAGATGAAAGTTTGATGATAGGTTGCAATTTTTATCTTTTTGTTATTTTTGAGAATAGAAAGGAAAATAATTTCTGGCACTCTAAAGTAAAAAGGAACCAGGAGAAGTTTCCTATGTGCTGAAACAGTAGAAGGTAGAGATATGCATAGGCAGGAATATTTTCCAAAAACATTGGCAAAAATAAAAGTGTTGTTTAAGGGCGCCTGGGTGGCTCAGTGGGTTAAGCCGCTGCCTTCGGCTCAGGTCATGATCTCAGGGTGCTGGAATCGAGTCCCGCATCGGGCTCTCTGCTCAGCAGGGACCCTGCTTCCCTTCCTCTCTCTCTGCCTACCTCTCTGCCTACTTGTGATCTCTCTCTGTCAAATAAATAAATAAAATCTTAAAAAAAAAAAGTGTTTAACTTCAAATTAAAAATTGTTAGTATTCAAAGAATGGAAAGTTTCAAAGATGTTTGCTAACATTTTTATTTTGCTTCAATTATAAGTTAAGGATATTAAAACTTTAAAAGTGTGTAATGAGGGAAATAAAGTTTTCACATTTTTTCTTGAGACTTGCATTTAACATATATCAAAAATAAATTTTTCTGTGAAATTTAATATTTTTCTAAATGTACATTTGCTATATGCTTGCATTTAGTTCACATTTAAAATACAGAAATAGGGAGGCTTCAACGGTGCTTTAAATTCATTTTGTAAAAGGGAGTAACAATGACTTTTAATTCTGTCAGCTTACTTTAAAACAGCATGACATTGAGAGAAAGTAAAAGTGAATGGGAAGAAATCAGAGTGGGAGACAAACCATGAGAGACTACAGCCTCTGGGAAACAAAATGAGGGTTTTAGAAGGGAGGGGGTGGGGAGTTGGGTGAGCCTGGTGATGGGTATTAAGGAGGGCGCAGATTGCATGAAGCACTGGGTCTTATACACAAACAATGAATCTGGAACACTACATCAAAAACTAATGATGTAATGTGTGGTGACTAACATAACACAATAAAAAAATAGGGGAAAAAAAGCCCACATGTACAGGCCTATCATTACGAATACACATATGTTTGTAAATTAATGCAAACTTTCCAAGTATCTAAACCTTCCTAGGGGGAAGGGTTGGAAACATAAGTTTATTTTTTCTTCAATGTGGAAAACTAGTCAAGACAGTTTTAATATATCTCAACATTAAGAGTCAGAATGTTTCCTACTTCTAATAAAATTATCTACCAAGTCTTTAAACTAAAATTTTGTAATAGTAGACATGCATGAAGTTGCTTTAAAGGTTATATGGACATCTATAGGACATCACTTTCCAAACATCTGCTTCTATATGGACTCTTTCCTAAAACTAGTGTGAGAACACATCGGTAATGGAAACATCATTCTTTCCTGTCCTTTCACAGTTTCCTTTCTCTCTTTTCCCAATTGACAAAATAAACCATGTATTTCCTCTTGTCAGATTGTTTACTAGGGTGAGAAAGAGACAATATTCATGTCTAGCTAGACCCCTTATTCAAGACATGAATTACCCATCGAAAGAATTTTTACCTTCCCCTCTCTGATACAAATTTTGTTTTAGGAGACAGTTTAGCAGAGATAACAGAATAATTTGACCCATGCTGGCATATTCTCAGTGCATACAACTTGTAGGATGGGGGAGAATTATAATAAATATTTTTTAATGATCCTATCACATTCATCTCTCTACTGTTGCCAAAGACACTGCATATCAAAAGTTATGTATTATATGCTACTATATTTATTGTAGAAGACAGTTTCACAAACAGCATTTTTTTTTTCAAAACAACTGGAACAAATAATACTAAAATTTATATGAAACCATGAAATACCTTGACTTAATAGCCAAAGCAACCTTGAGAAAGAAAAGCAAAAATGAAGGTATCACAATTCCAGGTTTCAAGATATACTACAAAGCTGTTGTAATAGAAAGAGTATGGTACTAGCACAAAACCAGACACATAGGTGGTCAGTGAATCTATGACGAAAGAGGCAAGAATATCTAATGGGGAAAAGACAATCTCTTCAACCAATGGTGCTCAGAAAACTGGACAGCTATGTGTAAAAAAATGAAACTGGACCACTTTCTAATACATACAAAAATAAAGTCAAGCATAAGGAAAAGGATAAGGACCTCAATAGGAGAACCGAAACCATAAAAATCCTAGAACACAGGTATTAATCTCTCTGACAAAAGTAGTTCCATATATTTATTTAGGTGAATATCAAAAAGGAGAAAAACTTGAATTGCTATTAGACTCATTCTAATAGTAATAAAAAATAACATTCATTGAGTTTCATTTTTAATGAAATTTACTTGATATGTTTAATAACTACCAAAATATGTTTTTAATTGTGTCTTTCTAATAAATATAATGAATCAAAAAAAGGAAAACTAAAGGTACAAGGACACAAATAAATAAGTATAATTTACATACATTTTTTACATTCACTATATTTGGATGTAATGAAAATGCTGAAGTGTAAATATGAAATTTATTACTATTTAAAATTGTTCAGTAATAATTATGAGTTCAAAGAGAAAAAAAGAATGTAAAATTTCTGATGTAAAAGATTCTTTGGGTATTCTTTGAATATATGTTGTGAATATTACATCTCAATGTTTAAAACTGAACACCTAAAAAGTGGTCTAATAATTTTGTTTTAAATTTCAATATTTACAATATACCCATGCCACATAATTTGCACCATTTTTATAGTGTTACACCAAAAGAAAAAGTTAGTTGTTTTAGAATTTCTTAGTCCAAAATCATAACCACATATAACTATTTAAATTTAAATCTAAATTAAATTAAAAAGATCCTCAGTCATATTAGCCACATTTCAGTCACGTGACATAAATGGTTACCATATGGGACCAAGCAGATACAGAAAATTTCCATCATCACACAAAGCTCTATTAAATGGAACTGTCTTAGGAAATTATATTTGTTTCAGGACTGAAGTCACTTGATTTTATACAAAATTAGATATTCCATGTTGGTAACATATATGCTTTGTTTTTTCCTCTTACCCATGAAAAGGCTAAAATATACATCATTTGGAGTCAGAGATATGTTGACAGATTTACAGAAAATTTTCCTTTGAACTTTATACCTAAAAGTTTCTATATAATTTTAACAAAAATATTATTGTTAATTTCTGTGGGGTTTTTGGTGTACCTATAAATGCCTAAATCATTAATAACTTACAGCTTTTCTTAATTCCAGGAAATGGTTTTTATTGTAGATATCCACAGTATGACTAGCCAGAAGAGATCACTTCTAACTTTTGTTATTTCTACTAATTTTATAGTTCTCAATAGATACATATTATTGGCAAATAGAAGCAACATTTGTTTTAGCATTGTTATTAACATTTCTAGAGAAGAAATTACAAAGGAAGAACAATCCTTGTGGTTTTAGATAAGAGGTAATTACTAGCTGCAGTTATAAAAAAGACATTGCCCTTGTGACATAGAATTATACAATTAGATTTATACAGTTCAGTGAAGTATGAGTGACATTTGTTACATGAAAAGGAAACTATAATTTTTTTCCCATAAAATATATCTGATACTATCTTAGGACTGATATAAAATTGTCAGGGCCTATTTATAGATAACAATATAAGTTTTATAAAATATAATTTTAGAGTATAGCTATAAGAACATTGTCTTTGAGTGCTCTTATTCCAGTATCCCTGAGTATAAGTAAGTTTATTACTCTCATACAATGTTGGCAGGAATATAAAGCAGAATAGCCAAGTTGAAAATAATATGGAGTTTCTCAAGAAATTAAAAATGGAAATACCATACCTTGCAATAAACCCTCTGCTGAGTCTTCAGCCCCCAAGCCCCCCAAAAACCACTGATTTGAAAAGATATGTGCACCCCTATGTTTATTGCAGCATCATTTACAATAGTGAAGATATGGAAGCAACCTAAGTGTCCATTGATAAAGGAATATATAAAGAAGATGTGGATTTTATACATATATGAATATTTCACAGCCATTAAAAAGGATGAGATCTTGCCATTTACAAAAACATGGATAGATCTAGAAGGTATTATGCTAAGTGAAATAAATCAAACTGAGAAAGATAAATGCTGAATGATTTTACTCATGTGGAATCTAAAAATCAAAACAAATGAGTAAACAAACAAAAAGAAGCATCAGATCTGTAAATCTAGAAAACAAACTGACAGTTGCCAGAGGGAAAGGAGCATGGGGAAAATGGACAAAATGGGTGAAGGGTATTGGGAGATACAGACTTCTAACTATGGAATGACTAAGTCATGGAACTGAAAGGTACAGCATAGGGAATAGAGTAAACAATATTGTAATAACAGTGTATGGTTATAGATAACAGACACGCTAGTGATGAGCTTAACATGAAGCATAGAGAGGGTGAATCAATGTGTTGTACACCTGAACTTAATGTAACAATGTGTGACAGCTTATTACTTAAAAAGTAATAAATAAAGTAGATCATTTAAAAGAAAGTATACAACAAAGCATGAACTACTGGGATTTCATCAAGATCAAAAGCTTTTGCACAGCAAAGGAAACAGTTAACAAAATCAAAAGACAACTGACAGAATGGGAGAAGATATTTGCAAACGACATATCAGATAAAGGACTAGTGTCCAGAATCTATAAAGAACTTAGCAAACTCAACACCCAAAGAACAAATAATCCAATCAAGAAATGGGCAGAGGACATGAACAGACATTTCTGCAAAGAAGACATCCAGATGGCGAACAGACACATGAAAAAGTGCTCCATATCACTCGGCATCAGGGAAATACAAATCAAAACCACAATGAGATATCACCTCACACCAGTCAGAATGGCTAAAATCAACAAGTCAGGAAATGACAGATGCTGGCGAGGATGCGGAGAAAGGGGAACCCTCCTACACTGTTGGTGGGAATGCAAGCTGGTGCAGCTACTCTGGAAAACAGCATGGAGGTTCCTCAAAATGTTGAAAATAGAACTGCCCTATGACCCAGCAATTGCACTATTGGGTATTTACCCTAAAGATACAAATGTAGTGATCCAAAGGGGCACGTGCACCCGAATGTTTATAGCAGCAATGTCCACAATAGCCAAACTATGGAAAGAACCTAGATGTCCATCAACAGATGAATGGATCAAGAAGATGTGGTATATATACACAATGGAATACTATGCAGCCATCAAAAGAAATGAAATCTTGCCATTTGCAACAACATGGATGGAACTAGAGCGTATCATGCTTAGCGAAATAAGTCAAGCAGAGAAAGACAACTATCATATGATCTCCCTGATATGAGGAAGTGGTGATACAACATGGAGGCTTAAGTGGGTAGAAGAAGAATAAATGAAACAAGATGGGATTGGGAGAGAGACAAACCATAAGTGACTCTTAATCTCACAAAACAAACTGAGGGTTGCTGGGGGGAGGGGGTTTGGGAGAAGGGGTTGGGATTATGGACATTGGGGAGGGTATGTGATTTGGTGAGTGCTGTGAAGTGTGTAAACCTGGTGATTCACAGACCTGTACCCCTAGGGATAAAAATATATGTTTATAAAAAATTTAAAAAAAAAATAAAAAAATAAAAAAATTATAAAAGAAAGTATACAACAAAGCATTCTAAATAAATTTTAACAAAATAAAGTTATTTGACTAATTTTACGGTTTATTTTCCCATGATGTTTATGTCTTCTGCCATTATGCTAAACAAATAAAATGAATCAATCTTTATTCTAGTATCTGGTCACTGATTTTAAAATAAACATTAAGAAAACAACTTAAGATTTATAGAGATATTACAAAGATATTACAGGCAGTTCCCATATACTCTACACTTAATTATTTATTAATATATGACATTAAGTTGGTATATTTTCTTATATTTAATGTACCAATATTGATAGATTATTATTAACTCAAGTCCATAATTTATTCAGATTACCTTTGTTTTTAACTGAAGGCCTTTTTTCTGTTTCAGCATCACATCTAGGTCATCACATGACATTTAATTATCATGTCTACTTAGGATCCTGTTGGATATGATAGTTTTTAAGGTTTACCTTGTTTTTTGTGCCCTTTGAGAGTTTTCATATTTTATAGAATGTCCCTCAGCTAAGTTTTCTCTAATGTTTTTCTCATGATTAGACTGGGTTATGTAATTTAGAAAGAAGATCACAGAGGAAAAATACCATTTTCATCATATGTCAGAAGTCATACTATGAATCTGATTTATAACTGTTGCTATGGACTTTGGTCAACTAGCTATGGCAGTTTTGACCTAAATTACAATTTTAAACATATGGAAAAATAGGTGCAAACAGGTACTCACCAAATAAAAGAAAAAGGCCAAGTAAATTGAAGTACAATGATGATTAAAATTATATATTATTCAAAAGTAATTAATTGGTAAAATACAAATCAAGAGATAGTCAAACAAACTAGCAGTATCATTTTCCTTAAAAATTTAGATTACAGACAGACCTAATTTGGTAAATCTCATATATAAAAAGGTAGATAATTTTTATTCATTCAAAAATTAGCTTTATATTATAAAGAAATATATATAATGTACCTATACTTATCATCAGTCAGTTTCTAAGTCACTTTCCATTTGAACATGTTGTACACAGCCAAAGCAAAAATTTATTTTGGTTTAGATCTGTAACTTGGTTTAGGTACTTCACTAGAGATACAGTGCTCCAAGCAAATTTATAACCAATGCCAAAACATTAAATCATAAGTATGTTTTACCATTAGTAGTTACAGGTGATGTTTTGATTCATACAAATAAATATATCATATAAATATTTATATTTATATAATTTTCATTGATGTAATGCCATATATATATACAACACATGATAATGACATATATATAAGTATGTGTATATATCTGAATTTGTGTATAAATATGTCATTTGAGCTCTACCTGTTGCTTAAGTGAGGGAGTTGTAATCTTAGAAAAACTAAATTTTTACAGACTTTAAATGGGTTTTTATTTTGTGGTAGATTATACACATATGAAATATATTCAAAATAACCTGCAAAGTTGCCCCATTTAAATTTACTGCAGCAACAGTTATAATCTTTAGGATTATAATAGAGTGAAAGCAACCACTGAGGCTGCTTCAAGCAATTGAGAAGGTGTCAAATATCTTCTGTTGGTAGGCAAACCTTGGGTGCCTTCTAGGTAACTAGGCCAAATATCTCCGAACAATCTTGCACTGTTGCTCCCAAGACATTTTTAACCTCCATTTTGCTGTAATTAGAGCCAAAGCTGCAGTGAACTACTTTCCTGAGAATGTAGCATTAGCTGTCATGGAGATTTTGTCCAGACAAGTGGCTTAAACATAGGCAATGAAGTGACTTGAAATTGATGTTTTAATGTCATATATCCAAAGAAATGAGTTACATGTTAAAATAACAATGCCCATAATTAAGTCTTCTGATTAATTTTCACCTCATTTTTTCAGAAGGCCTATTTCTCATTATGCAGCCCAGCAAGCTTTAAAATATTTCGCATCTAGGAAACTAACTGTTATCTTCCCTTAGTTCTACTCAGAGAAGACATTTATTGTACAGAAAAATCTTTTTGCCTTGACAGAACATGACTTCTAGTGATATCTGTGAGATTATACATAATGGATAAACATCTGCTAAATAAAACATAATGATTTATACAACAACATTATACTATATTAAAAAATATATTGCAGATCTTAGGTTGGAAGCTGTCTTAGGGCACTGAGAAGAACAGGGCATTTGTTCAATTTATCTTTGAATCTCTCGAGATTAGTGCCTGATCTGGCTGATAGTAGAAACTCCAAAAACAGTTAAATAATTGAATGACCCACATTACTTGGTTCGCTTAATAAAATGCTGAGCGCAATAATACACACACATATATATTTATATATGTATATATATAATTTCATTAGATTTTTATAGTATTTAGTGTATGTTGGAGTCATGGCAAAATACCTGTAATGTATAATGTTTCAAATTTCAATTCCCCTAAGTGAGCAAACTAGGTACAAATTTAAATAGGTATAAAGGATAGAATTATAGGACAGAAACAAACCTAAGAAGAAAAACACAAAGTTAAGGCATTAGCAGGAGGACAAATTTGGGGTCATTTCTCCAGGTAACTGAAATGAAAAAGTGGTAAAAGGAAAAACAGTAAGTCTGTGCATTCCAGTTTCAGACCATATCATAAAATCATCAGTCAGAGCAAGGAGAAGAATCTCTGCAGTTAATTACTTCCTTAAGATCAATTTATCAATTTATCATTTGATGGATTGAATTATCACACTTGTATCTAAGATTTGCAAAGAGCTAATCTAAGGTTACAAATATTTTCCTGCTTTTAACTAGAAATTTTATAGTTTCAACTTCTACATTTAAATCTACGATCCATTTTGAGTTCATTTTTACATATAGTATGAGGCATTCTTCAAAGTTTGTTGTTCTGGAATGGATATTCAAATCTTTCAGTCCTATTGATGGAAAGATATCCTTTTACAACTGAATCATTTTTGCAACTTTGTCAAAAATAAATCTCCGTATATATGTGGATCAATTTCTGGACTCTTCTGTTCTATTAATATGTTTTTTTAAATTTTTTATTTTTATAAACATATATTTTTATCCCCAGGGGTACAGGTCTGTGAATCCACCAGGTTTACACACTTCACAGCACTCACCAAAGCACATACCCTCCCCAATGTCCATAATCCAACCCCCTTCCCCAAAACCCCCTCCCCCCAGCAACCCTCAGTTTGTTTTGTGAGATTAAGAGTCACTTTTGGTTTGTCTCCCTCCCAATCCCATCTTGTTTCATTGATTCTTCTCCTACCCACTTAAGCCCCCATGTTGCATCACCACTTCCTCATATCAGGGAGATCATATGATAGTTGTCTTTCTCTGCTTGACTTATTTCGCTAAGCATGATACACTCTCGTTCCATCCATGTTGTCGCAAATGGCAAGATTTCATTTCTTTTGATGGCTGCATAGTATTCCATTGTGTATATATACCACATCTTCTGGATCCATTCATCTGTTGATGGACATCTAGGTTCTTTCCATAGTTTGGCTATTGTGGACATTGCTGCTATAAACATTCGGGTGCACGTGCCCCTTTGGATCACTACGTTTGTATCTTTAGGGTAAATACCCAGTAGTGCAATTGCTGGGTCATAGGGCAGTTCTATTTTCAACATTTTAAGGAACCTACATGCTGTTTTCCAGAGAGGTTGCATCAGCTTGCATTCCCACCAACAGTGTAGGAGGGTTCCCCTTTCTCTGCATCCTCGCCAGCATCTGTCATTTCCTGACGTGTTGATTTTAGCCATTCTGACTGGTGTGAGGTGGTATCTCATTGTGGTTTTGATTTGTATTTCCCTGATGCCGAGTGATATGGAGCACTTTTTCATGTGTCTGTTGGCCATCTGGATGTCTTCTTTGCAGAAATGTCTGTTCATGTCCTCTGCCCATTTCTTGATTGGATTATTTGTTCTTTGGGTGTTGAGTTTGCTAAGTTCTTTATAGATTCTGGACACTAGTCCTTTATCAGATATGTCGTTTGCAAATATCTTCTCCCATTCTGTCAGTTGTCTTTTGATTTTGTTAACTGTTTCCTTTGCTGTGCAAAAGCTTTTGATCTTGATGAAATCCCAATAGTTCATTTTTTCCCTTGCTTCCCTCGCCTTTTGCGTTGTTCCTAGGAAGATGTTGCTGCGGCAGAGGTCGAAGAGGTTGCTGCCCGTGTTCTCCTCAAGGATTTTGATGGATTCCTTTCGCACATTGAGGTCCTTCATCCATTTTGAGTCTATTTTTGTGTGTGGTGTGAGGAAATGGTCCAATTTCATTTTCTGCATGTGGCTGTCCAATTTTCCCAGCACCATTTATTGAAGAGGCTGTCTTTTTTCCATTGGACATTCTTTCCTGCTTTGTCGAAGATTAGTTGACCATAGAGTTGAGGGTCTATTTCTGGGCTCTCTATTCTGTTCCATTGATCTATGTGTCTGTTTTTTGCCAGTACCATGCTGTCTTGATGATGACAGCTTTGTAATAGAGCTTGAAGTCCGGAATTGTGATGCCACTAACGTTGGCTTTCTTTTTCAATATCCCTTTGGCTATTCGAGGTCTTTTCTGGTTCCATATAAATTTTAGAATTATTCGTTCCATTTCTTTGAAAAAGATGGATGGTACTTTGATAGGAATTGCATTAAATGTGTAGATTGCTTTAGGTAGCATAGACATTTTCACAATATTTATTCCTCCAATCCAGGAGCATGGAACATTTTTCCATTTCTTTGTGTCTTCCTCAATTTCTTTCATGAGTACTTTATAGTTTTCTGAGTATAGATTCTGTGTCTCTTTGGTTAGGTTTATTCCTAGGTATCTTATGGTTTTGGGTGCAATTGTAAATGGGATTGACTCATTAATATCTCTTTCTTCTGTCTTGCTGTTGGTGTAGAGAAATGCAACTGATTTCTGTGCATTGATTTTATATCCTGACACTTTACTGAATTCCTGTATAAGTTCTAGCAGTTTTGGAGTGGAGTTTTTTGGGTTTTCCACATACAGTATCATATCATCTGCGAAGAGTGATAATTTGACTTCTTCTTTGCCGATTTGGATGCCTTTAATTTCCTTTTGTTGTCTGATTGCTGAGGCTAGGACCTCTAGTACTATGTTGAATAGCAGTGGTGTTAATGGACATCCCTGCCGTGTTCCTGACCTTAGCGGAAAAGCTTTCAGTTTTTCTCCATTGAGAATGATATTTGCGGTAGGTTTTTCATAGATGGCTTTGATGATATTGAGGTATGTGCCCTCTATCCCTACACTTTGAAGAGCTTTGATCAGGATGGATGCTGTACTTTGTCAAATGGTTTTTCAGCATCTATTGAGAGTATCATATTATAAGAACATACTATGAGGAACTCTACGCCAATAAATTTGACAATCTGGAAGAAATGGATGCATTCCTAGAAACATATAAACTACCACAACTGAACCAGGAAGAAATAGAAAGCCTGAACAGACCCATAGCCAGTATGAGATTGAAACAGTCATTAAAAATCTCCAAACAAACAAAAGCCCAGGGCCAGAGGGCTTCCCGGGGGAATTCTACCAAACATTTAAAGAAGAACTAATTCCTATTCTCCTGAAACTGTTCCAAAAAATAGAAATGGAAGGAAAACTTCCAAACTCATTTTATGAGGCCAGAATTTTCTTTTTTTTTTTAATTGGGAGGGAAGAGTGTATATTTCTGCATTCAGTACCATAAGCAATTTAAGAAATGAGAATAAAATTTACTGATATTGAGTAGAAAGCTAACAATCTCTGCTATAGAAAAACAAAACAAAACAAAACCTCTTGATTTAAGAGACACAAAATATCCCAAACTTTTCACATTCAAGTCATATTTTACAATTTTCTTCTTTCACAAATTAATGAAGTCAATTTTGGTAAATTTGCTACTGCTTTCTCCTCAGTAAAAGAGTTACAAATCTATATTCCATTTTAAGTAGTAGTCTCGCCCCCTCCCTTATCTGCATGGACTATATTGCAGGGCCCTTAGTGGATGTCAAAGACTACAGGTAATGGGTCTCCTGGGTGGCTTAGTGGTTAAGCTTCTGCCTTTGGCTCAGGTCATGATCTCAGGGTCCTGGGATTGAGCCCCACATTAGGCTTTCTGTTCAGGAGGGACCCTGAAAACTGCAAGTAGTATCAGACCCTATATATTCTATGATAAAGTTTATAACTTAAGCAAGGAGATTAACAACAACAGTAAAGTAGAGCAATTATAACAATATACTGGAATAAAAGTTCTGAAGGTGTGGTCTTTCTCTCTCTTAAAATATCTATTGTACTACTCATCCTTCTTGTGATGATGTGAGATAACAAATGTCCACATGATGAGATAAAGTGAGTTGAATGATGTAGGCCTTGTGACATAACACTAGGCTACTACTGACCCTCTGATAATTTGTCAGAAGGAGGATCAATGCTTCCAGACTATGGCTGACTGTAGGTAACTGGAACCACAAGAAGCAAAAGCATATAAGGGCAGACTACTACTGCATTAACAAACATTCCTATCAAAACTTATGTATTGATTCTAAGTGTCCATAGATGTCCACCTGCAGTAAATTTGACAAGTCTTCAGAAGTATATCTTTCTTCTGCCTTCAATAACCATTTCTATATAGGCATGTTGACAACTTACAGTTGGCCATTGAACAACATGGGTTTGAACTGAGCAGGTCCACTTATACTTCAATAGTTTTTTTTTTTTTTTCCAATAAATATTGTGGAAGGACACCTTGTGGCTCAGTCAGTGAAGCAACTGACTCTTGATTCTGGCTCAGGTGGTGATCTCAGGGTTATAAGATCAAGCCCCCACATTGGGCTCCATGTGTACTCTTGAGTCTGCTTGAGAGTCCCTCTTTTTCCCTTTGCCCTTCCCCCTGCTCATGTTCTCTCTCTAAAGTAAATAAATAAATAAAATCTTTTTAAAAAAGTAAACACAATCTAAAATTTTGAGAAATTTGCAACAATTTGAAGAGTTGCAATCTGTGTATCCTAGAAATACCAAAAAAAGTAGACAAAAAGATATAATTGTAAGAACATGGTATTTAATGCATGCAAGATACAAAATATGTGTTAACCATTTATATTATTGGTAAGGTTTCTGGTTGATAGTAGGCTATTTGTAGTTAAGTTTTGGGGAATTCAACAGTTACATGTGGATTTTGACCATATGTATGTTGGTGTCATAACCCCTGCATGGTTCAAAGGTTAACTCTATGTGCTTAGCAGCATGTGAATTTGTAATCACAGAGCCTTAAATTAAAAACAAACAAACAAACAAACAAAACAAGAAACAAACAAAACCTGCCCTTTTTTTTTGTCTTCTAAGATCGACCCAGGAGACAAAGTCATAGATAAACTCATTTCTGCCAAGTTGTTCTTTGGGGATTTCATTTGAATGAAAAAAAAAGTGACATTTATCAATAAAAATTCTATCAAATAATTCAAAGATAATTCTTTGCAAATCCAGCAAATTCCTGAATGTTAGGAAATTTTATGTTTTGTTGTCATCACATTATTTTAAAAACTTTAAAAAAAAGAATGAGTCAAGGCTGTAACTCTGATGATGACAAAAGTTTTTATCATATTAGACAAGATTGCTGGAATAATATCAAAATAAATACAGTAGCACTTGCCAATGTAGAAACTAGTCACAATTTTGGGTATAGCTCCTTGACCAAAACAGCAAATCTATACATGTTGCCAGGTTTTGTGTTTGCTTAAATTGTAACTCTAGAATTTCTTTTTTTAGACAGAACTATGGTTGTTGGTAAAAAGACTTTCTAAACCTTTAAAAAGGCACTAAATATATATTCAAGCTTCAGCAATCTACTCACAAATTAGTAATTCTCTTTTTAAATGGAATTAGTATGAGTGTAACAGAATAAAGCAGTATTGCCTGGAAGGAAGGCAGTATTTTCAATCCAATTGCATGCTGACTGAAAATGACATAGCTGCATTTTCTTCAAAATATTCATTTCAAAATATTAAAAGATATTTCAGTATATCTAGGCCAGATAATGTAATTTGGTAGCAGAAGTGGCTTCGATTTTCTTCCCTTGCTTTAAGGCTTAAACCAACTCAACCATTTCCAAAGCACATGTTCAATTTAGTTATCTGTTTCCGGAACAGATGCTTATGTGGTTTTATCTGTTGCAAATTATTGATAAACTATTTATCAAATCCCTGTCTTCAAATTCTCAAATACCTCTTCACTTGTTTTAATTCAATAAAATGCAAAAGATTTAGGGAGAAAATATTTCTACACTGACATTTTACCCTTTTCTATGTGTATTTACTCAAGTCTCTGACTATTTGGTTCATTGAAATTAATCAGAATGTTTCTAATTAATAGGATTCTTAACAATACTCTTCAAATACTGATCTACGAATTTGAAGTTCTTTTGAAGTAAGATTAATTTGAAGTTGCTTTATGTTGTTTCATTTTTTTTCAGTACCTATGCATTGTCGTTTTCTTCAAATATCACCAGATCATCAAATTTTGGCTTATTTTTGTCATATCTTGAGAGTGTTCAATTGTAGCATGGAAGTAATATAAAAATCAAATAAATATAATAGTTTTTACTTAAATATATTTACCTGCCAGTATAAAGATATTACTTCTAATTTTAATTTTATTTAATTTTGTATTTAATTTATTTAATCTTATTTTAAATTGATGACCTAACTATAGTAATTTAGAATAATATTGGTATTATGCTAGTAACCAATGAAATAATTGTTTGTAAAAATATTGTTATGAATTCAAGAAAATAAATATTGAAAAGGTTTTAAACAATAATTAACATCCTTATCTAAATATTGATTAATAAAAACAATAATTAAGAAAATTATTAACTTAAAAATATATTAAATTATTAACTTAAATATAAATTATTAACTTAAATATATATCAACTCTATTAACACATTATTATTAATAACTAATTATTTGTTATCAACAAAATGAATTTTAGGATACAAACTTTTTCTACGAGAGCAGGTCATTATTTTATTGACTTATGATAGAAGCCAGTTGTCTTCAACTCAATTTGTTACAGATGTACGTAACGCTATATATTATTTTAATTAGTTGCAGAGAAATCTTCTTGAAAAAGAATTAAAAATATGTTGTATTTCCAGAACAAAACAGGAGTTAGCAGTACATTTAATAGATTATTTTCCTCATTTAAAAAATATATTGGAAAATAATTTTTACTTCTAAGGCTTTTAATAAAATAACAATATGCTATTTTTAAAAATAATAAAATTATTATTATTATTATTCTAAATATTTTATTTATTTATTTGAAAGACAGAGATCACAAGTATGCAGAGAAGCAGGCAGAGAGAAATGAAGAGAAGCAGGTTCCCTGCTGAGCAGAGAGCCCGATGCAGGGCTTGATCCCAGGACCCTGGGATCATGACCTGAGCTGAAGGCAGAGGCTTTAACCCACTGAGGCACCCAGGTGCCCCAACAATATGCTATCTTTAAAAGCATTTGTTTTTTACTTAAAGTAGGTAATACATTCAAAACGTAAACTAACATGATTAAGAAAAGTTGACCAAATAGGTTATTTTATATTTAATACACATCTATTATTATACACTAGGTTGAAAGATTCCAGGTGTGTAACTTCCTCAAGGAACTTAAGGTTTAAAAAGAAGAAAACATGTACATGATTGAAATAAATGCAAATAGAACCATAAACACATGCAATAAGGATACAGAGTAAACATGAATTTATTTAATTTTTTTCAAGATTTTGTTTATTTATTTGGGAGAGAGAGAAAGAAAGAGAGCACAAGCAGGGAGAGAGGCAAAGGGAGAAGAATAAGCAGGATAGCAGGGAGCCCTAAAGGGCTGGATCCCAGGACCCTGGGATTATGACATGAGCTGAAGTGGATGCTTCACTGAGCTGAAAATGGATATTTAACTGAGTCTCACAGGTGCCCCAAGCAATATATTTTAAAAACAAAATAGAACAAAGTATTTTATCTGGAATGTAAATTTTTTTCTCAGTCTGGCCAAAACCACGCTAACTCTATCAAGATCAGCATGGGAAGTATTTTCAATTAAGTACCAACTCCACACAAGGCTGGTGGCTGTGTAAATTGGCATATATTTTGAAAAACAATGTGTCAATTATGATGAGAACCTTAAAAACAGTGATATTTTGATTCCATGATGCTAATGTATATTCTCAAGAAATAGAATTGAAGAGTAAAAAATAAGGAGAACGTGTCAAACTAAAATGTTCAGTGGGATGCCTACACTGTGAAAAACTGGGTTCCCTTCAGAGACATGAGGTCTTGGCTTGGGTTTTTATGAAATCATGACTTAGGACACAGGCAACTAGTTTATTCAGAAGGCAATCTTAAGAAGCAAGCAAGAGGGATTTCTCTAACAGGCACTCTTGGCTCTGAAGCTCTTCATTTGGCTGGCAGAGGATTTGTCAGTAGAATGAAAGATGAATTCTCAATGCTGAAGCTGCAGCTGAAAGAGAGGGATGAACTCATTCCCCAACTTGAGAAAGAGCTGGAAAAAGTCCAGCATTCACAAAAGGCTTTTGCTTCAAGAGTAGATAAATCCACATAAACTGAACTTCTAGGCTCCAATGCCCTGTGGAATCCTACATGCAGACAAGGTTTATTTAAACCAGTACTTATTTCAACCTAGGTTAAATGATTTGACCATAACAATGTATAACCAGTCTGTGACATGATAAATACTGAATAAAATACATTTTCCATCAAAGAAGAGGAAGAGGAAGAAGAAGGAGGAGGAGGAGGAGGAGGAGGAGGAAGGGGAAGAAGAAGAGGAGGAGGAGAAGGAGGAAGAAGAAAATGAAGAAAAAGAAGACAGAAACAGAGAGAGAGAGAGAAAGAGAAGAAAGGAAGAAAGGAAGGAAGGAAGGAAGGAAGGAAGGAAGGAAGGAAGAAAGAAAGAAAGAAAGAAAGAAAAAGAAAGAGGTAGTTGTGAGAGTGAAAGTGGGAA
Organism: Mustela lutreola; assembly: GCF_030435805.1. Taxonomy (NCBI): domain Eukaryota; kingdom Metazoa; phylum Chordata; class Mammalia; order Carnivora; family Mustelidae; genus Mustela; species Mustela lutreola. The sequence continues at coordinate 77,934,866 of NC_081290.1, forward strand.
AGAGAGGACACAAACAGTGAGCTGTTGATCTGGTTACTGCTATGGTAAACCAGGTTGAAGTTTTGCTGTGATCCATCTGAAAATTCATGCCAATCTACATCATTCTGGTCTCTGCAAAGGAAAGAATTTCTGTGAATTCCATTAACTTCTGAACCCTGACCAATGATTTTCCTTGGAATTTTCCTCCTTCACACTTCTGGGTTGCCCCATGTTTCTCTCATTTTTTTTTTTAGGGGAAAAAAGGCAAAAACTGAGAGTAGTGTCACCACATGAGAATTGAATGCTGCTGTGTTACACAGGAACTCTTCATTACAGCTGCAGCTATAATGGACTATGAATTTGTGCATCAGGGCACGCTAAGTCCCTGACACAAATATCCATTTGGTACAATCAAATCAGCTCATTCCCACATTAAGTGGGCTCAGTGTGGTGGTTCTTTATACTCTAAAAAGATTTATAATTAGAGGATTAGTGGAACTAATAGTGTCTAAAACCTTGTAGCTGTTCTGAGACCATAATTGATGTTCTTCCTCTGTCACTGATGGTCTGTTCACTGTTTGCATCAGTTTCAGGAATTTCTTCAATTTACCTAGGTTTAGTCCTTTCTGGTGAGTCTCCCCAGATTTCAATTCCTGAGGGAACAGAGCCTTTAGTTTTCTTGCCCTGGTCAGGCTATGGTTGCTGAAATTGTCATTCCAGTGTTCTCACTAGATGTGGAAACAAGAAGACCCTAATGAATTCCTCAAGTCTTAGACATATTCTTATGTGCCTGCTGGGCATATATTATAATCAAGACAGATTATCTCTCCAGTATATAAATTATGTCTTTTCCTGCTAGGTACCATAAAAATAATCACATATCATCTGATATTTTAATTTATAAACAGCATCTTGGAACACAGCACTCCACCTCCTTAGGTGCCATTCCAAACTGGCACTTTAGCTAAGTGTTTAATGGTCACTTGTTCAGAGGAAACATATGCAGCATTTCATTCCTGAAAACCAGGCGTTCTGTAAGCCCTTAGATCATAAAGTCACATTTCTTATCACAGCCTCTCTTTAGGTGACATTATACCACTTCATATAAGAACTTTTCAGTAGTATACTTTTATTTCTTCCTTCCCAGTCTTTAGAGTATTATTGTCATTGTGTGTGTGTGTGTGGCCACAACCCAGTGTTACTATTTGTGTAGTCACTTATCTTTTTTAAAATATATGAAGTCTAAAAAAATAAAATTACTAATTTAGTTACCATTTCCTTGTTATATTCCAAATTTCAATCTGGTATCATTCTCTTTTACCTGAAAGACTTCATTTAACATTTCTTACAGTATGGGTCTGCTGCTGATGCCTTTTTTTTTTTTTAGTTTTTTCATGTGGTAAGTTCTCTATTTCTCCTTTAAAACAGAACATGGAGGCTTAAGTGGGTAGAAGAATAAATGAAACAAGATGGGATTGGGAGGGAGACAAACCATAAGTGATTCTTAATCTCACAAAACAAACTGAGGGTTGCTGGGGGGAGGGGGTTTGGGAGAAGGGGGTGGGATTATGGACATTGGGGAGGGTATGTGATTTGGTGAGTGCTGTGAAGTGTGTAAACCTGGTGATTCACAGACCTGTACCCCTGGGGATAAAAATATATGTTTATAAAAAAAAAAAATTAAAACAGAACAAAACAAATAAAACAAAATAGAATCCAAAGCAAGGTCCTAACTCTGTTCAGTTCTGTGAAGGCTGAAAGGTAGAGAAACAGAGAAAGAGTTTGAAGCTAACAGAAGTAGGCTCACGAGGTTTTATGAACAAAGCCATCTCCATAACATCAAAATGTAAGAAGCAGCATGTGCTGATGTAGAAGCTGCAGCAAGTTATCCAGGAGATCTAGCTAAGATCATTAATGAAGGTGGCTACATTAAACAACACTTCTGATATAGATGAAACAGCTTTCTACTGGAAGAAGATGCCATTTAGAACTTTCCTAGGGAGAAGTCAATGCCTGCCTTCAAAGCTTCAAAGGACAGCCTGTCTCTCTTGTTAGAGGCTACTGCAGCTGGTGACTTTTACTCTGAAGTCATTGCTTATAGACCAATCTGAAAAATCCTAGGGCCCTTAAGAATTGTGCTAACTTGGGACATCTGGGTGCCTCAGTCAGTTAAGTGTCTGACTCTTGATTTCAATTCAGATCATGATCATGGGGTCTTGGGATTATGCCCCATATTGGACTCTACCCTCAGCAGGGAGTCTGCTTGAGATTCTCTCTCACCCTCTCCCTCTGCCATTTCCCTTGTACTCTCTCTCTAAAATAAATAAATACATCTTCACCAAAAAAAAAAAAAAAGAAAAAAGAAAAAAAAAGAAAAAAAAGAGTTATGCTAACTCTACTCTGCTTGTGCTCTATCACTGAAACAAAAAATCCTGGATGACAGGACATCTGTTTACAACATGGTTTACTGAATATTTTAAGCCCATCATTAAGAACTACTTTTCAGAAATAATAATTCCTTTCAAAATATTACTACTTGCTGGCAATGTACCTGGCCACCCAAGAGTTCTGATGGAGATGAATGTTGTTGTCATACCTGCTAATACAACATCTATTATTCAGCCCACAGATCAAGGTGAACTTATTATTATTATTATTATTAACAGCATATGATTTATTATTTGTTTCAGGGGCAATGAAACTGAGTCATCAGTCTTAGACAATACACAGTGCTCACCATAGCACATACCTTCCACAATGTCCATCTCAAGGAGTAATTTTGACTTTCCAATATTATTGTTTAAGAAATACATTTTGTAAGGCTATAGCTGCCATAGATAGTTATTCCTCTGATGGATTTGGGCAAAGAAAATTGAAAACCTTGGTGAAAAGAATTCACCATTCAGGATGCTATTAAGAACATTTGTGATCAAAAGAAGATGTCAGTTCATGATCTTAAGTTCATGAATTTGATCTTCGCATCTGGTGCCACAACAGGTGCAGAGCCTACCTAAGATTCTCTCTCTCCTTATCCCTTCAACCCTACTCCAACACCTGCACCCCGTTTGTGTACTCTCTTTCTCCAAAAAACAAACAAAAACAAATAAGAAGTCAAAATATCCACATTATCAGAAATTTTAAAAAGTTATTTCTAAACTTCATGTGTGACTTTGAGGGGTTTAGTAAGTCAGTGGAGGAAGTAACTGCGGATGTGATGGAACTAGCAAAATAACTAGAATAAGGAGAGTCAGAAGATGTGACTGAATTGATGTAATCTCATGATAAAATTTGAATAGATAAGGAATTGCTTCTTAAGAATGAGCAAAGAAAGTGGTTTCTTGAGATATTATTTACCCCTGTTAAGGATATTGTGAAGATTGTTGAAATGACCACAAAAGATTTAGGATATTACATAAACTTAGTTAATAAAACAGTTGTATGGTTGGAGAGGATTTACTCTACTGTAGGTAAAATGTTATAAAACAGCATTATATGCAGCAGAGAAACCATTCATAAAAGTAATAGTCAATCAACATAGCAAACTTTATTATTGTCTTATTTTTAAGGACTTTGTACAGCCACCTCAACCTTCAGTAACCACCACCCAGATCAATCAGCACCCGTCAGCATAGAGAGGAGATACTCCACCAGCAAAAAGATTACAACTTATTGAAATCTCTGATGATGATTAGCATTTGTTAGCAGTATTTTAAAATGAAGGTATGTACATTGTTTCTTGAAACAATGCTATTGCACACATACTAAAATACAGTATAGTGTAAACATAACTTTTATATGCACTGGGAAACCAAAAAATTCTTTTGATTCACTTAACTGCAATATTCACTTCATGGAGGTAATCTGGAACAGAATGCATGCTATCTCCAAGGTATTCCTGTACCCTATAATAGATGACTTTAATTTTATTTCCACTTAGTGATTGTCTCAATAGATTCAGAAAAAAAATTTTTAAAAATGATGTCATGAAAACCTTTAGGAAACTAAAAATTAAGGTTTTTTTCTTAAACTGATTAAGAACATCTATAAAAAATTACATCATAAAACTAGAATATAGCAAGAGTATCTCCTGACACAACTTCTACTCATCATCATATAAAAATTTCTGGCCAGTTAAATTAGGTTAAAAAAAATCTAGATTGAAAAGGAGTCAGTTAAAGATTTATTTATTTATTATTTGAGAGATAGAGAGAGAGTGGGAGTAGGGAGGCAAAAGGGTGGAAGGAGAAGGAGAATCTCAGGGAGATGCCTTGCTGAGTGTGGAGCCTCATGCTGGGCTTGATCTCACAACACTGAGATCAATCATGTCCTGAGCCAAAACCAAGAATCAGATGCTTAGCCATCTGAGCCACCCAGGCACCCCCCTCTACTTTTAGGTAAAGATTTATTTATTATTTTAAAGAGAGAGGAAAAGAAGGCAACTAAATTTTGTCCATGTACAAAATCCAGTGTAATATAAAAAGAAAACTAGTCAAACTAACAAATAGTGAGGCTATAGAACATGTGATCAATATGTTAATATTTCTGTATTCTAGCAGGAAGCAATAATAAAATAAAATAATTTAAAAATTTTATTTATTTAAGGGTGAATCTAGCAAAATAAAAGGGGGGGATTGTACACTGAAAATTGCAAAACATTGCCAAGAGAAATTAAAAAAAAATCTAAATGGTGTGATATGATTTATTGATAGGTCATAAGATTCAATATTTTAAGATGCTAACTCTAAGAAAATTTATCCATAAATTTAATGTAATTCTAATGAAAATGCAAGAAAACATTTCTTTTAAAGATTTTATTTTTGCTTATTTATTCTTGCTCTAGTTTTTTTTTTTTTTCAATTCATTTATTTTCAGAAAAACAGTATTCATTATTTTTTCACCACACCCAGTGCTCCATTCTATCCATGCCCTCTATAATACCTACCACCTGGTACCCCAACCTCCCACACCCCCCGCCACTTCAAACCCCTCAGATTGTTTTTCAGAGCCCATAGTCTCTCATGATTCACCTCCCCTTCCAATTTACCTCAACTCCCTTCTCCTCTCTAACACTCCTTGTCCTCCATGATATTTGTTATGCTCCACAAATAAGTGAAACCATAGGATAATTGACTCTCTCTGCTTGACTTATTTCACTCAGCATAATCTCTTCCAGTCCTGTCCATGTTGCTACAAAAGTTGGGTATTCATCCTTTCTGATGGAGGCATAGTACTCCATAGTGTATATGGACCACATCTTCCTTATCCATTCGTCCGTTGAAGGGCATCTTGGTTCTTTCCATAATTTGGTGACCATTGCTGCTATAAACATTGGGGTACAGATGGCCCTTCTTTTCACTCAAACTCAACACACACAAAACAGACAATCATGTCAAAAAATGGGCAGAAGATATGAACAGACACTTCTCCAATCAAGACATACAAATGGCTATCAGACACATGAAAAAATGTTCATCATCACTAGCCATCAAGGAGATTCAAATTAAAACCACATTGAGATATCACCTTACACCAGTTAGAATGGCGAAAATTAACAAAATAGGAAACGTGTTGGAGAGGATGTGGAGAAAGGGGAACCCTCTTCCACTGTTGGTGGGAATGCAAGTTGGTGCAGCCTCTTTGGAGAACAGTGTGGAGATTCCTTAAGAAATTAAAAATAGAACTTCCCTATGACCCTGCAATTGCACTCCTGGGTATTTACCCCAAAGATACAGATGTCGTGAAAAGAAGGGCCATCTGTACCCCAATATTTATAGTTTTTTTTTTATCTTTTAAAATTATTACACAGTTTTCATATGTTAAGTCTCTTATCTGTCTTTCTTAAATATCAATGCTTTCTTATCTTGTCAGGATTTCTATCACTTGGGTTTTACTATGAAATATTTTTGTCACAAAGTTTTCTTTAGTGTTATACCACCCTCTTCCATATCTAGAGACTCACAGAGAAGTGTTTTGTTGTTTTTTTTTTTTTTTAATTGTCCTTTTAATGCCTCAGATACCTTCACTAAGTATTCAGGTATTTATTTAACCAATTTATTCATGTATTAAATAAATTAAATAAGTAAATAAGTCAACCTGCAAAACCTATTTTGTGAAAAGTAGTTTGCCATTGGTTTACAGTGGGAATTGAAATTGTCATAATGGTAGGGACAAAAAACAAGTCTAAATTGTATAAATATTTAAATACTTTCTGAGAGTATTTCACTGGGACTAAGACACAGGTTTATAAACATTCTTGGTCCATGACAGCCTTAGGCCAAAAGAAATACAAATAATTTTGTTTATTAATTATTTAGGTCAAAAATAATATTAGTAGTCTGTGTGGTGGCCTGAAAGAAGGCATGAGAGCTGCCAACAATAACTACTTGGGGAAAATGGAGCTTGGATATGCAGTGCACTCTGTGACATCCATAAGTATGTACAAGAGATCCCTTTTGAGATTGGTTGGACCTATATGTGGGAAAAAACAGGAAAAATACAAAAGGCAAGGCCTGAAAAGTCCAAGGATCTAGTCTCAGCTTTGGAAATTCAGAATCCTTATGAAGGTACATTGTCAAGGTAGAAGAACATAGAATACTTAATATACTTATAACTTCATAGATACAAAGACTTTAATAGAAGGCATATTGATTTCTGTTTGTACTTTAGCCCTAACCTCACTAAACACAATTTCTATCATAACATATAAAAAAGAAGTAAAGGAAGAATATTACATAAGTTAGCTGAAGCATATTTTAAATCTGAATTCTGATTTTGACTAAGTACTCATCTGTACAGTCTAAATAAAGAAAATCACTAGAGACAAATTAGAGTAGTTGAATTCTATGATGTTATTAGAGTTTGACTTTCTTTTAATTAGTCTTTTTAAAGAATTCAGTAGAGCTAAAACTGACAATGTGGAACTAAAGGTAAAACCAGTGGTGGAAAATCAACAATAGAATTTTAAAACTTTGCCTCAATTGATGATAGAACCTAGGGAAAGACATCAATTTTTAGATATAAAGACAAATATGTAATATTTAGCTATAGATTCACTGATAAAATCTAACTAGTACTGTTCTACCCATATATGGAATATGATCATTTCATATATAGGTACATGCATGTTTAAAAATTAAGTGACCTGTAAATTTAAGATCTGTGAACGTTGTAAAAGGTTCTGTCTCAATAAATCTTTTAAAACAAAAATTTGCTTTGATTATTCAAATTATTCAGGTAACACCATTTTCTTGTTAGTTGTTTTCCCCTTTAATGAGGAATACCCATTTTCAACATTATTGGCCAAGAAAGAAAAAAAAAATTCTTTAAAGTTTGAAAGCTATATATTGCCCACAATGTATGAAAACTACAGGTCAATAAATGGATTTGGTTTCATTTTTAACATGATATCTCCATCAACAAACAAACAAACAAAAACAATTAAATTACAGTTAATCTTAGAGCAAATTTTAAACTTTGTAGTAGTCTTTTCACTTAAAGATATGTGTGTATATGTTTTATGGTCTTCTCTTTTCAAATCATTTTTAAAATAGTGTAAAGAATGTTAATTTTGAGGGAAGGAAATATATATAAAGAGTTAATGTTTGGTAAGACTGCTATAAAACAGAACAAAACAAAACAGAGACACATAATCATTGAGGGATTATAAATAAGAATTCAGAAAACATGCCATTCTTAAATCTTTCATCACATTTAACTTCTAAACTATACCCCCCCACACTTCTAATAAATGTAAGTTGCATAATTCAGTGAGTAAGAAGATTCTCACTACCCATAACCAAAGAGTAGTGAGGTCAAAAACACCCTTCAAAATAGCAATCACGGCATGAGACAAAACAAACAAGGAAACCAAAAATAAATAAATAAATAAATAAATAAATAAGAAGGAGAAGAAGGAGGAGGAGGAGGAGAAGAAGAAGAAGAAAACAAAGAAAGAAAGAAACACAAGAGTATAAAACATCTGGTAGAGAAAGAATCTACAAAGTTGCTTTGTTATGACCATCCTGGAAAAATAAGACAGTTCATATCTCATTCAGATTACAAGACTGCACCTTTGTCTAGTCTATCATTCTATTGATCCTTTTGTCAAAAGAAAGGAAGTATGATACTTTTATACCATAGACATATTTTGACAAGATTGAAATTTAGCGCCATTGATTTTACACAGTTGGTGGTCACCTCATTCACCTGCAGTCACATGTAGCACTTGCCTACTCCTCCTTTTCCTGCTGTTAGTTTTTATTGTCTATATGACTTAGAGTTTGTATTACTCATGAAAAAGACAGAAGAACATTATTTGTAGTCATTTTGAATATAGATATTAATGTATATAAAAAATAAAAGAGGTAAAAATTGATGAAATGTTTTCGTTTGTGCTGGGTGCCTTTTGAGAGCTCATAAATTTGAAGAGTTCATTCTATTGAAATGCAGTTAAATCCACCATAAAATGATATGTGATAAGCTGAACTATAGACTTTTTTGAATCTTGGTATAAAACACTAATTAAATCATAACTTTAAACATCCAATTTGCCATTTTGGAATGGAATAGTACTTCCATGATGCATTTTGTATGTGAAAGCACAAACTATGAAGATATAATGAGATATTTTATTTCATAACAACATTATTGATTATTTATGATATACTTTAAAATGCTTAGTGTTTATATTATAAAGAATTCTCTCCATTTCCTTTGTTCTACATATCTCATTGAAAATCTATGGTCTGATGGACATTCAGCAAATTGATTTTTAAAAGATAATCATTTTTAGTTTACTTATACATTTCAATAAAGTGATGTTTTTATTGAAGTCAGCAAATCTAACATAATGTCTTTCATATATGTACTTTATAAGTCAAATTAATTCCTGATAGTATGATTGGATGTATATTTTGCCTGTTTTTTTCTAGTTACTCTCCTTTGAAAATTACTAGCTAATGTATTATTTATCAACTTAGGAAGAAGCATAAACATAGGTTCATCTCCTTTTATTTCCCTGATAATTTGGTATGAGTATGGTTACATAGATACACATACACAAAACACACATTACTTGGAAGATATTTAATTTTAAATTATACAGTTTTATGAAAAGTAGTATTCATATCATTTGAACAAATATCTGATAGCTTTATTAATGCTCTTTAGCCTTAATCTGTTTTCCACAGACCATAAATACCAAAAACAAATAGTGATAAACAAAGAAAAAATAGACAAAACTAAGCAGTTTTAAACTGCTTAGTTTTTAGAATTTAACCATAAAATAGATCAGAGGTAATGAGACCACAATCTATTTATAACAATACTAACTAACTTTTAAAGGTAGATCATTATGTTCTGAATTTGAGAAAGTTGATGTTACAATTTTAAGTTATCTTGCTGTTTTCTAAATGACATGATTTAACTGTAGAAATGAAATTAAAGTAAATGTATTGCTATTTTATTATGTAATTCTTCTGTATGTTTTTTAGAAAAAAATCATCTTCTTTAGCCATTTTTCTGTTTATATGAGAACACACCAACACAGAATGTGTAGCCATATTTAAAAATAGAAGCACTTGCTCTCACGCATGCTCTTCTTTCCTTCCATCATGCTTTTGAGGTCCTCAAAACCTAGTGTTATGTCCCTTTCCTTTATCTTGCACTCTAAATACTCATTCAAGCCACTTTACTCACTTATTTTCAAGTCACTCACATTCTGGAGTTCCTCATCGACCTCAATACTTATATATTATCCTACCTTACAAATAACTCAAACTCGGCATAGCTAAGACCAAGCCATAGATATCCCTCACTGCCTCAAATCATACACTGCCCCAACACTCACATATTCAGGACAAATTCTTTTCACAGGTCTCTAATATTATTTAAAGACATCCTCCCCCATTCACTTGATCAAGCAAAAAAAATATAAGGAGTCCTCTTAGATAGCTCTCTCTCTCTCAGCTCCAGATAACAAAACCATAGCTAAATGTTATCAGTCATAGCTTTAACTTTCTCTTAAACCTCTTTGATCCTCTCACTTCTTGTTTTCACAAAACAAATCTCAGGCTTTCACCTAGACTCTCAGAATAATAAAATTCCTTCTCCCACCCATCTGGCTTCCCTCTAAGTCTTCACACAGCTTCTAGAATTTTTTTTTTTTTTTTCAAAATCAAATCTGGTCATCTCACACCATTAGTTAAAATTCATCAGCAGCTTCCTATGGCTAATAGAATTATGACCAAAATTAATATGACCTCTAAGTCATTTATGATTTGATCTTTGCCGCACCTCAATATCCTCTTCAATCTTTTTTCTTTTCCTCTCTGCACACTGACCTTTTTGTCCCTCTTCCTTGCCATGTATGTTTTACTCTGTACACACATCTTCTGTCTGGGATTGTCTTTTATTTCTTCCAGCTGCCCCTTAAATAACAGTTTAAAATATTGTATTTATTTATTTTACAGAAAGAGAGAGAGAGAGAAAACATGAGCACGGAGAGGGGCAGAGAGAGAGACAGAAAATCCCAAGCAGAATCTGCATTCAGCAGGAAACCCAATGCCAGGCTCAATCTCAGGACTCTGAGATCATGGCCTGAGCTGAAATCAAGAGTCAGATGCTTAACTGACAGGTACCCAGGTACCCCTAAAAGTAATTTTTTCAAAGAAATCATTCTTAATCTCTTTAGCTAAGTCTATCCTTGGATTATTGACTCTCACAGAATCATGTATATAGCATGCATTAGCATTTTTGCAGTTGCTTTTTTATGTGTTTATGAATATTTAATTAATCTTTATCTTCATCATATTATAAACACACTGAGGATTTGACTGTGTTTATTTATTTTTTTTTTTTAAAGATTTTATTTATTTATTTGACAGAGAGAAATCACAAGTAGGCAGAGAGGCAGGCAGAGAGAGAGAGAGAGGAGGAAGCAGGCTCCCCGCTGAGCAGTGAGCCCGATGCGGGACTCGATCCCAGGACCCTGAGATCATGACCTGAGCCGAAGGCAGCGGCTTAACCACTGAGCCACCCAGGCGCCCCGACTGTGTTTATTTTTATTCACCAGCTTAACTTCAATTACTAGCAATTAGGATGTTGTCTGGCACATTGTATGGGCCTCAATAAGTATTTTTTGACTTACTGAAAGAATCAATGAATGGATTGTTAAATAAATCACATGATATATTATCTCAACAAACAAGAAACAAAAACAAAAAGCATGTGTTGGTTATAATTACTAAGATGGCAAGAGCAAATATCTATTAATTGTCTACCATTCCGAGTTGGAAAAAAATATTGTCATTAATGTTATTATCTTTCCAGAAATAACTATTGAGCAATAATGAATGAATCTAAAACTGTCCCAGTGTTTTTTTCTTGTATATTAATCTGCTTTGGTAAACTAAAAACAATCAATCTAGGAACTATTTATACATTTTTGAGACAGGTTTTGCAATGTCATTTCTACCATTTGCTTGCTCTCTGCCAATGTTAATTTTGTCTACTTGCTTTAAATTTAAGTCTCTTATTTTTAAAAATATGTACAGTGTACTATATCACATTGGTTTGTTATGAGGATTACATCAAATACATACAAAATTACCTAGCATAGAATATATTTAAATTCATTAAGTATTAGTTTTATGAACTGAATAAGTACATTTTAGTAATGTAACAAAAGTGTTATGTATGCTAGGAAATCAATAAATATATAAATTTAATTAATATTTTGCTAGGTTTATATTTAACACGAGCTATCATCTATTTGTGTAGTTTTCTCTAGTCAAAGAGAAATAGGAATATTATTATATGATATTTTGAAAAGATACTCAACATCTTTATGTTCCAATAAATACTCTTATATATACTTCTTTCTGGTTCCAAATTACTCTATCGTGGCAAGTCTTACAAAAAAAGACTTTATCCTCAAAATGTCTCTGGTCAGTGAATATGTTTTTTAGCTTCCCTATTAAAATAAATAATAGATATTCTTCAGTCAATGTCTTTAATAAGCTGGTTTCACTAAGTATTACTTGACTTGAAATAATTTTATGAAAAAGCTAATTTTTTCCTTTTAACAGTTAATGTACTTAGATATTGGAATTTGTCAAATAAATTTCAATGCAGTATGTAAAGAAAACAAACTAGTAAGAAGAGGCAATTATTTTAAAGATTTTATTTTTTATTTATTTGACAGACAGAGATCACAAGAAGGCAGAGAGCCAGGCAGAGACAGAGGAAGGGAAGCAGGCTCCCCGCCGAGCAGAGAGCCTGATGTGGGGCTTGAACTCAGGACCCTGGGATCATGACGTGAGCTGAAGGCAGAGGTTTCTAACCCACTGAGCCACCCAGGTGCCCCAAGAGGCAATATTTAAGTCCAGAAGATATGGATTCCAGGGAGAGGTTTGTGAAACACTGGACAATTGTGCTTAGAGAAGGTCTTATTAAACTTCAGTTTTACTACTTACCCCCATTATAATAACCACAGATATACTTCTGGAACTCTTAAGGTGTTCATGGGGAAAAAAATGAAATAAAATATATGTTTTTATATGAGTTATCGTAGTTTCTAAGCAATATGACCAATCTCTATTTCTCCATATCTTAAAAGTCTTAAGTAGTCTTATAAAGCTTCATCTAATTTTTATTGATTTTGGCATTATACTAAGTTTTTTATAAAATTGTTTGTTTGCTTTTTTGTTTTTCCTACATTCTGTTAGGACCAATATACTGGATTGTCTGTCTTAATTTGTCAAATTATGGGGAATATAAATTAGTTTTTGTTTGCCAAAATATGATCATTTTAAGTGTGAATGAAAACCTCAAAACATTAAGAACAACTTGATCCACATTACAGAAGACTAAAATTCTTAAAACTTCAGGATATGAATAATTGAAATTAAAGATAGTCTTAATTTCCTATTTCTATTCCCCATTTCCAATCTGGTGTAATCATATTACTGATATTTTCTGTCAGATTCATGTTATTTTAAAGATTGTGAGTTGTTTTTATTTAAGTAAAGACAGAGTAGAAGGGTAGGAATAAAATAATACAGTAGTACTTCATAGCAGAAATTTTTGAATGTGATTTCTGGTGGGAGGCAGGAGAAGAAGGAAAGGAAAAGAAGAAAGGAAGGAAAAAATGGACAACATGGAAGAAAAAAAAAATGGACTTTTACCTGCAGAGAACAAATAATGGTTCTGGCAAAAAGGAAACCACTGCAAAATAATTGGGGCTCAAAGGATTATTGAAATGACCAGAAAACTAGCACATGGAAAAGCCAAGGGTTAGGCAATGATAAGCCAAAGCCACTGCACAGAAGTGGTGTGGAAAGCACAGCAGTGCTGGCATATATGCCCTGGACATCCATGACCAACACCCACAGAGCTAGGCATTAGGTCATCATCTGGTGTTTGACTTGAAACTGGTGTCACTGCTGGATCCAGACAATGTCTATTATGTACATGTATCAAGATTCTAAATCCCAGACTGGAGTATCTGACTGGCTGACATTGGACATAGACCATTATCCTTGCTAATCAGTATCAAGAAAAGGAAACAGGTCAACTTGGCTTTTATTATCTAATGTAGATTGTTATCTGCCAACCAAGTTGACATCTTCAAATTGGAAAATAATTTAAATGCCGTGCCTTTAAAATGAAATATAACCATAAGACCACTATCACTGAGACTTGAATTTGATTCTAAGATCTTATATAAACATTTGATCAGGTTATATTTGGCACCAAAATATTTAGGGTCAAGCTCATACTTTGCATTTAACAACAGACATTTACTGTGCTTCCAAACCAAATTCATTTAGTACTCCAAAATCAGGTATCACATGTCAAATCTTTCCTCTACATACAGACACTTTTCAAGTGTTGCTTGGGGACAAAGTGCAGGTCTTCGCCACTCATTGAAAATTTATACCCCTTTGTGACTCCAGTCTTAACAGTTATAACAGCCTCTCTCGTGTTGGGCTGCTTCTGTCTCCTTCAATCTTTCAGACATTATCTTCAACATAGTTCCATCTTCCAGCATGTACTGGGTGTCAGGCTTCAGGAAGTCTTCTGAAGAAATACTAAAACACTGATATTTCCCTGTTCAGCTTTTTTTTTTTTTTTTTTAAAGATTTATTTATTTATTTGTCAGAGAGAGAGCGAGCGAGAGCGAGCATAGGCAGACAGAGTGGAAGGCAGAGTCAGAGGGAGAAGCAGGCTCCCTGAGGAGCAAGGAGCCCGATGTGGGACTCTATCCCAGGACGCTGGGATCATGACCTGAGCCGAAGGCAGCTGCTTAACCAACTGAGCCACCCAGGCGTCCCCCCTGTTCAGCTTTTATCAGCAAAAGACTCAGGGCTCAGAAACAAGGTATATTTAGGTTGTGAAAGAAAAGTTACTAATTCTCATTCTTGGTGAAAACCATGACACAAATTAATTTATCAGTAAGTCATATTGACCTGCTTTTAAGCTCTAATTTTTTGTTTTGTTTTGTTTTAGTGTAGTTTGGTTTGGTTTGGGGTTTGGTTTTTTTATTTTTTATGCCAGCAAATTGTAGAGCTCCACCAGGCTTGGCAGCAGCATTGCATGTGGTGAGTCTATGATTGGGGCTTATCTTCTAGATTTGATACCAGCTGAATTCATCAATTTTATCCCCTTTTCTTTTGCCAAACAACCTGAGTTTTAGCTGTCAGGAGTAAAAGATGAAGCAGTTGAAAGCTGAATCTAAACTTCATAGTTCCGATTAGTGTCTAATCTTCTCATTTGTTTTACTATTTATTTAGTTATTTTGTTGAAAACTATGGAAGATTTAATTTTCTTTTTTTTAAATTTTTTATTTTTTATAAACATATATTTTTATCCCCAGGGGTACAGGTTTGTGAATCACCAGGTTTACACACTTCACAGCATGGAAGATTTAATTTTCTTAAAGAACTTTGATGAAGACATCACTCTGGTATCTTCTCTTATGGAGTTCATGATAATCAGACTTGTAATTACTCTTTTGAAGATGATATATCTTTTCTCCAGCTGTTTCAGAGTTTTATTTTTGACATTTTTAACATTTGTTTTTGGGAGAGAAGTTATTCTTTGCATAGATTTTTCATAGTTATCATTCTTGGGACTTTTTGAGTTTCTTGAATCTTTCTAACCACAATGCAATTTATCAGGTACTTCCTTTATGTTTTTCCTTAAAATAACTTTTTACCACAAGACTGATGAATTTTTAGAAAGATTTCTTTGTTATGTTTATCAGATGTATGTGTTGGAAGACCCATCCTGAATCTCGTACACACAATTTTGCATTGGTACCAATTTTAAGATGTTGTCCCAGTTATTCAATTGGTTATAGATGGTACTTTAGGCATGACTTCCTACTCCAAAATTGCTGGATACATATACCTCTTGTCATATAGTTAAGGCATAGCTGAGGATAATGAGGTGGTTCAGGTGTGATATTTTTGGTAAGAACCTCACAAAACATGGACCAATTTATGTCAAAAGCAACTGATGAATAAAGCTGTCATTTACTGATATGATAAGAATCAGGAAAGAGATCATTCAGTGGGGAAGAACTGTTGCAGAAATTTACATAAGCAATGTATTGCCAAACTCTAAGTCTCGGTATCTAACTGGGCAAATAACTCCTCCTCCTAACCATTATGACTGAAATGTGTCTATTACTTTTCCACTTGACAACCATGAAAGCCCTTGTGATGGTTTCATTTGAATTATATTGAATAAGACAATCAAATCTTTACATCATGACCTCCTACCAAAAATATGAATTATATATTAACTTTTATAGTTCCTTTTGTACAATTGAATAAAGTTTTATAAAATAAAAAAATCTTATTTACATGTAGTTTCTACTTATTTCTCAATATTTTATGTTTCGGTTACTATTTCAAATGAGTGTTATTCAGTCATATATATATGTGCTTAGCATATATGGGTGAATATCTGTATGTAAAGAATTATCTACCTATCTATCTAGAATATAGTAAATATGTTAAAAGAGAACCAAATCAGTCTCTTGTTAGGGCTTAATGCAGTTGGTGACTTTAAGGTAAAGTCAATGATTGTTTGCTATTCTGAAATCCTAGTACCCTTAAATATTATGCTAAATCTACTCTGCCTATGTTCTACCATGGAACAACAAAGGCTGGATGAAAGCAGTGGTTACTAGTTTATAGTAAATATTGTTTACTGAATATTTTAAGCCTACTGTTAAGACCCTATTCTCAGAAAAAGATTCATTTCAAAATAAAACTTTCCATTGGCAAGAGTGTGGTCACCCAAGAGCTCTAATGGAGATGTTTAATAAGATTAATATGTATTCATGTCTGCTAACAACCATTCTGAAGCCCATGGATCAAGGAGTCATTTTGACTTTCAAGTCTCAGAATTTAAAATATGTGCTTTGTGAAAGAAAGAAAGAAAGAGAATAAAGAGAAAGAAAGAAAAAGAGGGAGAGAGGGAGGGAGGAAGAAAGGAAGGAAGGAAGGAATGGAAAAAGAAATATGTTCTGTAAGGTTATAGCTGCCATAGTTAGTGATTCCTCAGATGGATATGGGCAAAGTAAACTGAAAACCTTCTAGAAAGAATTCACTATTCTAGATGCTATGAAGAACATTTGTGATTTATGGGAAGAGGTCAAAATATCAATGTTAACAGGAGCTTGGAATAAGTTAATTCCAAACCTCATGTATGACTTTGAGGTGCTCAAGATTCAGTGGAAAAAAGTAACTGCAAATGTGGAAATAATATGGAAACTAGAATTAGAAGTGGATCCTGAAGATGGAATTGAATCGCTGAAATCTAATCATAAATCATGCACAATGAGGAATTTTTTTTTCTTATGGATAAAGAAAGTAAGTGGTTTCATGAGATGAAAGCTACTCCTGAAGAAAAGACTGTGAGGATTGTTGAAGTAACAAAAGATCTGAGATATTACATAAACTTAGTTGATAAAGCAGGGAGCAAGGCTTGAGAGAACTGACTAATTTTGAAAGTCATTCTATAATGGGTAAAACACACTGTCAAATGGTATCACATGTTATAGAGAAATCGTTCCTGGAAGGAAAAGTCAATTGATGTGACAAACTCTACTGTTGTTTTATTTTAAGAAATTTGTCACAGCAACACCAACCTTCAGCAACCACCACACTGATCAATCAGTAACCATCAACATTGAGGCAAGAGCCTCCACCAGCAAGATTACCTCTCACTGGGGCACCTGGGGGGCTCAGTGGGTTAGGGCCTCTGCCTTCAGCTTGGGTCATGATCCCAGGATTCTGGAATCGAGCCCTGCATCGGGCTCTCTGCTCAGCAGGGAGCCTGCTTCCCCCTCTCTCTGTCTCTGCCTGCCTCTCTGCCCACTTGTGATCTGTCTGTCAAATAAATAAATTAAAAAAAAAAAAGATTACATCTCACTGAAACCTCAGATGATGGTTAGAATTTGTTAGCATTAAAGTTTTTAGTTCAGGTATGTACATTGTTTGTTAGACATAATGCTACTGCACACTTAATAGGTTACAGTATAGCATAAACATAACTTTTATATGGTGGAAACCAGAAAATTCCTTTAACTTGCTTTAGTATTTGCTTTAGTAAGATGATCTAGAACCAAACCCTCAATTCTTCCAAGGTATGCCTGTATAAAGATCTAGGTTTTTTTGTTGTTGTTTTGGGGATTTTTTCATTTGTTTGTTTGTTTGGTTGGTTTTTTGCAACATCATCTGGATGATGTATGACCCTTATTTCTTTCACCCAGTCATTGAGTCTTTAATCCTAATGATTGCATTTTATATGTTTACTAGTCTTCTTAATACTCATCCCCTTTTTTTAACCAACTTTGATAATTTCTTATTCTTTATTCATGTTTGTAATCTCCTCTTTTTTATCTTTACATAGTAGACATATCATTATTTTATATGGAGCATTTTATGGATCTAATAAATTAAGTTATTTGGTTATGATGCCTCATTTGGTTTTCTATTTGTTCATTTTGAAACTATGGATTGTGCTTATTTATCTATGTCTATATCATCTATATATTCCAGGATATCTTTCCTTTAATAGTTAATTTTTACACTTTATACAAATCTGCTCCCATAACTGACTTCAACTAAAAGTAACCCAGTCTTCATATAAAAATGTGATTTTTAATTTATTTCCTTTGTTTTGTTAATTCACTAGGAATTTACCATAGCATTGTTTTAACCTGGTGAAAATTTAGGTAATGTTATCTAGCTTCCATTATTGGAGATAGGTCCTCTTAATATTAACCTTGCTTTTTCAAAGTTAACATGCAAATGTATATCTTAAAATAGAAACAAATTGCCATTATATGCATTTCTTTAAAAAAATAGATAAAAAAATAATTCAGTCCTATTCTTTGGCTTCATCAATGTGACTTCAATTTAGAGTAGAATTGTATGTACCCACATGCCTCTGAGCACTAAATGTGGTTAGCATGTGTAAAATTTAGCTACCTGAAAAAAAAAAATGCTTATATAAAATCAAGGGCACTGACTAAAAAGTGATCTTCATGGTCCTATAAAATGTATCTCCTAAAAGCCTCTAAGATAACTAAAACAAGCAAAGAGAAGTAAAGAGGGGAAGATGATATACTGTTAAACTCAACATGGGCATCTGAATCATAATATTAAGAACATTCTTTTTGAATAAAATCATTTGTATTTGTCAAATGCTTTGCCATCTCTGCCTCTAACTGATAACATTTAAATGTATTGTATACACTAATGCTTGCATTTTTCTTTAATAAATTGTAAGTAGATATTTTTGAATATGTGTATGTGTGTGTGTGTACATATATATGTGTATATCTAGACATATTATATTAAATATATATCCTAAAATTGTATATATTCATTTTGAAGAATTGAATTTGGTAGAGGCTAAAACCAAAATTTGAACACAGGCATATATCTATATCTACATCTACATCCACATCTATATCTTTGTCTTGGTTCTTGCATGCACCAGTTTTTCTACTGTGGAAAAGTTGTTTTTCATTCTGAACCTTAGATTTTAGAACTTTCAATGAAAAGAATGAAAAATATTTACTACATACGGTTGTCGGTAAACTTAAAGAAGGCAATGAAATTAAACATAGAGACACATATCAACACTAATGAATTAACGTAACGCTATAAAGATGCTACCTTTCAGGCAAACAGTGATAGATTGAGATGCTAAACAACAAGAATTTGACCCACTTAGTATTTAAGGACTATTATACTGTCACAGAATGAAGTAATGACAACATTGAAAAGCTTTGAATTTCCAGTTCCCTTTTATATTACTGACCCAAGATGACATTACTCAGGACATGTTTCTTGATGATTGCCATTTAGAAAGATAGGCTGTGTTTATTGGATGAATCATTCCTCTTTGAAGCACTAATATGCACTTCAATGTGCCGTTAGTTAATATCAGTATGTGTTAGAGCGCTAAGGTCTAGAAAAACATACCACGGAAATCAAATAAAATCTACCTGATTTATGTGCCAGACAGTTAAATAAGACTCACAATGATTTTAGCAGCTTTACTGGTGCTCAGATTTACAGACAATTGAATTTCGACAGCAGAATCTTCCTGACAATAAAACTTAGTGATAAAGTGGGAAACATTGTTAGCGCTAAGAAGGAAATTGTTAAGAAGAAGAGAAACTGGTATTTGTTATGGCAGCAACAAAAAGATTCAGTGTGAATAAAGTTAAGTTAGTTATCTAGGGAGATAGAAAAAGAAACCTTAAGTAAATGTTTAGATTGACTTGAATCTTTCTGAAACAGAGGGTAAAAAATGACCTGGGGATATCACAGTAATTAATAGTCTGAAATTAAAAGTTCAGAATCTAGCAGGTATAATAAAGAAAAGTAAAATCCCAGGACACACATATTTCTTTAAAAAGGTAATTAAAAATCAAGTAGATAATAGACCTTGTTCACAGAGCATACCAGTACTAATCACTTTGAACTGAATTGAAGTATTGTTCCTTTTTTTCCTCCCCATAAAACTAAAATCTGAAAAGGTAGTGTTAAATAATTGTCAGAAATGTGTAGAATAAAAATTCAACACACATTGATGAGGACCCATTAAGCACTATTTCTGAGAATACTCTGTTGTGTGTGCTTAGTGTAAGTTAGCTTTTCAGTACAAAGATTTTGTTTGTTTTGATGTACATTATAAGAGCTTCCAACAAATACATTATTCTTCTAACAGTATAATGACCACATTTGAAGATTCAGATAAATTTGTCAAAATTTATTTGACTTGCACAAAATTTATTTATTCTTGAGTATATTTCATGAAATTACCTTAAATAAGTAGTATGGTCTTTGCATTCTGTAGACTTGATTGATATTTTTCTGATAAAGTATACTCTTATTTTAATTTCAAGTTAAACAATTTCAGAAATCCAATTATAGTTCCCCTAAAATCATTACATACTTGTGATAGATACTTAATTTGGGGCTGAAAATATTTCTTAAAAACACATATTTGGTTCATCAAATATTTATTAAATATGTACTATATTACAAACACCAGGTAGTTGGACAGTGCACAGATGAAACAGATGAGGTTCCAGCTCTTTAAAGGATTACTTTGCATAAGTGACTGAAGAATAAATTAAGCATTTTCACTGGGAAAGAAAAACTGGTGGTAAAGCAGGGAGGGCACAATTTCTGATGCTGGCGTGACCTAAATTTTGAATTCTGAGTCTTGTGAAGCGGCAAGTTTTGTTGACTTCTTGAAAACTCTGAGCTTCACTTTCCTCTTTTGTAAACTACTGATCATGCCTGTGTTAGGATATTAATATCTGTAAAACTTGACATATAACAGACATCGAATAAATGCTTTTTATTATTGTGTTTATGGTTGTTTTTCATTTTTTGTTTTCTTAGGGGGAGGGAGGGTCCTGGCCTATATAATTTCCATGACCTTTTTTGACATTTTTCATTAAAAGCTATTATAAAATTAAAACCACACTATACAGTCTCTATCTAATTTTCTTCCCATTTGCATTTGACATAATCTTCTGGTCACTTTTATTATCTTGTATGAAACAGTTTTTATTAAATTAAAGGATTTTTATTAAATATTTGCCCAAGCCTCTCCCAGGACCTCCATACTGCTTACAAAGTATGGAATCAGAAAGACTGCACAGAAGAAACACTTAGAGGAAAGTGGCTATCCATATTAGAAACAGCTTCAATGTACATGTTAGGAAGAATATAAGAAAACAACAGAAAGAAATTATTAGAATCCATTTACAATGGGAAACTCTTTATGAAGTAAACTTCAAACTGAGCTTTGAATAGTAGAAATATGGCTTCAGATGAAGCAGTATATATACAAAAATGAATATTATTGTTTTATGTTTTCAAATATGTAATTTCAATAATGTTTTCAAATATTATAGTGATTGTATGGTTTCTTTTTTGTATGATTGCTTTTAGGTACAAAATATATTTCTTACCATGCTGTGTTTAAATCTAGGCATTTACTATCTAGTAATTAGATCCGAAGAGAAATTAAATTATAAATGCCGCTGTGATTACAGGTTAGAAGAGGATTAAATAAAATGACAGAATTACAATAAAATTTGGCTACTTATCCAGTATTTCTTCATGTATAGGTTCTATGTTTCATATATAAATATACCAGGATGTTTTACTAAATGCCATATAAAATGTATGCTTCCTAACAAACTATAAATTTTTGTGTTTTTCCAAATCTTCCAAACTTTCAGTTGTCTCAGTATTTAGAGATCTATTCTCTGTTTTCTTGTTTTTCTCCTATTTTCAAAATGAAGTCATAAAGGGATAGAAATATTCATGAAAATTATAGTTACCCACAGTAATGAGTGTTTGGAGCAATTATGAACTGTTTTGAAAGGTGAAACTAGTTGTAATTCTCTACTAAACAGGCAGATTTAATTGAAGTTAAAAATGCTAAAACCACAGAATTTTAACACTTTATTATCCATCTTTCAAAGAGTTAAGATTGTTTAAGGTCAATGGCAAACACTGAAATCCTAAGAAAATATATACACCTCGTAACCTCAGAAACAGTTGTGTAAGGATTCCATCTCAAGGAAACAAAACAGTAATTTAGAGTATAGATACAAAGAACAAGATGGGTTTTTTGCTCAATTTAGTATTTGACTTTTATCTTTAAGTTGAGTAATATGTGTAAATTTACAGGCTGTGTAACATTAAACTAAATTTCATTTTTTTAGTCATTATAGATTTAAATTATTGTTTTCCAAAAGAACTGCCAAAGATCAACAAAAGAATAAACTCAGACAGTTTTGAAAAACAGATCACACAATTAAAAAAAAAATCTGAAGAAAGCACCTATTGGTTTAGTAATATTTTGTACACAATTTTGCAAATTAGTTTTATGTCAATTTATAAATAAAAGCAATAAGTCTGTGTTTGCTCCATTCCACAAAAATGATTTAGAGTCATATTATTTGAGTTCTTCATGATAAATATTATAGGTAAGTAACTGGATTTGACTCCTTTGGCCTTTTTTTATCCGACCTGTATTATGTACCTCTAAAAAGTAGAGCTCAGTTCAAGTAAAGAAAAAAACTGAATCCAATATAAAATTACTCAACTATCTCACTATACTTTTTTTTTAATCAAAACCTTCAAATTACAAAAAGAAAAATTACCCTGATACTTTAATTTTTCCAATTGTCCATCTTAGTCATAAGAAACACCAGCATTTTCCCCAGTGAAATTATTGCTAGATTAAAATTCGCTAAGGAGAAATCTGTCTAGTCATATTAAAGTAACTGTGCACAGTTATTTGAAAAAAAAATTCTATTGGAATGCAGATGATTACACTGACAGAGAAATATTTGCACTATTTTGAGTGTATATTTTTAAATTTTGATAAATAGTGGTTAAGGGACAAACATCTTTAGAACACGTAAATTAAAACAATCAATTGTTTTAGATGTCACAGAAATATTAAAAATATCCCTCCTCTATTTAAATATAGAACTTGACATTTATTCAACCAATATTTGACAAGATTGATTAAACATAAGCTGACACTATTTAGGCATGAATCCATGACATATATATCTGACTCTGACTCTGTGTGTGTGTGTGTGTGTATCTGGAGAGAGCACCAATGAGAAATGTAAGTGGAGTGCATTTAACAATTCATGTTTAACAATTCATGAAACAAAAACTGCTTTAAATATATATTAATGAGATTGTTTTTTCACTGTAATGAAGGTGTAATAAAAAATGAATGTAAAACAGTTTAGAAAGAAAGTACCATAATCCCTTTTTCTTTCTTTTTAGTTCTGGTTAAACTAGTTTGAGTCCAGGTAGGATCAGCATATTCTAAGATAGCAATATAGCAACCAAGCATGAGATTTGCATCTCCACTTTAGATTTCTCATTCTTGAACCTCTTTTTGCCTTATCAGTACAGCTACCAAAGGACTTAGCAAATGCTGCTGGAGTGGAATCTTTCACTGCATTTCATACTGAAAATTTAATTGTTCATGTCCATTTCCGGCAGCAAGCCATGTCTGCAGACTTGTGATAAATCCAAGCAAAAAACAGGACAGACTTGAGGATATATGCAAATAAAATATTAACCTACATCTGCAAGAGGTAATGCAGCAAATTCTATTATAGTTATTATGTACATAATATTTTCATTTATGGTTTACATTGAATGGCTTCATCGAACTGAAAAATATTTCACCTGCATTTCAAGTAATATAGGTCACTTTAAACATGCCTAATATTGCATGCTATATGCAAAATTATTTCTGTCATTTAGATCAAAGGCATATATTTGCTACATGTCCATGCCTGCTTTTCAGATACATTGCTGTTCTTTCTTCCCTCTACAAATGTAAACTTAATGCTTATAATCCTTCAGAATATAAAAAATAACAAAACTAAATTGTACAAATGATCTTATTTTCCCCAAAACAATCATTTTATCTTTGTGCAATTGCATTGTTACTTGCTTACTCAAGCTGTGCTTTATTTTAAGAAAGCAATATATTGCATTATATATTATATTATATTATATATTATCATACATTATTAGGTTATCCATATAAATGGAAAACAATTTAAAAAAACAAAAATAAACATGCGTTGGAGGGGATGTGGAGAAAGGGGAACCCTCTTACACTGTTGGTGGGAATGCAAGTTGGTGCCGCCTCTTTGGAGAACAGTGTGGAGATTCCTCAAGAAATTAAAAATAGAGCTACCCTATGACCCTGCAATTGCACTACTGGGTATTTACCCCAAAGGTATAGATGTAGTGAAAAGAAGGGCCGTCTGTACCCCATATTTATAGCAGCAATGGCCACGGTCACCAAACTGTGGAAAGAACCAAGATGCCCTTCAATGGACGAATGGATAAGGAAAATGGGTCCACATACACTATGGAGTATTATGCCTCCATCAGAAAGGATGAATACCCAACTTTTGTAGCAACATGGATGGGACTGGAAGAGATTATGCTGAGTGAAATAAGTCAAGCAGAGAGAGTCAATTATCCTATGGTTTCACTTATTTTGAGCATAACAAATAGCATGGAGAACATGGGGAGTTAGAGTGGAGAAGGGAGTTGGGGGAAATTGGAAGGGGAGGTGAATCCTGACAGACTATGGACTCTGAAGAACAATCTGAGGGGTTTGAAGTGGCAGGGGGTGGGAGATTGGGGTACCAGGTGGTGGGTATTATGGAGGGCACAGATAGCATGGAGCACTGGGTGTGGTAAAAAAAAATGAATACTGTTATGCTGAAAATTTAAAAAAAAATTAAAAAAATAAACAGTTTTAAAAAAGGAAAAAAAAATCTAAATTTACCAGATGAAACTATATCATTTTTAAATGTTATGAGAAAAATTTCATCTCTTAATAGTATCTCTTAAAGGAAACATAAACTATAAAAAAACTATTAGGAAAATATATGGAGAGGAGATATGTTATAACTACAGTAAATTATTCATTTTTAAGTATATGCTAAGTTTAATTAAAAATCTTGTTTTGGTTATAAAGCAGAAATGATGAAAGAAAATAAAAAGAGAAACAGTAGAAAAAAGCAATAAAACAATTAGATTCTCTTTAGAAAAGTAGTAGAGAATATAATTAAGATAAAATGAAATACCAAGTTTCATTTTAATTGTCTTAAGTAACACTTGGAAGTGTTTTTAAGCATAAAAGTTTCTATAGCTTCTTCTACATTATTAAATACTTGGAAACATATAGGATTTTTACCCCTTTGGAAAGTTAGTGCTGCCTTTTTGATAACAGGAAATTAGCGAAGTCTTCTTCTACTTAATATATTTGAACTTAATATATTTGAAAATATATTTGAACTAAGAATACATTTACTAGTTTAGTTATAACTGTTTGTTTTGCTGGCAATTTTTAAAACATTTTTTCTAAACATGAGTTTCATCCACATCAGTGGCAATTTTTCTTAGTTTCCTAAGGTTTTGTTTTGAGGCTATTTTCATTATGCTACTACCACCTACAGTCTATCTTGGGTCACAATTACTCTTTACACCTGTGAAGACTGGAAAGTGTATAGAAAGAAGTATTTCCTTTATTTATCCCTTATAGATATTACTTTTGAAGTTATCCATGGATGTGGTTGTTCTACTAGTTAGAAATTTGTAAGATTACATATTACAAAGAGTAGCTCTTCTGGAATCATGAGTTAGAAATAAATTTCTCCCTAGCCATTTTTTCATATTGATAGATAATATTGATAAGAAGGCTGATAAAGTTTCAATGGAGATGAAAGGTACTGTGTATATTTTGAGGCACAAATAAATTAGTTTGGTTAAATAGTGTAATGTTTGAGAAGAGCCTAGATTGATCATATGGGGGCAGAATGGCAAAATGTTTTGGGTTTCAAAAAATTGGGTTTGCAGACTGTCTTTGAAACTTACTTTATGGCATGGGGTAAGTTAATCAGCCTCCCTGCATGTCAATTTCCTAAACTGTAAGACTGATAGGATTTATGCATTGAAAATTATAATGAGTTTTGGAGTAATGTATATGATACATGGTCCATACTCAACTAACATGATTCAATGATTCAACCAGTATTAAATTCACATATTAGATTAGATGGTTGACATAAACCTTACATGAAAACTCAAAATTAATTAGATTTTCTTCTTCATTGAAACTCACCATTTCTTTTTATAGTAATACTGTTTCATATTTGCTGAAGTTAAGATAAACACTTCCAGTATGGTAGAAAGATGAAAACCATATAGATTATAGTACTATGTGCAAAGCATATAATAAAAATAAATACTGATAAGTGATAAAGATTTCTGATAATAATTCTCAACAAGCACTTTTGTGTTGGGAACTCTTAGAGTTGCCCATTCCACCCCCCCAAAAAAGAGAAGAAAACATAATTAAGTACAAGGAATATATTTCTTACATTCTCCACAATTTTTATGTTGTAGAAATTAAGAGTGAAATATAATGAAAGGAGTACAAAACCCACATTATGGAATTTATATAATTCAGTCCAAATATCCATCTCATCCATCTCACCTTAAAGATGAGAACAAAATAATCACAAAGATGCAGAGATCAATAATACAGCAGAGAGAATGGCATTTTCAAAAGACTGAAGACTGGAGAGAGCATTAATAGTTCAGCATCTTTTGGATACAGGATATAGGATATAGGACCAATAGTAAGAGAGAGGGTTATAGATATAAGTTGGGGCACATGGGTGGCTCAGTTGTTGATCATCTGCCTTTGGCTCAGGTCATGATCCCAAAGTCGTGGGATTCAGCCCCAGATGGGGTTCTCTGCTCAGCAGGATGCCTGCTTCCTCTTGCACTCCCCTTGCTTGTGTTCCCTCTCTCACTGTGTCTCTCTCTGTCAAATAAATAAATAAAATCTCAAAAAAAAAAAAAAGAAGATACCAGATGATTTGTATATCATCCATTTAATGAAATCAGACTATTAGCGTTTGATTCCAGAAAAATCACTCTGAACTTCAGTGTAGAAAATGGAATAAAGGGGTGCCTGTATGGCTCACTCAAGTGTCTGCCATCAGTTCGTGTCATGATTCCAGGGTCAGATGGGAGACCCACATAGAGCTCCATGTTTGGCAGCCTACTGGGAGGCTGCCTGTTTGGGAGCCTGCTTCTCCCTGTCCCTCTGCCTGCTGCTCAGCCCCTGCTTGTGTGCTATCTTGCTCGCTCTTATTCACTCTCTCTAACAAATAAATAAAATCTTTAAAAAAATGAAAAAAGTGGAATAAAATCTGATGTGAGGATACCACTTCAAAGGCAGTCTTAGTAAACTAAGAGATGATAGAGGACCCCAAATATGGGTTACTTAGGGGTGAAATTGACTAAACTTGATCATTCTGATGAAAGAAAAGGAAAGACACTGGTCTATGGACTACTGTCTTTCACTAGTCATGATAGCCCAGGACCCATAACAAACATCTTAGGTGGAAACATTTTGGTAGAAATTAGCAGCGGTTTTAATGTTCAGATAAGAATTTAGTTTTGTTTACTTCATATGGTTTTTAATATTTTGTAACATATAGACCACTTCTTTGTTCAATTGCAACGATTATCCAGTCTTGTTAATAAATAATTTTAAAATATTTTGAAAAATATCTATAAAATATTATTTCCTTCTATAATATTTATTTTTATATTGCCAACATATCTCTATTTCACTCCTAAATCAGCTTAGAATTCTTTAATAATATCTTTTCTTTCCCTTTACACCCATCCTGCAATTCTTAAAGTTGATACACTCTTACATAAAAGATCAGGTTTTCAAGGAACAGTGTAATTACAGTTGTCCACTAAAGTACATCATATATTTGGGTAATGATATATTTTATGAAGTAATTTTTTTCAATAGTTTTATTTTTTTTAGGTCAACAGACAGCCATGAAATTTCATTATAGCATTTCAGTATAGAGGCTGGGAAATTATATATGTGTGTGTGTGTGTGTGTGTGTGTGTGTGTTGTTTTCTACTCTACAGATTAGACAATAACTTACTATTGACCAGATTTTCAGAGAAGGATTACATTATTAACAATTGTGAAGTGCAACTCTTATTTTTAAGACACAGTTTGCAAATACTTACTTTCTGAACTAGACTCCTGCAGCTCTGAATTCCATTAAAGAATGCAATTGGAAGTTTCATAATTTTCTCTCCAGGGGATTATTAAATTGTGTTTATTATCATTACCATAATACATATCAATTAAAAATCTATGCCTCTATAAAAAGCTATTGAAAAATCATAGACCTTTTACATATACAAAAGGAAAATATATTTTGACATATTAAGCTTCTAATGTATGGATAAGAACTACACAGTAATTATAGAGGAACAATTTAAAACTGACCTGTGCAAGCAAATAAAGCACTATTAAACACTGACTAAAAAAGCATCACACAAAATCTTTGTTCATTTATTTCTTCATTAAATGGCTTTGTTTTACTTTTACTGAATAATAAATTTTTACTAACGCCCATACTTATCTGATGTAGAAGTCCTCACTCTCATGATCTACATTTCTCACAATAAGGCAGAAAATCTAATATTATTGGATCTAATCAGCCAAAATATAAAGCTCCCAAAGGGAGGTTTTCTCCTTCATTATCTAATTCTGCAAGCCTTTCTCAGCATTCAGCTCAGTCATTTCCGATCCTGAGTGAGCACAACATCTGTGAACTTGATAAGTCTTCTTAATGATGCCAAATCTGTGGCGAATGACCCACACATTTCAAATAATATTCACATAAGCTAAGAATAAAAGTAATTTATCCTTTTGTCCGGAACAGGTGCTTCTGGAATGACTTTCAGTAAGTCATGCTTCAGTTTGATTCTCACAGCTGTGAGACTATGTCCTGAGCAGGTGACAGATTGCTTATCCACTAAATTAACATTTGTCACTTTAAATAATGCAAACATGTTTCCAGTACCTCCATACCATTACCTTTATGTCATTTGGAATGTTCATTATACAAATATGCCATCCTAGTTTTACCTTGAAATCTACTGAAACCACCCTTTGTAACACGGAAGCTACTGAAACAAAACTAAAGAACAATCTGTGTAATTCTAAAAATCTATTTCCATTCCAGCAATGTAAAATGGCAGATGAGAAGTGTATTGTTAATTTTTTTGTTTGGTTTTGTTTTGTAACTTGGTACATTCACAAGGTCGTATTTACTTGGTTTCAGCTCCTTGTTGGGATCTAGGAACATCAGTGATGCTTTACGTTTCACTTTCATTTCACTTTGAACATCCCAATCATTCCCTGACTCATTTCTCTGGTATATCTTGATTTTCCTAGCTGAGACAAAACAATCGTGGTCTAATATTTAGAAAAAAGTGGTTGGCTTATTGGGTTAAGCCTCTGCCTTGGGCTCAGGTCATGGTCTCAGGGTCCTGGGATCATGCACTGCATCAGGATCTCTGCTCAGCAGGGAGCCTGCTTCCCTCTCTCTCTCTGACTGCCTCTATGCCTACTTGTGATCTCTCTCTCTCTGTGTCAAATAAATTAATACAATATTTTTAAAAAAAGAAAAAGTGATATTAAAGGAAAGGTTTAATATACATCTATAATAGATCAAGCTTATATGATTCAAGATATTGAATGCTGTAGCATTCACCAGACAACCCCAGTTTTTTGTTTTGTTTTGTTTTCTATTATTAACCCACTGTGAAAGTTTCACCATTCTGTCTTTCTCTTCTGCAAGAGAACCAGTCAGTGGTATTCTTTTATGTACACAGCCCTTACTGTTCTCAAACTCGTGGACAGCGCCTTATTCTGAGCAACTATGAAAACTGGCAAGTTGCACTCACAGGGTTTAAAGTGCTAGAAGGCTGGAAGTGTTGAGGAACTAAATTCCCACTCCCTTGCCCTAATTCCCCTTCCTCAACTGTTGTCATCAAACTATGACTGATGGGCATTGGTAAGTAAATGTCCCTAGTTCTCATCCCTAAGGTGAATAAGTGTTATTTATTCACACATCACTAATGTGCTGAGTTCCTCCATTTCCCCACAGCAATGGACTGATCACTGATATGCCCTAGATATTCCTTTCTCTTCATTCTTGACATCACCCCACCTGGAGCTGTTATTCTTAGAACCACTAACAAAGTAATTTCAGTCAGAGTCTTGTTTCAGGGCTGGTCTCTCGGGAAACCCAAATTAAGACACCCTGAATTTTCTTAAGGGAAAGTAGTGAATTTTATCTGAAACATCCATTTTGTGAGCTTCTCTTTATTCATCATCAAATTAAATGAACAGAAAAATTTGCTTGGTACACACACATATTAACATCAGTTAAGAATCTCAGATTTCTGGAAAAAAATAGTTTATCCATATGTAACCAGATTTTTCTAACAACAAGATCAAATTACTTTAGATATTCCCCAACGATTCATTCTTTTATTTTATGCATTTTAGTAATGTGATTTTTGTTGTTTTTATGTGTCTTCCAAGCCCACTACAAATTAGATGTTTCAAATTAGAATTCAAGAGAGAATTTATCCATAAAGAAAAGACAGAAAAATTCAAATTAAAAAAAAAACAAAACAAAGAAACAGAAGTTTCAAAACACAAATAATTTTATAGCTCTATCATCTAGAACAAGCCTGGATATATTTTTGTCAGACTATAATTATATAAGATAATGTTAATATTTTGAATATAATATCAAGAAAATTTTCAGAACTATTTATATTTTTGATAATTATTTTGTAAAAAAATGAAAATGTCTAACATATTTTTAAATGGTTAAAATATGTTTTGCTCCAACAGCATATCCTGAAAAGTTATATAGCAGAATTCATTTTTAAAACTTAGAATAGGGGTGGGGGGATTGGGTAACTGGATGATGGGCATTAAGGAGGACATGTAATATATTGAGCACTAGGTGTTATATACAACAGATGAATCACTGAACTCTACCTCTGAAACTAATAATACACTATATGTTAATTATTTGAATAAAATAAAATAAAATTTAAAATTTTAGAATACTAGTGTTAATTCTAGGAGAGAATAACATAAAGTGATATTTTGACAACTGGACCTTCTGAAGTGAATTTGTCCTTTATTCATTCATAGAAGAAGATGAGTAAGGCAAACTATATATTGGTTATACTTCTTTAGAAAATAGATGTTTCTAAAGTCTTAAAACACCATAATGAGAAAGCATGTTTTGCCTAAAAACCAATTTTTCCTAATTTATATAACAGGTTACTATTTTTACTAAGATCTTAAAAGTTTATAATGAAATAAATAGGGTTTTTACAACTCTCACTTAAAATAATAATAACAATATATAAAGATACAAGATAAGGGGCACTTGAATGGCTCACTTGGTTAAGTGTCCAACTCTTGGTTTCTGTTCTGGTCATGATCTCAGAGTCCTGACACTGAGCCCCATGTTGGGTTCCATGCTGAGTGCGGAGTCTCCTTGAGATTTTTTCTCTCTCTCTCCTTCTGCTCCTTCCCTTGCTCTCCCTCTCTTTCTCAGATAGATAACCAAATCTTTTTTTAAAAAAATAAAGAAACAGTTTAAAGTAAAATAAGTATTTAGCTATAAACAGATATAAACCAAACCAAAAAACAAGGATAATGTGCATATGAAACATATTTTTATTTTTTCTTACTTATTAATTTATATACCTGACAGATCAATCTGGCAGCAGCATTTAAAATCCAATTATGGAAAAATGCTGTTAATTGAGTATTACATACATTGAGACCTAGATCTACCACTATTGCCAGGAAAAATTAAATTAGCTTAGTATAGATGGTTGTCCCTTTTTATGCTCAATATTTATATTTTAATAATAAACATACATTATTTATCTTCCATTTGATGTCTTTTAATATAATTCAGTGACTAAATTCTTTTGCAAATCCTGTAGGTTTTTTCCATACATTTGGGAAATCATGTACCATAGTTTCTAAATCCCTATATTGACTTTGGAGCAATACCATTCTAATTATCCTCAGAATTTTGTATTATTTTCCCTAAAATAGAAACATCACAAAAGGATACAATCTTTTAGCTCTTTGTTACAAACACATTTTGTAATTAAAAAATGACTGTATATTTATACATATAGCTTTCAAAGTTTACATATTTCAGCTTTAGTTGAAATTAGGTGCATTTTTGAACCAACTTTAAGTTAGTTTATACATTTTAATTTCTGATACTGTTCACATGAAAATGTGATCACTTTTATTGCCATATATTTCTTAAAGATATTTATTTATTTATTTGAGAGAGAAGTAAATTATTCAAATTTATTTATTTGAGACAGTGAAAAGAGAGAAGCAGACTGGCCACTGAGCTGAGAGCTCAATGTGGGGCTGGATCCCAGGACCCTGAGATCATGACCTGAGCTAAAGGCAGATGCTTAACCAACTAAGCCACCCAGGCACCCCATCATTTCTCATGTATCTTTAACATAGCATACTTTATTCAAGCTATTTGATTGTTTCATTACCCTCTGAGAAACAGTGTAACTTTGCTCACTATAGTGGACAAATTACTTGAATGGAACTTCTGTAGAATGAAAAATTTTGTTCTACAACCTCCTTAGTTTCCCCTACTGCTGTGGTTCTGAGGGTTGGTGCCCAGATTTCAGTTAGTCTCTTTGAATCTGAACATCTTTATCCACTGTTTGTTCCTTCATTTGTCACTTGGACTTCTTCTTCATCTCTACCCTTTAAAATTAGTGGACACTTCTAAGTAGTGGGTTCCTCTTAATCCATTGAAAAATATCCAAAGCTTTATGTTATGTACATGTTTTATGGCCATATTGAACTATAAACTCCAACTAGCAGAAACTATGTCTAATCCTAACCTGGTATTCCCCATTGTTCAGAGGATTAGTATTCTTTATTGTTCTTGGCATAATACTTTGCAGAGACAAGCAAGTAATATATACAATTAATATGTATGCATTAATGGGCTTAATTGCTTGGTTGGTAATTATGCTACAGATAAGAAGTTGCTTCCTTTTAAGCTCTTTGAAAACAATACAAATACGTTAACTGTTCAAATTTGAAAATTGTTTTAAAAACATTTCAAATACTGGTAGGCACAATTTTTATCTCTTTCATTGAATGTTACTAGAAATAAACCTAGAATTAAGACTGCAATATAGCTGTTTTCTGTTTCTTCTGATTTTTCTTATAGAAATTATGCATAGATACATAGCAATACTGCTTCATCTGATTCAAAGGCTTTAAGGTACCAAGTTTTGTTAAGATCCTTTTTTTCCCTTCAGGGTTTGTTTTTGTTGTTGTTGTTTTCCAAAATCAGCAGAAACAAAACAATGTAATACACATAATAAGAAACAAGTTTCATAAAGTTCTGATCCTTCAAATACAAAAACTGGGAAGGAAAATTGTCTCTGCATCCTTCAGTAAAATTATCTCTTTTAGTAGCTTGCAAGTAATTTAAGAAATATATGCTCCACTAGTAGTATGGTAGAGCTGGCTGCTGGGGATAAGGTACATAATTTAAAAATTGCTAATGCTTCAATCATTTTTAAAAAATTACTCAGTCTTCAGAGACTAGAAAGCCCAGAAGGGATTGTTTATCCCAATTATGTAATATTTTAATTAAGCAAGAATAATAAGAAAAAGTAAACTCTGTTTTATTTTCCATTCCAATTG
Organism: Mustela lutreola; assembly: GCF_030435805.1. Taxonomy (NCBI): domain Eukaryota; kingdom Metazoa; phylum Chordata; class Mammalia; order Carnivora; family Mustelidae; genus Mustela; species Mustela lutreola. The sequence goes on from NC_081290.1 coordinate 77,968,598, forward strand.
AACTCAGATTTTAGTATATGCAAGTCTCAGGAGCCTGTATTAAGAATTCCTAGGAACTTCTCTACTCCTACACATTGAAAAGTCTCTGTATGTAAGGGACCAGGAATATCCATTTTGAGAAGTACTTTAGGCAATTCTGAGCCAGCAAAGCTTCATACCAACCTTCATACATTTTATTGAAGTTTACTCAGAATAAGACAGTCATGGTTCAGGGCATAGAGTAAATATACAATAAACACTTGATGGATGGTGTTCTAAATATCATAGACCTGCAAATTAGTCTAAGACTATAATTTTGTCCACATCAGTTTAACAAATACAATGTCATTTTTGATAACCACTAAAAAGGGATAATACTTGGGGCATCTGGGTGGCTCAGTGGGTTAAGCCTCTGCCTTCAGCTCAGGTCATGATCTCAAGGTCCTGGAATCAAGCCCCACATCGGGCTCTCTCCTCAGCAGGGAGTGTGCTTCCCCCCTCGCTCTGCCTCCCTCCCTCCTTACTTGTGATTTCTATCTGTCAAATAAATTTAAAAAATCTTTTAAAAAAAGGGATGATACCTGTTCTTATGGAAATGCTATTTAATGAATGCTAACTTCACAACATAAATGGTACATATACTGATTTCATGTGACAACTATGTTAACTAAAAGAATGACAGCTTTTTTCCTAATTTCTTTCCATCCATTATCCATAACCATTATTCTCAGAGTAGTTTGGGCAAAATTCATGCTGTTCAGTTATCATTATCATTAGCTATTGATTTAGCATTTTTTCTAAATAGTCTCTTAAGATAGGGCCAAAAATCTGTGAATGACAGTGAGCAATACTTTATCAAAATGATAATGTTGGCCAAGATAATAAATACATAGACAAAATTTTAAAAACTTGATTATTGCTAATTTATTCTGTGTCTTATTCTTACAGGTTCACACTTTTCTAATCATGGGTAATTACATATTGTTATATACAGAGAGAAAAAGTTATTTTTAATGTTCATTTTATGCTTTCTTAGAATGCATGTAAAATCTCAAGTTTATCATATTGCTTATTTTTTAAAGACATTTATTTATTTGAGAGAAAGATATAGAGCAGAAAGGAAGGGCAGAGGTAGAGGGAGAGAGAGAAAGCCAAGCAGACTCTGTGTGGAGGTGGACATGGGGCTACATCTCAGGACCCTGAGATCACGACCTGAACCAAAACCAAGAGTGGGTCACTCAACCAACTGTACCACCCAGGTGCTCTGTATTGCTTATTTTAATTTTTTCTGTTTTCCATTATATAAAATATTTGTTAGAATAAATGAACAAAAAACGTCCATATGTATGTATTTTCTTTTGCTTGTTTTTGGGGTTTTTTGTTCTTATTTTTATTTTTGGTCTTCCAAGTAAATAATTTGTGACCTTGGATACATCTCCTCATTCTTTGAACTGAAACATTCTTACATCTGAACAAGGACAAAATTGCTTTGAACTAATTATCTCCAAAACCCTCTCAAATGCCATTTTGTAAAATAATACCAGGATGTTGGAATTGTGAAATATCCACAAAATTAGTTATTTGTGCATTCATATACTCAACCAGCAGCTCCCAAATGACAGATTTTACATACCAAGAGTGGGTGATTGACAGCTAAACCAAATAGCAAAGAATGTGTAGAGATCTTAATTGTTTTACATTATTACACTGATAATCAGATAAAAACAAACAAACAAAAAAGCATTACTCTATTCTAAAACTAAACAAGTTACCAAATTCAAAATTTCTTTGGAATTTCTCATTCATTCATTCAACATGTACTTGTAAAGTTCTCTTTTTACACCCTGTTCTACAAGAAGCTATAAATATACACAAATAAGGAGCTCAAGCCTAATGAAGATAATATACATGTAAATATCAACATGCATTTTAGCATGCAAAACTAATAAATACTTCTCTGACACTCTAATTTTTTAATATGATTGTAATTATATTTTTTGTGACTATTTATGTTCTCGGTTATGGATACAAAGACCTAAATGTTTAAACATCTAGTTGGGGCCACCCCATACACACTCACTCACATGTTATCCTTTTTTTTTTTTTTTTAAGATTTTATTTATTTGACAGTGACAGAGTACAGGCAGGCAGAGAGGCAGACACAGAGAGAGGGGGACGCAGGCTCCCTGCTGAGCAGACAGCCCGATGTGGGGCTGATCTTGGGACCCTGAGATCATGACCTGAGCCAAAGGCAGAGGCCCCCTCTGAGCCACCCAGGTGCCCCATTCACAAGTTATCCTTTAAAAAATAATGAGGGCGCCTGGGTGGCTCAGTGGGTTAAGCCGCTGCCTTCGGCTCAGGTCATGATCCCAGGGTCCTAGGATCAAGCTCCACATTGGGCTCCCTGCTCAGTGGGGACCCTGCTTTCCCCATCTCTCTTTGCTGCTCCCCCTGTTGTGTACGCTCCCTCTCTCTCTGTCAAATAAATATATAAAATCTTTAAAAAAAGGGAGAGAGAGAAAGCAAGATAACATATGATGCAGTAAAAGTTTCTGCAGGATTTGATGGTGTTTTTCACATAAGATTTGAAAAAGTTGTAAAAGATGTGGAAGTGATAGGATATGAGTCAAAATTTGAAAGATGTGGTTTGAAATATGAATTAATGTTGCGTATATGAAACATAGTGAAGCTATGGCATACTTTGAGGCTTGAGCATAATTATTAAAACAAATATTTTCCATAGAGAGGGCATTTATCAAATAAGAAAAAATAAACATTTGGGTAATAATGGATAGATCAGTCTTCCAAAACATTGAATTTTAAACTATTGTGTGCATAAGATATATGGAGTAAGTGTTAAAAATGCAAATCCTCAGTCTTTCCAGAGTCCAACTCTTTAGCATCTCTGGGAGTGAGACCCTGAAATGATTATTTGATTAAACTAGACAATTTTGATGCATGTGTTTGAAGCTATACTTTGAGAAACATCAGCTTGTAAGGAGTGATAATATATTCCCATAGTGAGAGAAGACAGAGGTAGAAGAGATAAAGTCATTGATTTTGAACACAAATTTTAGGGATAGAAAGTCTTTAAATCCTTATTTAAAATACAATAGGATTTGCAAGGCAATCTATTCTAAATGCTAATTGAAGTTAATCATATACCTCTCTATATGACTTTGGTGAACACTAACAAAAAAACAAAAACAAACAAACAAAAAAAAACAGGACTTTTTATCGCTTTCCAAAGATGTGAAATCTATAATAATAATAATAGCAGCTAACATTTAATTAGCCCTTAGTATGTGTCAAACAATCTTCAGAGTGTTCTGTAGGTAAATTATTTAAGACCATGGTAATCCAATGAGTCATATGTTATCACTGTCTCCATTTTACAGGATAGATAGTTGAGAGTAAGAGGCTGGATGACTTGCTCCAAAACTAATCAAAGTGACATCACTGAATACGAAGCCTACAATCTTAATCAATATGATGTACCAAAATGATGATTTCAACTATTTTTATTGCAAGTACTCAAATTAATGTGTAGTGAAAATTTTCAGTTAATTTATTTATTTTTTATTCAGTAAATACTTTCCAAATATTTATAGCATTTCACCTAAATCACTAGAAAAGTTTTAAAGATTATTTTTGAGTGTAAAATGTCACTATAGAAATAATTTTCGATATATTTGACATAAATCTTTGCCATTTACTTTGCTCCCATCCATCTTTGTCTTCGATGTATAGAAATATGTCCACAAATAATGGAAAAATAAATGTAAATTCACTTAAATGAGTGGAAAAACCCATAACGAGTCAACTGTCAAGTGAATTAGAAGAACTGAATGAGTAATGACTGAATATATATAATTCTGCTGATGGTGTGGATTTAAAGATACATATGTGACATTTGTCCCACAAAGAAAGACAGAGACAAGTGAACGGTTTTAAACACATTAAATATATCTTTGGGGAATTTATGAAAAACTTTTCTTAAAATAGGTTAATTGAATGAGTGTATTTACACCTTTACAAAGCACCCACCACAGACGGACCAACTCAATATGGAAATAACAAGTCCTTGACTACTTGAACTAAAGCTTTTCTTCTAAAAAGTAAGAGCAAATGCAGAACCTGAAATGTATACATGCATCCCCCAAATAAAAATATAAACAAAACAAAAATATACATCATAAGTAAAAAAAGCTTAAAGTAGAAATCACTTCTCATATGAATTTTTAAAACTTTAAAATACATATTAATTAGAGTGTTTAAGGCCAACCATCAAAAGTTGTAGATGCACTTTTTCTATTAAATCAGTGGAAAGTTTCTGAAATATTGGTCAAAAATAATTATACATTTGAGAGATGATATGTTCAATGAAATGGAGTTTGGCGATGAAATTGTGCTGTTTGGAAAGATTCCATATGTGCAACTTACTATTCTAAGTATCATCTCTTTTCTACTTCAAGGTTGTTTTACATAAAGGGGATCCTTAGAATGTGCCTTTATAGTTCTGAGCATTAAATGTGGTAATTCAGGTAAAAGAGTTCTAGATTATGGTAAGATCTTCACAATAATTCAGATATTTATATCACCTTCACTATTATCTCTGAAAAAAACCATAATATATAATTGACAATAAATCTTTATCTTAATGTTCATATCAATTAAAGGAAGAAATCATTTATAATGTGAAGGCATTTAAAAAATTTTTTTAAAAAAGGAAAAAAAACCTTCTGGAACATAAACAAAACTCGATGAGCTTGGAGTCAGCAAGAAGTTAGTTAAATATACTACAAAGCACAAAACAAAAAAGAACATTTTGAGAAGTTAAGCTTCATCAAAATTAAACACTTCTGCTCTTCACAGGTCACCCCTGGAAAATGAAAAGGTAAGTCACAGACCAGGTGAAAATATTCACTGCATGCTTATCTGATAAAGGACTTGCATTGGGAACCTTTACAAGTCAATAATATAAGTACAAATAAACTCACTGTGGAAAAACAGATAATTCGCAAAAGAACAATAAGAAATATCAAAAGATGCTTAACACCATTATTCATTAGATAAATGTAAATTAAAATCATAAGGGAACACTTCTACATAAGCATTATATTGGCTAAAATTAAAAAGACTGACCTATCCAAAGCTTTATTATAGATGAGGAGGAAATGGAACTCTCATATACTGCTGGTGGGAATGTAAAATGATATAACCAATTTGGAAAAATATTTGGCAAACTTATTTGAAAAGTGAAACTTAAAACTTACCTTGTGATCCAGCCAGAAGCAGTTACATTAATGAGACCCAGTGAAAAATAAAAGTATAAAATGCAAATAAATGAACAAATAAGTTGGGATCATGAGAGTCTCTCAGGTAATACACTGTATTCTCTCTGCTCTCAGTTTTGTTCTAGAAACATACAGTTTTATCAGGTTAAGAAACAATTGTTATTTGTTAGGAATATAGAAATCAACTATTTCTTTAATTTAATCATGAATTCCCATGCTTTGTTCAGACTGTGATTTAGTAGTCCATTACCAAGAGCACTGAAATTTTTATTCCATGTTTTGTGGGTTACATTTATCTTTCTAGCAAAATCTAAAGGAACACTTAAGCTCAGGACTATGTAGACATTAAAATAACTGAAAATGACTAAATCTGAAATTTGGAATGGGATAAATATGCAAATCTTACAGACCTGTAACTCACTGCTGGATATTTGAGATACATAGTTAATTTCTTAACAAGAAGGCATTTGCAAATTTCATTAGCAAGTGAATGAATCTACCTGGGCTTGGATCAGATTCTCTGTTTTATTCATCACTCTATTTCCTTATTACCCCATGATTGTTTCCTGTTGTTCACTTCCACATGCTCTAGGGACTGCTAACAAAGAAATAAATGAGCAATATCAACAAAAACCTTTTCTTCCATCAGGACTGATATCCTAACTGCTGAGCATAGTCAGCCTCTCTGCTTCAGGTCAATAATGAATTTCAGTCAGAAATAATCGCTGGCTGTATTTCCAGAGGTTCAATTTCTATTCCTTCTTGATACTGCATAAGTTTCCAAGATTCCTAAACATGAAATAAGCTCCACTTTTATGACACCTCTGCAAAACATCCATTCTTGCTGTCCTGGTCTCTGTTCACTCTCACTTAGAGATGCTTAATTTCCCTTTCTGAGACCTGGAACATAATGCTATGTTAGGGTTATGGCCTGTCCAAACTTTAGCCAAAAAAAATTTAAAAAATAATAATAATCATTCCAAGTTGAGCATTACATCAATAAAACCCTCTTTTACTGAGCGGATTTTACTGACATTATTCTACTCTATGCTACAAGCAGGTGGAAAATAAACCAGAAAAAAATGGAAAAACTATGATTTCTAATGTCTTGATTTCTACATGTATGTTTTAAAATTTAAAATGACTATGAGACAAAGATCTCAAGAAGATAGTTAAGCATATTATGAGCTCAGTGAAGATCTCTAGTCTGGAATAAGAACTAGAGAGTCATTTAAAACACACACACACACACACACACACACACTTAGGGTGCTTGGGTCGCTCAGTTATTAAGCATCTGTCTTTGGTTCAGGTCATGATCCAAGGGTCCTAGGATCAAGTCCACATCAGGCACCTTGCTCAGTGGGAAGCCTGCTTCTCCCTCTCCCACTCCTCCTTCTTGTGTTCCCTCGCTTGCTGTCTCTCTCTGTCAAATAAATATATATATATTTTTTAAATCACACATTAATCAGGAATAGATGAAATCAGTTAGGGAAAAAGTGTGATAGAGAAAAGACAGGGTAATAAGTTCTACTAAGAAAACTTAACACTTATAGCAGTAGTTAAGCAGAGGAGGGACTTACAAAGAACTGCCAAATCTAAAGAAGAATACTGGAAATGTGTGGCTCAGATGAACAAGAGAAGAAATATTCCAAAGGAGGGTATTGCCTATTTGGGATGCTGTTAACTGCACAAATAAAAGGGGAAGAGCAAAGGGACCACTGGGACTTCAAGAGGAAGACAATTAGTGTCCATTTAAGCAAGGGTAGTGTTATAGCAGAGGACTGGGTTGAAGGGTGAGGAAACATAAAAAACAGTATTAAAAAAAAAAGTATAAAAACCTTAAATAGATTCTGTTATATGATAAACCTGGAAGGGGACATAGAATTTAGGGGTGGTTTAGTTACTTTTCTTTCTATTTTAATATGAGAGATACCGGAAGATGGTGGATTTGATCCATAGACAGAAATGCAATGTTGATACAGAAGAGAAGACAACCTAAAGAAAAATGTCCTAAAAAATGGCTAAAGGGGTTCACAAAATCACAAGTGGTTGATTTAATTAGTCTTTGATTCCAAGTGGAGATTCACTGTAATAACAAAGTTTGTACAGATAATGGGAGAAAGAAGGATTGTACTATTTATATTATTTGAGGAGTAAAAAGTTTCCCCTGATAGCTTCTTTACCCCTGTGAGAATATGGTGAATTCATCTTTGAGGGAATTATGGATGTGTGGGGACATTTGTAGACTTTATTAAACCTGAAAAGTTTTGATTGTGAATGACATAATATACAACAGTTTTAAGCAGTTTATTATCTTATATTACACAGATTTACTATTTTACTTTATAATAAATCTGAGGGTAGATGGTTCCAGTTGGTTGATTTAGTAGAGCACTGGTAACTTCAAAATCTCCTGGTATTTGTATGTTTATTTTTTTCTTTCTTCTTCTTCTTCTTCTTCTTCTTTTTTAATCTTTGTATGTTCTACTGCCGTCGTTAGCATATTTTTTCACACACATGGTCACAAGATAGATGCACTCACTGTGGGTGTAACTTTCTCAAACTCTTTTTGTCAAAGATAAAATGAGCCATTTTTTCTTAATATGTTTCTCTTTTGTAGGAAGAAAAAAATTCCCTTTATTCCTTTCAGCAGGTATTACCAAGCATTTAATTGATCAGAATTTAATGACATCCCTGTTTAACCAATCATGGGTAAAGAGTAAAGAGATTACTATTATTGAATTTGAAGTGGTATGATTTTGTCTGAGAATTGCAGATGGGCACAACTTCCTAGATCTTTGGGAGCTGTCTTTCTCAAAATGAAGATACTGTGAATAAATTAGAAGAAAATGACCTTTAAGTAGATATAGTTCCACAATAAGTAAAATGGAGAAAATATAAAACGTGAAAAAACATATTTCAACAGCACGGTTTGGTTGACTGCCAAGCAATTTTGCATGCATATTTGAGTTATAATAACAAATATTCAAAGTAAATTCACATTTGAAATTTTCCAAATTTGTAATTGGTAAAAGCTTTACAAAATATGCCTGTTTAAGGACTTATCTAACATCACATTTGGGGCACCTGAGTGGCTCAGATGTCTAAGCTTTTGCCTTGGGCTCTGGCCATGATCTCCAGGTCCTGGGATCGAGTCCTGATTCCAACTCCCAACTCAGTTGGAAGTCTGCTTCTCCCTCTCTCTCTGCCTCTGCCTCTCCCCCTGCTTGTACATTCTCTGTCTCTCTCAAATAAATATGTAAATCTTTTTTAAAAATCACATTTTTGTACTATTTCAAACATTCTGGAAGGCCCAAGATTCCTCTTTTCATCCCCAATCTCAGGACAAGCAGACCAAAAGTGACTTATTAATCAAGAATTAATGAGCATGAGCTCATAGACATTGTTCTTTTCATACCTCCATCTTTTATGCTTAATCTTTTATAATATGAAAATGCATCTGCCCTTTTATTATTGAGAATTTTGAGAAGATTTATAAATTGAACAATAGAAAAATTTTTATGATCTATCACAATAAAGAAATTAAAGGACATCTTAGGCTTCTTATACTTTGTTTTCTTCTTATATATTTATAATGTAAAATAATCAGTTTTATGTGACTGGAATAGTTTCAACTTTGCTGTTTTTAATTTCCTAGCAATAGTTTACCAGACTCATTTTCAGCCATACAAAGAAATTAATATTGCATACAGAGTGATTAAAAGTTCCTTTAGCTCACTGAAGCAGAAATGTTAAAGATTACCTCCTCCACCAGTAGAGACTTTTTTAAAAGAATGTCAGAGTAAGACCATAAATTTATTGGGGGGGGATGGTAATATTTAACAGAACCATAATTACATAATAACCAAAATTATATTAACAATATAATTAACAATTTGAGGATGGTGGTGATATAAAGTTATCAATACATCGACGATAGAATAGTTAGAATCTGGATATTCATATTTATTTATGATGAAATTAACAAGACACTGGTTCCCTCTCTGACCAGAAACTAGAAACAATGAGAGGAAACTCAGAGGAAACTAAATTTAGGTTGTGAAAAACCTGCATACCTTGAGGTGCAAGGGATATAAATTTAAGGACTGACAGCATAAGGTGGTCACAATGGCCACTTTTATAATGGAGATCACTGAATATTTCCTGGCACTCTAAGAGACAATGTACTTTAATGTAGATTATATTGATTTACCCTAAGATAACTGTTTCCTCTTACCTTGCAATAACTTGGAGCAAATCAATGCAATCTGCATTTCAATACTTTGTTTTACTGACTTCTTAAAAGAGATGGTTTGAAAAATTTGATTAGAGGAAAATATGCCCACACCTACTAATAACTGAATTGCTTACAGGTAGGAAATTAGAAAGCAAAATAAATCATGTTATTTTTAAATCCACCAAAGCAATTAATGCTTCTCTATTCTAGAAACTTTACTGATGAAGATGTGACCTTGCTAACTTTGTCATAGTGTCTAAAAGGCCCTGCTTAAAAGCCTTCATATCACAATATAAGGGCCATATTACATATTTCCATTAAAATATAAGCAATAAAAAAGTACTGCCAATAAATGTAGAATAACTTCACCACATCTCTTGCTTAATTTTTTTTTAACTTTTATTTATTCTTTAAATTCTTTTAGCAATCCAACATTCCATGACTATTGACATAATACTTCAAGGTGGTAAGTTGTCTCTTAATCCACTGAGATTTTTGAAAGGTTTAGGCCACCCGGCTTCCATCATTGTTTTATATTCTTATCAGCAGAGAGATAAGTTTGAAGGCAATGGCCAAGTGTATTGATGGTTCTACTGGCATTGCTATATTGGCCAAGGCTTAGTGTATTATAAATCTGAAAAATAAATCAAAGAGGCCAACAAAGGAAGCACAACTCCACCAGGAAGAATATCTGGTGTAATGTATAAATAAGGCTCATCTCAATGTAGGTCAATGCAGGGGGAGTTGTTAACAGTTGTTAATGTTATCATTTTTTGTTATGTTCCTATTACATTTGAGTATCAAGGAAGATTACATGAGGAAGATTATGAAGCCAAGATGTTATTAAATATTTGATATAATTCATTTAGGAATGAGATAAATGAATAGTTTATATTTCATCCACTTGAGAAGAAAAAAAGAGATCAGAGTGATGTGATAAACAGAGGCAGAAGAAAAATTATTAAATTTCCTTACCCACTGACAAGGTCTTAAAACAGGCAGAGTGATATTCCACTAGGGACTCAACTCCCCCCACCTTAAGTCTTTGCTAAATCAAAGGGCAATCCTAGCCTAACCCACCCCTACTCCCAACCAGGATCCTTTAAGTCTACTTCAACAGTTCCTTTGTAAACTTCATCTCTAAACCCTCCAATATTGTGTTGACTATCATTCCCAAGCATCTGGCCCACTAATACACATCTAAAGGGTCTCACAAAAAGGTTTTATTACTGCTAATGAGTAACCTTTTTCCCAACAATCGGTAACCCCTCAAGGTCTTAGAAACCTTGCTTCCAAAATTCCTTAGAGACTTACACCATCCCTAACCTCCTCCCAACTTGCAAGCATATAATGGACCAGTCCTCACATCCCCGTGGCAGCAGCTCTTTCTGCCCACAGGTCCTGTCCCAGCGCTTTAATAAACCACCATTTTGCACCAAAGATGTCTCAAGAATTCTTTCTTGGTCATCAGCTCTGGACCCTCACCCACTGAACCTCACTTATGTTCTAAGGCTCCATCAAGGGAAAGAAGAGAAAGATTATTTGTCCTCCAGGATCAGTAACAGTTAAAATACCTTGTTACTCCAATAAAAATAATTAAAGATCCTTAATAAGCCTCTAAGATATCTTAGATTAATGCAGCAGGAAGGCATAAAATTATCTACAGTTACTTTAACCTTTCATCTACTTCTCTAATTTTTCACATCTTTGAAAATTCAGCCCAACCCTTAGATCTTTTTCCTAAATCCATATACATATTTTTCTTCTTCAATTTCTTCTTAAATTTATTGTACATTTTTATGTTATTTTGAATTTTATTTATTATACAATCATGTCTTCCCAGAAAGATTTTAATTCTAAGGATACACACACACACACACACCCCACAGGTAAATTCTCTGTATCATAAATTATGGGACTTGTTTCGCAGTAGGACTTAACCATTTAGGATAAAATCTAATAAAGTGAAATTCTTACATTTTCATTCTCCTGATCACTAAATCAAAATCATAAGGATATTTGCAAGAACGTTTCAAAATTTATTTTTATGAAATTCAGAAATTAAGATTTACAAGAGCATTTTCAATTGACATCATTAGAAACCTTGTTAGATTACTTGAAAGTATATTTATAAGAATATTTACAGTTAAAAGGAATTTTTAAGACAAAATATGTGATCCTATCTTTATTATTTTATTATGTGATTTTATTAAATTATATACATGCAATTAGTCACATATATGTGAACAATCACAAGAGGTGGTAAATAACCAAAAAGCAATTTTGGCCATTTTAAAGTTTGATTTTAATTTTACATAAAGAATGCAATCCTTACTTTTAGAACATTTCTTATGGGTGTAGTCAAAATAGAATATGAAAATATATAACCTGATAAAGTTTACCTGTTGTACTTAAGGTGGTTAAAAAATATATCTACTGATTTTCATAGTGAAATTCATGCACTGTTTATCTCTGACTTTAATAACTATGATTAAAAGTATTATTAGGATTAAAAGTATTATAATATTATTATTAAAAGTATTATATCTTAGTGGCTCAGTCAGTTAAGCATCAGACTTGGTTTCAGCTCATGTCATGATCTCAGGGTCATGAGATTGAGCCACAGGTAGGGCCCCAGGCTCAGCAGGGAGTGTCACTTATTCTCTCCTGTTCCCCCTTCTACCACTCATGTATACTCTCTCTCTCTCTCAGACTTTCTAGTATTTTAGATACTTACTTTATGCTTGATCAAATCTTAGGGATATGGGACACAAGAAACTGTCTCACAGAGAGAAATTTATCATCAAAATGTTAAGGTATAAATACAGAGAGGAATTTCACAGTATTTAACACTATCCATTTTTTTTAAAGATAAAAGAGAAAGGAATATTTATAGTTTGATGATCATCACTATGAAAATTATAACAAAATCAAGAAGTTTTTAAGTAGTTGAGAGATTATGGTAACATTTGGTCAAATGTAACAGGAATTTTTCTGCACCAGCAAAGAGCGATAAGAAAGCACGGTAAGACCTGCCAGAGTATGATAAATGGGGTACAAAACATTAATCACATATAATTCAGTATTGCATTATTATTGCATTATTAGTAATAAAATGTTTTGACTAACCTGAGGAGGCAGGATTCTGCAGCTGGATCCTAGATGGCTTGACATCACCATAGGACAGTTGTCTGCTCTGCTTCAACTTAACGAAGATGACTCTTAGTGCTGTGGTATTCAGTGTCTTCCAAAAAAGAAAAGCAACTGAAGGAATACCTACGTGGATATTACCTTTAATCTAAATCCAGGAAAAGTTAGCAGGAAGAAAACTAATGACTCAGAACACATTCTACCTCTCTGGCATTGCCTGAAGGAACATTTCTCTAAGAACAGTTCCATCTCTTCCATGTTCCCTTGCTCCTATAAACAATAATGCCTATTACTATTTTTATTTCATCCCTGTTTTAAATGAGAATTGATAAGAGTACAAAGAAAGTCAATTGCCTTATGTCCTAGATCTCAATTAGGTACCTAACCATGGACTTTTACTGTGCTATAGAATATAATATTCATTTAAAATTCAAAATAGTAATAAAGTCTCTAATATCTTAACAAGGAAAGTTCAACATCATCAGAAAAATTTTATAACCCTTGACAATATAAACTTCTCATAGTATTCTATTAAAATTATCTAAATAAGAAAAAAGACCTAACATAGTAATGGATTAAATGGCTGATATCATCTCCTCAAACTAAACTATTAACTAAATGCAACCCCAATCAAGTTTTTATTTTTAAAAATAAAGATCATTAAATGTATGTTTGATTTTTTTTATTTTTTTGTATTTGTATTTGTATTGTTTTTGTATTTGTGTTTGTATTAAATGTATGTTTAAAAAAAGGAAAAACATGATAGAGTCTCACCCTATTAAATATTAGCACACAGCAAGAAGCCATGGAATATAAAACAATAGTACAGAATGGAAAAATAAGAGAAAATCTCTGTTTATATGGTAACCAACATGAGATAAAGAGGTTATCAAAATCAATGAAGAAAGAATATAGGTTTCATATATGATCTTGGGAAAACTGGATCACTATTTGGAGAAAAAAATAAAACCAGATTTTTTAACTTACACTAAATAAAACAATGGACTCCAAAAGGAGGACAAAACAGTGAGGATATTAAGACTAGTTAACTAGTTGTGGATGCACTTCTTAAACGGAAGCCGTGTACCACAAATAGTTAATAAAGTTGTTGATTTCTTCACATTACATTAAAACAGTTTTTGCACAAAAGATAAGTAGAGAAAGTTTATCAGTTAGATAATTGTCTGGGAGAAGATACTTGTGAAATGTTCAATTAGGACATAATATTTAACATATGCAAATGATCCCTGCAAATCAAGAAACAAAAATAGAAAAATACACAACAGATATGCACATGCAATACCAGACCTGGATATATTTCTCAAAGAAAGATTACTTGGGTTCATGAGAGGAAACATAAAAATATTTATCCCAATTCCCTTTGTAGTGGTAAAGAATCATTGCACTAATGAGATAGATCCCATCCAACATTTGGCTGCAGTATCAAAACGATGATGACATACTCATTAGGCTTTCTGTGGAGAATAGGTGACTCCCAAGATGGGCAAATGGTAAAGAAGACCAGCTGGAATTTTTAATTTCTTAATGGCTAAGATGCAGCCTGGCATGAGTGTGGCCGTGCATGGAAGGGGCTTCATAATTTAAACTTCCTGACTGGGTCAAAGAGAGAGAGTCCATGCTTTCTTAGCAGCTTATTTAGCTGTGGGGCAAGGGAAAGTGGCATGGTTCTGCATCAGTAAACATAAAAAAATGAACTCAGTCTCCTTATTATAAGATCTGTACCAGAGTAGCAGTTATATATCTTAACAGACAGACAGACACACACACACCCCCCAATGTATTTCCCAAGAATTGGTGCGCATTCAATATCTTCCAGTTCACTAGAGTTGAAGCCTACACAAGAAGAGTGGAAGCAACCTAGTAATCTCAAAAATGCCTTTTGATTATGGAATAGAAAAATTGATACCACAATAAAAAAAGCAACGACTGATGAAGCATATGCCTCATATTTTAAAAAGCATTCTATGCATTATCTTACTGAATCAACCTTTTGAATAATTCAAAAGAAACTGAATCTATGAGAAGCTATACCAAAGATATTTCACTAGGACTTGGGTAATTATCTCTGCCCATTGCAGGATCTCTGTTTCTACTGACTCAATTATGACAGACATATTATGTCTTTCCCTTAGAGAATGTTTTATAAGCCCTGACACATTTGTATCCATATCTCTTTATTTGAATATTCAAAGCCTGTCACTGAAAAATGGTACTGTTGGTAGCAAACCCCAAGATGTGCCTAAGAAGTGCTATAAGTGGTGGTTATATTATAGGAAGAAACCTTGTTTAATAAAAATATATATCCAGGTGTAGCCCTTATTTTTCTTTTGGCTCTGATATCCTCTGTAAGAATGTACCTGAAAGTTTCAATATGTAGTGAAATTTTTATATGTTATGTTTTGCTTCTACAACTAGATATTAACTATAAAAAATTTAAGAAAAAGTAAAAATAACATTTGCAAAGTGAACAATTGTGACATTAACTTCTTTGTCTTATCTAGAAAATGTCACTTGATTTTTTTTTTTCTAATTTTTTGCACTTGTCTCTACTTGAATTGTAAAATATACCCTAATATCTCTGAGTTCCTTTCCTCAGTTCCTACAGGTCTTTGATCAAATATCATCTTCTTAAGGAGGTCTTAATCAATCACCACATTTAAAATAACACCAATCCTAGTCTTGTAGACCCTAAACCCTTCTGCTCGCTTTTTCCCTCCCCTTAGTACTTATCACCTTTCAGTTCACTACATATTTACATGAATGCTTATTTTTAGCCTCTGCTTCTAAACAGTGAGCTCTGATATCTTTTTCTGTTTTCAAATATATTTTCAGTGATAAAAAGAACAGGATTAGCCTCACTGAATGAGTCATTTTGTTACCGGTGGCCAGCCACTGATCTCTATAATATGATAATTTTCCTATCATATTGAAATAAAGTTTGTTAAGTAATTGATTTGTAGAGAAGATATATTTTAAGATTCATCTCTGTTCATATTTTAAAACATGAAAATAATCTGCGGGAATTTATATATTTTCATAAAGTTCATTAGCAATCATATAACTTTGAATTTTAAAACCACATTAATATTTGATAAATCGAATTTCTGTCAGGAAATCCGATGGATTCTGTCCTTATGTGTGCTTAGTTTTCTTTATATATTTATTAGGATTTCATAACTTTTCTTTTTTTCTATGAAGGGAAGGTTATTTTCCCCTTCTTAAAAAAAAAAAAAAAAAAAAGCAGAAACTATCATCTGCCTAAATAACTTTAGTGACCCCAGCATCACTAGAATTTTTCCATCACAGTTTGTATCATTGTCCAATTTCCACTCTCTTCCTTATATCCATTCACTTCAAGAAAAGCTAACTACTTCCTTTGACAGAGGGGTTTGTTCTTCTTGGATAGAAACCAACTTTAGGACCTATATAGTATAATTCCTGCCAGTGACTCAATTAGGCATTAAGTTGTTTTGGTAAACATTTTTGGGGGGTAGGGAATTATTTCTAGGATTTTTTTTTTCTCTTAACAGGTATATGAGGGAGAAATGTCCTCTTTTATGCCTCTGGATACTGTTGTATCTAGATGCGAGAACTGAAATTACTGTTCCCATTAAATAACAAGAATGAGATTTTGCCTGAGGACAAAGCAAACCTGAGAAGTAAAGCAGAACTAGAGGAAATGCAGAAAAGTGGACTTGGAGACTTGGTCATAACATGTTTGAAGACACCTTATTTTTGAAAGTTTATGATATGTGATACATTTACTGTTGTTTAACTGAGTAAAGTTAATGCTTGCTGCTTGTGTCATAAAACATCTTAAATAAAATAAAACAGAAAGTATATCAATGACATAATACATCCTAATACTTAAATAGATGTTTTAATTTGGTAACATCAAGTACTGGTGAAGACAAGAGGTTTCGTACTGTCTGACTTTACTTGTTGAACTATAGATTAGTATAGCCATTTTGGAAGACAATTTGTCTGTGGAAATAAAAATTTAAAATCCACTCAGCTCCTGCCAATCCACACTTCATTTTCTGCCTTAAAGAAACTATCATGTATATTTACAGAAGACATATACAAAGTTAATTATTCCATCTTTATTTTAATAAGGAGAAGTGGAAATCACCAAGACTTTTATTATTAAGAGAATAAACCTAACCAAAGAGACACAGAATCTATACTCAGAAAACTATAAAGTACTCATGAAAGAAATTGAGGAAGACACAAAGAAATGGAAAAATGTTCCATGCTCCTGGATTGGAAGAATAAATATTGTGAAAATGTCTATGCTACCTAAAGCAATCTACACATTTAATGCAATTCCTATCAAAGTACCATCCATCTTTTTCAAAGAAATGGAACAAATAATTCTAAAATTTATATGGAACCAGAAAAGACCTCGAATAGCCAAAGGGATATTGAAAAAGAAAGCCAACGTTGGTGGCATCACAATTCCGGACTTCAAGCTCTATTACAAAGCTGTCATCATCAAGACAGCATGGTACTGGCACAAAAACAGACATATAGATCAATGGAACAGAATAGAGAGCCCAGAAATAGACCCTCAAATCTATGGTCATCTAATCTTCGACAAAGCAGGAAAGAATGTCCAATGGAAAAAAGACAGCCTTTTCAATAAATGGTGCTGGGAAAATTGGACAGCCACATGCAGAAAAATGAAATTGGACCATTTCCTTACACCACACACAAAAATAGACTCAAAATGGATGAAGGACCTCAATGTGCGAAAGGAATCCATCAAAATCCTTGAGGAGAACACGGGCAGCAACCTCTTCGACCTCTGCCGCAGCAACATCTTCCTAGGAACAACGCAAAAGGCAAGGGAAGCAAGGGAAAAAATGAACTACTGGGATTTCATCAAGATCAAAAGCTTTTGCACAGCAAAGGAAACAGTTAACAAAATCAAAAGACAACTGACAGAATGGGAGAAGATATTTGCAAACGACATATCAGATAAAGGACTAGTGTCCAGAATCTATAAAGAACTTAGCAAACTCAACACCCAAAGAACAAATAATCCAATCAAGAAATGGGCAGAAGACATGAACAGACATTTCTGCAAAGAAGACATCCAGATGGCGAACAGACACATGAAAAAGTGCTCCATATCACTCGGCATCAGGGAAATACAAATCAAAACCACAATGAGATATCACCTCACACCAGTCAGAATGGCTAAAATCAACAAGTCAGGAAATGACAGATGCTGGCGAGGATGCGGAGAAAGGGGAACCCTCCTACACTGTTGGTGGGAATGCAAGCTGGTGCAGCCACTCTGGAAAACAGCATGGAGGTTCCTCAAAATGTTGAAAATAGAACTGCCCTATGACCCAGCAATTGCACTATTGGGTATTTACCCTAAAGATACAAATGTAGTGATCCAAAGGGACACATGCACCCGAATGTTTATAGCAGCAATGTCCACAATAGCCAAACTATGGAAAGAACCTAGATGTCCATCAACAGATGAATGGATCAAGAAGATGTGGTATATATACACAATGGAATACTATGCAGCCATCAAAAGAAATGAAATCTTGCCATTTGCAACAACATGGATGGAACTAGAGCGTATCATGCTTAGCGAAATAAGTCAAGCAGAGAAAGACAACTATCATATGATCTCCCTGATATGAGGAAGTGGTGATGCAACATGGAGGCTTAAGTGGGTAGAAGAATAAATGAAACAAGATGGGATTGGGAGGGAGACAAACCATAAGTGACTCTTAATCTCACAAAACAAACTGAGGGTTGCCGGGGGGAGGGGGTTTGGGAGAAGGGGGTGGGATTATGGACATTGGGGAGGGTATGTGATTTGGTGTGTGCTGTGAAGTGTGTAAACCTGGTGATTCACAGACCTGTACCCCTGGGGATAAAAATATATGTTTATAAAAAATAAAAATTAAAAAAAAAAAATTAAAACTTAAGAGAAAAGTAAAAAAAAAAAAAAAAAAAAGAGAATGGGAAGTATCTTAAAACATTGTGCTGGCCCTTTTTTGTTTTTTCTCTTTACCCTAGCTTACCTGAATCTTCTATCTCATTCAAAAGAGTTAAAAATAATGGAAGCAACAAAAAAAAAAAAAAAAAAAAAAAAAAAAAAAAAATGGAAGCAACAAACACAGAGGTAAATAGTTTCTGAAATGCAAGAGGAAGATTATCCACGAGGAAGGGAGTTTTTAAAAGAGAAAAAGCCCAAACTCTTTGTTTTCTCTCTCCTTAGTGAGTTAAGGATTTTGAGAACTCTGATTAGAGCTCACCGAGTAGTGTGGAGAATAAACTCACGCATATACATCACCTACTTCACTTCAAGGCACTATTGGTGTTACGATTTGCAGCAAGAAAAGAACCAGCTGCTCTCTTCCAGGATAATAAAAATGTAAGAAAAATGAAAGAGGTAGAAAAGTCAAATGCTGAGAAAACCAATAACAAGATTTTTCTACCAGTTTTGGCCTAAAGAGGAAGAGAAAGTGAGGAACAAGACGTTGCTGAGACTTCTCCGCCAATACACCATCCACCTCTCATTTTTCTCAAGTGTCATCATGTTTTAATCCTGTACCAAAGCGACTACATTCCATTGCCTGCACAGAAGAGTCCATGAGAGAGGAAGCCTTAGGGTCTGTTCTCTTCTGTCACCTGCAGTCTGTTTGCACTGTGGACATTAAATTGAGAGAAGATGGACCAGTCAGGTACCACTAGCACTGCAAGAGATGAACCCACAGAAGAGTCCCTGGGTCTCTGACCAATATACTGGATGAACAAACACTCAGGAGCTGCAGTGAGGAGGGAACATAGAAGTAGAGTGCTGATAGGCTCTAACGTAAGGAAAAAAAAAAAAAAAGTGATCTCTTTCTTAGATTTCATTTATGGGTGTCTCTAAGGCTAAAAACACCCAAAGAAAGAAACAGCACTGCTCTACAGAACAAAGGAGGCATAGAAATATGTGCTCACAGACCCTAATTTTTCCTTATCTTGTTGAGTTCACAAGAGCCATACTCTTCCTCAAGCTCCTTGTTCCCTGTTACAGTTAGTATGTATGTCAGGACCCACAAAACGGAGGCTGTCCCAGTGGTCCAGACCACATCACAAATCTAAACCTAACTCAGCCTGCACTGACGGGAAAGGCCTCACTGTCAGGGAAACCCAACACCAACCACAATCCTCCAACTTAGCTTTAGGTAGCTTATATTAGAAAATAGGACCTGATGGCCTCATCAGGAAATCTTTGACATCCTAGCCAATCATGTCCTGTTTATGCATTGCCTCTACTCACATTCTATGAAATTTGTTCTTGCCCCAGTCTCTCAGGCAGGGTGTCCTACTGTTTGGGGGCCCTGTTTCTCTGAATCCATGACTGATTTCTCTTGAATAAAGGACTGAACAGATGTGTCATAAACTGGTTTAGTTTTGTCACTGTTTTTCTTTTCTTTTCTTTTTTAAGATTTATTTATTTATTTATTTGTCAGAAAGAGAGCAGAAGCACAGAGAGCTGCAGGCAGAACAGGCAGAGTGAGAAGCAGGCTACCTCCAGAGGGAGCACAATGTGGGACTCAGTCCCAGGACCCTGGGATCATGACCTGAGCTGAAGGTAGATGCTTAACCAACTGAGCCACCCAGGCATTCCTGTCACTGTTTTTCAAGAGCTACTCAAGAAGTGGGAAGGCTATCTGAACAACTCTTTATACAAAGCCAAAATGAACTCTGTTTAGAAGATGTTTTGGAATTTTTATCTAGGACCAAGTTTAACTGAACTGGACAATTTGAGAATCAGAAAGGCATATCACATATAGTCTGCACATCAAAGAAGTGTTGTGAGGAATTTTGAAAGAATTTTACAAGAGACAAATCTATAGGTACAAAGAAATAGTCTCAAAATATATTATTAAGTGAAAAATTAGCAGAATGATCAGGTGGTATGATTCCTTTTATGTAAAGAAACACCACCACCACCCTGTAAATATATAATATAAATGCTTAGCAAAAATGCTAGAAGAAAGAAGTCCTTCTGGGTAGGAGTGTGTATTCTCTGAGAGGAGAGAGAAACAAAGTAAAATGAGACTGAGCATTGGTTGATATGTTTTAATTTATTGGGAGGAAATTATAGCTAATTGTATATTTTTTAAAAATATATTTTTAAAGAAACATAAATGAAATCTCAATAAGACAAAAAAATTGAGTCATTTCAGAGATTTGGAGTGTATGATGACATAACTTTTATACAGAATGAATTAGCTACACATTTACTCCAAATTTTGTTAAGACCAAAGCAATCAAATATTTCATGTAATGTACATTTGATTTTAGGAAATAAACACAAGATTTTTGTTTGTTCCATTTTAACTTAGCCAGTTGTGAGCATAGAGAAGAAAACTTTAGGGCCAAATTTAGTACCTGATACATTTAGCATAATGTTAAGCTTATAGATGTCCCCAAAGTAATTTTAATAATGGCAAGACTGAGTGATATTCATTGTCCCAGTAAGTGTTTTAACATTGACTATGCATTATCTCAGTTAATTTTCACATATCAAAAAAGTACTACATAGTCATATTTATTCCTTTTTACAGATGAGGAAATAGACACATAAAAAGTTTGAAATTAGCTCAACCAAGAGAGTTTACATTGAAATAAAGTATATATTAAACTTGGGTATTCTATGTCACTGATTTCTAAGATAAAGACCTACCTTGAATTCCAATGATTGGATTAATGAAGTCTCTTTGACTCAGTTTATTTTCTTATTATCTGTACATTTGTTACATTACAAGCTTCCAGAAAGGAAGGATTCTTCCTAATGGCCCAACAGCCCTTTGCCACCTTATTTCTTATATACCTATCTTGTATCTGTCTAGCTGTGAAGAGATTTAGGAAAAATCCCCGAGGCTTTACTATTCTGAATATATAATTATGTTTATGGTATAGTTTAACTAGCTAGACATATTATCAAAAATCTCTGACCTTGTCTTCTTCAATTGTTAAAACACAGAAATGCTATAGGGTTCCTATGCAGTTGTTTTATACAGAGGACTTACTCATCTCTTATGCCCCTGTTGTGATCTGTTTGCAATTTCTATAAGAAGTCTTTCTATTACAGACAAACCCCCTTTCAAAGGAGCTTTTTAAACCTAATTTGAATGTATTAAAAGCATTTAAACACAAGTTTTACAGAATGTAATTTCCCTGTCATCGAAGAGTATGCTGTCACTTTCACTAACTTGAAAATTTTCTTTTTAAACAATATAAACTGAACAAATAGAATGTATTAAATAAATGAAAAGGCCAAGATAGCACAGAAAATAGAGGAACCATTAACATATAGATTAACCCCATCAAAAGGTGATATTTGAGGGATATTCAATGTGATATATATCATAAACTAAAAGAGCAGAAGCTTTACTTTCAGAAAGCCTCTAATTCAGCAGTCTCCTTACTTTCTGACATGAAAACTTTAGTATGAATGCAATGTGCATGAATGCCAATTACTAGGATGAAAAAGAAGCTCATGGCAATTAAGAGATTATAGTCCTTTGAAAGATGTAATTAAATGGCAGAAAGTTTTCATTTCAGTAATTTCTAAACCAAAAATGTATCAATTTATTTTAATTTTTATCATTCCAGAAAAATAAAGATATAAGATAATATCCCAGTAAATTTTATAGCTCAGTAACTATATTAAATAAAATACATATTTTACATCATATTTTATCAATGCAACTCATTAGTCATTGTAAATTTTGCCTTTTATTAATAGTTAGAATCATAAATAACTTCTTGCATTCCTAACACCTTTTTATTGTTCTTTTTAAAGATTACTTATGGGGGAGCTCAGTGGGTTAAGCCTCTGCCTTCGGCTCAGGTCATGATCCCGGAGTCCTGGGATCGAGTCCCGCATCAGGCTCTCTGCTCAGCAGGGGGCCTGCTTCTCTCTCTCTCTCTCTCTCTTTGCCTGCCTCTCTGCCTACTTGTGATCTCTGTCAAATAAATAAATAAAATCTTTAAAAAAAATAAAGATTACTTATGCTAGAATATAAACTAAAAAATATATGTAAAAAGAAACCGAAATTTTTAACAGATTTTACATAGACATTTAGTACTTAGAAAGTCTCTTAAGAGGTTGCTTAAATAATTAGCTTTAAATTAAAATTAAATTCCTTTGAAGTCACTGAATTCTTTTTTACTGGGGTTCTAAGATTTCCATACATAATCTCATCCATTGTCTCATACTTTGGATTCTGTCAGATATAAGAAAGGTAAGAGAAATGAAACGACTTAGTCTCAAGTAATTCATTTTAGACCCAGAACTGGCAGCTCCATCCCACTACTCCCACTCAGATGGTCTTTCCATTTAAACCTGATAAATCAAAGGAGAGAAAGGGACTATGAAATAGTCACAAGAAAACAGGAATATGTTGGCTTAAAAGTATGTGGCTGAAAGGACACTTCTTAAAATCTTGTATGTCATTTGGCAAAGAATTACTAACAAGAGAGTGATCAATTTCTCTGATTATCCTAATTAAGTATAGGAGGAAAGGAGTTTAAATCAAGGAGATTTTATTTAACCAACTGTCCTCAGGATTTTGTTATCATTCAAAATTCCAAGATCCTTTCCATCTTACTAAACAATGTAATTTTTAAATTTTTTTAAAGATTTTATTTATTTATTTGATAGAGAGAGAGAAAGAGCATAAGCAGGGGTAGCAGCAGGCAGAGGGAAATTGAGAACAGACTCCCTGCTGAGCAGGAAGCCTGAGGCAGGACTGCATTCCAAGACCCTGGGATCATGATGTGAGAGGAAGGCAGCTTTATAACCAACTGAGCCACCCAGGCGCCCCATAAGCCATTTAAGTTTTTTAAATTTTGAGAAATGAAAGGAGGAATAAGTCACCCATTCCCCATTACTCTACATCTTAATAAATGTAAGTATTTTACTTGAACTTCTATTTACTAATAAAATTTGGTTGCTCATATAGAAAATAAAAATGACAAAAGAAGTATAATAAGAGAGCATAAAACATCATGAAAAGGCAAATGAGCAACAAAGGGGAACAACCTGTTCATAAACTAGGAGAATGGTACTCTGATATTATTTCAGTGTCTGTGAGCTCCATTAATTATTTTAGGAATTTGAATTATATAAAATTATGTGAAAAGTCAAGGACAAAACTTATGAAATATAACTTAAAGTACAAAGTACAAAGAATTACTGAATGGAATTGATTCCTTAATTTTTCTTTCTACAGTTACATTGTTAGGGTATAGAAAAGCAACTGATTTCTGTGCAATGATATTGTATCTTGCTACATTGCTGAATTGCTATAAGAGTTCTAGTAATTTGGAGGTGGAGTCTTTTGGGTTTTCCATGTAAAGTATCATGTCATCTGTGAAGAAGGAAAGCTTGACTTCTTCTTTGTCAATTTGTATGCTTTTTATTTCTTTTTGTTGTCTGATTGCTAAGGCTAAGAGTTTTAGTAATACATTGAACAATAATGGTGAGAGTGGGCATCCCTGTCGTGTTCCTGACCTTAAGGAAAAAGCTCTCAGCTTTTCCCTATTGATAATGATATTCGCTGTGGGCTTTTCCTAGATGGTTTTTATTATATTGAAGAATGTTCCCTCTATCCCTATACTCTGAAGAGTTTTAATCTGGAATGGATATTATATATTGTAAAATGCTTTTTCTGCATCAATTGAGAGGATCATATGGTTCTTGTCTTTTCTTTTATTAATGTCCTCTATTACATTGATTGATTTGCAAATATTGAACCCCTTCCTTGCATCCCAGGCATAAAACCCGCTTGGTTGATGTGAGACAGGAATCCATCAAAATCCTAGAAGAGAACATAGGCACTTACCTCTTTGACATCAGCCACAGCAACTTCCTTCATGACACATCTCCAAAGACAAGGGAAACAAAAGCAAATGAACTTTTGGGACTTCATCAAGATAAAATCTTCTGCACAGCAAAGGAAACAGTCAACAAAACTAAGAGGCAGCCTACAGAATGAGAGAAGATATTTGCAAATAACATTATAGATAAAGGGCTAATATCCAAGATCTATAAAGAACTTCTCAAACTCAACAGTCAAAAAACGAGTAACTCAGTCCAAAAATGGGCAGAAGACAGGAACATACAATTTTCCAAAAAAGGTATACAAATGGCTAACAGACACATGAAAAAATGCTCAACATTACTAGCCATTAGGGAAATACAAATCAAAACCATAATGAAATACAACATTGTACCAATTAGAATGGCAAAATTAACGAAACAGGAAACAACAAATGTTGATGAGGATGTGAAGAAAGGGCAACACTCTTACACTGTTGGTGGGAATGCAAGTTGGTACAGCCACTCTAGAAAACAGTATGGAGTTTCCTCAAGATGTTAAGAATAGAGCTACCCTATGACCCAGCAATTGCACTACTGGGTATTTACCCCAAAGATACAGACATAGTGAAAAGAAGGGGCACTTGCAATTCCAATGTTGGTAGCAGCAATGTCCATAATAATCAAACTTTGGAAGGAGCCAAGATGCCCTTCAAAAAATGAATGGATAAAGAAGATGTAGTCCATATACACAATGAAATATTTTTCAGCCATCAGAAATGATGACTACCCACCATTTGCATCTAAATGGATGGAACTAGAAGGGATTAGGTTAAGTGAAGTAAGTAAAACAGAGGAAGATAATTTTTGTATGGTTTCACTCATATGTGGAAGATACGTAATGGCACAAATGCCAATAGGGAAGGGAGGGAAATCCAAAGATGGAGAAATCAGAGAGGGAGATGAACCATGAGAGACTATGGACCCTGATGAGCACTGGGTATTATAGTTAACTAATGAATTGTTGAACACGGCATCAAGGACTAATTATGTACTATGCAGTGGTTAACTGAACATAATAATTAAAAAATTTAAAAATATTAAATAAATAAATGGTGTTGGGAAATCAGAACTTTGTTCATTTGTAATGGTCCACTGATTATTAAGTTACTATTAAAATAATGTGTTTTAGACTGGGTTAAATAGATGATGGGGACTAAGGATTGCACTTGTCATGATAAACACTGGGTAGAATTGTTGAATCACTATATTGTATACCTGAAACTAATAAAACACTGTACGTTAATGAACTGAAATTAAAATGAAAACAAAAAAATAAGTAAAGATGACTTGCATTGACATAAATCAGATTTTTGAAAATATCTTGTGATTTTCCTCCTCCAGTTCTTTATCATTCCCAACTTACAGAAATGTGGGGAGACCGAGTAGTATCACTTACACGCTCATCCACTATTACTCTTCTCCTATTTCCTCCTTCTAACTCTCAGTGTTGGTATGTCTGATATACATGTGTGTATTATATTAATAATGTTAAATTCAGGTCTTTTCTGTTTCTTAAGAGGCAATAGGTTTTTCTTCATAGAGCTATCATACTAATTATATTAATATATTTATTAATATTGAACAATGAGTGAATTAAATTTCTGGAATAAATCCCAGATTTATGGTCAGGCTATATTACTTTTAATAAGCTAATATTTACCTAAAAGTTTTGCATTTACTATTTTCAGTGAGGACAGTCTGTAGTTTCTTTTTAATGTTGTCTGTATCAGATTTCTTTTTATATTGTCTTTATCAGATTTAGGTATAATCATTTACTTGTTTAAATAAAACAAATTAAGCTATCTTTTTTTCTTTTTTCTCTTCTGTAGAAACTTGTCTGTTTAAACCATTTATATTTTTAAATATCTAAAAATTAACTCTTAAAATTGCTGCCAACTTTTGTCAAAGTTATTTTTCCAAGATATGCATCTAGATTTTAAGTTAATTTGCATAGTTATGTGAAAGACTCATAAGATATTGATATACTCTGTTTAAATGGTTTTCCTTTATTTCAATTTTTATTCTGTAAATATTTGTAATTTATTATTTTTCTGTCGTTACTTATAAGGTAGTGGTTTGCCTATTATGTTGATTTTTTTTCACAGTCTATTATCTAAACAAAAATATATGTGTATTATATGTGCATATACATGTTATGGTTATGTATATGTGATATATATTTAGTCACTGCTTTTTTCCTCTCTGTATTAATTTCTGCTTTTATTGATATCTTATCCCTCATTCTGTTTATGTTTACTATGTTTTTCCTACTTATTCTTTTGAGATTTTTTCTATTTATTTTCTTTGTCTTGTTTTTATTGATATGTGTTTATACAGATAACACAATGGTATGGATTTTCTGCTACTCACTGCTTCAGTTTTAACTTATGGATTTTGATACCAAGTGTTTTAATAATTAATTTTAACATAAACACTATTAGTTGGGTTTGTTTTTCTCTTTCACCAATTTCTCTCTCAGAATTTTTCAATCCCCATGTAGAATGACATTTTGTTCTTTTGATGTAAATTTAACTTCTAGTTTTTTGGACTGTGACCAGAAAATACTATTTGAGCATATCTACATTTTAGAACTTGAAGTCTTTTCTTTTTTTTTTTTTTTAATCAATACATGTTCAATTTTCTAGAATGTTCCGTGTGAGCTTCAGAAGTACATTTTCTATTACTGCCTTGAAAAGATGGTGATGTATCCATTGTATTTGAGTTGTAATATTTTTACTTATTTTTTGCCTACTTGACTGGTCTTCGAATCAATAATATGTTAAAGGCTCCTAATATCTGTGTATTTTAGCCTTTTCTCCTTCCATTTCTTATAGTCTCTGCTTTATCTGGGTACTTTTTGTGTTATTGGAAATACAAATATTCAAAATCACTTTGTATTCATTTGAAGTTGAAGCCTTTCCTCTTTTAGTTTCTGTATTTGTTACATGCAGCTCTTTTTTTTTTTAAGAGTTTATTTTTAATTTTTATTTGACAGACAGAGATCACAAGTAGGCAGGGAAGCATGCTCCCTGCTGAGCAGAGAGCCAAATGCAGGGCTCAATCCTGGACCCTGAGATCAGGACCCTAGCAAAAGGCAAAGGCTTTAACCCACTGAGCCACTCAGGTGCCCCGTTACATGCAACTCTTTTTTTCTTCTTTTTTTATCATGAAAAAACTGTATTTAGATTTAGCCAGCTGGACTCAGTTTAGATGATCCCAATTTTTTTGGCAACATCCAAAGCATCATAGTCAGGGGCCAGCCAAACGTATGCCTTCTTCTCTCCATCAGGCCTGATTAAGGTGTTGACCTTGGCTACATCAATGTCATAGAGCTTCTTCACAGCCTGTTTGATCTGGTGCTTGTTGGCCTTGACATCCACAATGAACACAAGTGTGTTGTTGTCTTCTATTTTCTTCATGGCTGACTCAGTAGTCAGGGGGAACTTGATGATGGCATAGTGGTCAAGATTGTTTCTCCTGGGGGCGCTCTTTCGAGGGTATTTGGGTTGCCTTCGGAGAGGCAGAGTCTTGGGTCACGGGAACGTAGGTGATGTGTGGATCTTCTGTGTGTGTGTGTGTGTGTGTGTGTGTGTGTGTGTGTGTGACTGTGGACGCCTTTCAGCACAGCTTTCTTGGCTTTCAAAGCCTTTGCTTTGGCTTCGGCTTTGGGAGGGGCAGAGGCTTCCTTCTTAGCTTTCTGCGCCATCTTTGTAAAAGGGATTTCCAACGCTCATTTCCAGGGGTTTATAGAGCAGAGCCATGTAACTCTTTATCATAAATTTTACCTTTTACTTTCTAATATACATTTGCCCCCCCTTTTTTTAAAGACTTCCTTAATCATCCTGTTTTCCCTCATTTTGTGCCTTTTATACTAAGTACACAAGTACACTAATCCAACCCCCCACTCCGAGGTCTTTACTGGTTTGAGGAGCTTTAATTTTTTTTTCAACTATGAGGTTCAACTAGTATATGAGATTATTTTATTTTTCCTCCTGTGCTGTCCTCTCTTCTCTAATCTTTTTTTCATTTTGTTAGAACACGTAACATTAATATATAGAATATGTAACATTTAATATAACATTTTGTCTGTTATCTTCTTACTTTGAGTCTTAGATTTATGTTTAAATATATCTATAGCTCACCAATCATTCTTTTACCACATCTTTCTAATAATTCTTTTGTGGCTGTAGGCTGTCTCTTCTATATTCATCAGGAAAACCTCATTTTTTTTTTTCATGTTTAAACAGTTTTTTCTATGGCCTTGATATAAATGCCTGACTTGCTTTTTCTTTTCTCGAGCTTCTTGAAAATGTTGCTCACCTTACCATTCTTTCGTTATTGGTTTTAAGGGTTAGGGTTACATCCAAATTCTTTCTGGTAGGTGAGTTTGGATGGAAAGTTCACAGAGAATTTTTTTCCTTTTAATATTAAACTCTATTAATTTACTTGGGTATGCCTAGAAATTGATAACTATGAATCAGTTCACCTAGCTGCATATGGTTAGTGTCAATATATAGATTCAGTTTCTCTTTTTTATCTGGGGGAAGTTTTCTTGGATTATAGTCTTAATTGATTAGTTCTGTTTCATTTATTTATCATATTCTGCATACGTTTTAATTATATCAATGCTGATCTCCTTGGTCTGTCTTTTATCTCCATCACATATCTTCTGATCATCATTTTGTCTATTTTTTATTTTATTTTATTTTTATTTTTATTTTTATTTCTGTTTGTCACTGCATGCTTGTCAATGTGTATTTTATTATATTTTAAAAATGTATTTTGTTTTATTAAATTATTCTCTTTTGAGTCTCTAAAATTTAATCATTTCTCCAAATGATTTTCACTTTTAATTATTTATTTTAATTGATTTGACAGATAGAGATCACAAGTAGGAAGAGAGGCAGGCAGAGAGAGAGGATTTTACTTTTATTTTGATAGAACTCCATCAGCTCTCATGTGACAGCTTCCTGATTTTATCATTTTTGATCTGTGCTTAATTTGCAGATAAAATTTATTTACACTTATTTCTATAGACACTTCTTTGAAAATATGTTTCAAGACATTTTTTGTTTTCCTTTTGCTTTCCTTCATGTTTGCTTTATGTGTGTGTTTTGGGGAGACAGATTTTTACCACGGAAACTTATTGTTTGTTTGTTTGTTTTTAAGATTTTGTTTATTTATTTATTTAGTTGACACAGAGAGAGACAGCACAAGCAAGGGGAGCGACAAAGGTAGAGGGAGAAGCAGACTCCATTAAGCAGAGCCTGGTGCGAGGCTCAGAGCCAGAAGGGATCCTAGGATCATGACCTGAGTCAAAGAAAGACACTTAACCAGCTAAGCCACCCAGGTGCCCCTGTTCTTTTCTTTTTCTTCTAGCAAAAGTTTGTTGAGATATTGTTAGCTATTTTCAGTTCATTCTGAAACTCTGTCCAACAAAAGGAAGTTATTCTCTGTAGGCAAGAGTAACAGTTCTGGGTGGTTGACTTGGTGATTTATGATAATGACTTTGTTTCTTAGCAAGGCAAGGTGTAATTTCATTATTTTCATCTTTTTAGTGAAGAGAGGGTTGCTTTTCTGATTTTGTGAAACTGCAATGATTCTGTAGGACCTATAGTTTTTACTTCTTTACTCATTTTTTCCCACCCTGCTGCCTAGTTGCAAATGTTCTTTAGCCCCTCTAGGTTGGTTCCCTCTCCCCTGGTAGTGGTCCTCCCCAAGACAGCCTCCTCATAATTAGTATCCTTTCAACTCCTTCCATTCAGTTCTCCAGTAGTCAGCATTCACATGCACCTTATCTCAGAACTGGTCCCTGAATTCCCTCAGGCAAGACTGAACTCTCTCATTCTGAAAATGATTTTATCAATGTGTCATGTTTAGGGTCCTGAGGAATGTTTTTTCCTGTGCAGTCTCTGCCTGATTAGTTATGGGCTCCAGGATGGATCTGATGGTACAGAATGCTTCCCTGTATTTTGTAATACACTCTGTTTCTGAATTCTGCTATAGAACAATGTTGAATTTTGGCTTTATTTTCTCTTTTAGATGATCTGGGTTGGACTATAATTCAGGCAGCAGCCATTAGCCCAGAAGATGCTGAAACATGTGTTTAATTTTTCCAAAAGTTGCCATTTACCTAGAAATAGAATTTACCTCTGCAAGTATAGAAAATATATGACACATGACATATAACTCTAGAGTATGTGTACAACTATAGATTACATATATGGTTACATCAGGGGAAATTAAATTTCAGAAAATAAGTTTTTAGAGACCCATAAATGTAAATTTTTTAAAAAGAAACTTAGAAAATCGTATTACCAAAGACCAAATCCACCACCTTCCTCAAATTATTAAGTAAATATTATTAAATCAATGTGGTGTACTAATTTACAATTCTTCACATTTTCTCCCCAGGTGTTTCACCTAAAATTTAGAGGTCTTTAGCTAAGTAATGTATAATTATTAGATTTGTATTTTTACTTCTTTTTGTGCCTATAGTTAAATTTTCTACAACTTCTTATATTTATGTAGTTCTGCATTAAAAGAGAATGATAAACACAACATTTAGTGTGTATAAGTCCAATTTAATACAGGAGTTTTATAAATGAGAACACTGCATAACCAAATATAATATTCACAGACAATAAAATATTCTGAAATCAACAGCATGTAAAGAGTAAAAATGAATAAATGCATTAACAAATAGAAATGTTCAAGGGAAGTCCAAAAATGATTCAGGCAATAAAGCTCTACACTAAGTCAATAAATTTGTTTTATTTAAAGTCTGCCTGGAACATTCAGCCAACCTCAGAGGATCTCATAAAGACTTGAGGCTAATGGACTATATCACACATTAATGCCGCATGCACAGGCACCTGGCATTCCTACAGACAATGTAGCCAAAGGCCAGTACTCCAGTGGTCTGTAAGGCTAATGTTAGATTTCTAACAATAGGGTAATATCAGCAGGAAGTACAACAATTGGGCAGTCAGAGTAAAAAGCTACAGCTAGCTACAATGAAGTGCATCAGCATGGGACAAGCAAACAGAAAATGCTAGAAATGCAAAACCCAAGAAAAGTAAAAAACAAAAGCCGTCTCAAATTACAACCTGTGGCTACTGCTGTGCTATTGTGCAAAACATCACTGTGCACATCACATTGTGCACTCAAACACACACATCCATAATTAAAATTGAAAACTTCTCTATGTTCAATATTTTGAAGAAAATGACCAAAATATTTTCTACATTTTAAAATTATACCATAATTCAAAACATTTAATTCCAATTATGAAATAATAGAGGCTCATGATCAGAAATATCAGAAAAGCAAAATTAACCTTAGCTAAAAAAATAACACTCAAATGAGAAAATGTAGTTCGAGGGAGGTATAAAACAAACAAACAGTGGCCAAGTCCTGGGGTAACTCCTGGCTATCAAGAATTTTTTTTTTTTTTTAATTTGTTTGGAAAGAGTCCCAGCAGTGAGAAATAAAATGAGGAAGAGATTTTTAACTCTGTCTTTATCTCACCTTCTCATGGTCTTCAAGGGTCACTATCTGGTCCCATGGTCACTTTGAGATGTATAACAGCATCAACTCTGTAGACCACCAATTGCCCCACAGGTGAGATCACAGCAGCTGGAAATCCTGCTGGGCTAAGAAAATGCTAAAAGGCAAAGCAGGTTTGAAGAGCTGGATTAGGCTAGGCGTGCACTCCATCATAGCTGCAGGGCTGGTGACTTACATCCTAACGTCATTTTTCCTTCCAGTATTGTCATTTCAAAGACTTTAAAAAACTAACCCTGAAGAAAGAAGTTGTTGGTGGGGAAACAGCTCACCAGCATATGTCTCAGTCATTCTGGGAAGCTTGTGTCTCTTCTTGCAAAAGCTCATCTCTCTCTTCTCATTATAACTCACCAAGAGAGACAAGGCCTAGACTTTGCCCCTCTTTAGGTACACATTACCAGATATGATAACTCCTAACTCCAAGGGGAAAAGAGCTCAGAGTCAGTAAGCTCTATCTGTCAGGAACACAGTAACAGTCACAGGAAGACATTGCATAGTAGAGGAAGCAGAACTCTGAGATAGATCAAGAATACATAATAAAACAAATAATAAATAAATTTTTAAAAAACAGAATAAATATAATCCAAAATCTCAACATGTTAAGAGAAGATATTGATTACACAAAGCAAAAATACCTGTGTACTTTTCTTAAATTATATGCAAAACACACATAGGTACGTATGTTTTATGTTCAAGTATGAATGTGATTTTGTATAAGCCAGTTTTTCTATAGAAGAAGGGGAGACTTTGAATTACCTTTCTTTTCCTTTGCTTCCTCTTGCTCCCAAAATACATTTATATCAAATCACAGACCTATATCCATAGCCCCCTCCAATACATACACACACTGACTTAATGAGTGAGTAGTGACTCACTTAATGAGTCCACATATGGTAGGAGTGGGGAGAGAAATTTAAATTTCTCTCTTAAATTTTTTTAAAAATTTCTTCTTAAATACTCTTTTAAAATTTTCTTAAATTCTCTTAAATTTTAAATTAAATTTTAAAAAATAATATATTATTCAGAAACCTTTGCATATGTCTTTCTTCATATATAGTAGATATACCACTAAGACAACTAATACTGCCCTAATTTAAACCTTAAACTATCTAGAATTTATTTTTGGATAGGATATAAAATGTATATCTATTTTTATTCCTTCGTGGTGAATTTTAAACTATATAATGTCTTATATTACATATTTCACTTTGTATTGAAATAGTGTCTCGTGCATTGTTAAGAAAATAATGATGATCTATTTTGTTTCTCTGTTTTATTCCACTATCTGGTGTCTATAAGGGAAGTTTCACCTTGACATTCATAATTTTCATATGATTCTATTGGAATTTTGTGTGAATTTTTAAAATTTCAGGTTACTTTTCCAAATCCAACAAATGGAATTATATTAAATTTACAAATTTATTTTCGTACAATTGGTTTTTTTTTTTTTCACTTTTAATCAAGTGGAATGACAAATATTGTCTGCCCTTGACTAGGATTATATTTTAAGTTAATCAAAATTATGATAGCTTTCTTAATATAAGAATTATACCTTTTAAAAACATTTTTCCTATGTAATGTACACACAAACCTTTTGCCTTGATTTTCAGTGGAACTTTTTCTCTCACTTATATTATATAGGTGTCTATTGCTATAAGGGGGAATAAGTAGTGGATCCACATGTTGACACAGAATCTTATTATTAACTATAGTATCTTTAAAGCACTATTTTATGGGTTTTAAGGTATAAAATCGTATTATCAGAAGAAGTTAGTTTTAACTGTTCTTTTCCATTATTTCTTCTAGTTATTACTTTTTTTCACTTGTATGAGTTCCAAAAAATACAAGTAATGATGATAAAGGACATTATTGCTTCAATTCAATTACTTCAGTGTTTCTCTATTTAAAATAATGTTTGCTCTTCAATTTTGTTAAATAGACTATTACATTTAAATAGTTAGCATCTCTTCTTATTTTTAAGAGCTCTTATTACAATTGACATTTGAATTTTATTTAATGCCTTTTTATCCTCAACTGAAATAATCACATTTACACTGGCTTCATATATTGAATTGGGAAAATTTCTTTCTTCTCAAACATCTTTAATAATTTGGAGAATGGAAATGTGTTCTGAAAAGGGCAGATCCAATTCAGCTGTAAACATGTTTGTTATGCTTTTTAACTTTAATCATCTTACCCATGTTTTCTGTGACAATTGAAATATCATGCCTTTCCATTTCTTTTAAAGGAAATTTTGGTAATTTATATTTAGTTAAAAAAATTTCATCTTTTCAGATTTTTGATTAGTTTGGCTTTGCTGTGAGTAGTTTCTTATAATTCTTGGATTTTATTTTATTTTGTGTTATCTCTGCTTCCTCTTTTCTAATTCTAACTGTTTTCTTTCATTTTTTTTCTCTTATTAGGTTTATGTGGGCTTTACCTATTTTAATAAATAGTAGTAATAAATAGTTCATTTTTTTGAAGACGTTACTTATTATCTGACAAACAGAGAGAGACAGAGAGAGAGAGAGCTCACAAGCAGGGCGCAGGGCAAAGGGAGGAGAAACAGGCTCTTTCTCCACCAAGCAGGGAACCCTAGGTGGGGCTAGATCCCAGAACACTGGGATCATGACCTGAGCCTAAGGCAGACCTACTCAACCAACTGAGCCACCCAGGCTCCCCCAGATAATTAAATTTAAAACATATTTTTGCATTTATGTCTTTTTCCTAATTTTTAATTACCTATTTCAAGCTGTAGGAGCTTCAGCAAAATACTCAACAGTTGAGCCCTTGTCTGTACTTAAGTGGAAATAACAGTGTTGAAACATAAGAAATTAGAGAGTACCTCTCTATGTAAGATGTAAAATTAGAATTCAATATTAGTTATTCCTCTCTGCCACTTTTCTACCAAATATAAGGGGAGGAATCCAAATATGTTCCACCAAAATTATCTATGTGTGTGAATTGAGTAAAGAAGGAAGAATCACAGCAGATTCACAAACCAGTTTTCAGTAACTGTAGCTCTTTCCTGTAGTTCACTTACCCAGTACTCTTGTTTTATCCCTTAAATTCTGAAATTGACCATAAAGAATCTCAATTTCTTTAAGGCACTCTACCTGATTATAAGCATTATTTTTTGTACTTTTGTTTTCTAGCAATTCCCTCATACACAGCTATCATCTATATTTGCATACTATGTAATTTTACCTTGTTTATAGATGTCACCACGGAATATATTTTATTGGCCTTATTCATATCTCATATTTTTCCATTATTATCTTTAATCATAAATAACCCAGCAGCAGTATCCATGCCTATGGCACTACTTTAGGACAATTCCAGTAAATAACACAAATGTTAAGTGTAAAGAGATACAATGCTTATTTTTAAAGATTTATTTATTTATTTGAGAGAGAAAATGCCTGCATGAGTGGGGGAAAGTGCAGAGGGAGAGAATCTTCAAGCAGACTCCCTGCTAAGCACAGAGCCTACACAGGGCTGGATCTTAAGACCCATGAGGCCATGCCCTGAGCCAAAACCAGAAGTCAGGTGCTTAACCCAACTGAGGCCCCAAGGCATCCCAGATACAATGTCTTATGAAGAACCAGGTAAATGCTGCAGTTCTACCTTTCCCTGTAGTAAAAAGTATAACTGCTTTACTTTTATGACTGGGAACCATTTATAGTAATTCATATGAAATATTTTGAGAGGAAAAGATTTTACACACACACACACATATCAAAACTCTTTATTTTGAGAGAAAAATATTTTATACACAGACACACACACACATATATCAAAACACTTTATTCCCTCTTCATGTAATAAATGTTTTCCATTCCATATATAGATCCAAGTTTCTGATTAACATTATTTTCCTTCTCACCAAAGAACTTCTTTCAAAATCCCTTGTAGGGCAAGTCTGGTGGCAATAACTTCCCACAGTTTTGTTTGAGAAAACTTTATTTCTCTCACTTTCAAAGGGTAAATTTTGCTGGATATAGAATATTATATTGAATTTTTAAAATCCAAATACTTAAAATATATACCATTCTTTTCTTGTCTGTGTAATTTCTACTGAGAAGTTTCTTATAATTTTTATCTAATGAGTTCTTTGTAATTTTTATCCTTGTTCCTGCTATAGGTATAGTTCAACCTCCTTCTTCTTTCAAGAGTTTCTCTTGTCTGTTTTTCTGCAGTTCGAATATGATAGAGTTAGGTATATTTATGCTGGTATTGTTCTGCTTGGTGTTCCCTAAGTTTCCCGGATGTGGGATTTGATGTCGATCACTAAATTCTGGAAAATTCTCAGCTGTTGTTATTTCAATACTTCTTCTCTTCCATTCTCTCTTTCTTTTACTGTGGTATTCCAATCACACCATTTAATACATTCGAAATGTTCCCACAGTTTGTGGATGTTATGTTCTTCCTCTTCATTCTCTTCTTCTTTGCATTTCACTTGGGAAGTTTCTGTTAACCAATCTTTAAGCTCACAGAAGCCCACTTTACCCCTTTTATATACAAGGTAAGTGTGTGCATGCAGAAGTGTATGTGCTTGTGTCTGTGTGTGTGTGCTTGATATAACATGGTGTCTACTTAGGCCATAAATGATTATCCAAATCAGCACAAGCATGTCCTTTTTTTTTCTTTTTTCTTTTCTTTCTTTCTTTTTTTTTTTTTTTTTCCCTTCAGCTTAGTATAAATTAAGAATTGCTTCTGACTTCCCAGGATAGAGGCAACAACAGGTTTGGGCACTCAGATATAAGAAGTTACTGGCATAAGCTAGAAATAAGAGCGGTAAGGAAACAGAACCTATAGAGAAGACAGCAAGGAGGAAGTGTAGGAAAAATAAAGAAAAGGAAACTCATCAGCAGCCAGCACTCATCAACAAAGGAACTAAAGCCAAGAAAAAAATTCGTATTATGCCCAGCATTGAATGCCGAGTGTTTGTGTACATAAGGAAAAAGAAAAAATGACTTTTAAAGAAAGTGTTTGTGCTATAATATCTTGTTAGATGTCATAGAACATTGCAGCAAAGCAAAATTTCTGGAGTGTTAATATGCCTCAGAACTGCAACTATAAATATTGACCAACATGACCTTAGCATTCTTCACAGCTTGACTAAACTTTAGACAGGCTTCTTCCTATCTATAGGCCTCTAACCTGCCTT
Organism: Mustela lutreola; assembly: GCF_030435805.1. Taxonomy (NCBI): domain Eukaryota; kingdom Metazoa; phylum Chordata; class Mammalia; order Carnivora; family Mustelidae; genus Mustela; species Mustela lutreola. The sequence continues at coordinate 78,005,935 of NC_081290.1, forward strand.
TTCTTAGAGCACTTACTTTAGAAAACTTGCAATTGTAAATTCTTTCTCTGTTCCTTTGAGGTGTAAATCTTCTCTCAGCCTCTTGATAGTTTTATGACTCAAAAATATTATTCTTAAAGGACCCTGCAGCCATCCATTTGAAATGTAATCATCAAGAAAGACAGCACTCCTGACTCCCAGTCTCTGTGGAAGTGTAGGAACCTAACTCCTATAAGCACCAATACCAATGCCAATTAGGGAAAAAGAAAAAGCTTAGTCACTTGACCAACCTCCTCTCAAACACCCTGCTCTGTTTTTCCACCTGCTCACCTCAGTACTTAAAACACCTCCCACATTTCCTTATGATGGAGTTGAGTTCAATCTCTCTTTACTGTAATAGTCTTGGCCCCAGTTATTGCAATAGTTTTGAATAAAGTTTTCTTTGTCTGTTTCACTCCATCTGGTGTGAATTTTTTCCTTGACATTTGAACAAGCTATATATAGCACCATCTTGAAAGAGCAAAATTTGACAGAAAAAAAGATGAAGACTGATAATTACAAAATAATGGAATAAATGTAATTGTGGCGATATATACAGTGTACTGTGGAAACACAGAAGGGCAACACCAATAATTGGTATGAACAAAGCGTAAAAGGTCTATGGAGGTAAAATTCAGCCAAGTGCTAAAGGGTGAATGTTAGAAACAGAAAACTAGCCATTCCAGAAGAGGAGACAGTTTAAGCAAAGATGTATGGATATTATATGTGTGGTCAACAAATTAAAAGTTAGGTCTTATTTGAGTTGAATGCACTAGATTAAAATTGATGTTAAAAAGATCACAAAGACAGAGGATGTGGAGAATAAATTTGAGGAAGAAACATCAGGAAAAGGAGACTAGTAAAAAATTTCTAAGGAATAATTTAAGTCTGAATTAGAGAAATGTCAGTTTGGATGGACATTTGTGTATAGATTTCGATGATACTTAAGAAGCAAAATCAGTGTATTGGGTTAACTTAATGAATTTGGTCAGAAAAGATAGAGACAGAGACAAGGATATTTCATTCTTGTTTTGGACTCTTCTACCACATGACCGGTAAATGTTCAGGTTTAAAGAACTCTGCATACCTTTTCTTCTTTTCTGGGTGCTTTCCCATTATTCCAATGCTCTTAAATATCTATTGGTTTTAAAAAGCATCGAGGCTGAAATGAATTTGGGAAAATAGTGGAGTCCCTGAGAACAATTGATAAATCAATGTCTAGATGAGGAATAGTAAGTATGATAATTATCATAGTAGAGCCTAATTAAATGAGCACATAAATAGTAGAGTATAATTAAAGGAGCACATAAGTCTATATGCTGTTTTTAGAGTAAATATCAAAAGCATTGGGTGTTGGAGAAAAGACTGAAAATAATTATATTTATTTGTATCTGTAATTTGCCAGGCAAACCCTAAGTTCATACTGTCATAATCAAAATTAGGGTAGCTACTTTACAACTGATATTAAAAGCTTGGTACTTGAGGGCCAATGAGTCACATACTTGAATTTGAATCTCCTGTAGTCCACATACTAACTGTGAAACTTTGGGTAAGCTACTTAATCTCTTTCATGCCAAAGGCTTTTTCCTCCACTCTATTTTATATCATTTCCTTTTTCTCTATCTCCAGAGTTTCGTTTTCTGTTAATATGAGCTCTGGGCATAAAAAAAGAAGACGTGCACTTAGAAAATTTGACCTGGCAGCTTAAGTAATTTGCCCAAGGTTATTTAGTGAATCAGTGGTAGATATAAGGGTAAGAAGCTATAATTCCTACTCCAATTTCCTGCCTGAACCATTAGATAGCTCCATCTGTTTTGATTCCATCATTAATATGAAGTCGTATTTCTGTCTCTTAATAGAATTGAACTGATCTTCTGGCTAAAAGTGGAGTATGAAAAAGAATTCCCATAGCTTTAAAAGTATTATTATTCCTCACAAGTACAACTTTGAAGGTGGTCCGGTTATATACTTAAATAATCTTAAAAAGCCTTTTTAATATGTGTCTTTAATTATACCTGTAAAAAAAAGAAAAAAAAAACTTCTCATTAACATGAGTATCAAATGAACCTTTTTATACTAAACATTAGGCTAAGCATTTGATATTTTGATAATATGTCATGACAACATTTTGAAATGATGAAGCATTCATTAATGCCTGCTTAAGATAAAAGTAACACTACATTAATTTGATCCAATTAATGTTAGCACAATGTACAATGGTACATTGATAATGACTGGCCACTTTTCTTAAGTGTTAACTGGTATATTATTACATAGTAAATGAATTGGATAGCCACTATTCATTATTAATTTAGTTAATTAAATATGTATCAAACAAACCATTAATAACTTGATAATTCACCTTTCTTGGATGTTATCAAATACTTACAATAAAACAATCCAAGAGAAACTAAATTTACACAGTTAAATGTTTCACATCTGTGATACCTGTTTTCTATGACTAGGCCAAAAGAATTTTCCTATTTTGTCTAGAGTGTTGTGTTAGGATATTTCATAGATATTTATAAATTTTAAAATATTATATGAGTATTATTGACATTTGATGCTTCAATATTATTTATATAAGATTAGTGTCAGACTTTTTTTTTTTTTTTTTTAAATTTTATTTATTTATTTATTTGACAGACAGATCACAAGTAGGCAGAGAGGCAGGCAAGAGAGAGAGAGGAAGGGAAGCAGGCTCCCTGCTGAGCAGAGAGCCCGATGCGGGGCTCAATCCCAGGACCCTGAGATCATGACTGAGCTGAAGGCAGAGGCTTTAACCCACTGAGCCACCCAGGTGCCCCATAGTGTCAGACTTTTTTGATAAACTTAACCAATCTTATCTTTCAATTTTGTGTGATGTATTAGTGCATGAAGAACTATTGGAGCTCCATTTCCCAAATTGCTTATATACCCTGATAATGTATTCCTAATAGCTCCAAATCATTATTTTATTTTCAATTTCCTATAAACACTATGTAAGTATTAGTGACATATGAATTAAAGCTTTCAAAAAACAACCCAAATATAAGGATTTTCATTATTTCCAACAATCTCCTCTAATTTTTAATTCAACTTATTTCAGTTCAACAAATATTTATTAAGTAATGTATCATGTTATAGTCACTATAGTAGACTTTTGGTGTTAATCAATCGATAAAACAGATAAAGATCTCATTCTCATCAAACTTAAAAAAAAACTTGGTGGTATGATAGACTATAAACAAAAAAGATTATGAACTCAAATGCCCTTTCACTGATAGAATGAACAAATAATTTGTCTTATGTCATATAAGGAAATTTATTTAGCAAGAAAATTAAGACATGACAGTCAGATGAAACAATATGGATGAGTTTCACAAAATACCACAGAGTGAAGGAAGACACAGACATGCGCGCACGTGCCGTGCACACACAAACACACACACACACACACACACACACACACTACTGCATATAAAGTTCAAACTCTGCAAAATTTAATTAATGTGTGAGAAATCAGGGTAATGATAAAATTTACAGAGAAAGGAGAGAAGAGCAATTTAGGGGAACTAGAGGATACCTCTGATCTGCTAACAATGCTTTGGTTTTTTACCTCAGTGACAATTACTGTTTTGTTTTGTTTTGTGATAATTCTTTGTGTTATATGTGTATACTTGTGCACTTTTTTTTAACAATAATGTGCTTCTATAAAATTAGTAACTGATTAAAAAGACTACATATTTTGTTTGATGACCATAATAGCTACGCAAAAAGAGAAAAATAGAGGCAGGAATGGGATTCAACAATGCCTATGGTGGGTGGAGTAATGAGAGGGGATATTAATACGTTGTGCTATTAAGTGGGATGAATAGGGTAGGTCGAATTAAGGAGATGAGATTTGAACAAAAACTGGAAGGAACTTAGAGGGTTAACCACATAGACATCAGAAGACAAAGCAGAGACACACAAGAGGGAATACCTACAGCAAAGACCCTAAGATAAAACTGTGCCTGGCAATTTCAGGGAAGGTAAAAAATAAATAAAATAATAATAATAATAATAATAATAATAATAATAATAAAACTAGTATGGCTGGAAGGAAATGAAGGGAAGGGGGCAGTTTTCAGAGAAGATGATGGAGACCTAACTAGGACCAGATCACATAGGGTCTTATAAGTCAATTTCAGGACTTTGATTTTTACTCAGGGTGGAATAAAAAGCCATTATAGACCATAAACATGTATTCTGAGTTATGCTTTTAATGTGTTCCTCTGTTTTTAGAATAGAATGCATTGGAACAATGGTAGGAGATAGGAGACATTTTCAGAGACTATTTCAGCAAACAAGAGAAGACATGGAGAAGGCTTGGATTAGTTTGGTAGCAGTGAAGCAGTGAAAGTAGTTAGAAATATTATGTGTTTTGAAGGTAGAGCCCATAGGATTTCCTAGAAGATTATATGTTAGTATAAGAAAAGGAAAGTTGCTCAAAGATAGAAATATAGTCAGGAAACTGAGGTCATGAAAGAATTGGTTGTCAGTTAAGACAGGGAAGGCTGTTAATGGAACATTTTGGTTGCAGGAAGAACAGAAATTCAGTTTGGGTTATATTGAATTAAATTTGAGATGTATGATTAGACTTATAAATGGAAATATATAGTTGGAACTTGTATGTATGAGTTTGGTGGAGAGGTAGGTCTGAGCTGGAGATTTAGACATTGACAGTATGCATGTGGTATCAAAAGTCAACTATGTAAAAAACTGCAAACATATCTAAAAAGATGAAGACAGACAACAGACCATTTGTGTTAGAATCCTCTACCCCAATAAATATTTATGGATGTATTTCCGTCATAATTACATCCTTCTCATGTTCTTGGAAGCTGAATATCTATTAGATTAAATCCAAGAAGAATGTATTGGTATGTAGCATTAGAATGGGCAAGGCAAGCTATAGCCAAAGTTCAAAGCTCATTATTCTATACCCTCTGAGAACAGATTACATGTCACAAACTTGTATTCTAATGTATTTCTACCATCCTTAACAGAGAGCCAAACAGCAACGGCATATTAAATTCCCCATGACCCTAAGGTAAATGTTTATATAGGTAAGAAAAAAAATCACAAGTTTCCTTTGCTAAACATTCTATCAAACAGGGTCATCAAAATATCTACTCAAAAGATTATTCCCATTGTGAATGAGGGAAGTGTTCAAATTGCTGTAATGCCTTTCCTTTCTATGCAAAATGAGCATTATTGATCCTTTGTTTACTTTTCTTTTACTCTAATAAGTACATTTCAGGCACCTGCTAACAATTATTTCTCACAGGAGGGTCTACTCGCGAGGATGTGACTTTTTGCCATGAATGTATATTTTCTGCCAAAGTTCAATCACAGTTTATCTAAAAATATACTTCTTTAGTAGGTCTAGTATTCATATGTGCAGATAACTATGTCTATATGAGCTCACCACCTGAACATGTTTAGAATGAAAGTTCAAGTCTACACTCAGTACCAATCATGAACATGCAATGTTTTTTTTCCTCAAAATATTATGTTCCATATTTTTTCATTGTAATATGAAATCGGGATATGTTTTATCTATTTATAATTTAAAAAACCAGTACTTAGTAGCAGGGAGAAAATGCTGGTAAATGTACAAAATCTGTCTTTCTTAGTGAAATCCGAGTAGAAGCTCTAGAGCCTAAACTGAAGTAGCAACTTGACCATATTCTTTAGGGTACTTATTAAATGACTATTAAGTGATTTGGGGGGGTCCACTTGAGATCCACTGAAGCAGAATTTTTAAAGATGGAGTTGAGGATCTGCATTTTAACTAGTTCACCAAGTGATCATTAAGCATGATAGAATTTGAGAATGACCCTTCTAAAGATATCTATAATAATGTGTTCACATGCAGTGTAATTAATTTAATGGTACTCATGAAAATTAAACTTGAAATTAATCAGTCAACTTTTTGTTTGTTCTAGTGCCATACTTGATGAAGCTTATGGTTTCTTCATTAATGAACAGGTTAGACAAATTCTTACTCCCTGCATATTATGGTTGCAGCAGTGCTTTAGCCACAATATCATAAAAGTGAACAAAAAGTAATTTCCTGCCTCCATGGAAGTCACATTTTAGTGGTGGAGTAGAGTGTGATACATACATACAAACATGACTAGATTTTGGTATACAGTGATAAGAGTTGCAAATAAACATCAAAATATAGGAGGGAGAACCCTTCACTAGAAACATGTAGTATCAAGACAAATAAGACCCGGAAAAACAAAAATGTGCACCAGCTTGATTACACCAATCTGGAATCCTTCCTGATCCTCAAGAATTACTTCTTTTTTTTTTTTTAAAAGATTTTATTTATTTATTAGAGAGAGAACACAAGTAGGCAGAGAGGCAGGCAGAGAGAGAGGAGGAAGCAGGCTCCTCGCCGAGCAGAGAGCCCGACACAGGACTCAATCCCAGGACCCTGAGATCATGACCTGAGCCGAAGGCAGCGGCTTAACCCACTGAGTCACCCAGGCGCCCATCTCAAGAATTACTTCTAATCTCAAGGAAAAGAAGATACTCTGTGAGAGTATGGATGAATTGATAACCCTACAGAAAGTCAGAAACAACTAAAACAGAAGAAATATGACTATAAATATTGCATAAAGGACTAGATGGTACAGGTTCTTGTCCCAACAGTCTATCTTATGTGTTCTGAGATTCTGGGTTGCTCAGAATGAATTCAATATTTCCTGTTCTTTGTAGTTTGTGGATCTAAATGATACCATATAATTTATTCTCAAGCCAAAACCACAGTTAAATAGAAGACTTTATTTTTCTACAGTTTAAATACTGATTCATCATACAACTGCTGGTTGTTAGGCAGAAACTTAATATTAAACAATGAATAGTTTTATAACTGAACTTGATCTTCCTCCTTGGTGGGTTACAGATAAAGACTACATCAGGTGGAGTTGTCACACTAAGGGTACTTTATTTCTAGAGAAGAAATTATTCCTGGGGAATAACTTTCAAAACCCTGACTTCCTGAGTGGGGGTAAGTAGGTTTCTTTCTTTTTAGGGTTAGGATGAATATTCAGAAATGGGAGTTTTACCCTGCTTGTAAAGATGGGCAGAAGGTTGAGAAAACATGCTAATGCATGCATCCTATGTTATGTTAATGAAGTTTGTGCTCCTCCTTGAGTGGAGACATTAATATTAAAATGAAGCAGAGGTCAGACAAGGGGTAGGGACTGTGGGCATGCTCCAAGAGCCTGTATAAATTGCACTCCTTACAGGGGTAGGGAATGCAGGGCCTCCTTTACTTTTGAAACAGCACTGGGAGTTTTACCACTGATTATTGTCTTGATATGGTCAGGCTCTTTTCAGGTCTGGCAGAGACTGTTAGTTTTGCATTCCCTTTGTTCCATTAGAATCCTTAACTACTGATGTTTTTGCATTTCTTTGTAATTCAGCACCTCCTGGGAAGTTCTGCAGGAAGTGTGTTTGGGCAAGTGGAACAGAGATCACAAAAAATACCTGGGGGCCTAAAATGATTTCTCCTGTGTCACAAAAGCTATATCCCTTCTTTCTTTTTCTGGGCATCCCTAACTCTTTCTGCTTACAGTTTTCTTAGACTTTTTATAATTTTTTCACTCCCTATTTTCTTGTCTATCCCCTATATGTCATAGCCATAACTACAATACAGGACTCTGGGTATGTGTAGTGATTCCTGTCCAATGGTGTCCTACCTGAAGCTATGTTCCCTCCATAATCTTTCATTACCGTTTTCATTCCTTCTGGCATCTATGAGATCCCCACAGCCCTGGCACCAAATATACTTTATTTTATGCCAACTGTGATTTCATACTGGATCCTCCGGTTCTGGCTCTTGGAACTTGTTGGTTCCTCTCTAAGGTGATTATGTGCCCTGGTTTGTCCTGGACTTGCGGGTTTATGGGGGATTAATAACTAATCACACACACTTTTACTCTCAAAAGTTTCCAGTTTTGATGTTCACTTCATTTAAGTATTTTCCCTAGTTTGACCGCATGGACTAGGAGCTTTCTCAGGCCCCCTCTGCCTGGATCTTTTTGGACACTGTGTCAACAGTCCTGCCTCCACAGAATGTTACCATGAGAGACTTTCCTACAAGGCTCCCCATTTCTTAGCATTATCAATGGTAAGTAAGATGGAGGGTTCTCACAACTCTATTCAAACTAAATCTTGTCTGGGGTTTTACTCTTTCTTATTATGAAGAAGGGGTATCTTGAATTTCATACCGGCAAATAACTCATTGTTTCCCCCTAACTTCCTTCTTGTTTGCTTGGTCTGGAAAGGGGGAAATTGGCTTAAAAAACAAACAAACAAACAAACACCACAAAAAACTTTTTTTTTTTTAGGTGGCAGAAGCCCTAGGCCTTGATTCCTTTGGGGTTTTGCTTTTGATATGCAAAAACAGGCTTTCTGAATTCTGAAACCTTTTCTCTCTTAAAAAGATGTGTCTTTGCAAATCAAATCCCTGCTTTTCAAGGCTACTTAGATACTTAGGAATGTATAATTTGACTCTATTCTCTGGATTCTTATACATAATTCCCCTTCTGACTCAAATGTTCCAGACACCTCAGCCTGAAGGTCTAGTTTTACAGGGACCAAAGCAACTATCAAAAAGAAACACGTTTGTGTGCATGTATGTGTATGCTTTCTTACTTTCTTTAAAAAAAAAAAAAAAAAACATAAACACACTTCAGATAAAAAGCAAGTAAAATAATGTATGTGGAAACATGTAGTTTACATAATACTGGTCATGAAGTGATTTAACAATATATCCCAAGCCACCATTATTGATGAAGGATCATTTAATGGATTAGAAAGGACAGGCTATTGAGCTAGGTAAGACTGGGGTAATTATTTTCAGCTCTTACACTAAATAAAAACTTTCTTCCTGCCTAAAGGATTAAAAATATTGCTCTCACTCTAATAATAAGCAAAAGGCAAGTTGTAGATGTAAGAATGCAGCCAGCAGGTAAAATTCCGTCAATCACGGGATTCTGAATGTTCAGATTAGAGACGGAGGCTAAGAGATACAGCCTCACCATTAAATACTAAAACAGGAAGCCAGCATTTTGCAGAATATATTGGAGGGAAGCAAAGCTGTCTGCAGAAGATAATTGATAAAGATGTGGTGTTTTAATGACTGTGCTTTGACCCAGTGCACAAGCAAAGACTAAGACCCCTGAGGCAGACATCCAACCTAGATAGCAAAGCACAAGAACTTAAAGGATCCCCACAACCTTGAAAACGAAGCACCAGGAACAAATTAGAAAATAAATTATTTGGTGATTATACCTGAACATTAGGGAAGAAAATTATAGCCCAATACTAGACCCTACTACATGCCTTTTTCATTTTAAAAAATATATTTAGAAATATGTTTTTCATTTCAAAGAGCTAGTTCAGTCATTTCAATAAATTATTTTGCAGTTTTCATAAAAATTTACAACTTACAGCTGATATTATGCATAGATATTTGGGTGAAAAGATTCCGTCTGGCTCTAATAAAGACGTTTCTCACCTAACGCAGGCTAAATCTGTTAATTAGCAATTGCTATCTACAGCAGATTTTATACTTTCTGTGCCATACTCCTAAAAATATAAAGTCCTAAATAAAAAAAATAATAATACAACAGCATAAAATGTTAATCACGTTAAAAAGATCTCATTATGGCCTGTTTAATGGAATGTAACAAATTTTACTTCAAATTCCCACTGCACAGAGTCCCTTTCAGAACTGTAATATGGCACAAACCTCGTTACAGCAAAATTCACGGAAAGCATGACAGTGGGGCATTCTTCTTTCTTCCATCCAGAACCCTTGCATTTTGAATGTCCTCCTATGATGAAACTCTGAATAGACTATCCTTTTTCTTGAACCCTCGACCTCACATCCTTTAAGTGGATAAGGTATTAGTACATCAATATTTTATTGAAATCCTATAATAAGCAACATATGCATTACATTTCTAGGATAGGAAGGAGACCATTTTAGCAACAGGAATTAGCACTCTATTGAGTAGGAGATGACATTTGACTCTATGGGTCATTCTTTATAAGTCAAAATTCATTTAGTAATAGTAAAGTAGAAGAATGTGGGTAAGAGATCAATAAATAATGTACTCTATTCAGGCTATAGGAGACACAAATAGGATTGAATCAATCATAATGAAGTTTGTGTTTATAATATATTCTTTAATTTATTTTTAAAAAGCAATACCTGAAATGTTAATGGCAAATAGGATAGCAAGGGATCTAAGGAGGTAATGCGACTCCACTAGGATGACTTTGTATATGACTGCAGCTGGCAAAGATGATGTCGTTTATTTCGTTATTCATTTTAACGAAGGGCTTTGCAATGGTGTGGTATTATGAAGTTATCATCCAGGAATAGTATCCTCTTTTTCCTTTCTATCAAATATTATTCCGTTTTCAGGAACAACCTCAAGTCCTAGTTTCTTCAAGACATTTGATTAGTTTTGTCTCTTCTGACCTCTAGTGATCACTCTGTTCTTTAAACTCCTACATTTTAGTACCACACCATTTGTTTTTATATTGTAAAATCCCTGCCCTTAATAACATGATTAAGTTTGCATTGTTTCAGCAACATAATCATAGCATTTTGAAGTCAGCCAATATATCTTACATTTCCTTTAATCCTACAAAATATCCCTGAGCAATGGTTATTACATAGAAGTTCCAAAATAAATATGTGATAGAAATAAATGTTTGGGCTGTACTAGACAAGTAAAGTGTGTCTGGATATTAGAAGAACAAAGAGTACAGGACATGAATTCTCAGATGTTCTGGGCAATACTCTTGACCTTTCTGGGCAAGGTAATTATGTCTTTAATTACCATTAATATAAGTATTAGATCACCTATGTCATTAATGCCATTTCTTTGATTACACAGTTCAAATGCAGCTCAATGCAAGAAACCTCCTGTAACTATATTAATCCAGGAACCTCCCAATTTCATACATAGCATTACGAGGAGCAATCACCCATGGGTGCCACGTTTTGTGCTAGACATGGGTCATTCAAAATGATGTACAAAAAAGGCATAATTCATGCCTTATGATTCTTACAGTTTACTGAGGAACAAAGATATGAAGCCATTACTGTGAGTGAAATGTGTATATGCTTAGTGAGATAAGTATCAGGAGACCCATTTCATAATTTTTGGTCCTGATGAGAAAACAATATTCAAACTCTGTTTGAAGATATATAGAGAGCTAGACCAAAATAAATAAATAAAGTGAAAAGAAAAAAAATATGAAAAGAAAGGAAAAGATTGTGTGTATTTTAGAGGAAGTAAATAAACTTAATGTAAACTTAAGTGTAAACTTAGTGTAAACTTAAGCTTAGTTCAAAGAAGGAGGGTAGAAAAGGGGTTGACATGGATCTATTCCTTACCATGTTGGTTGCTGAGAGCCTACCATGTATCAGGCACCTTGCTAGGTGCTGGGAAAACCGTAGTGAAATTTGATCATATATTGACTGTAAGGTTTTGGTTCTGGGTTTATAATCTAGCAGTAAAGACAATATCAACCAAATAATTGACTGTAGAGTAATCTAGTTATATTCCTTTTTTTTTTTTTAAGATTTATTTATTTATTCATTTTGGAGAGAGAGGGTGGAGAGCGAGAGACAGAGAGAGTGAACAAGCATGAGTTCCGGCAAGGGAGAATCTCAAGCAGACTCCTTGCTGAATGCAGAACCAGACATAGGTCACAACCCTGAGATTATGACCTGAGCTGAAATCCAGAGTTGCTTGCTTAACTGACTGAGCTACATAGATGTCCCTGAAGTTATATTTTTTAGCATTCTTGGATTCTTTTTTTCAAGTTAGATCTGAGATAACTGTAAAGACAAATATTATGACTAGTTTTAAGTACAGGACAAAGATTATGTATACATTAGAAATGTGCAAGCATGGAAAAAAGGTGCTGTCTTAAATTGGGGGGTCATTAAAAGCTCCCCTGAGAGGATTTCTTAAAATGAGAGTAAAATTTAAAATAACAGCTAAGCCTGAAAAGGGGAATATAGATGAAAGAGCATGTGTAAGCATAATATTTCCCAGAAGTCAAAATTTAGTCACTGTAGCTGGAGTATAGCAAATAAGATGGAAAATGCCTCAGGATCCAAGCCATGTGACATCCCCTAGACTGTGCAGAGGATTTATATATGTATAACATATCTATAGTTTCCATATGTTTTGTTTTTGCCGAGCATAAGGAAGCCATTGGAGTATTTAGAGCAGGAATGATGACAGGATCAAATTTACATTTTGAAAAAAAAGTCATTAGAACTTCTTAGGGCAAACAGGGAAAAACATTCTGAGGGAGTTGGTGCTTTATGGCTAGAGTGGCACAAAAATTCAAGAGGAAAAGGTTAGGGGCTCCTGGGTGGCTCACTCAGTTAAGCATCGGACTCTTGGTTTTGGCCCATTTTATGATCTCAGGGTCCTGGGACTAAGCCCTGCCTTGGACTCTGCACTCAGCATGGAGTCTGCTGGAGATCCTTTCCCTCTCCTACTACCCCTCCCCTTCTGGCACACAGTCCCACTCTCTCTCTAAAATAAATTAAAAAAAAAAAAAAAAAAAAGAAAAGGAAAGCAGCCAAAATAATGCATTTTACATAAAATCTGCCTGAGCTGAGGAAGGATCTGAAAGAGATTAGGTTTAGAAGTGAGATGGGTCTCCTGAGGAAGATCTACCATTGGCTCCTCCTACCCCAGGAGTTCCGTGAATAAGGGATGGGGGGGCTGCTGTTTAAATTCAGGATCAGAATGGGAATTCATTCATCTTTTTTTGTTTTTAATTTTTTGAAAGTGAAGTGACATTATTGGATATTTATTGCAATGTTGGAAGACCAACATGCACAATTTCATATCTTAAGATATTATTATTAAGTCTTGATTTTTATTTTTGTGCAGTTTTTAACATGAGGCAACCGTGCAAGGGAACTTCTTTACCATTGTTCATAGAAAAATAGAAAAATAGAACATTTCCCATTATCGGTGAAGTTCAAACAACATTGGCAGTTCATGGAAAATGGAGAATGTTGTCATTCCCAGGTGACAAGTCCCCAGGGGAGAAACAGAAATTCAGTTAGGCTTGGGTGAGAACTAATTAAAGGATTTGCATGGTTGGCTTCTTGAAAGAAGATGAGAGAGAGAAGAGCTGATCTGAGAGAACCTGAGATGGTAGGTCAGTGTCCTGATGTCCTCCAAAATTAGGAGAAAATAAGGAAAGTGCCTGTATTCTGTCACAAAAAGATTCACAGGGTTAAGAGAAAATGGCTGCCTTGAAATAATTCATAAAATTAGGATGCAGCAGGTAAGCATCAATGACTCGATGCCATCCTGGAATCCCAGATATGCTAGTGCAACGTGGAAGATATGCAGGATCATGCTTGTGCTGTGAACATCTTTGCTGAAAAGGGCTTTGTCTGGACAATGATCAAAGGCCCGAGGCTTAGATGCTTCACCGTGAGGTGGATACTCCCAGAATGTGGTAGCCATTTGCCAAGAAAGAATTTTCTTAATTAGAAAATCCTGAATGGAGTAAAGGCAAATTAGAGGTTTCCATTTATTTTCACAACTGAAACCACAGTTTGAAATATAATAGATATTATCCATATCTATGTCAGCCTCCCTGGAATATATAACATTTTCATACCAACAAATTTTTGTTTGTTTGATTGTTTTCCCAGTGATTTCCTGTCATTACTAATATTTCACCTTTTCTTTCTTTTTTTAAATTTCATTTATTTATTTGAGAAAGAGAGAGAGTGATAGAGAGCATGAGAGGGGAGAAGGTCAGAGGGAGAAACAGATTCCCTGTGAAGCTGGGACCTCCATGGGAGACTCGATCATGGTACTTGATCACGGGACTCCAGGATCATGACCTGAGCCACCAGGCTCCCAATCTTTTACCTTTTAAGCAGCACTGAGGACTGTCTTCAAAACAGAACAATGATGGCACTCTTGAAGGAAAATAACTAAGAGCAGACTTATTTTTAAGAATTAAATTTGAAGGGCGCCTGGCTGGCTCAGTGGGTTAAGCCGCTGCCTTTGGATCAGGTCATGATCTCAGGGTCCTGGGATCGAGTCCCGTGTCGGGCTCTCAGCTCGCAGGGAGCCTGCTTCCCTTTCCCTCTCTCTCTCTGCCTGCCTCTCTGCCTACTTGTGATCTCTGTCTGTCAAACAAATAAATAAAATCTTAAAAAAAAAAAGAATTAAATATGAAAAGGTAGTGCAGTGACCCATGGTTTCATTGCAGCTAAGCAGTAAGTACACCAAATCAAAGCACTGAGGATGGTGGTACTTTGTAGAAACTAGAGGAAAAGAGTGTGGGGAGTCTGTGACTTGGGTGACAGTTTGCTCCAGGTGGCCCCTACATGGAGAGAGCTAGGGGGGAAATTTCACACCTCTTTTCCCTCTGCCCTTCCATTGCAAGTGCTTTCTGGGGAGTCCAACAGGAAAATAGGAGGCAAGTGAAGCAGTAAATGCACAGAGGCTGTCCTTCTGGAGCAGTGTGAAAAGGTGGGGATACGGGCAACTTCTTGGGTATGCTCTGCCTTGCTTATCTCTTGAGGGGCAAAGGAAGAGATCTAGCACAAACTGCCTTCAGGGGAGAGTTCTTAGAACATGTGTGCCAAGAATGTTAAATTTTATTTCTCTAAAAAAAGAGTTTTGAAGCTCTGTGAAGAAGCAACAAGTTGGGAGAAAACAAAATCTTGTTTTGAATGTGAAAGTGAGGCTTAAGCCATAAACAATAGATATGGGAAGAATGCTTTACAATATGAGATAATTTGTACATTCTAGACTTAATAAAGTTTGTTTGTGTTAGGGATGATAAACAATATTTTAACACCATTATGACAGGTCTTGCCTCTTATAGATCTTAACCACCATTGTGGAGGAATTTTGGATTACTTCTTTAAGTTTAAGGATTCATGAGTATCTACCACTTATCTTTCTGTTTAGACTTGAAACTCCTGGAAGGTAGCTCTTGCTATAGGCATCCCCAGTGCTTTAATTGTATAGGGCAGAAGAACAGAGAGAGCTGCACCTGAAATCAGGGCCAGGGAGAGCGAGAAGACAACCTGTGGTCCCCAAGGCCTATCAAAGGCAGGAAGGAGCAACAGAAACACTTCATGTCCCTGAAAAGGAGAAGCAAAATAGCTAGAGGAGAAAACTACCAGACTAAAGGGGGTCTCATGATTATGGTAAAGCCATTGCAAACTCAGATATTAATGTGGGCCTTATGAACAAAAGGCTAGATGAAAATGCAGTGGCCTCAGTGACACACTCACACTCACACCCCCACCCCCACCACCACTCCCATTCCAGTGGAGAAATGTCAATAGCTAAGAAGCCAGAATGACTAAATCCAAAAATCACAATGGGTGACTAGACATACCAGAAGGTATTTGTACAAGAGAATGTCGGAACCATCCAACTCTCTTATGAACCCCAGAAGTTAGAATCAACTCAACATAAAAAATGGAAAGAAAAAAGAAATCTAGATTTTATAGTGAAGAAGAAATAAAACAGGAATGAGTTTACCTGGAAATTACTAAATTAAGTTTTCTGATTTGGCATTTACCTGCATTCCTTGGTCCCTCAAAATACACTCTGGGCAGTTATTAAAAAAAGAAGAAGGAGGAGGAGGAAAGCTGTGTTGTGTGTGTGTGTGTGTGTGTGTGTGTGTGTGTGTGTGTTTTGGCTTTTTGTTTTGTTTTGTTTTGCTTTTTTTAAACTTAGTTTGCAGCTGGCAATATATGGTATTGGCAGTTGTATTTCAAGGCACCCACAGACAGGCCAGGGATTTTGTGGCAGGCTGGATTCCCTAAAGAGCAGCTTTGAGATAGATGTGTGTGTAGGGTTTTATTAGGGATTTCTCTATGGATCAACTTTTGTGGAAAGAAAGAAAAGGAAGTAAGATCTGCAGAGGAAGAAGTCAGGCTCTCTCCTTCTTGGTCCCTGACCAAACAAGGAGCCAGTCATCATTTTCTTAGGAATCCATAACTTTGGGGAACTCCTCTTTCTACAGAATGTGGGTAATGGCTTGTACTAGCCAAAACTCTGCACAGTAAAAGAATTTTCCCTCACCATTGTCTTTCAAAGTCACTCCTAAATGTGACTGTAACGTATCATCATCTATTTTCAACTACAGATACATCTGTAAACCAATCTCAGGCATTTCTTTCTACTGCCATTAGGTTATAAGATACCCCCATATAGACATTGCTATCAGTTGAAGAAATGCCTAGGTTAAAACAATGGTGGATGACATGAGGTTCTGGGAAAGCTATTTATGCAGCTTACTTATACCACCTGAACTTGCTTGTACTTGATCTTATAGCACAAAATTGATCTGGTTTATACACATTCCAGGTTACTAGATGGATTACTGCTGGTCTTCCCCCACTTTATAAAAGAATCTAGTTTATAGCAAGCCACTTTGACTGCATGATCACTTTAAATCTCATTAGTAGTCATTTGCCAGGACTTAGAAACACACTAAGATCTTTTTCATAAGGTATAAAATCTGGCACCAAAGATGGCATAGCTTGTTATAATATCAGGAGAAGTATGTTTTACATTTTCTCACTGGGCTTGTAAGAAACTCCACACAGGGACTTTCCCCATCACTTGTGGTTTTAATCTCAGAGGTTCTGCTGGGCCATATGGCACAAGAAACAATGCTGCTTGTAGAACAGAGTTTTTCTTTGTGTGATCCCCACTAACTAATAGCCTTTTATATCACCTAGTATATAGTTCATAGCTATAGCAAGTATGGTCTTTGCTGGCCAGAACCCAAGGACATTATGCTTATGCTTTCTTCTTTGTGGTGGAAAGTACCAGATGCAATAGCAATCCCTTTATTTTAAAGAGAACATGCCTCAGAAGTAGTTTGTTATGTTGTAGACCTCTGAATTTTTATAGGGTTTATAAAATTCTCTATGTACTGCTACCATTCTTACCAAAACCTCCAATATCCATAATATTTCTTGTTCATCCACTCCAATAACATTGGGTCATCCATATAATGGAGCAATAGAGATTTCTTGAAATGTTGAGCAGGTCCAAGAGATATACGTTATGACAGAGATCAGGAGAATTAAGAGTCTGGGGGAAAGACTGCATAATGTTGTCTAGTCAAAGTAAATTTGAACTGTTTCTGAAAATGATACTTTCACTTAATCAATGGTTGCATAATGTACTCATAGACATTCTGATCTGCTTTTGCAAAGATACTTTATCTGGCACAGAACCTTCACTGAGGGGACTGTTTTACGGATTTTTACAGTAGTTCAGTATAATAGGATCCGCCTGGTTTTTGCATAAACCATCACCTGGTTTTTATTTGGATCAAACTGGTTCATTAAATGGATATATAATGATCTTCATATCTGTGTTCTTTAGATCTCTGAAGATGGCACTGATTTTTGTCATAACACCCAGGATATGATATTGTTTTGATTTACCATCTTGGTTGGCAGAAGTTTAGAGAGACAACTCCATAGACTTCCACATGGTCTTCCCTAATATTTTTTATCTGGTGGATCAGGAAATCAACATGCATTTCATGCCAACGGCCACCAAGTATGTGTTTCCCATTATATAGTCAGGGACTATACAAATAATCAGCATGGAACTAAAGACTCTAATTTTTCTGGCTGAATATACCATTCCTCTACTATGAAACCATGATGACTCTTCAGTCTTGAAGTATCAATGTTAAGTAAGGCTCTATGGTCAAGAGCCCCTGAAATGTTTGAGTTCTCTTCTTTCCCACTATACAAATACACATTTATATGAGCACAGGTCCTCTGGAGAAGACCTGGGCAAATAATTACCATGGTCACTTCCCATAGTGTTATATAGAGAATTTTGCTTCCTGAGGACATGGTTCTCTCTTTCATTCAACATATTCTTGGTCTGAAAACTTTCTTAAGACTAGAAACTGAGCAAGGAACAATGACTTCTTATTTGGGTGACTATCTTCATCCTCCTAATCATTCATCCTTTATCTATTTTGAACCATAGATTAAGTAGTACTTGTATAGGCTGATAATCTATTTTGCCCCTTGAAATATCATGTTCTATTCTTCATTTTCCTGACTGTTTAGGAGTCAGCCCACCCTGGTCTCTGTCTGATCTTGCTACTATTTATAACAAGCCTGTGCTTATGTCTTTTAATAGGGAAGTGCTACCACTTAGCCAATATGGTTTTAGATTGCTATCATTCCTATTATTATCAATGAGCCCAGTCTTGTAAGGACATCTACTGATAGCTCTGGCCTAGAGGGAAGTAACTCATGAGCTTCTTAGTGAATCTCACCAACAGATTTCTCATTGGTCTAGGCAATGATGTGTCTTCCATGTCTTCTTGTGGAGCATAGTCCTCTGGCTGGTTTTTCCAGCTGTAATATATCTCCATCTTGGCATAACTATATCTTGGAGTCTTTTAATCTTTTTAAATCTGTCTGCCAAGCAAATTCTTGCATTTCTATCTCAGTGCAGACCATTATTTTCTGTGCTTCTTGGAAGCATCCTGAAAGTATGTTCACACCATCCCCTGGCATTATGATAGGTTGTTAAATCCTGTATCCCTAGAGAATGATCCCAAATCAATAAAACCATTTTATCTAATTGTGTACTCTGTCCTTTGGTCAGGCACCTCCCAAATCTAATCCCATCCATACTCTTCCAAATCTTATTTTACATATTAGGTGGTTCCTGAAGCTCCTTTTAAAATATAGAATATTTCTGTCTTTATCAGACTTAACTTGGACCTGGTTATGTTATGCTAAGTTATGTTATGATCTAATGGTTAGGTGTGGAAATAGCCCAAAGGAAGTATATATTGTCTATTGGGGAAAAAAGTCTGCATTTGATGAATTAGCAAAAGTTAGGCAGTTAAGAACTACTCTAAACATCTGTTTACCTTAAAAATTTCACGGGTTAGCAAAAGGGAACAGTAACTGGTTTCTCATTGTTAAGCAGCTGGACTCTTTATATCAACAAAATTCACAGGTAACTGCAATTTATCCTTTTAAAAAATAAAACATTTATTTTTTTTTTACTTTATATATAATTTACGTATTCATTTAAGTATATTTACATTTACATATTTACACTTACATCTTCATTTAAGTATATTTACATACTTCACTGTCTTTTTATTAAACCATGAGTTTATTTCACTTTTTTACAAGCTCAATATTATATTGAATATTAAGTCACTGTGTGACTTAATAAGTTGTGTTGAGACCCACAGGTTGCTAGTTGATAAAGCAGTTACTACAAGTTTGGCAATGACTCATTTTTGAAGAATTTCATAAAAAGTTATTTTTTAAAGACAACCATTTTATGTTGAAGAATTTTAAGTTTTTCTCTAATAATTATCATTTACCTTTTAAAATATGAATTTAGTAAAATATATAATTAAATGATTTCATGTGTTTAATTTAGTTTCACAATTCACCAAACAATATTTATTTGACATTCAAGAAATCCACTTATTTTGTTCCACATATGGTTGTATGTCTGGATATATATTTTTTTCTTTTTAAATTATATACATATATAATATGTATATTATATATGTATAAATAATATATGCATTTATATGATGCACCCTTTCCTATCATGGAGCTAACATTCTAGTGAGAAAAAGACAATGAACAAGCACATGAAGATGTGTACAGATAATAAGACTATAAAAATATAATGAAAGTGGGCAATTGGGAAGAGGATATGAGTACCTGGTGACCTTTTCAATGAGGGAATTCTTAGCAGAGACATTCAGGAAGGGGAAGAAAAGTCATGCACATGTATTTTGCTGAAAAAATTCTAGGTAGAAGGAAGAGTAAGAGAAAAGGCTCAGGTATGGTTATATCCTGGGACTTATCTCAGACATATCTTAGACGTATCTCAGACTTATCTCAGAAGTACGGAGCTCAGTATGGTGAGAATGAAGTTTGAAATTAATAATACAGTAGGTCCAAAACCTCCCCAAACATAAAATATATATACACATTATTATTATTATTAAACATATATACATATGTACTATTGTATATATGTTTAATGCCCAAAGTTATTTTGATAAAGTCATATGACAAAGATAACTAATAGACTTAAATGCTGCTGTAAAAGGCTAATGGATAAAACGCAGAGAAATAGTTTTTTCCATTTAAACAAAAGGATTAAATTATGAAGAACTATTTCTGTAATTCTAAGAGTTCCAACCAACAACAAAAAGGAACTAAGGCAAAATGGCCAGTATTAAAATGTCCTTCACTTTCATAGTCGTAGTGTGTCTCACATGGACTGTTCTTCCCATTGTGGGGATAAGAAATATATTTTTTTTCCTTTGAGATAGAACAACTCACAATATAAAATTTCAGAAACCATTTTACAGAGTCATTCAATTCCATTTATTTCAAATACCACTGCCATGGGAGTAATAAATATGCAACTGCCTGTAGACACAAATGAAGTATTTAATCTTGAGCAAAGGTTGTTGAGTTGTTAAACATGAAAGTCGCAGAATGTGTTTCTCCAATCTGAGGAAAGTAAAATTTTATTCTGGATATTTGTGTCCAAAAATGAACAAGGAGATTAAGGCCAAATGTGGACATAGGAAGATTAAAAGGATTTATTACATCCTGTGATTTTTTTTTTTAGGCTGACCCTGTAAATGGTAATTTAATACTTTTCATAAAAGAAAATTGGTTGGAAGAAATAGATATGCAGCAATGTACCCTTACAAATGCTAATATTCACATGAGTCTTAAGATTAGAGGTTAAAAGTGGGATAAAATATGAATAATAGTAGTATCAGGCAACAGATGGTCTTTTCCCCTTATGTCTTGCCCAATGAAGATAGACAAATTCAGTAAAAGTCTAAAAGAAAAAAATTATTTGTGTCAAGTTTATGACATATACCACAATCAGCATATTTTCTTAAAAGTGTGAGTTCAAAGTTCAGCTTCAAGAGAATACAGATCTTTAAGATTTTTTATGAAGAATATGCATTTTTTAATTAATTGTTTTCTTTTTCTTGATTGACCTAAAAAAATTCACTGCAATTGTTCTTAATAAAGAACAATTAAAGTATTTTTTTCCTTTTGTTTATTTTGCTGTGTACTCTTTATTTTTTTTTTTTTAAAGATTTTATTTATTTATTTGACAGACAGAGATCACAAGCAGGCAGAGAGGCAGGCAGAGAGAGAGAGAGAGAGGAGGGAGCAGGCTCCCTGCTGAGCAGAGAGCCCGATGCGGGACTCGATCCCAGGACCCTGAGATCATGACCTGAGCCGAAGGCAGCGGCTCAACCCACTGAGCCACCCAGGCGCCCGCTGTGTACTCTTTAAATCTCCAATTTATGTCAATGCAAAAGCCACCAGTAAAAACCAGTAAGAGGAAACATATTGAAGAATGTCTATATGATCAATGACTAATGAAAACCATAAGAGAAACTTGTTCTGAGAAATACATTACTATAGATTGACTTAATCATTATCAGAAATGAGTCATTATTGGATTCCTTATACCTATAACTAATGGATGTTTAAATGTACAATATTGAAATACTACCAAATAGAAGATATGCTAAAACCAAAGACATAGAGGACTAATGAAAAAAGAGCCTTTTCTATACTTTACAGATAAACTCTATACTATAAAGAAAATAGATAACCTCTTTTAAATTAAATTTGGACATCCTAACATATAGATAATATTATGATAGCTGAAGGTATTATTAATCTTAATTTATAAAAACTGGCAATTATTACAGCACAATAAAATAATAATTATGATAAGGCAGTCTTATGATTCACAATCCAAAGGCTGGTGGAACAACTGGTAAAGCTGAAGTTTTACAGGGTGGATTTCTAACTAGAAAAAAACATTATTTGCCATCAGTATACAAACTGCAACAATTTGTACATGGTCTGGACTATTCAAGTTAGCAAAAAATCACCTTAAGAAGTGTATAGTGTATTCTAGATTGTGTTTACCAAATCTGTAAATCACAAATATTTTTGACTTTCTATAGAGAGTATGTAGTTTAGATTATGCAGGCTCTGTGGTCTCTGTCCCAGCTGCTCAACTATACTAATATAAGTAGATGTCACCCTTAGACAATACATATATGAATAAGTACAGCTGTGTTCAAATCAAACTTCACTTATAAAAATAAGTGGTGGGCTATATTTAACCCGAAGACTGCAGTCTGTGATTTCTAGTTCTGCATAAATCTATATAACATAGTTTAAAAAAAAAGTTTGTACAGAATGAATAGAAAGTACCAATTGAATCACATATAAAATAATTAGTCAAATAATATAACCTGTTTGTTTTTGGTTTTTTTGGCTACCTGAAATGGTTGACTGTCAATTTTCATTAAGAATCAGTTTCCCATGTATATTCTGATTGCTCTAAACATAACTAAACTACTATAAGCAATTAGACTATCAGTAAAATAAGTTACACTTGTGTCTTTTTGCATTAGTAAAACTTGGCTTTGGCTAAGTGAGCTCCTAGTTTTAGTTTGGCTAAGTGAGCTCCTACTAGACCTATGCTAACACAGATTATGCTGAACAAAATACACAGGTAACTAGAGAGTGATCATACAGAAGATTAAGGAAAAGAATCAAATACCGAAAGAAGGAAATGGCTCAGAGTAGACTCACTTTTGTTTATTGGCTTTAAGCTTTAAGGAAGATGTCTGAGGCACAAAAATGATGGTTAAAACTATAATAGAAAGTGCAGTATTTTCAGCCTGAAATAAAACAGAAGACTGAGTTTGGGAAACCACAGCAGTTATAAAATAAAGGATGAAAATAAAATAAAATAAAATAAATAAAATAAAGGATGAATCTGAGACAATGGTGAGCCAAAATGAAGAAGCCCCAAATTCTATATGTAAACTCTGTTGAATCTTTGATTTACCTGTGAACCATGGTGATAGAGACAGACTTCAGATTAGACAAAAAGAAAAAAACAAAATCTGAGATTTATTAGTTATCTAAGCAACAGAATTTGTATTTTGAGTATGACAAAATTAAAAGCCTACTAAAACATAAAAAAAAAAATCAACAATTTGGAGAACATCATATTCACAATATCTAATATATAATCTAATTACTCCAATATACAAAGAACTAGAAATAAATGACATATTCCACAAAAACAATGATTGATGTATAGAATAGCTAAAGAAAAATTGGTAAGATATGGATGATTGGAGTAACACAATTAACCATCTATTTTTATATTTACACAACACTACCCTAACAGTAACAACAAAATAAATCCTAAGTGACTACAAGGAAATAATGAAGATCAGGGTAGAAACTAATAAAATAGAAAACAGACAACTAATAGAATAATTTGGCAGAAAGAAATTGCTTGGTTGTAAAGAACAACACGATTTATAAGCCACTAACTAGATTAATCAAAAAAAAAGTGTAAGAACACAAATTACCAATATCAGAAATGAAAGGATGGTTATCATTACAAGTGGTACAGGCATAAACAGGATCAGAGACTATTATGAATAATTTTCTGCCAACAACTTCAATACCTTAGATCAAATGAGCAACTTTTTTGAAAAATCCAACTTACCCAAACTGACATGTCTAGGGAATAGATAGAATCTGTTGTCATAAAGCCTCCAAGTAAGAGAACTCCAGGACTGGATGGTATCACTGGTAAATTCTTTCAAACATTTAAGGAAGAATATTACCAATCTTACATAAACTTTTTCACAATATAGAGGAGGAGAAAACATTTCCAAACCCACAGAAATATATTAAAATGAAGTAATACTAATGACTAATATTCCCCCATGAACTTATATGTAAAATTAATTTATAATATTTTAGAAAATCCAATCCAATAATATATAAAAAGGATAATGTGTCATAGCTAATAGGTTTTGTCACAGGAATACAAGATCGATTTAATTTCCTAAAATCAATTAATGTAGTTTGCCATATTAACAGAATAAAGAAGATAAAGTACAAATTAAATTTTAATAAATGAAAAAAAGCATTTTATAAAATATGACACTCCTTCAGAATTAAAACTGTAACAATGTAGTAATAGAAGGAAACGTCCTCAACCTGATAAAGGACAGTTTAGGAAAAACTTAAGGCTAACATCTAACTTAATATTGAAGATTTGAATACTTTCTCTTAAGTTAGGAACAGGAAAAAAAAAGTCCATTCTTAACACTTCTCCAGAGGTCTCAGCCATTGCAAAAAGCAAAGAATAGAAATAATGGCACAAAGATAAGAGAGGAAGAAGTAAATTTATTTGCACATGGCATGGTGTTTGTACATAAAATCATCAGGAATCTATAATATAATTACCAGGAATAATCAGTGAATTCAGTAAAAGCCTCAGGATACAAGATTAATATACAGAAAGCACTTGTATTTTTATACACTATGAGCAAAATTTCAAAAATTCTATTTGTATGAGTGTCAAAAGCATAAAGAACTCAGAAATAAACTTAACAAAATATGTGCTAACACCTCTACACTTACTGAAGACATAAATAAATGAATAAATATAAGAAAACCTATTGCCATAGATTGCAAGAGTCAATATTTAGATGCTAACTCCTCTTAAACTGATGTATAGATTCAGCCAATGTCAAATCTAAATTTCAACAAGTTTTGTTTGTTTCTTTTTGGTAGCAATTGACAATATGACTCTAAAAAGTGTAGGGAAAAGAAAAAGAGAATATTCAAAGCAATCATGTAAAACAAACCTTAAAATTTTAGAATAGCTGTTTTCAAGCCTTACTATAAAGCTACAGTAGTCAAGAAAATGTTCTTCCAACATAACAATCAATGTCCACTTTATTGGAACAAAAGAGAGAGCCCAGAAATAGGCTCATATTTACACAACTATTTAATTTTCAGCTTAGGCCCCCAAGCAAGCTGGTGTGGAAAGAAATGTCTTTTCACCAAATGGTGTTGGACTTATTGAATATGTATATGAAAATAATAATAATCTTAATGCATATCCCACATTCTATGAAAACATTTCAATTTAGATGGAACATAGGCCTATATATAAAACTTAAAACCATAAAACTTGTAGAGGAAAACATATTTTCTTGATTTAAAGGGGTTCTTCTTAGACAAGTTACAGAAAAAAAGTAATTCTAAGGAAAAAAAATGGTAAGTTAGACTTATCAAAATAAAAATTTATATTCATATCATGGAAACATTAAGAAAATAAAGAAGCCATAGTCTGCATGAACAGATTCACAAAAATATATCTTTAACCAAGCACTTGCATCCACATATCATGGTATATGATGAAAACCTCCTACAACTGATTAAAAAAGACAATCCGATAATAAAAATGAGCAAAAGCTTTGAACAGACATTTCACAAGTAAGATATAAAATGACCAATAACTGTGCGAAAAGTGTCAACAGTTCAACATCATTACACAGTAAAAAAATGCATATTAAAACCACAACAAACCTCACATCCACCCAAAATGGCAAAAATTAAATAGACTTACAACAAGTAATGGCAAATAGGTAGAACAGCCAGAATTCCCATATATTCTTCATGGGTTTCCAAAATACTGAATGACTTTCGGAAAAAAAAAAAAAACCTGATAATTTCTAAATAAATCTACCATATGCCTCAGCAATTCTAATCCTATATACTTAATCAAGAGAAATAAAAGCAAATGTCATAAAAACTCATATGAGAGTGTTCATAGCTCTTTTCATAATGACAAAGAACTGGAAACAAGCTCAGTGTCCATTCATAGGAGAATTAATAAGCTACATTATATTTATGAAGTTATATATTTCTATTCAACAATGAAAAGAGAATAAATTGTCCATGCATTCGATAATATGGAAGAAGTTTTAAAATATTACACTAAATGAAAGGAGCTTATTCAAAAGTGTACATACTGCATGGTCACTCTATTTTTTTTAATTTTTTTAAAATTTTTTATAAGCATATATTTTTATCCCCAGGGGTACAGGTCTGTGAATCACCAGGTTTACACACTTCACAGCACTCACCAAAGCACATACCCTCCCCAATGTCCATAATCCCACCCCCTTCTCTCAAACCTCCTCCCCCCAGCAACCCTCAGTTTGTTTTGTGAGATTAAGAGTCACTTATGGTTTGTCTCCCTCCCAATCCCATCTTGTTTCATGTCCATCAACAGATGAATGGATCAAGAAGATGTGGTATATATACACAATGGAATACTATGCAGCCATCAAAAGAAATGAAATCTTGCCATTTGCGACAATATGGATGGAACTAGAGCGTATCATGCTTAGCGAAATAAGTCAAGCAGAGAAAGACAACTATCATATGATTTCCCTGATATGAGGAAGTGGTGATGCAACATGGGGGCTTAAGTGGGTAGGAAAAGAATAAATGGTCACTCTATTTTTATAAACAGGATAATCAAATATATAGTGGAAAATAGCTATAACCGTGTTTACCTTGGAATGTGGCAAAGGTTGCGTAAACAAAACTAAGAAGCAACTTTTTGGTGATGAAGATATTTTATATATTGCTCGGGAGTTTTGTTAAGCAGATGTATGGAAAAAGTCAGAGAATGTGCATTAAAATGGCTGTATTCTAACTTATATCAAATTTTATCATAAGAAAAACTGAGCAACAATTGGTTGAGCAACTGCCTTCGGCTGAGGTCATGATCCCGAATTTCCAGGGTCGAGTCCCACATCGGGCTCCCAGTTCCTTGGGGAGTCTGCTTCTCCGTCTGACCTTCTCCTTTCTCATGCTCTCTCTCACTCATTCTCCCTCAAATAAATAAATACAATCTTAAAAAAAAAAGAAAAAGAAAAACTGAGCAAATATTAAAATATGTTTAACATTATACATTCTGATACCCTAAAGAGAAAAATGTCTGAAATTTATTTTGAAATGCACTGGGAAAAAATGTTTGGTAAAAGGATGGATGGAGAGATGGATATATGGATAAATGGATAACAAATCAAATGTAATGCAATAGTGATGGAATTTAGATGGTGGGTATACAGGACACCTCCATAAAATTATTTTAAATGTGAAAATACTTATAACAAAATGATAAAATACAATAAAATCTTACAGTATTGAGCATATTTTGATTTCAGTTTGTTATCACAGGCTGAGATTTTGTTCTTCAAGAATTGTTAAATTGAGTGGGTTGGGGGATGGGGGTATTGAATTACTAACAACACAGTAATAAACCTGCTGTGCAGTTTGCTCAAGCAAGATATCTTGTAACTGGAGTTTATTTTTGTTTTTATGGCAAAGTACACAGCATGAAGTCTCATTTCCACAAACGTAAAGTCAGTAGATATTTATCTTCCTGCGTAACAGAATCACTCCTGATTTGATGGAAGTCATGCTACTCCTCTTGCCTATTGATATGTATTGGTATATGAAAGGATATATTCACATATGCATTAGGGAGTTTCTATTGAAACAAATTGAATACACTCACAATCTGTTTCTCTTTGACAATTTGTTTTATCAGAACCTTCTGCAGGTTTAGAGATTCTTCTAAATAAGTTGCTTCTCACATGAAAATGTATCGAAGGTCCTAACAGAAAATTTCCCCTAAAGGAATCTACCATCTGGGCTGATGATCTGAAATAACACCAAGGGCTTAAGATTTTGTGGCTATTCCACTCTCAGGCACAATAGAGGGACAAACCTGGAATCTCGAGGTTTAATTACCTGGCAAAATGCCCTGCTTGGAGGATAGGTTGAGTATGTGAAAGTGAAGTAAAATTACTCTAACATTGTAATATAGTACAAAGTTGCAAATATGAAATGAAATGGAGCTGTGAAGGTTGTGCCAGGATTCTTTGGAAAGGCTGTTCCACAATGACGCAGGGGAGCAGCGGCCAAATTAGAGCTTCTGGAGGGCAAACCACTCTGTCATCATTCACCTGCCTCATATCTGTTGTCAGAAAGATGGGCCAATACCTTTGACTTGACCTTCATGCTCTTGGTTCTCTGATCATTTAAGATGGGGTTGGAGGGACATGTTGTGCTTCTTGCTGATAAAAACATCTAGAACTCTAGTAATTATTTGGATAATAGAAGTGATAGGATTATATTTGCAGCTGAAAGTGATAAAGCAGTTTGTGTCCGTTATGAAACAAATATTAAGTAGATTGCTTCCTCTGGTCATATGTTCTGCAATTATACATCTATTTAGTATCAAATAGCTGCTTTTAAGAATTAGGGAGTAAGGAACTTATAAATAAGATATTAATTTTATGGATGCTTACATAAACTAGAAATAATTTTGTGGTGTAGGTTTTACTTCTTTGAATAGTCTCTTACACATTGCTGATTCAATAGTATGCTAGGTTAATGCTTGAAGACAATCAGAACAGTAAAATAAGAGAATACTGAGGCCACTTCAGTGAAATGGAGACTATCCCCAGAAAATAAATGGAGTTAGGTTTTGGAGCAAAAATTAGTTTGCTTTTAATGTATTTTGTTTTTCTGAAAATCCCTTATGAGATTTCAAAACTACTATAGCCCTTTAGAGTGTCAGTGGAAAAAAAAAAGTAAGTTAGACCAATACCTGAGTAGAAGCACAAAGGAGAGAAAATATTGAAAAATTAAAAGAAAAGTCACTCCACAAAATTAAATGCCTAAAAATAAGATTATATTTGATGACAAACCAAATACATGTTATTGCTTTCAATAAACATGATAAACTTTTATTTTTTTTTAACTTCACACATAGGGATTATATCCCATGATCTATAAATGAATGAGTTATGAAAAAAAATTTAGACTTTGTCCTAGACAAACTGAAGTTAAAAGATGGAGAGATAAGATTACAAAGTAATCTCAGGAACATTTCAGTGCCTTTGGAATTGTTCCTTTGTTCCTTTATTGTTGCAGGACTTCACGACATTTTCCAAACCAAAAGCTAAATGTTCTGCCTGGCAAAGTGTATGCAACTCTTTAACTTCCACGGTCAACACACTCACTTCAGGAGGTGGTGGGGATACAGACTGGAATTAGCAATAGAACCCTTATTGATGGCTGCAGTTTCTTTCCTCCCTCTTTGCTGTGGTTCATCAAATCTGCCCCACTTGTGAAAAACTGAGAGAGTTTGCTGAGAGTGTTTTGGGGTTTCATCCCACCTCTCCTGTAGTCCCAAGTGATTTCTCATTTGCTGTTGAGAGAGTTTGCTGAGAGTGTTTTGGGGTTTCATCCCACCTCTCCTGTAGTCCCAAGTGATTTCTCATTTGTTTCAAGGAATGATAGCTTCTTACTAAAATAAATATGAATAATGTAATTTCCAAATTCATCTAATAATTATAGATCAATACTATGTTATCCATTTAGATTTCCCTAATTCTGTAGGTTACGTACTTTATCAAATAAATACTTGCTTTCAAATTTCTTTTCTAAAAGAGAATTTGAATTAGATAAAATAAGCTGGATATCACAGTTTGAGTATAGAAATGAGAAAGATAAAAGAGACTTTTACTTTTCTTTTAATATGTTTTCCTTCTCTAAGAAGAATTCCTCCTGAGGTTTCAGAGGCTCCACAGTGTCTAGTATTTGTAAACAAATGGGAATTAAATGCCAGCTCCATGCCACATTATATTAGCTGAAACTAAAGTTAGTTTAATTTTTTTCCAATTGAGTTCAATCTTTACGACCCTTTGTCCTTCAGTTTAACAAGGAGAAACTAGTTTGTTTAGATCAGAAAAAAACTTCAGTGAAACTTAAGAACATCAGAAAAATAGCACACCCCTGTATTTATTGAACTAATATACTAAGTCAGAATGATCTAAACTGATAGCTTTATAATAGCTTGCCTGATGTTTTAAAACTAAATAAAAAAAAATCTGTGCATAATATATCTTCACAGCTAAGATAGCCAATTTATGTGAAAAAGAACTGAAATATGGTTTTCTTGGAGATTGTGAAAATAATTGTCACAACCAAGACTTCACATTTCAAATCCAAAAATGGTAACTTGTGTTTCTATAATATAATTAAAAGGGCAAGATATAAAACACATTACGAGAACCTGAAAAACCACACAGTGATTGTAAGAATGTGATGCCAGTTTTACAATCTAGTTACACTGATTATTTTCAAGGATACTGATTTTTGAACTAAAAGACAGTAAATTAAGATTCCGTCTCATATTAGAAAGTTGTAAAATATATTACAATTGTTAAATAATGTCATTATGATAACTGATTAAGTTTAACATGTACTATAATGAGAACATGAGAAGTGGAACTGTGATAAAAGGAGCTATAAGAGTAAAACTGGTTAGAGATTTGAAAGTGATGCAATTATATACAAATCAATTTTAAAAACAATGTCAAGACTGAAAAAATATCCATAAATTATGGTACCCAAAGCTTTAACATGAACAGGAGTAAAGATTTCTACTTTTTTCTTTAATAATGACTGCTGGAAATTTTGAGTAAAAATATCAAAGAAAGGAACATTTTCTAATAACTGGCATTCTCTGCAATATACAGTCTTATCATGTTTAATCCTATACAATATCTCTCCTAAATATCTGGATTCGACTCCCATCATGTTCCCAATATTTGCAATCTTGTTTCCTTCCATTAAAATGTCACTGACGGTTAAAAAAAAAAAAAACCCTCTTACATGAGTATTACTATCAGTATTTTACATCTGAAGATATAAAGGATCAGAAAGATTAAACAATTTGCAAAAGTCACATGGTTACTAAGAGTCAGAGTTCCTAAATCCAAGTTCAAATTCCCTATGCCTGTTACACAAACATCCTCACTTTGAACATCTATGCCAATTTGTTTCCAATTTATTGCTTTTGTTTACAGCACCAAGAAATTTTAGAACTAAACATTAATTTTGGTATAACTTGGCTCCAAATCTTCATTTTACATGAATTAACTAAGGGCTATGTGGTTGAGTGACTCACAGCTACTAACGTCTCTCTCATTGTGTATTCATTTTCTTACTAATTGAAAAATATCCCTTAACAGCAAGCATTTTATAAGTCACAGCAATAACAACTACAGTGAAAAGAGAAAGTTTGAAAAATTAAAAACAAACAAACAAAAATAGATTATAGAAATATATCCAAGGAGAGATGCAATCTATAAAATCAGTATACAGATTAAAATTATTATTATTGTCAAAATGCAAAAAGTCACATCTGAGAAAAATTTTTATTGAATTTAATGGCATATGTATGTATGCTCTATGGTATATGTATGGACTATGGCTATGTGTGATGTATAGAAAATACATACATTAGGGGCATCAGGTGGCTTAGTTGGTTAAGTATCTGACTCTTGTTCTCAGCTCACGTCTTGATCTCGAGACCATGAATAGTTCAAGCTCTGTTGTTGGGCTCCACGTGTGTAGCCTACTTTAAAAATATATCTATACACACACACACACTAAATATAGAGGTACAGGAAAGTTCAAAATAAAGAAATGGAAAATACACTTGGCAAAGAATTACAAAAAAGAACTGGTGTACAGAACAGCATTCAACCAGTTAGGCTTTTCAATCTGTTTCTGATATTTACCCTAGCAAAACTACAGAAATCAGAAGGCAGTTTGTATATGTATTACTTGCAACCACACATACACAGATACACACACACAACTCAGAGACATCCCTGGGAATATAGAAGGCTGTCTGATATGCCCGTGTGTTGCAGAGTGGGCTATGGGGATTCAGTGCCTTCTGAGCCAGTGCTAATCCACAAACAGTCGTCTCAAGATGGTTCAAAGAAACCATGCTTTCACTTCTCCCTGTCATTGCATAGAGACAATCGTTGTTTGTTTCTTTAACCCAGAAATCTGCAGTTATAACCCACCTATCGATGTTTGGGAAGAAACATCTAGACTATACAGAAGTCTCAGTGGGAGTAAGAAATTGAATGAAACAAAATCAGGTTGGAACAGCAAATTCTGAGCATCGTTCCTCTGTCCACAAACCAAGATTGTCTGTCAACAACTGTGTCTTTCCAACACTTTCTTTTCTATGAATTTAAATGTGAAGCCTTTGAAGAGTGGCCTTGTGGCATAAAGCAAAGTAGCAAGGTCAACAATGTTTCTGTGGTATGTGGAGCTCCCTACACTGACTCACCTTATCCACACTGTCTCACATCATCTGAGAGACATAGCATGGATATACCACCTTTCCAAACCCATATTAATTGGATAGAATAGAAACACACATACATGTAAAGGACACAAACTATTCAAAAGAAAGACAACAAATTGGAGGACACATAGCATTTAATCAATATAAGTGGAATACAAAAATCAACTTGCAGTAATCAAATACACTCAAATACACAGGAGAATATCAAAGAGAGACTTGAGTTTAATGGGTTGAAGTTTTAAAATATTGGAACTTTTTTCTACAAAATTAAAAACTTAAAATTGCTTATTTTAAGTATCATAAAATATTTAGAATGAGAAAATACCACTAATATCACAAAATTTAAAGAATAGCATAATTTTATGTAAAACTTTATTTAGTTTAATTACCCATCTGAGCTTCCAGAACAGGTTTATTTCCCTATATTTTTGGCTATATATTCTCAGACCATCTTCTCATATGAAATCAACATTACAATATTTTTCTGAAAGAATGCAGAGAATGATAATTCAGTCTTTCTTTTAACATAGCTAATTGAAATTGGTTCTTTAATATTATAAATTCAAATACTTTCCTGAATTTTAAAGCTCTAATGGTATGATTTAGTGCATTTTGATCAAATTTAGAAAAACAACTTTCAAATATTTTTCATATATGAGTAATAAGATTTTAAGGATTCAAGTTTCGCATGTAAGTATAGAAAATGGTCATAAAAATAAATAAAATGTTAAACTTCAATCATGTGAAGAAATTTTAAAGGAACACATTTTTTTTAAAAAGATTTTATTTATTTATTTGACAGAGAGAGATCACAAGTAGGCAGAGAGGCAAGCAGAGAGAGAGGAAGGGAAGCAGGCCCCCTGCTGAGCAGAGAGCCCGATGTGGGACTCGATCCCTGGACCCCGAGATCATGACCTGAGCTGAAGGCAGCGGCTTAACCCACTGAGCCACCCAGGTGCCCGGAACACAACACTTTTAAACTGGTAAACAGAAAAGCATCCTATACAGTGGAACCAGGAATATATTTTCATTTTAAATTATAAAATGATATAAAATATTGGAAAAAAGTCCAACTCTGCCATTAATTAACATAAGTGGAAGTAGACGAAAAAGATATACTCTGAGTTATCATTAATATCAAAGATAAAATTAGAATTTAACTATAGGGCAACATAATCATAATATGTAAAGATAATAACAATAGTATATTGGATGCATAATAGTAAAGAAAGATAATATATAATAGTTGAAAGAATGGTAAAATATATTCTAGTCAAGTATGAACTAAAAAAGAAATTTTAAATTCAGTCTTTATGATAAAATATATTTCAAAGTCTCAAATAACTGATTTTATGCAAGATCTTTTTCTTTGTAGACAAAATCACCTCAAAAATAAAATCTATAAATTCAGATATTACTCATATTAACAATGAAATTATACAGTGTTAGAAAATTAACTTCAGACTATACAAAATCTCTTAGCAGAAATAATGTAAATATTCATAAATTGTGTAGAGAACAGATACTTTATTTAGGATCCACTTCCTCTTCTCTGCAATGCAAAAGTATTATAATTCCATTTATTCAAAAAAGCTTTTATCGCCAATATGAATACATTTTATTTCTTTTTGTTGTCTAATTGCTATTGCTAGGACTTCTCATACTATGTTAAACAAGAGTGGTGAGAGTGGTCATCCTTGTCGTGCTCCTGATCTCAAAGGGAAGGCTGTCAGCTTTTCCCCATACTCTCTCTCTCTTCACAGATGACATGATACTTTATATGGAAAACACAAGACTCCACCCTCAAACTACTAGAAATCATACAGCAATTCAGTTATGTGGCAGGATACAAAATCGATGTATAGAAATCAGTTGCTTTCTTATACACTAACAATGAAAATACAGAAAGGGAAATTAGAGAATCAATTCATTTACTATAGCACCGAGAACTGTAAGATACCTGGGGAGTAAACCTAACCAAAGAGGTAAAGGATCTGTACTCGAGGAACTACAGGACACTCATGAAAGAAATAGAAGAAAACACAAAGAGGTAGAAGAGCATTCCATGCACATGGATCAGAAGAATAAACATTGTTAAAATGTCTATACTGCCTAGAGCAATCTATACTTTCAATGACATTCTGATCAAAATTCCACTGGCATTTTTCAAAGAGCTGGAACAAACAATCCTAAAATTTCTATGGAACCAGAAGAGACCCCGAATTGCTAAGGAAATTTTGAAAAAGAAAAACAAAACTGGAAGCATCATGCCGGATTTTAAGCTTTACTACAAAGCTTTACTACCAAGACAGCATGGTAGTGGCACAAAAACAGACACATAGACCAGTAGAACAGAGTAGAGAGCCCAGATATGGATCCTCAACTCTATGGTCAAATAATCTTTGACAAAGTAGGAAAAAATATATGGTGGAAACAAGACAGTCTCTTCAATAAATGGTGCTGGGAAAATTGGACAGCTATGTGTACAAGAATGAAATGACTATTCTCTTACATCATACACAAAGATAAACTTGAAATGGATAAAAGACCTCAACGTGAGGCAGGAATCCATCAGAATCCTAGAGGAGAACATAGGCAGTAACCTCTTCGACATCAGCCACAGCAACTTCTTTCAAGATATGTCTCCAAAGATAAAGGAAACAAAAGTGAAAATGAACTTCTGGGACTTCATCAAGATCAAAAGCTTCTGCACAGCAAAGGAAACAGTCAACAAAACAAAGAGGCCAGCCATGGAATGGGAGAAGATACTTGCAAATGACCCTACAAAGGGCTGATATCCAAGATCTATAAAGAGCTCCTCAAACTCAATACACACAAAACAGATAATCACGTCAAAAAAATGGGCAGAAGACATGAGCAGACACTCCTCCAAGGAAGACATACAAATGGTTAACAGACACATGAAAAAATGTTCATCATCATTAGCCATCGAGGAGATACTACTTTACACCAGTTAGAATGGCAAAAATTAACAAGACAGTAACCAACATGTGTTGGAGAGGATATGGTGAAAGGGGAATTCTTTTAATACTGTTTATGGGAATGCAAGTTGGTGCAGCCACTTTGGAAGACTGTGGAGATTCCTTAAGAAATTAAAAATAGAGCTTCCCTAAGACCCTGCAATTGCACTATTGAGTATTTATCCCAAAGATACTGATGTAGTGAAAAGAAGGGCCATCTGTACCCCATGTTCATAGCAGTAATGGTCACTGTCACCAAATTGTGGAAAGAACCAAGATTCCCATCAATGGACAAATGGATAAAGAAGATATGGTACATATATACAATGGAGTATTATGCCTTCCTCAGAAAGGATGAATACCCAACATTAATATCAACATGGACGGGACTGGAAGAGATTATGCTGAGTGAAATAAGTCAAGCAGAGAGAGTCAATTATCAAATGGGTTCGTTTACTCATGGAGCATAAAGAATATTATGGAAGACATTGGGAGATGGAGAGGAGAAGTGAGTTGGGGGGAAATTGGAGGGGGAGAAAAACCATGAGAGATTGTGGATTTTGAGAAACAAACAGCGTTTTGGAGGAGAGGGAGGTGGATGGTTGGGTAAGCCTGGTGGTGGGTATTATGGAGGGCACGTATTGCATGGAGCACTGGGTGTGGTGTATAAACAATGAATTCTGAAACTCTGAAAAGAAATAAAAATAATAATAAAATAAAAGCTTTTATTGATTACTTTGTGAAGTATGATGAACTGGATTCATATCCAGAAACACATTAAGACACTGGGAGAAGGATAGATAGATGGGTGATAAGGGAAATGAAGACTGGTAGTTTGTGATTTGTAAGAGCAAGAAATAAGTGAAATTCAACTCATTATGATAACAGATGTATTAGGGTACATCTTCTACCATTCTACCCTTCTACCATTTACCAAATGTCTAAAAAATTTTATCTTCTCTCTTTCACTCTAAACTTTGATCCTTCAATTCCTAAAGTATCTAGACCTTTCTCCTCAACCCCTAGGAGCCTGGAAATTGTGGTTATATTGGAATAAGAACGTTTAGTTTCAGGCAGCCAGAGGGCCAATGCAGGCAGCCATGCTAGATATTCCTGCAGTGCTTCAGACGGTAGTTGAAACCCCGTTAGCAACCTCTACTCTGTAGTGCTGTATACATGTTCTTCTTCCTCTCCAGCCACCTTCCCACCAATTGATATACTTAGATCATTTTCACTTGAATATATTTTCCTTCATGACTTCTAGAAACTTGTTTGGGATTGAATTGTGCTCCCACTGAAGTTCATCTCCCCCTGGAAACTATGCATGGTTGGAAATAAAGTCTTCGTGGATGGAACCAAGTTAAAAATGAGGTCATCCTGGATTAAGGTGGCCCCTAAATGAATGACTCATGTCCTTATAAGAAGACAGAAATGTGAACACAGACATGCATAATGGGATAACAGCCATTTCAAGAAGGAGGCAGAGATTGTGGTTATGTTATCACAAGCTAAGGAGGGCTAAGGACCTATAGCCATCACCAAAAGCTAGAAGAGGGGCATGGAATAGATTCTCTTAGAGTCTTCAGATGGAACTGACCATTTTGATATAGAACTTCTAGCCTCCAGAAATGTGAGAAAATGAACCTTTTGTTTTAAACCACACAGTTTTTGGTAATTTGATATGGTGGCCCTAGAAAACTAATATGAAGGTATTTAATTTGATTATTACTTGACAATCTTTAAAATAAGCAATTAGATGAAGTCTTCAGTTTATTTAAAAACACTGTTTGATGTTGATTGATGTGCATTGATCCGCCAAACTTTTATTACTTTCACTCTATTACAATGTTATATTTCTTAACTTATAAGAACAAAAGTATAATTAGAACATAATTATGGCTATCATACAGAGATGGTAATAAGTCTAGAAATATTTTATTGCCTAGATATATTTATTTTTAGGTTAAAAACAACCACAGGTCTTATTTTTATTACCAGAGGTAGAATTTAGCATTTGGTGATTTTTAAAATAATTCATTGCTCTATATCTTAGTATTTTGTGACCAGATTGAATATAGATCTCTTCTGGTACAGGCAGGTCTCTCTTCTGGCAACATTCAGAATGGGCACAGCCATCTCACTGCCTACTACCCATTAGCACCTTTAGTTATTCCAATTTTGTGGTGGAGACTCACAGTTTTCCCCTAAAATCCATTCTTACATTCTTTCTCAAATAGAGGACCCTCCATAATTATCCAGAAAAAGGAGCCTTGCAGCTAAATGTGGTCATGTGACCATGCTCTAGTGAGTGAGAAATACTCAGAATTGTTGTGTGTGAAATTTAGAAAGTGTCTTTGAAGTGAGGCATTGCTTTTTCTTCTCATTCTCCTTTTCTCTCTCTTTTTAAAATCTTTTTTTCATGTTACTTTTAATATAAGAGATATGAGAGTAAATGTTCAAGGAGTTTTGAGTTATGAGGTAAGTTCATCTATGATCTCACAGTTTTGGGGGTCAGGAGCTTAGCCATGGTTTAGGATGGATCTCTGCTCAGGGTCACACAGGCTGTAAGTAAAGGTGTCAACTAGGACTGTGGTCTGCTTTTGTGCTCAAGATCTTCTAAGCCCATGTGGTTGTTGGCAAAATTCAGTTCCTAGCAATTGTAGGACTGAGACACCCAACCACTGGCAACCGCCCACCTTTCCCTGCTTTGTGCCCTTCACTACAACCTGGCAGTTTGCTTTTTTGAGGCCAAAAGGAAAATGTCTCAGCTGCTTCAAGTCTCTATTTTAGGGAAAGCCTGAAATCTCTTTTAAAGGGCTCACTTAATTAAGTCAGGCCCAGCAAGGGTAAGCTTCTTTTGACTCCTAACTTGAAATCAACTGATTAGGAACATAACTGCACCTGCAAAATCCTTTTATATTTACCATATTTTATGGGTTAGAAAATGTTACAATTCATTTCTACCCAAGAAGATTATATAGGGTGTGTAAAGTAGAGGGTAAGGTTCTTGGGGTTCATGTTAGATTTCTTCCTACCACACTGACAATTTTATGAAACCATAAATTATGAAATATCCCTGAACTGCTGAAACATGGTTTTCTTCTACACAAAAAAGAAATTTATATCTTACTTATACTGCTATTTATGTTTTGAACATTTGCGTCAAAGCTATTCTAATGAATACAGCAACGATTCTCCCACCCTTAATTATAGAGAAAAGATAAAAACACCAGACAGCTATTCACCGTTGTCTCCTCATCTTCTGGCCCTTCCTACTCTGTTCATCTTGAGTTCTTCTCTCTGTGACTTTGTTAGCTGTTTGTTGGATAACCTATCTGAGTTAGATAATATTATGTAGGACTTTTAAATTTTTACCATGACACTAATTGTTATTTTGGAATTAGCTTCATGAAAATATTTTATGATTTGTTCTGCCTTGGCTTTAAGTCATGAAAAATTGCATTTTGTCAAACATACTTGAGAAAAAAAAATTTACATTACGTTTATCCTGTCCCCCCCAATTTGTTTGTTTTTTTCTCACTTTAGTTCCCATCAGTGAAGAACAAGATCATTGGCCACAATATATGTAAAGCATGGATTTAGAATATTATTTGGGGAGAAGGTGCTTCTAGTTTATCTTTTCTTTCAAAACTTCTAGAATGATATACTATTTAATTCACAAAAATAAAATGAAAAAATAAGCATTATAGGAGATAAGATAAAGCTGAAATTTCTTAATCTCCTAAAAGTTTCTTACATACCTTCATAGGCAACATACCTTCATAAATTCATGGTGGGAAAAGATAGATCAGTCTTCCTATTTCTATTACCCCTATTGCCTCTGCTGGGATCTTCTGAAGATACTTTTCTGACTCCCTCAGTTTATCTAGAACCTTAACTGTGAACTCAGTTTTCAGGTATTTCAGGATCAGTCATTATGCACACCATCACTATGAAATCCTCATTCATGTGCTTGAGTTTTCCCAAAAGTCACAGTGTATAAACAGACATTAGATTTAATTTTAAAAGTGTAGATAAAAATATAAAGTTAAGAAAGACACACAAACTATAGGTATACACACATCATTCTGTTGCTTCTGTAGACTTCACAAGTTCCCAAATTTTGATAGCAATATTCCTAAGAAAGTACCTAGTGTATTCCATCCCATTTCCTCATAAATGAAATGTACATATACACTTCTATGGAAGGAATAAAGAAGCAAGTTGTGGGAAAATTTGAATAATTGTTCCAACCTACCCCCAACCCCTATAAAGACTACTTGAAAGGAAACATGAAACAATGCTTTTGGGAAATGATGTTTAAGATAGTAAAAAATGTTCACTTGGGGATTCAGAAACCAAGAGAAAGTTGAACAATGAATTCATGTCAGATGAGCTCTGATACAATCTAAAATAACAATCTCAGTATTAGTAAAATTTCCATCAATTTGTATTCAAAGTTTTTCTTCATCTTCAGTTATCTTACACAAATATCAAATTCAAGTCAATTTCAATTTTTCAATTAAATTTAATTTCAATTAAATTTAAATATAATTTAAAAGATGAGGCAAAGTTCAGGAAATGAAATGATATAAAAACTAGAGTACCTGGATTTTGTACTACTTTCAACTTTACATGTATTTAGGAATCCTGTAATTTTCTAATTACTCTCTTGGATCTATAAAATTAAAGGCATATAGGCATGTACTATCTGTTCAACTGTTACCTGTATATTATCCATAAATCTATTAAAGTAATGTCATCTCTGATCCATACCTTCATCAACTATATCAGCTAGGGTTCCATCCGGAAAGCAGGATAACAGTATTAGAAAATCAGGAACTTACTATATAAATTAGGTCTTATGCAATTGTTGGAGAACTGAAGAATTCAAGGGTCAGAGGGATCAGAAAAAAAAAAATCAGTAAATAGCCCCATGATAGATGAAAATACCAGAACTTGCAGAAAGCTGCTACTAGAGTGGAACCACAAGTTGGGCAAGGTAAACTTCTGGGGATGGTTGTTGGCTCTGTATTATTCCTGTCCCTCTGACTTGACAGCTAAGTATCTAGGGGATCAGCAGGGCCAGACATTGAAGAGGACAGCTGGTCATGAAGCTAAATGAGAATAAGCTGCAACTCTGCGCATGTCCCTCACTGCCTAAAATGATGATGGCATCCAAAGTGCAATGGCACTTTCTAAGGTTCACTTTACCCCCTATCTCACACAAATATCTCGTGTCCAATCCTTTCTTGGAACTATACAAGAAAGGAAAATCTTGGAAGTATCGTGTATTTAAATTGACACGATTAAAAAAAAAAATACCCACTTGCCCTGTAGCTGCCACATTTCAGGGTGAAAGCTGCCTTGATTTCAATTGGATGAATAGTGAACATTTGGAAATCAGCTTCTCTGACTCTGATTAGACAGATGAGGAAACAGAGTGCCTGGGAGGGTAAGTCAATTTCCCAAGGACACACAGAGTTAATGTTTAAACAAGTTCATTATTTTAACTGCCAATCCAAGGTCTTTCTGTTTCTAACATGACAATGATAACTTTCTTCACTTAGGAAGAGGACTCTAGATTACATTCGGTGTCATTATAAAACTGGTGGAGAAAAAGATGGTAGTAAATAAAGTATTTTGCATATCGTGTGGAGCTAACGTCTGTGTGAATTTTCCTATTAACTACTCTATTTCTAGAAGACAATGTAAAATACCCTGTTTTGTTCTGTCAAGCTTCCATTTATAATAGATCGTTACTAGAATATTCTTTTAAATCATTTTAAGGTATCTCATCATTTTATATTACCCTTGTCCATACTGTACTGTATGAATTATTAAAGATTAATGCATCTTTATTTTGAGTGACCAGCCATGCCCGATGGTTTTAACTATGAAGTCATTCTTTCCACCCCCCCAATAAGGATAAATTTACATTATAATTAACAGCCAAAGAATTCCTTTTTATGCCATATAATGATGCCTTCCTTTAGCTCTGCTATTCAGACAGTACATAATAAATCACAGGGGAAAAACCTCTATTTTTAATATTCACATTTATGTATTTAACAAATGTTATTGAATTTTTCAAGTACTTATTAGAATAGGGGAGAAATATTTGTGCACTATTATTTTATTTTGGTCTAAGAGAGTGCAGTGTTTGGCTGATGCTGGAATGTTAATAATTAGCACCTCTATTAGAAGTCAGCTCTTGGTTTTCAGCAGCATTATGCTGAGAAGCTATGTTTCCCAAGTGAATGGAGAATTATACAGTTTTATTAAAGAAGAGCCTTTCCTTTGAATACAATTTTAAGAAAATCTTCAAAGGAACAAATTTAAAGCCTCAAATCAGAGCACAGCACTAATTAGTGTGTAACAATGATTTAGGCAGAGAGCACCAGGCCTTGTTAATTTTCCAGGCCCATTCTGTAGTCTCTTTGCTGTATATTTCTTTTGATGAGTCAATTTCATCTAGGTGCAGCTTTTTATATTTTAACGACTGTCATAACACTTCTAAAGTTTTAGAAAATGGTACATACTGATGCTGAAATCTGGCAATTATCTTCTAACTCTGCATTCCAACAACTAATTTTATGGCTCGGGTTAAAATGCTTAATTCAGTTTCAAGTATTTTGCATTTATAAAATTGCTTTAAGTGGCATGTCTCTGAATAAAATAATGTAACTACCTATTTGTTTGTGTAGCCTTCATACTTAGAAATAAAAATGTGCATCAATCATTAATTATAAATCAAGTTATTTAAGATTCAAAGGTATCAAGAACATAAGTTCCCTTGATCACATTTCATCTTATAATGTCTTTTAGGAATTACAGAAGTTAA
The DNA here is from genome assembly GCF_030435805.1 of Mustela lutreola. NCBI lineage: Eukaryota > Metazoa > Chordata > Mammalia > Carnivora > Mustelidae > Mustela > Mustela lutreola. The sequence continues at coordinate 78,048,024 of NC_081290.1, forward strand.
AATATCAGCTTCATAATTTTAAAACGCTATGTACTACAAATGAGTTATCAGAATAAATTGTTTTCTTCATTTAGTAAATAGTGAGGTATTGATCTGAGAATGTCATGGGAAATTAGAAATCTGTAACACCAAAATGCCATAAACTATGATTTATGACTTCAGCAACATGAAGTAGGAATTGATTACTATTAAAGTCAATACCAAGATTCATTGACTCAGATATTCATAGTGACTCAGGCTAAATTGGGAATCAATGTTTATATCAAGAAAACATGTATCTTTCTATGGATAAAAATATGCCAATATATCCTGCCATCCTGTTATCACCTATTATGAGAATTCAATCCCTGCAGCATGATAGATATTTTACAATTTAAAAACCATCCAACATTGCCTCTAACTCTCTCGGTCTCTGCATCATTAATGATGGAGTACTAGATTATTCCAATCAAAAATTGGTATTTGTATCAAATAAAAATGAATCATAAATACAGTCCACTTCAGAATTACTGAAGGATCCAAACTACCTTGTAGTATCCTGAAGAAGACATCATCACAAAAACGACAGCACCAAGCTAGGGAGGATTATGCTCCATGAAATAAGTCAGCCAAAGAAAGACAAAAACCATATGATTTCACTCATATATTGAATTTAAGATACAAACAAATGAAAATGAGGGGGAAGGAAGAAGAGATAAACCAGAAAATAAGTTTAACTACAGGGGGTGTGGGTGGGGGATGGGTTAAATGGGTGATATGTCTTAAGGAGAGCACTTGTTATGAGCACAGGGTGTTGTATGAAAGTGATAAATCACTAATTTCTACACTTGAAACTAATATTACACTGCCTGTTAACTAACTGAAATTTAAACAAAAATTCAGAAAAAAACAGAAAACAAAAAAACAAACAAAAAAACAAAACCACAATACAAGTTCAAACAAATGTCTACCTGGTTTAGAAAAATGGTTTAGGTGAAGGACTTCATTACTAAATAAAGGAAGAAGTTGTTACTGAAGGAGTTAAGCACTGAAGACTTATAGGGCAGACATGTTAGCAAAAAAATATAATTTATACTAATTTTAACAATTTTGTAAATTTATAGTCTAAGTTACTTAACATGTTTAAAATTTTAAACAATTCTAGCCCTCTTCATAACATATCCCAACTCCTTTTTTTGTTCAATTTCTTTGCTAGTTTTTGCTAGTTTGTTTTTAGGATTCCAGTTTTTATTGTTTCCACTTTAAACTGGATCAATCTACTTGTCTTTTATGGAATGGTCATGTGACTTGTAGATAAAGCATATTTTTAAACTACTACTAGACTTGAATACTTTATAAAATATTTATTGAGCTCTTGTTATCACAAGGATTATAAATAACATACTCAGAACACATGATGACATTACATCTGGTGTATTAGAAACAAGAACAGCAGCAGCTACCACAGAGAATCAAGTGTTTAATGAGGATGCTTTGCTAACTACCAGGGATAGGAGATAGGCAGCAAGGATAGAGCCGAGTAATAAGTGTTCATGATACTCTAGTCTTTTGTCAATAGTGTACTGTTTTAAAGAAAAATGTAAAAACAAGTGCTTGCAATAAAATAATGGTGACCTACAACGTTATTCCAAAATAACGATCAGTGTGTTTTCACATATAACTGATTCTTAAACTTACATATTTAGGATCCTCAGAAAACTACTTGAATTATTTACAACGAATTCATTGTGATTGTGGTTTATTCTTGTTCATATCAAAATACAAAAAATGAATAGAACTGAAAGGGTAGGAAAAATATTAGGAAGACAGACTCTAAGTAAAATCTGTTGATTTTACTTGACCAGACAAAATAGAACCAACAGGGGTATGTGTGTGTGTGTGTGTGTGTGTGTGTGTGTGTGTGTGTGTAATCTAGAGAAAGAGAAAGAAAAAAGGACAGGGAAAGTTTAAAGAATTGGCTCCTGTGATTATGAGGCGTGGCAAGTCCAAAATTTAAGGGAGTAGGACAGTGGACTGAAGACTCACGGAAGAGCTGCAGTTCAAGTCCAAAGACAGTTTGCTGTCAGATTCCTTCTTGCTCATGGGGAAATGTCAGTCTTAATCTGTTAAAGCCTTCATCCGATTGGGTGAGGTCCACCTACGTTATGGAGGGCAATCTATTTCGCAAAGTCCACTGATTTAAATATTGCTCCTATGCAAAAAATGCTCTCACAGAAACATCTGAAATAATATTTGACTAAATATCTGGGAACCATGATCTTGCCAAGTTAACACATAAAATTAACCATAACTTCTATGCCACTTATTTATGCATTACAGAACCCAAACAAAACTCTTAACAATTTATAAAAGACACCTAATTTGCAAAAACTCATAATTATTTTATTGCTAAACACAAAGAAAGATATATTAAATATGCCAAGGAAAGAATGAAAGATAAAAGAAAACACATAAAATATCTGTGAATCAAGTGTCATTAAGTATAAATTTTATATTTTTTCAAAATTAAAATATTTACCATGAAAATGATATCGTTAAGCTATTATATAAAAATTATCATATAGAGATATAAATTTTTAAATATCTATTGACTTCATTAGCTTACATGTTGAAACAAGTTCTTGTTTTAAAAATTGTCGCTGAAATGGCCACAGTTGCCAAACTGTGGAAAGAACCAATATACCCTTCAATGGACAAATGGATAAAGAAGATATGGTCCATATATACAATGGAGTATTATGCCTCCATCAGAAAGGATGAATACCCAACTTTTGTATCAACATGGACGGGACTGAAAGAGATTATGCTCAGTGAAATAAGTCAAGCAAAGAGAGTCAATTATCATATGGTTTCACTTACTTGTGGAACATGAGGAATAACACGGAGAACATTGGGAAATGGAGAGAAGTGGGGTGGGGGAAATCGGAGGGGGAGACAAACTATAAGAGACTGTGGACTCTGAGAAAGAAACTCAGCATTTTGGAGGGGAAGGGTGTAGGGGGGTTAGGTGAGCCTGGTGGTGGGTATTAAGGAGGGCACATTTTGCATGGAGCACTGAGTGTGGTGTATAAACAATGAATTTTGGAACACCTAAAAAAATGAAATTAAATAAAATTTTAAAAAATTAAAAAATAAAAATTGTAGCTGAAATATAAGGAAATAATAATAAAAATAAAATGTATTTTATTTTCTTATTAGATTCATTTCTATTTCAATTTTTTTCCACAGAAAATTATGGCTAAATTATGAATTTAATTAATTAACATAAGCTCAATAGTAAGAAATAAAAAATAAAAGCAGAGCAGCACCAAAGTAAGTATGCCTTATGCAGAGGTAATAAAGATACCACAAAATATAAATATTTAATATCACTAGTTCTTATTTAAAAATAAACTTAAAAGGTATTAACTGATGATTTTCATGATTTTATTCTGTTTAATAAAATACAGCTTTAAATATAAAATGTTAAAGTATTTTAATTAATGTAGTTTTAATTCCATAATTAAAAATCCAACACTTGAACCAGTTTATTCTGGAAGGTGACACATGAGCTCATTATTAAGGCCAGATGTCCAAGACATAATCATTAATCCAAATATTCATAAAGAGCACCTATGAAATATCAGGTACTCCTCTAGGTACTAGAGGAGAGATGCTGAACAATGGAGATCCAGAAGCTGCTTTCAACAGAAACATAGGCAATGAACAAATAACACACAACCGCTTCATAATCACCACTGTGGCAAGTAGGAGCAAAGTGTACACTGAATGAATTAAACAGACTTAGTTTAGGGACAACTCCAAACCTTTGCATGTCCATTATGTATTCTACAGAGGATTGCAGCTCTGTGCCTTTGAAAGCCCCGTCTAATGTCTTATTGTGCTGGAAGGGAAAAGAGATTGTTCTAGGTTCTTCCAGGGGCCAGAAAACTAGAGTAGTTGTGTTGTCAGGATAAGCTATAGATTGGTAAAAACACAAATCCATATAACATTCGTTTTTTATGGTAAAACTAGAGGCCAAAGATAGGAATAAGAAAACCCACTTTTAGGGATTGCTCTCACAATAAGTAAGATTATACTGGAGTAAAGAATATGAGAAGGAACAAAGCAGTGTTAGTTATTTTCTTCCTAATATAAAATGTGAATAACATTTTTGTGCAGCATATAGGCACATTTGTACAAAACACTCTGATAAATATTAGAATGCTTGTGTTTGCAAATACTGCATCTGAAATAAAGACAACACAATGAAATTATGAAACTGAAATTCAAGTCTTTTTCTGATCAATTCATTTGCCTTTAGCTGTTAAAGCTTCTTTCCTAGACATGAAACTAAGCAAGTTATTTAACTTATATTGCAGTTTATCAAAAATTAGCTCAAGATTCCATGGAATGTCATTTAATCTCTAGAAGATTTCTCAGAATCCAATTTTATTAATCAGTGTAATAAAGAACAATCTCTCAAGCAAAGAGTAGAGCAAAGCAAAGCAATACAAAACAACAACTTCCATTTGATAAATAATAAATGGATAACAAAAGATAAATGTATGGATGGATAGGTTGGTGTATAAGTGAGTGGGTGGAAATGCTTATGATTTTCATTCATTAAAAATGAGGTACTGCTGGGGCGCCTGGGTGCTCAGTTGGTAAGTGTCTGCCTTCGGCTCAAGTCATGATCCCAGGGTCCTAGGAGGGAGTCCCACATGGGGCTCCGTGCTCAGCAGGAAGCCTGCTTCTCCTTCTCCCATTCCCCATGCTTATGTTCCCTCTTTCACTGTCTCCCACTCTCTGTCAAATAAATAAATAATATAAAATAAAAAGTGAGATACTGAGCTATCCTTGTTCCCTACATTTTACCTGATAGTCCCTTAAACTATTTCTACTGCTTTGTCATCTCATAGCTCATCACTTCCCATTATACATTCTTAAAGTTCTGCTGCCTTATTTCTCTTTCACCGGACAGTGAATGATATCCTATTCATGTTCTTTTCTATCCTTAAGAAAGGAAAAGAGGACAAAACAAAACAACAACCTAAGGTCTGCATGTGGGAAAATCAAGTTAGAAGGATCATAGCACAGCAAGTTGGAGATGTTCCTGTGAGCTCCCAATTTAGAATATTTGGGAACACTAGGTTATTTTTAACTCATTCTCACTCAATCTTTGAATTAAAATCTTTGAAGTAAAAAGTACCCTTCAATTACTGCAAAAGCTGCATTTTACTTCAGCTGTGGGCTATCTATTTTTTGCACAAGGGTAGTGGCTCTTACCATAGGAATTCCAAAAACACTTCAAGGGAGTGTTTACTAGTAAAAGTCATGGGGGTGGGGAGTGCTATCCTGTTGTCCATTGATGCTACATTCTGTGAATGGAAACTTTCATAATTTCTACTTCAGGACCAGAATTCCAAAAGTACAGCATGAAGCAATGGATAATAATGTGATTTAACTCTGGGTGGTTATTACTAAATGAAACTACTGGTAAAATAAATGTTATTATCCAGGGTGAAGAAAAAAGAACATTGTGAGTCTGAAATGATAGAACAAATCAGAACTGGAGCCACAGTGCTCTTTCCATTATGTTTGCGAAACTATATTGAATATTATAAATAGTACTGGCTCCTGCACAGAAGTCTGTAGCCTTGCTAGTAAATCTGCCCCCTTTTTAATTCAAATTAACAAAATTGGAGACTTAGGGATAAGTAATGGTGCATTTACGCTAATATATGTCAGAAAATGTGTAGGATAACATGATGTGTCAATGGAACATACAAATCCATAAGTAACCTCATTTTATTTCTTGGAGAACACTTGGCAGGGCAGAGAAAACTTTCGATATGTTTTGAAAGTAGAGGAACAAGAATTGAGTGAAGCAGTTGTCCCTCCCACCCAAGTTTTTGAGTTGCAAGAATCCTTGGAGAAAAGCTCTCTAAAATCCAATATAAATTTAAACTCTAAACTATAGCACAATATGTCATTGTAAATTATTTAAAACTTCGAGTGAATTTAGTGCAGTGTGCATTCACATCCATCTTTATAAATAACATGTTTTTTCTTCATGTACTGAATTATAAAAGCCATAACCAGTTCATCATGAACAACCCCGTCCTTCTTTCTGACAGATTATTCAGCTACACTATTTTGGAAAGATCAACTTACATATCACCCAGAAATATTCAGGCCCTGGAGATAATATTAGTGAGAAAACTTTCCATTAGCAAATCTTGCCCACTCGGTTGCAGACATTCTACTCTCAACATGTAAAAACTTGTTTACATCAGAATATATTCTCATCTTTCCTAAAACAATACTTCTTCCTCAGTTTTCCAAAGCATTCAGATTGTTGACCTGGAAATGCTCCTCACCATAAGATTCTTAGACAGTAAAGTAATTCTATATTTGGATCCTGGCCATGCTTCTAGGGTTTCCATTAATTAGGTTGTATGATTAGTTTAGGACTAGCCTATGGAAAAAACACAAGCCTAGAAAATTGTCTTGATTTTAAACTTTTTTCAATGGGCCCTCGTTCTGAAAAGTTGTTGTTTTGTAGAGAAAATAAATACTTTAACCTGTTGTCTGATGTGTGAACTTTGAATGTTAGCCAGGCACTAAAGCACATAACGAAGCAAATGACCTTTTCATTCTTCAGTGATAGCCGCATGTGATCCCAGATCTCCAGGAAGCATGTTTGGTACACAGGGTTGTACCTAATCATCTTGCTTACCACGTGTCAGCATGTGACCGGTTTGGGCAAAGCAGCAAACCCCCCTTTTTAATCTAATCAACTAATCAGTGAACCGTTGATCTATGTTGCAAAGTGATTCATATAGTAAAACTGTGATGAGTTCAGTAAAATGGAAATTCTTACGGATATCAATTATGTGGCACCTCACTTACATGGCTGCATTTGTATGAATCACTTAGATGACGTTGATAATGCATATGACCTGTGCATTTTCAGCCTTCCTAATTATTCCTGGAAGACACTTCCTATTAAAATTATGATCATACAATCATTATAGTTGTATACTTTATAGTGTTTCCTGTTTTTCTCAAGGCAGACTTACTGAGTGATTTGTTGTCATTGTTTAAGTGTTTGTTAAATTTTTCAACATTTAAAATATGACATATAACAAACTTTCACTTTACAAAGAAACATTTTTCCTTCAAACTTCTAAACTTAAGTTCCTGCAATTTTAAAACACTGTAGCAGTGTATACTTAAGATAATGGTAATATAGCTTATATCACTGGTTATGATTATGTTTGATTGAATGATTCAGGCTAATCATTTTTCTAAATTAAAACTGAAACATGTAATCTAAGATCAATAAGTATAATTCAAATTTAATTTTGTGGTCACTGACTTACATTCAAGCCCTGCCTATAGTGTTAAATTATAAAGTTATCTAATGGAGCCTTCCAGACAGACATTAACTGTATTAAATATATATTTTATGTGCCTATCACTTCTTTCATAATGAAAACTCCAGTGTAAGTAGACAATTCTTATTATTGCTAAGAAATGAAAATTTATATCATAGCATGGCAAATGATTACTCAAAGCATTTACTCTTTGGACTATTTCCTAGTGACACATATTCTATACTTTCATTTGACATGGTGTTTATTTGTATGGTATATAGGAACAATTTGATAACAATTAGGGATTTGTTACAGAGTAAATCTTTCCTGAAACATTATATATTGTAAAGTTATAACAATAGCAGAAGAACCTAGTAGGAAATCCCCTTATAGAATCCTGTAACCAAAGAAAAACCTCCTGCATATTATATAAAATCTATAGAAGATATAATTCTGTGCATATATGATATTCTCCCACACTGAGGATGATGCTTTCTGTTTCTCTGGTATCTAGTAGTCTATATATGCTCTTAAATCTATTTCTATTTGTACTCATAAAAGCAGTATTTGGCAGCTGGAGAGACATTATTTATCTTTTCCACATTGGCGGGGGGGGGTGGATTAAGATAATAAAGGGTCATGCTCCAGGTCACAGAATGAGTAAGTCATGAAGCTGGAGTAGAACATAGGCCACCAGACTCCTGTAAGAAGACTTTTATAGCAAAGACTGCCGGACTCCCGATGCTCATGCAGAGAAAACCACTAAACCTGCTGGAAGTGAACATTCCTTGCACTTTGGTATTAACCATTGACACCCACCTTGTGATTTGCCCATTTAAGGAGATTATTTCTGGTTAAGACTAGTAGCGACTGTGGGGTAACACAGCCATCTTTAGGATAGAATGCTTCTGCATGAGACTCTACAAGACTCAAAATACCAATCTGAAAAGTGTTAATACCTACAGAACAGTTGCACAAACACACACGCATACACATCATTCATTCGTTAAGCCGAAGTTTAAACAGAAAAAAAATTCATTTTCCCCTTTGATGGAATAAATAAAGAAGCTGTATCATCGCATAAATAAATTGCCCAGAATAGACCTGAAGTGGGGGGGAAAAAAATCAGAAGTAAAATAATCAGCTAGACAAAGACATTAACTGTATGCAGGAAAGGACTCAACTCTTATTCCTCACGTTTAGTGTTTCAAAGACCTCGTCTCTCTTCCCTTTGTTTCCTTTTTTAAGAAGAATTATACAAGCAATACTTTCTTTTTTTTTTAATATAATTTTTTATTTTTTATAAACATATATTTTTATCCCCAGGGGTACAGGTCTGTGAATCACCAGGTTTACACACTTCACAGCACACTTTCTTACTCTTTGCTTTTCCTGTTCACCTTTGAAACGTTTGATTGGTTTTCTCTTGTCAAAGTTACCTCAGATTTTCTTTGCTCTATTCCCCCAGTTTCTCAGAATTGGACTCTTCCTGTCCCTGAATCTTGTACTGATCTACTCCCTTTTACCACTAGCCTCCTTCCCTAAACTATGATGAAGGGAATGAGAGAGCCTGAGAGAATCGATGTACAAGTTATCCCTCGTACAACTAAGAAATTCCAATACCACCATATGCAGAATCATGCTGTAACAAAAGCTTTAATCATGAGTATTAAATGATGAGACAAGGTGGTTCTATCCCCAGCAGGAAAATTCTCAAGTTAGAAAAATAGTAATAAAACTGAGCAGCCTCATAGACAGTAGATTTATGCTTTATAGCTGTTAAAGCCCCACACTTAACCAGCCGGTGGGGCAGAATCATTCCCATGGATCATAAATCACTGGCTTTTGTACAGTACTCGGTGCTCACCTTCATGTTACTACTAAGACAAATGCTACCTTGTAGTTCCAGGAAATTTGCATTATGTGGTAGAATTATACGAATTGCCAATCCAGTTCTCCGGAGTGCCTACAGATTGTCATAAAATAACAAAAGCAATACTATATTATAGAATTGCTGCTCACAGCACTACTCTTGATGGTGAGCCAAAGTACTGGAGAGCTTTAGAGTTAGGTCCTAAAAACACATTTGAGCAAGATACGGCTATTTGAAAAGCTTGTGTTCATTTTTCTACAGAACAAATGAAGCATAAAATCTGTGGAAACAATATCAAGCAGAATGTTTCCACCTAGTTCCCAGCAATTTCTAATAGCCAGGCCCACAGAAAAATCACCAAAGCTATAAGAGACAATTGACTTTAGAAAATAAATTATTATCAAATCTTTTCTCAATGGAAAAAAAATGTAGAACTATACCCTGTTCATTACAGATACCAGCAACCCAAAATAAGTGTGGTAAATGCTGGAAGTGAGGAACGGAACCTCAACCTCCCTTCCAGTTTGCTACAGCATTCATTCAAGGACTGTCTTATGAGAATCAGTCACTACCCCCGTGTTGCCCCAAGAACCCATTGTATAGTTAATATGGTTCCACAAAAGACACTAGCATTTTTGTGCTGACACATGTAAGCAGATCATTTTATAGGAAATGTAATAGTAGGAAATAAATTAAAACTATCAGTAGTTATTTAAAAATATTGCTAGTAAATAGACACTGTATTTTCATTAGAGTTAGCACTAATGGGATAAGGCTAAAACTATTAAGAAATAGAAGAAACTATTGACCATTTAGATTTAAAGTAGACATATATAATATTTTAATAGATTTTTATATTCAGAAAGAATTATGTAGGAAACAGTATGTCAAATACCTCTAAATCTGAGGGAAGAAAATCTCATTTTTCATATAGTCTTTGATTAATATTTATAATTTTGATCATTTGAAAATAGATTTGAAGCATTTTTTGCCTGTCAAGTACTTAAAGAAAAACATGTTAAGGCAAAATATAAAAGAGATCCCATGTGTTCCAATGTAGGATGATGCCCAGGCATACATATGTTCACTTCTTTCTTCTAAAATTTCATTGGAACAGGAGCAGCATAATCAAAATGGAGTAGATATAACCCTGATATAACCACAATAACCTTGAGGTAAGGGCATCTATAGGTGTTGAGAATGGTGTGACAAAGAAGCATGTGACAGGGTATGAGAGGAGAAGATCATGGTTCTCTCTCTCTCTCTCTTTTTAAGATTTTATTGTTTGTTTGGTTTTTTTGCTTGTTTGAGAAAGAGAAAGAGAAAAGGAGCAGGGGAAGGAGCAGAGAGAGAAGCAGCACACTCGTAGCTGAGCAGGGAGCCAGATGTGGAGCTCTATCCTGGGACTCCAGGATCATGACCTAAGCTGAAGCCAGATGTGGGGCTCCATCCTGAGACTCCAGGATCATGACCTAAGCTGAAGGAAGGTGCTCAACTGACTGAGCTCACCCAGCATCCCCAGATTATGCTTCTCAACACTGAAAGGCCTTCTTTGTGCAGTTTCAGGAAGGCCCCAGATTTGGATGGTGTGTCTGAGGGTGGGGATGAGATGTAGGACTATAATCAAAGTATCATATTTGGAACAACAGGGATAAATAACTCATGTCCCCATCTTCACCACACATTCAGAGAGAAGAGCAGAAGCGTCACTTCTTCCCAAAGTAAAAACAAATTCTGCGCTCTAACACGTTGCCTAGAACTTGGCTAACACTTTCAGTGAGAGCACTGGAGCAGGAGATAAATAAAACCTCTCTGAGCATAGTACACATGTTGGTGACAAGAATTTGGGCACTAAAGTGAATCTTGTCTGCTAAAATCCCTCACTTATGTAGAAAGTACTCACACTCCATGCAGAGGAATATGGAAGAGAAGCAAATCTACCCAAAAGAGAAGAAATGCCTCCCAACTGTCTATACTAACCCATCTTCTCATTCACTCACAAATATAAACCAACAACAAGGATCACCAAACAACTGAAGAGAGAAAAGGAATAAAAATACAACAAAAGACCAAAATTAATTGTGGATGAAACAATGATAATTCAGGGAATAATAATAATTGAAGAAAATTCTGCTCAATATTTTCAGATTAGGGAAAACAGTGCATCCAAAATATAAGAAAAGAGAGCTACCAAGAAAATAAAAAGAATATTCAAAAAGGTAAAATTCTTGGTAATTAAAATATAATGGTAGCAAAAATAATAAAAATAAAACACTGAAGAAATCTCCCAGGTCAGGAAGCCAAAAATACAAAGGTATAGAAGGAATGAAAGAAAAGATAAGGGAAAAGAGTTTAAATGCAAAAAGCAAAATATGGTCTCCCAGAAAGTAAATAAATAGAAATAAAATGAATATACGGGGGGGGGGGGAATATATAGAATGGGAGGAATTGCTCATAAATATAATAAGAGAAAATGCCCCAAGCCTGCAAATAAAAGATTTTTGACCTGAAACCACCCTCCAATTGTCCAGCAGAGAAAAGCAAAAAAAGCAAAAGGTTAAAGAGTACATATAAATGAAATCTGTTCTTTTTAGACCACGTAGCCATAGGACTATGAGGAAAGCATCTAAAAATAATAATAATAATGGTACATGAAACAGTGTATGATAACATTTGTGACCAATGAAAGGTAAATGCTTCTTGTGTCAGTAAAAGGGCAGAAAAGGATTTGTTCCATAAATCTTTAAATGCCTTCTATGTTAGGCATCTTTCTAAATGCTTGAACTACCACTATGCATAAAATACAAATATCAGTTTCCTCATGACACCTTGACACTTGTGTTCTAAGTGATGAAAGAACATGAACAAAAAAAATAAGTGATTCAAGGTAATAAATGCAATCAAGAAAATAAATCTGTCTAGGAGGATAAGGATTGATGAGGGTACAGTCATTAGGGATGAACAGAGTTTATAATTTCAGAACTGGAAAACTTAGGAAAAAAAAAATCTGCTGAGCAAAATCATTGCTCCAAGTATGAAGCAAGTTAAACGTGGCGTGATGTTGAATTGTCAGAGGTCCAAAGTTCACCTCCTGATCAACAAATGTACATTTATAGACCAGGAAAACATAGAAGTAATTCCGGAAGGAAAAAAAAAATACTTTTTTTCTGGTAGCAGTGATATTACTGTTTGATATTGGAAAATCAGAGTTCTCTTATCTATAAAGGAGGATTTATATATATCAAGTGTGGTCCATCTAAAAGCTCTGTAATATTGTTAAAAACTCAAGTTTAAAAAGCCTTCTGTTAACCATATAAACACATTTAAAATATGGCTATCTGCATATAGACATGTGCATTAGAACACCATTTATAATTACAGAAAAACTTGAAAAAATACACACTCCCATTACAGTGGATTGTTTAAAAACAACATTGTTTCCAGCTAATGACATAGTTTAAGCAGTCTTACAAAGAATAAGGAATGCATTCTATGTCATATTTTTAAACAAAACAAAAATCAAGTTAAAAGGTAGTATTACTTTCTTATACTGGAAATACAGAACACTATTAAGAGTAGTTCAAGAGAAGGTTATATACTGTGTAAATTTTGCATGGCTTATTTATTTTTTTTTACCATGTGAATTGTTAGTTTTAAGACATTCCTAAATAATCAAAAAATGAAATTATATGTACTAAAATGAAAAGCATCCATGGTACCTTAAATTTTTTCTAAAAGTTTCATAAAATTATGAGAGATTGATTTCCGTTCTAGGAAATGACAAAGGAAAGCCATGCAGTTTATACACACAAAAGCAGAAATATTTTTAAAGATGTGTACAGATATTGGTACAAAACTGTTGGTTGCAAATAAAATCCTCTGAGGAAGAATATCAAATCAGGATTGGGGAAAAGAGAAAGATGTATGAAAAAGAATATTAGCTTTCTATCTTATTTCTGTACTTTTAACTGTTATTTAATGAAAGCATATTATTTCTATAAAATAATAGTAAGTGAAGACTATTTGGGTATGCTTATACATGCGTGAGCAACTGGAATATAGATATATGTGTATACACACACACACACACACATATATATATATATATGCATGTATATCTAATTATATATAGATACATTTGACATTTTAAGAATATTTAAGTCTGTAGGGGTGCCTGGGTGGCTCAGTGGGTTAAAGCCTCTGCCTTTGGCTCAGGTCATGATCCCAGGGTCCTGGGATAGAGCCCCGCATCGGGCTCTCTGCTCAGCAGGGATCTTGCTTCCCTTCCTCTCTCTCTCTGCCTGCCTCTCTGTCTACTTGAAATCTCTGTCTGTCAAATAAATAAATAAAATCTTAAAAAAAAAGAATATTTAAGTCTGTAGTAAGCAGTTAAGCATATTTAAATTTTACCACTTAATTTATAGTAAATCTGTGTTTGATCCATTTATGAGGAGGATATATTGCACAAAAAATACTTTAACAGAAATATCTAGGGGTAATAGAAATATAGTTAGCCATCTCCAAATAAAGTATGTAAAAATATTTTGACCCCTTGTTTGAAAAACCCAGTATCTATCAGTAATAATTTGAGAAATTTTCACATATTTGCATTAGTGTTCTTCGCTGCAGGTTATAGCACCATAGATTATTACAGTTGAAGAATGCTATATTTTTAATTTTTTATCTTAGTACTGGTCTGTTTGGCCTACAATGTCATCTCTAGAATATAAGGTCAGATGCTGAGAATCAACTGAAATTTTTAAAAAATGAAATACGTATGCAAAAATATTTGAGAAAGAAAAGGTACTGATCCATTGGTCTCCAAAACTGAAGCCACATATTGAGAAGGGCAGTCACTGTACCAAGTAATGACCTTCCTTCCTTCCCAATGCTAAATGATGATGAATACATTTTTGGTTATTTGAGTCACTGTATTTTGGACCCCTTTCATAGAGTAGATAATTTGGCATTTTCACTAGTAGTTCCCTAAACAAAGGCATACTTGTCAGTGTTGTCTGAAAAGAGAAGAGGGATGGGCTATTCTCTGAACTAAGGCCTAAATTTGTATTAATCAGAAATAAAGAGGTATTTTATACTAAGATTTTAACTCTCTTTTTGAAAAGCAATGTACATATCAACTGAAAAGTTGGATTCCTCTTTGTTCTTGGTTTCAATAAATTCTTTAAAAACTTTTACACAAACTTAATGCAATTCTTTTATTTCAAACTAATTGCTTTTGAAATCTAGAAAGCACAACTCTGACACAATAAACTTGAAAAATTAGCTACTGGTCATGCATGGGCTCCAAAGAATTGCATATTTTTCTCAGGTTCTTTCATAATGATATTTAAAATTAATATAATTTATTAATCTCTATACACAATTCAGTGCACTTCCTTATTCACTTTAATGACAAATATGACATTAGCTAAAATTGTGAAATTTTATTAATCTACCGTTGTTCATGATGTATACAGATTCAAAGAAATCTCCTTACAACAGAAATAGAAATCACTTTAAATTGCTTGGATAATGGCAGTAAAATTTTCCATTTAAAAATGTTCAGTTGATGATTAATGTACCATTCCACATTCTGAGGTTCATTTTGAATTTTCTACCTTCTGTGTCTGAGCAAAAATTGAATGACAAAATTATCTAACTTACATGTAATTTCACTAAAATATTTTTTACTGTGTAAACTTCAGGCCCAATGTCTACAGACACATGCTAGAAAAATTGGTAATTTGCAAATGTAAACCAAAATAGAGTCTACACAATCAAAACAATTAGTGCCAATAGATGACCAATTGAATAAGACAACCAAAAAGTGGTATGTCTTCAAAGACCTAACACCTAACCAGTGATAGATGGTGGGGATAAGCTAAGATCTCAGACTTCAGGAAGCCATCTCAGTAGGGCCCATAGCCACCTTGCACTTGGTAGACACCATCATCTCTTACCTAACTAGTTCAGCAGCAATCTAACTGATCCTCTTCATTTTTGCCCACTTAAAGCTGTAATAGCATTTCTACCTATCAAGGAAAATGATTCTTGAAAGGCAGAATCCAATCTTTTTAAAGCATAAAGTCAAAATCTTCCTAAGACTTCTCATTGCCAAATAAGATCCTATCTCTGTAGGCCAGTTCAAAAGTTCCCATTTGATGAGACCCTGTCCATCATTTCTGACCTCACCCCACTCAATAATGCCCCACCAGAATGTTTCTCATTCTTCCAAATATGCCAACCTCATTCCTTTTTAAGAGCTTCTTATATTTGCTGATCTGCTCCATTCTAGATTTCACATGATAACTCCCTTTCTATATATATATATATATATATATATATATGCACATATATATAGAACAGATATTATAGAATATGACATATATATGGATAGAATTAGAATATATATTCTAATAAATTTATATTATTAGAATATTTATTATAATATGTAATATATAATGATTCTTATATATATATAGAATACATATGTATTCTATATATATAATTCCAATGTCATTCATCATGTTGACTGTCTTATATTAAGTAATTCCAGCTACACCATTCCCAATACTTTCTCTATCATATTATGGGTTTTATCTTCTAATTTAATACTTACATGTATCTGAATTATGTGATGATTTTTCTATGACTATTGTCCATCTGCTTTCTCTAAGGAAGGGTCTCCCTTATTATCACTGACATAATTCACTGAAAGGAAAAAAGTAGGCACACATGCTTAATGAATGTCATCTCTGGTTTCTCTGTATCTCCATCTGGAACTCCTGTTAGACCAACAAATACTGGAACTGATGGATATTTTCATTCTACCTCTTAACTTGTCATTTATAGTTCTTATCTATCTGTCTTTAATTCTGTATGCTAGGAAAATTTCTTAGATATCTTTCAATACACAAATTTGACCTTAATTAGGGTCCTTTTTCCTATTTAACTTAATAATTATTTTGTTAAGGGGAGGAAGATTATTTTTATTTTTTAAAGAACAAGCATGATAGACTACCATATTCTTTTCCAGCTTATCTATCTAGTAAGCACTAGTTAGAAGTCAGGAACAGGCTGTTGTCTGTTGTGGTACCTTACAGCAGACCACCTGCCATACCATATGCCCTAGCAGCATAAAGGTTGCCAGGGAATAGGATTTGGCTTGCTGACCCTCCCATTCTCACCTTGATTTTTCCTTCGTTCTCCTGATCCTCTTTCTCTATTTCCATGCCATCTTCACTGCCCACTTATGCTGATCCTGGTGATTGGAGTTGCCACATGACCTAGTACTTCTTGGCCCTTGACCTCAGCTCTACTGCAGGTATCTTTTTTTATCCCCTTGACTTGGAACCATTTAAAGAACTCTTAGGTAAGCTGGCTAAAGAAACACCTCTTCTCTCTATTTTTCCATATTGTCAACTCCTGTCCAGGTATGGTAGAAGATGCAAAGACCTCACTATTGATGTGCCTTCAAAGAGCTTGCAGTATAGTGGGGACATGAGCCACGTGCTTGACCATCATTGCAAAATCAAGAGAGTTTTGTGTGACAGGGGAGGTATAAGTAAGGGCTATAAGAAAACATATAAGCAACTCATGTTAATTCCCCTTCAGAAAAAATCTGGTTATGAATAAATTTAAAAAATAAAAGAATAGGCATGATTTCTTTTTCACAGCATCCATTCCTATTTAATGCATAGATACCATTTTGACTATTTAAATCTTTATGAACTTTATAATAAGGTTATTACATTACTATTAAACAATTTTCTGCCTGCTTTGTTAGTACTATTTCTTTGGATACCAGATTCTGCTGTTGCATTTAGTGTCTCCCAAATGTTTGCTGATTATTATTTCTTTTAATGGCTATATTGGTTTATTCAATTTTTAGTACAATTATCATTAATTCACTTAAATAGTTTAAGTTGCATGAAATAGATCAATAGCAAACAGCTTAGAAGTTAAAGATTTGGAGAGACATATTTTCAAGAAAGCATTCCATATTTTTAGTGAAATAAGTGAATAAACAGCCTCTTTATTATATGAGAAGAAATATAAAACAGTTTTAAAAAAATACTCAGTTTAAAATGGATAATTTATGGTTGTCCTAATCATTTCATATAATATGGTTGATATGCTTGCTACATGAAGACTGTGGAATCGATGTTTGATAAGAAAAAAAAAACTTTATAAGAGAGAACATCTGATCTATTCATTATGTTCCTGTCCATGAAATTAGCAGATATAAAAGTAATTTTTTGTTTATGATGTACTCTATTCCAAGAACATTGCACAGCAAAAACAAAAAAATTAACTTGTCATGTTCCTCTATTATTTTACTTTACACTTCATTTGTTTCTGTTACATAGCCTTGTACTTTATTATTACTCATTGTTACTAACAGGCACATTCGATTTGGTTCCAATAGAAGTCTCTGTCATCCGTTAAACTATGAAACTAATGACTGTAACATGTAACAGGTTTAATTACCTGTATTGATTCTAAAGTGTTTACTCCTTGTTTGATCCTTAAAAATAATCCAGTTAACTCTATTTATAATTTATTGACGAGTTAATCGAGTTAATCTTACAAAAGGAAATCTTTCAATGTCTACAGGTGATCTGTTTAATATCATTCATGTTACTTTGTACTTGCAATGCACATAACATTATTTCACATTTAAAGCAGTATTCAACTTTATTTCCTTCTATTGACCTTTGGCATTCGTATAACTGTGAATAATAAAATATTAGCTGAGTATCTTATTAAACCTCTTTAATATGTATGTAACTATTTCTACAATAATCAATTAAAGGGTATTATCAATTATTCTCTCCATCTCTCTATCTCTCTTTTTCTCTGTCTCTCTCTCTCTTTCTCTCTTTCTCTCACACATACACACACACCCCTAAGTATAAAGGTATGACTTTGCTACTTTTCCATTCCTCAGTGTATTTGGTTTAATCATCTGAATATTCCAGAAGAAATTCTGATTAGATCCTACTAGACTTACTATCTTTAGTACTACACCTGAAAAAGCAGTTTGGTTTTACTTTGTAGATAGTGTGAATTTCATAACTAATAAGTCTTTACTTAATGAATTAATGAATTGACTGCTTGAAAATTGATAATCTGTGGCCCACCTAAATCAGGTTAAGCATCTTAATGTCATTCCCGAGCTCAATTTAAAACCATACTTGTTTTTTCTTTCATCTTTTAGTTGATATAACTCTACATAGTTATGCTTTAGATCAGTGGAATATAGATAAACATACTAAATTAAGTCTCTAAACACACACACACACACACACATCCTTGGTACTTTTCCCTTCTTTCCATGTTCACTATCAGGATCCTATTCTGGGTTGCCATTATGTCTTCTGGGTTTTTGCCACAACCTCAAACATCCTGAGCAATCTCTCTATCTGTACTTGCTTATTTCTCATACCAGTAAAATTGGGCCCCTGCTTCAATCTCTTTAGGGGATCCTCCCAAAACCTAGTGCTCTCTTCTCTACTGGAAAACTGCATCATCTAATCTTTTTAACCTCTTCAACTTTATCTAGTGTCATTCTTCCCCTCTTTTTCAATGTTTACCCTGCAGCCCCACTGATCGTCTTCCTCTTTTTTTCCAAGCTCTTTGTCTCTCTCTCTCTCTGCCTTCCCTCCTTAGCCATATTCACAGCTTTCATATATGCTCTTCCCTGACATTTCTTCTGGCTACTCATTCCACCAACCCTTTCTCAAAATAAATGTAACTTCCTTGAAAATGCCTTTCCTGACTCTATATGAAATTAGACTTATTACTGTAATCTTATAATACTTTTAGTTTTATTTCAGAGCAGATAATTTGTAATTTTGTAATTATGCATTTGTTAATGATTATTTGTCTTTTTTTTTCTCATTAATTTGCAAGCTTCCTGAGGTCAGGGGGATATATATTTAATGAAATCGTTGACTATAAGGGCTTGCGTAGATCTTCTGTCATATAGACACAATGAGTACTTGATTCTAAATGAACAAGTTTTTCTCTTCAAAATGAAATAAGGATATAATATAAATATGAATACAAATATTTTAGGGGCCCATATGTCTGTAGGGATTGTTTATATATGTATTTGTGTATATATATATATTTTATAAATATTTTATTTTATATACATTTTATTACATATGATATATATCATATATTATATATTTGTGTATATATATTTAAATACATATCATATTTTAAAAATCTTTGCATTAACTTTGAGCAAATAGTCCAATAATTCTGATAGTAAGCCTGTGTCTCTATAGATGCTTTTAAATATTCACCCCAAAACTTAAAATATGTAATGTTTTTATGGACAAAATAGTATTGTGCTTTTTATGCCTTGAATCTAAATTAAATTAGACAATTGTCTCTGATTTGTCTAGAAAACAAACTGAAAAAATAATGTATTTCATTGTTTTCCAAGTTTT
This sequence comes from Mustela lutreola, assembly GCF_030435805.1. NCBI lineage: Eukaryota > Metazoa > Chordata > Mammalia > Carnivora > Mustelidae > Mustela > Mustela lutreola. Next base: position 78,067,721 of record NC_081290.1, read on the forward strand.
CCTTATACTGAGATAAATTTTTAAACATCATTTTAAATGATGTTCAATTAGAAAACTGAGTGCGCAGAAAAAGGATACCTTTTTTTTTTCTTAAGAATAAAAGCGTATTTGTTTTTCCTGTCAATTTTGTAATGAAAATAAAAATCCTTGGAAAATAATGCATATTTTATTTATCATATTGACTGGTCCCATACTTACTATATATACAAGTGGAGTAAAATATGTCTTGTTAATCTTTATTATTCACGTAAACACATTAAAATTAGGTGTGATGATGTCATTTCAAGTTTTGTCAAAAACACAGTGTCCCTTTGGGTCTATTGCTTTGTTTTCTAACCTGGGAAATCCAGAAATGTATAATTCAAAATATTAGTATTGTATCATTATTACCTAAATTGTTAGCAACTAGTAACTGGCAATATGTCATAGTTATCAAAAACCCCTGATTCCAAAGCTGATCAGTTACTAAGTAATACTAAACAAATTTCTCCACTCTGGGGCCTATAGAAAACGGAGTTATTCATATACAGTCATGGAAATCCAACAGGCTAATATCCCTTTCATTAGCATAGTTACCTGACTCATTATACCTCAGACTCCGATTTAAAACAATCATTATGGATTCCCACCACTGCCCATTTCAGACTTTAGATTTTGCTATATGTGATCAGTAAGTCTGAGACACTATACATGTATGTAAAAACAAAATTCAGTTAAAATTTTAAAAAATAATCGAATAACATTCTTAAATTTGCATATGCATTCTGAAGAGGATGTAAAATATATATATATATATATATAAAACAAATATGAGATTTTCTTGAGAGTAAGTAAACTTTTTCCTCTAATAACTCCCCAGCATGTTCAGGGTTCAGCAAGTTCTCCACTGATGTAGTTGATAGTTATTTGTTTCTTGACTTTTACTATGTAATATATTCATGATTCCTCATAGCATGTCAGCATGGCAGATCTTTTAAAATCTGCTGCTCAGATTAGATTGTCTTTGAGATAATCTCTGAATCAGTCAGTCACTAAGTATAAAAATATAGTTTTAATATTTATTTAGTATGAGTGCTGATTAGAGATGATAAATAATTCTTATCCTTTATCTAAAAAAACTTGTAGTCAGAGTACTGAAGGAACAGTAGTGCTTAGAGATCACAGAATTATCTTGAAATTGCAACCATATGCATAAAATGAATATTCAAGGATTCTCTTAAGTGTATTGTGTAAGACAATAATTATCAATGTAATCCTTTATCAAGGTAGTAAATATTTTATGTATAATAAAACATATGTACAACAATAAACCAAACATTTTTCTTCTAGTTTTTCAGAATATGTTAATTTTTTAATTAAAATGTAAAAAATTTCAGGGATGCTTTTGTCCAAAAATATGTACAAAAACTCAAGAAAAGAAGTTATTTAATCAGCAGTTGGTAATAATTTTACTTTTACTTTTCTAGGAAATATTCATAGTTAAATGAGCAGAACAGCAGCTTATCACACAAAATGTATTATCTAACAATTTTGTATGACAACATTAATTTCACACATCTAGTTACTAATTTGTATTTTTTTAACACAATTTTAGGTATTTGATTTAATTTACATTATTTTTTCATATACTTTTAAATTAAAAGCTCAGAATTCTAACAGTTATCAGACAGTGGTAAGTATACTTACTTTCATTTTGAATAGCTCCAAGGAACAACATATATCCCTAAAACTTACATATTATTAGGATTAAACTATTGAAAATACTAATGTTTCATTACCAAATATAAGAGAATAATATTGAGTTTACCATGTTTAAATAAATGCTGCAGCCCACAATTTTGTGAAAACACCTTTCAATACAGAGTTAAACACATTGGCAATAAAATATTAAACTTTCAAATTTTGCATGAATAACAAGGGATCACCAAAATAGAAGTCCCTATAATATTCTTGATTAATACTGACTTATATTCTTAGAAATGGCATCCTTAAATGATCCAAAACATTATTCAATATATTTCAATGTTCAGAAGTCTTTGAACTATGTCTCATCTTGGTCATTCATATTCATTCAGTTAGCTGACATTTTATGAGATCTCACTACGTTTCAGGTACTGTCTGGGTGCTGGGGAAATTTGGGCAACAGGAGAGAATAATAATGCCCTCTTTACCAAAGAGGAGACAGGAAATGAGCAGATAAATAAATACATATATAAAGAAATATCAGTTACAGCTTTAAAAAATAAGTTAAAAGAATCAAAAGTGACTGGGCTTTGGCATTTTAGATAGTATGTTCAGGAAAGGTGGTAATAGAGCTGAAACCAGTATGAAGAAGGCAGCAGGCAAAGGAGACAGTAATTTCAGAGGCCTAGATGTGGGAGTGTACTTGATGTGTTCAGGAAACATAGCGGGAGTCTGTGTGCAAAAAGCAAGGGAGGGAGATCAGTAGGAAAGGAGGTCTAAGGTGAGCTAAGATTCAGTTTATAGGATTTGTAGAACAGAATAAGGATTTTGAGTCCTATTCTAGATGGAAAAGGATGGAGACCGTTAAATGCTAACGTAATTCTATTTCTGTTTTAAAAAGTGAGGAGTCAGGTGTCCGACTCTTGACTTCAGCTCAGGTCAAAGCTCAGGATTGTGAGATTGAGCCCTGTAGTCCAGCTCCACCCTCAGTGTGGAGTCTGCTTGAGATTCTCTCTCTCCCTCTCTCTCCATTCCTCCCCTACCACTCTCAAATAAATAAATAAATCTTAAAAAAAAAGAAAGAAAGAAAGAAAGAAAGGAAGGAAGGAAGGAAGAAAGAAAGAAAAAACAAGAAAAGAAAAGGTAAATTTGGTAAATAGGAAGCCAGAAGACCAGATGATAGATATTGAGGTGCCTGGTCAAGAGACAATGGTGGTTTTTACTTGGTGCTAGTGGTGAAGTGGTACTAAGAATTTTGTTGTGATGTATTTTAAAAGTACAGTAACAAAGGGGCACCTGGGTGGCTCAGTGGGTTAAAGCCTCTGCCTTCAGCTTGGGTCATGATTCCAGGGTCCTGGGATCGAGACCCACATAGGGCTCTCTGCTCAGCAGGGAGCCTGCTTCCACTCTCTCTCTCTGCCTGCCTCTCTGCCTACTTGTGATCTCTGTCTGTCAAATAAATAAATAAAATCTTAAAAAAAAAATAAAGTACAGCAACAGAACTAACTGATGGATTAGGTATATGGTTATAGAGAAGAAGAGGCATCAGGGATTCTTTCTTCAGTCTGCTCGTTCAACAATTTCATATTAAAAAATACGCTATTATTCCCTTCAAGTATAAAAAATGGTGGAGTTTGATAAGCTATATGGAAGAAAATAATTCATATATTTACAGTATTTGCATTTCTCATTATTTAATGTGCACATTTATAAAATATATTCTAGTTGGGTCAAAATTACTTCACCTGAAAAAAAGCAACAGGATAACCTCTGCCAACAGAACATCAGTGCCATAGCAAAGTTAAAAATCACTAGTTCCCTTTCTCAGGAGTCATCAACAGGCATTTTTAGTGTGTGAAGCTGTTTTAGTCTTCCATGCAAAAATAAATATAAGAGATGAAACAAGGTTTGAATAATTTCATTGGGAATTTACAGCATATTAAAATAGAAATATTTTTCTTGTGTCAACATTTTTCTTTGAATGCTCGCACAGGTTTATTCATTATTATAAACTGACAAAAATTTATGAAAATTCTCAGTTGATCTGGTCAAATTTAATTGCCTCCTGTCGCTAATTCGGCTGTCCTTATGCACAATTGGTCTTAATACTGCCAACTTCAATCATGGCAAGGAGAGAGGGAATATATTAAAGTTGCAGACAGGGTGAGCTATTTAATAAGAAGATGCTATCTCAGCTTTTTCACTTATTAATACCTCCGCATAATAGAATTTCTATCATGATTATTAAAAGTGATATTTATTTTTTCCAGATAATCCCTTTCAAAATTTAAAATTATAAAAATAAAAAGGATACTGATTAGTTCATGATTATGAAAGATACTTTTTCAACTAAAAGAGCTCTCTAAACTAACAAAGGTTCAAATAAACTTGTATCAGAGATTGACCAAGAGGGCACTCCCATGTACCATTTATTTGATTTATTTTGTCATGAAAACGGAAAGGTAGTCCTTGCTAAGCTTAATTGAATAACATAGATCAGAATATTATATCCTTGATACATTTATGACTTTCGTAGAGCCAACCGATTTTACATATAACTCCTCCTCATGAAATATGATATAAGTAGCATCAATGTGACTGTTTTAGGTCACAAATTTGAAATGTCTTTCCATTATATCATTTTGAAGTCATTTCTTTCTGTGTCTCTGTTTGATTGGGTGAAAGTCACATCAGAATGTTTGGCCATAAAACTAAACCTAACTCCACTAGTGTTTTTCAGAGTAGTGTAATCAATCTTTTAAAAGGTGAGTATGACCTTATGATAATGCATCATGTGAAAGACAAGATTTTAAGCCTTACATGGTCTACTTCAGCAAGAAATGAATTATTAACTGGCACTGCAATTGAGATTATTCATCAGCATTCTTAATTCAAACAGGAACTAGTTTTTCTCCCAGTTAAGGTTTGGGAAAATTAACTATGGACTATAGTTGACAAAATGAAAACAACTTAGGATAAAAAACCACGTATTTTTATTTTTTACAGTAAGAAATATTTTCCAACGTTTTTAGTATTGGAAATTAAATTCATTTCTAAAAATGACTCAATTTTAGTACCTTTTAGCTATTCAACAACAACAATACCAGAATAACTCTATTTCTTTCAGTGTAAAGTATTCTGTTGCTCAATTTAGTTAGGAAAGAGAAAACATGGGCAGATTATATATACCGCTTATTAGGAGAGAAATATCTATTATGCTCATATGCTCATACATGGCATACTTATAAATTTAGCAAATAATACTATGAAATGCCAAATGAATACCACTTTTTATGCAAAACTCTTTTCTCATCAGATTATCTCCCAAGAATTTAAGGTTTATTTTTAGCTGAGCTAGAACTCCCTGCCACTTAATCCACAGAATAAATCTCTTTTTGTCTTAAATAGTTAAGTTTTATTCCAAGTGAAGCATGTATGCTATCCTAGTACCTCTCTGATGAGAAAAACGCTGATGTTCATATGCTAAAATATAGTATTTGCCATATTCCTATTGGTGATATTGTGTGTTTTAGTTTCCATTATATTACAATGAAAAATCAAACTGGCTACTATTTATATTTAGTAACAGGCATAACATTAAAAAAAATGGAATTTAAGTTTTTCAGAAGGAGGCTGTATCAGCAACATATGAGGAATTTAATATCTGTTTATCTAAATATGCCTCCAATCCAGTCAAACATCACTTTTCTTATTCTCCTGTTTGGATTTGCTCTTTAATAAAACATCCAAACATCTATGGATTTTTGGAAGAAAAAAACTCATACAAGCATTAAAAGAGAATAAATAAAACTTCTCTTTGAACACAAAAGTTTGAAATACTTTTATTGGTATTTTTACTATAAATAATTATGTTAAGAAAAGTCAATTCTCATTGACTTTTATTTCTTCAATTATTTCAATCTTAACCATTTTTTCTATGAAACTGATGATGAAAATATATGTAATTTTCTGAAGATTGTTCCCTCTACCAAGTTGCAATGTAGAATTTTGTTGTGGAGAAAAAAATCTTTAGCTTTGTTATTTGCTTGATGTACTGAATTACTAGAAGGGGATAACATTCCAACATATTACCTATTCTTTTATTTCTTAAGATATAAAACAAAAGTTAATGTTGCTATTGAGAAATATACATTTTTCATTTAAAAACTGAGGACAAATTTAATAAAACCAAGTATTCTAAGGCATTAACATTTGCTGATATTAATTAATTACCTCTATTTATTCATACGATAATATTCTCAGGTTAATCTTGAAAAAAAAGCAGCAAAACTAAAGTAAAGACATCCAAGTTTGTAAGTTTGATTAATTTTTACGATTTTTAAAATTTTATCTTTTTCCACACTCAAAGCATCATTTTAACATTTAACTTGCCAACTAATGTGCATATTTGCATAAACCTATACTTAACATTTATTCTATAGGCCCCTAGACAAAAATCTAGGTTAGCTTGAAAGGTCAAAAATGTAAGATTTGTAAATGTTACAATAGTAATCCTGATAGTTCACAGGGATGATATATTAGACATCAGACATTATGCTATAGACAGGAAATATCCCCTCCCTGAAAGTAATAAAATAAGTCATTGGTTACTGCTTTGAAATGAGAACATAAACCACTAAAATATTTTTTGCAATTTCAAGACAATCTTATCTTTTCTTAAGATCATTCTTAGCTTCACATTGATGTTTTCTGTTAAAGGAAATTATTTTTCTATTTCCTTTCTATGAGAGCATTTGTGTATGCTTTAAGTAATTTTAAATAAGGCACCTTCTTAAAAAGTGATGATTTACACTACACTAAAAAGAAAAGTGATTTTTTTCCATATAGAAGCATGAAGCTAAACCAATGTCAAACTTCCTATATCTATGATTTTTAAGATTTGCATTTAGTTTTTTTTAAGATACTTATTTCTGAAATTTTACTTTTGATCTATGTATTGTACATTTTAGCTTCTATATTATTAATTTCTATACTATATTAAATTTTAATATTGATTACCAATATGTTTTATTGTATTTATTTTTCAATTTCTGCTTCTGACAATGATGTATTTGAATTCTAATCTGAGTACCGTATTTTTATTTACTACTGAGTACGGTAGTTTTTCATAATAGGTGGGATTTAACATTCTTCTAGTTTATAGAATAATAAGAATAAAGCCAGTAAGAAAGTTTAAACACTTCCAAGTAACTTGACTTAGTTGATATTTATAGAACTTTGTATCTAACAAGAGCATAATAATTACTCTTTCAAGAGCAAATGTTAAACCACCAATATAGATCATCTGGGGGCTATATATCTGATTTTAATAAATTTTAAAACTTAAATAATTTCTCCTGCTCCCTCTTCCTTTATCTTTCACAACCATTGCCCTCAATAAATCTTTTGCATAGTTATTCCCATTCAGCATAGGCAATACCTTCAGTCCTGAAAGAAAATGAGAGGTGAGATATAAGTCTGGCACTTGGCTCTTTCTCTGGCTTGCTGGCAAAGAGGAACCATACGAAATTTTATATGTAGCATTGACAGTTTCTGGCACCGATGGCCAGATTGCTGAAGATTTCATAGCTTCTAACTTGGAGAAATGTACGGGTGGAAAGGTATGCCCTCACTAATGCAGTGATTCAGATACTTAAAAGATACAGGAAAAGTAGTGCTTACACAAACAGTATAGTTGTAACTGACACCTGCTGTAATGAGAAATGAGCTCACTAAACAAATAATAAAAGGCTGAGTATGAAAGTCAAAGGGTTTCTTTGGTAGCTTGCAAAGTGGGCCTTATCTCCTGCAATGGAAAAGCAGATACAGTTCCACAGAAAACTGAAGGTCTGAACTGTAGAGAACCAGAGACATTAAACATTCTCCAATTGGATTGAACTGATTGGTCAGGTCTACTATGGCAATGTCAAGGATCCAAGTGGGAAAACCAGACAGGTTGGAATATAGGATGGAGATAAGTAGGCAGATGTCTCCAAAGATTTCAATTCTTTAAAACTCTCTTGAACCCTCTGACTTTCAGAGGTGGTTCTCTCCTCCATAGTGAGAACTATCACTCCTTCTCTTCTAGCTAGCAACAGTTATCCCTTAGGAAACTTCTGTCTCCTCTCCTGGCTTATTTGCCAATAACAATGGCTAGATCCCAGTATAACCCACTGGAATATGCTGAGTCTTATCAGAAAGAAGAGAAATTTTACCCCTTGGAGCTACAGCAATTAGCTACCATATACTTGTAGGATCTAAGATGATTCTTGGGGTTGAATATGAGAGTAATTGATTTAGGGTGCTAGATGTAAGTTTTGATGGGAATGATGAAATTGTTACTTAGGAGTAATTTCTCAGGTTATAGGACTTAACTTGCTGGCAAGGACCTTGAAGGATGGGGTGTATTCCTTGCTGGGGTACCTCTTAGAAACTTGGAAAATACAGGGGTTCGTCCTAAATGATAGGACTGGTGATTTCTTTGGCAGGTGATGAAGGAAGGGAGGTGAGCTGAGGAAAATAGATATACTGGAATTTCCAATCACAAGAGAAGAATGGAGGAGCAGGAAATTAACAGTGATTGCCCTGATTTAAAACAAACAAACAAAAATCACCATCCCTTGCTCAATTCCTGGACCTAATCCAGTTTTCTGATTTGAAATCCATTGAGTGAAATGATGGTGGGGCTCCTGGTGTCCCCACAGTAATTATTTACCAGAATTCTTTACTGTATTATACACTACAATGCTCCCCTAGTATTATGTCTTATATTGTTTCCCTAGTTTTTCCCCAAAAGGATTAATGGTCATTTACCTAGCTGACTATACCCTAGGAAAAGGAATATTCCACCATTTTAATGACTAAAGGGCATAAATGTTAGTTGACATTAAAACTGGAAGATGTGAAATGTCACCATGGCCCGAATTTTAGGGCAAGAGCTTGCTGAAGCCATGTAATAAATGGAGTGCTGGCTAGAATTCAGCCTACAGCAGCTACACTGGGTTTTCAGTCCTACCCATTTCCTTAGTCTTTGAATCTATAATTAAAATTGATAAAAATAGAATAACAACCACATGGGGTCCTTTACCCATTGGATAAAAGATAACATGAGGGAAGAGATGAATGGGAATCTCTGATATTGTCCTCTTATTAAAGATAATAAATAATATAAATATTTAATAAAAGGGTGCCTGGGTGACAGTTTGTTAAGCAACCAACTCTTGGTTTCAGCTCAGGTCATGATCTGATCATAGTGAGATGAAGTCCTGCGTCATGTTCCACATTCAGCACAGAGTCAGCTTGAGATTTTCTCTCTCCTTCTCCCCATGCTCTCACTCCCTCTTTCAAAATAAATTAAGTCTTTAAAAATAAATAAGTAAATGTTTAATAAAAATATATAAAATATACATAAACACTTATATTTCCCATGATGAGGAGAATGGCAGAGATTAGTGTTACCATTAAGAAGCCAAGGGTACAGGGTTGGTGATTCTTACATGTTTACATTTAAAATTTCATTTGACCTATAGAACACCCAATGAATTTTAGAGAATACTGTAGACTACTGCAAACTCAAACAAACTGTGACCTTAATTGCAGCTCTTCTACTAAGAGCAGCACTGTTGCTAGGGCAGATTAATAAGGCCTCAGTACATTGTATGCAGTTGCTCATTTGTCCAATGTGTTTGTTCTTTTCTATTCATATGAGAAAACAGGACCAAAAAGAATTAGCATTAGCACTAACAATAATATCATTTACAGTTTTGTCCCAAATGGCCAGGCTGGTTGGTCTGGATCTGGATGGAACCGGATGATAAAAATGAAGACAAGGGGGTTGGGGCTAAAGGCATATGAAGAGACACACATTTATACCTACCAGAAAGTATCCACCATGACAGAGGCACTAACCAACCAAAATTACTTGAAAATTTGACCCTAGTCTTGCTTTGTTATTAACCACCACAAAACAGGATAACACAATGGCACATAATCTGGCCACCATGGCAAAGATGGAAGCTACCTATGATCTGAATAGTATAGACTTCCACTTACCAAGGTTTGCCTATCTAACTTACCTACCTTCCTCCTAATCTACCTACCTACCTATGTCAGCTACGAATACCTCAGAATGTCCAACCTGCCAGTGACAGAGACCTGCACTGAGTTGTGGGACATGGTTCTATTCCTCAAGCAGACCAAGAAGCCCATTGGTGGCAAATTCACTAAATGAGGACCCTTTCTTCCTATAAGGTTCAGTGGCTTTGTGTGTGTGTGTGTTTGTTTGTTTGTTTTGTTTTTTGTTTTTCCTTTCAGGGTAAGATACCTACTATGGGTATCTTTCTCTAATCTGTCTGCAGAACCTCAGCAAGTACCCACCTAATGGTGTTTACAAAAGATCTGATCCACAGGTATGAAATCGCACATAAGATAGCATCCAGTGAGGACCGAATTCATAGATAAAGTGGGGTGGAAGCGGTTCCATGACCACACGCTCTACAGAATGATCACCTCACTGAGCACCAGGATAGCCTAGTGAAGACACAGCTAAAGTACCAATTTATTGCTATGATTCTTTGAATTGAAAGATATCACCACTGCAGGAAAGTTTGGACTTGCAGTTTTCTAGGAACAGCAGGTGTGAAAAGAATCACTATCCAGAGTAATTTGTCCTGATCAACAGAAGGAGGTTGCATTGGTTTGGGAAATGGAAATTAGTAGAAAAACACAAGTTATCTACCTGGATGCTTCTTAGTTTGCCCTCTCCTGTTTATAATGGTAAATGCACATGCACAGAAACCTGGCCCAAAAAGGCAATTTGATGACCAGGTGGAAGAGGAATGGGAGTCATGCCACGTGCGAAGCCACAAAAACTAGCCAACATTATAGATGAGAATGAAGGGAGATCAGAATGGAGCAAGAATTTAAAAAATGAGGTATCACCTGTGGTCCCAAGACCAACTTGGTATAGGGGCTGTAATTTATTCCACTAACTTCACTGTGCTCAGCCTTTTCTCAGGAAGAGAGACTCATAGGAGTTGCATGAATATGTGCATCTTTTTCGTGCAATTTTTAGATTATGACACCAGTGGAAGTGTGCTCAGATCCCTTTCAAGAGTCTCACTGATTGATGGTCTTAGTTCCACTGGTTAGGTATTCAGTCAGGAACCACTCAAAGACAAGGCACACCCAGAGGATTAGTCCTAGTCCATTCCTAACAGGATTTCTCTAGTGAGGAAACCCATTGCTATAGTCAAAACTTTCTCGAAACCATGCTGTGTCAGAGGGTCTTCCCCACCCAATTCTTCCTCCCCCCACCAACCTCTTTTCACAACTGTCAAATTTACAAAGTGGTCTGGAGGTTTTCCCAGCTGATTTCTGTCCCCTCCTCCCCTTTTATCTTTTGCAGGCATTTCCATAGTAAATCCTTTGAGCAAAACAAATCCCATCTTCCTGTTTGCTTTTAGGAGGACCCAAACTAACACAATTCATATAATTAATTTCCCTCTGGCCCAACTGTTCAAGAAAATACTGTATACAAATGACCAAGATCAGTAATGAAAGTGGACATCACAGCACATCATAAAGATTTAAAAAGGATAATAATGGAATATTATATGTGTTTTCCCAAGAAAGAAGGAAGTTTACCAATTTAAAAAAAAGGGATCTGACTTTTGAGTCAGGCAGTCCTGCAGGTGGCATAGGTACAGTAGTAATTCCTAGCAAAAAGAGATTAATGAATTTGATCTTAAGTAAAAATAATATAATTTTGCTATTTCCATATTAGCAGGTTTGGAATTTTTTTAATAGGAAGTATGAAAATACAATATTTCAAAAATAATTTTTGAGAAGGGCTATGTCACTTTAATAATTTTATCTATTTTTAGAAGTTATCTTTAATAAGAAAAAGAGTCACTCAAAAATGTTGTCAAAATCTCTGTTAACCCCATATGACTTGTCATTTTTCAACTGTATTTGATTACCTCAAAATTCTCCACTCTGGCATCATGGATATAGAGTAAGCAAAATAAAATAATACTGGAAATTAAATAATATTGAACTAAATAACTGAGATTACCTCTCCAATTATGACTGGGAATAAAAATCTGACATTAAATTCCTTAATAATCTTTTTAAAAGCAGGATAAATAGGTTTGGTCACGTTTTAATCAACTAGAGGATTTTTTTTTTTATTACTATGGAAAAAGCACCTAGACAGATGATTTAATGAAATAATGTATCTTTCTATGAGTTCTAGAAAAGTGATTTGAGCAGGAATATGTACATATTTGTAAGAATGTACATAAATTTCCTTGATTAAATAAAGCAAAATGGATGAAAAATTTCTTCAGGGAAATAGGGAAATGATCATTTTTGTGGTCAAATAGAGACTTGAATACAAATATTTTTTGAAATATTCACAGAAGTTTAGTTTTGCAATTTTCAAGTACTTCAAATTTTCTCCCTAGATCATCTTTAAGGAAAAAATAACATTTTAAAGGTTAGATTTAAAAATGTGTATGAGATTCTTGTGCTTTTAAAACATTACTATTTCTCCTCTATTAGGTTCTTGCCCCAAGCAAAAACCAACACCTAACACAAATATTGAGAAAGAAGAAGAAGAAAAAAAAAAGAAACCTCAAGAGACACACTAAGATATCTTAGGATTTGAACAATCAAAAAGGCAAAGGTCATATGGGTTACTTGAAAACTCCTTTAAGGGAAAAATTGATCCATTCCTTTAATGTTCTCCACAACAAGGATTAATTCTCTTTGAGTACTTTGAATAATAGAAGGGGAAACCCATTAAGGAGAAGAGACTCAATTCACTGCTCTGACCCCCTGATCTATATGAGAACTTTCAAAACCAATCCCAGAATAATATATTCTTTATTGATTTTGATTTTTTATATTATCTTAAACCCAGAGAGAGTTTATTTCCTTCTAAAAATATAGTTTAAAATGATCAAATAATACTCTATCCCCAAAGTTGCTACCAAGAAACTCTCCCAACACTAGAAAAAGTTCACAGCAGATGCAGGAGGCAAACAGTAGGGGATAAGAGGAATATAAATTGAAATTTTATAAATTCATAAGTCATAATTTATTCTCTTTCAAAACGATGACTATTGAACAATAGTCACTCTAATAAAGTCATAAATAATAATAAAATATTTTGTTTTATTATATACATGTAGCATAGCATCAATATGTATCACTATGCATCATGTATTGATATAGCACTTTGAGACTGTAAATGGCTCTGGAATTTAATCAACATGATGATGTGAGTAGGCTTTGCCATTAAATTATGTTTAATAGCTTGTGTAAGCAGCAGGTGGGCAAGCCAAGAGTGGAGAGTTCACCACAGGGAGGTGGGGCTGGGACAGCATGCCAGGGTCTTTATGGCTCCACCCTGTGGAAATATCCCTAGACTGGTATTAGAGCCATTGGTAGTGCACAGCAGTGGCCAGTCTTGCTGTGGTGTGCTCTAGGTCACCGGCTTCTAAGATTCCAGCTGGACTCATTTGACAGGGCAACATGGAGAAGCCAATTGCAAAAACTCTCATGCTATCCATTCATTCATGATGTGTTCTCTGATGTTTACAAAGAATTTCGAGATGCATGTGAACAGGTAGTGTATTCCTCAGCAGATATAGCCAAAAAAAACTGACAGAATTATTACAATGTTGCTTACCAGTATCAATGCAACGGAAGGTTATTCTAGAAAAAATGAAATTCTAAAAAAGTGAAGAAAGGCTCAGTACTAATAGATTCCAGTACTATTGATCCTGAAGTTTCAAAAGAATTGGTCAAAGAAGTTGAGAAAATGGGAGTAGTTTTCATGGATGCTCCTGTTTCTGGTGGTGTGGGAGCTGCTCCATCTGGAAGATCACATTTATGGTGGGAGGAGTCAAAGATAAATTTGCAGCTGCCCAAGTGTTGCTGGGGTGCATGTGCTCCAATGTCGTGTATCTGCAGGGACCCAGTTGACTGCAAATATCTGTAACAACATGCTGTCAGCTACTAGAATGATTGGAAATGCTGAAGCTATGAATCTTGGAATCAGGTTAGGGTTTGACCCACAGCTATTGGCTAAAATCCTAAATATGAGCTCAGGATGGTGTTGGTCAAGTGACACAACCAGGGGGAGTGATGGAGTTCCATCCTCTAATCTCTAATGGATATTGGGGTGGATTTGAAGCAATACTCATGGCGAAGGATGTAGGATTACCACAAGTCTCTGCCCCTCTTGCAAAGAGACCAGTCCTTCTGGAAAGTGAAGCCCCTCAGGTCTACAGGGTGATGTGTGCAAAGGATTACTCAAAGAAAGACTTTCTTGAATTTTCCAGTTTCTATGAGAGGAGAAGAACTTCTGACCTACCCTTTGGTAGGTCAGAAGACCTAGTAGAAAAACTTCTGACCTACCATTTTGCTGTGGACACTGATGAAAACCAAACTCTATCTTGGAGTCTTGTTATAGCCACCTAGGTGTCCTATTTATCTGAGTTGTTTTTTTTTTTTTTTTAAGATTTTATTTATGTATTTGACAGACAGAGATCACAAGTAAGCAGAGAGGCAGGGAGAAATAGAGGAGGAAGCAGGCTCCCCACTGAGCAGAAAGCCTGATGTAGGTCTCGATCTCAGGACCCTGGGATCATGACCTGAGCAGAAGGCAGAGACTTTAACCAATGAGCCACCCAGGTGCCCCCTAAAGTACATTTTTCTTCTAAGAAAAATATGACATTTGGAGATAATTCTTCATCTTTCCTTAGATATCAAGTGTTATTCTTTCATGGGATAATGTTATGGAATGTTTTGATACAACTTCATGCCTAAAAAAATTATCCTTAGTATATTTTTATTATTTATGAACTATTGTGAGATATCTCAGAAAATTTCACAAGAATCTGATATATGTAATTTTGGGGAATTTTTTTTCCATCTAGAACAACTTGTCTGCATGATAAGAAATCTACATTTATTTTTAACTCTGAAATAAGGACTTTTAATACTATAATTTATGAGTAAAACCTACAAAATCAGCTTCCTCTTCTGGATGTATTATAGTTCTTAAATTCAAATAGTATGAACTTGGTTAAGATTTACACATAATCTACTAAGTTATTATTGTATCATATTGAATGCTTGGGTATTAAGTTTGTTTTTTTTAAATTTTTTATTATTTATAAACATGTATTTTTATCCCCAGGGGTGCAGGTCTGTGAATCAGCACTCACCAAAGCACATACCCTCCCCAATGTCCATAAACGCACCCCCCCTTCTCCCAACCCCCCTCTCCCCAGCAACTCTCAGTTTGTTTTGTAAGATTAAGAGTCACTTATGGTTTGCCTCCCTCCCAATCCCATCTTGTTTCATTTATTCTTCTCCTACCCACTTAAGCCCCCATGTTGCATCACCACTTCCTCATATCAGGGAGATCATATGATAGTTGTCTTTCTCTGCTTGACTTATTTCGCTAAGCATGATACGCTCTAGTTCCATCCATGTTGTCGCAAATGGCAAGATTTCATTTCTTTTGATGGCTGCATAGTATTCCATTGTGTATATATACCACATCTTCTGGATCCATTCATCTGTTGATGGACATCTAGGTTCTTTCCATAGTTTGGCTATTGTGGACATTGCTGCTATAAGCATTCGGGTGCACGTGGCCCTTTGGATCACTACGTTTGTATCTTTAGGGTAAATAACCAGTAGTGCAATTGCTGGGTCATAGGGCAGTTCTATTTTCAACATTTTGAGGAACCTCCATGCTGTTTTCCAGAGTAGCTGCACCAGCTTGCATTCCCACCAACAGTGTAGGAGGGTTCCCCTTTCTCCGCATCCTCGCCAGCATCTGTCATTTCCTGACTTGTTTATTTTAGCCATTCTGACTGGCGTGAGGTGATACCTCATTGTGGTTTTGATTTGTATTTCCTTGATGCCGAGTGATATGGAGCACTTTTTCATGTGTCTGTTGGCCATGTGGATGTCTTCTTTGCAGAAATGTCTGTTCATGTCCTCTGCCCATTTCTTGATTGGATTATTTGTTCTTTGGGTGCTGAGTTTGCTAACTTCTTTATAGATTCTGGACACTAGTCCTTTATCTGATATGTCGTTTGCAAATATCTTCTCCCAGTCTGTCAGTTGTCTTTTGATTTTGTTAACTGTTTCCTTTGCTGTGCAAAAGCTTTTGATCTTGATGAAATCCCAATAGTTCATTTTTGCCCTTGCTTCCCTTGCCTTTGGCATTGTTCCTAGGAAGATGTTGCTGCGGCTGAGGTCGAAGAGGTTGCTGCCTGTGTTCTCCTCAAGGATTTTGATGGATTCCCTTCGCACATTGAGGTCCTTCATCCATTTTGAGTCTATTTTTGTGTGTGGTGTAAGGAAATGGTCCAATTTCATTTTTCTGCATGTGGCTGTCCAATTTTGCCAACACTATTTATTGAAGATGCTGTCTTTTTTCCATTGGATATTCTTTCCTGCTTTGTCAAAGATTAGTTGACTGTAGAGTTGAGGGTCTATTTCTGGGCTCTCTATTCTGTTCCATTGATCTATGTGTCTGTTTTTGTGCCAGTACCATGCTGTCTTGATGATGACAGCTTTGTAATAGAGCTTGAAGTCCGGAATTGTGATGCCAACAACTTTGGCTTTCTTTTTCAATATCCCTTTGGCTATTCAAGGGCTTTTCTGGTTCCATATAAATTTTAGAATTATTTTTTCCATTTCTTTGAAAAAGTTGGATGGTACTTTGATAGGAATTGCATTAAATGTATAGATTGCTTTAGGTAGCATAGACATTTTCACAATATTTTTTCTTCCAATCCATGTGCATGGGACATTTTTCCATTTCTTTGTGTCTTCCTCAATTTCTTTCATGAGTACTTCATAGTTTTCTGAGTATAGATTCTGTGTCTCTTTGGTTAGGTTTATTCCTAGGTATCTTATGGTTTTGGGTGCAATTGTAAATGGGATTGACTCCTTAATTTCTCTTTCTTCTGTCTTGTTGTTGGTGTAGAGAAATGCAACTGATTTCTGTGCATTGATTTTATATCCTGACACTTTACTGAATTCCTGTACAAGTTCTAGCAGTTTTGGAGTGGAGTCTTTTGGGTTTTCCACATACAGTATCATATTATCTGCAAAGAGTGATAATTTGACTTTTTATTTGCCGATTTGGATGCCTTTAATTTCCTTTTGTTGTCTGATTTCTGAGGCTAGGACTTCTAGTACTATGTTGAATTGCAGTGGTGATAATGGACACCCCTGCCATGTTCCTGACGTAGCAGAAAAGCTTTCAGTTTTTCTCCATTGAGAATGATATTTGCGGTGGGTTTTTCATAGATGGCTTTGATGATATTGAGGTATGTGCCCTCTATCCCTACACTTTGAAGAGTTTTGATCAGGAAGGGATGCTGTACTTTGTCAAATGCTTTTTCAGCATCTATTGAGAGTATCATATGGTTCTTATTCTTTCTTTTATTGATGTGTTGTATCACATTGACTGATTTGCGGATGTTGAACCAACCTTGCAGCCCTGGAATAAATCCCACTTGGTCGTGGTGAATAATCCTTTTAATGTACTGTTGAATCCTATTGGCTAGTGTTTTGGTTAGAATTTTTGCATCTGTGTTCATCAAGGATATTGGTCTATAGCTCTCTTTTTTGATGGAATCCTTGTCTGGTTTTGGGATCAAGGTGATGCTGGCCTCATAAAATGCGTTTGGAAATTTTCCTTCCATTGCTATTTTTTGGAACATTTTCAGGAAAATAGGAATTGGTTCTTCTTTAAATGTGTGGTAGAATTCCCTCGGGAAGCCGTCTGGCCCTGGGCTTTTGTTTGTTTGGAGATTTTTAATGACTGTTTCAATCTCTGTTCAGACTTTGTACTTCTTCCTGGTTCAGTTGTGGTAGTTTATATGTTTCTAGGAATGCATCCATTTCTTCCAGATTGTCAAATTTGTTGGCGTAGATTTGCTCATAGTATGTTCTTATAATAGTTTGTATTTATTTGGTGTTAGTTGTGATCTCTCCTCTTTCATTCATGATTTTATTTATTTGGGTCCTTTCTCTTTTCTTTTTGATAAGTTGGGCCAGGGGTTTATCAATTTTATTAATTCTTTCAAAGAACCAGCTCCTAGTTTCGTTGATTTGCTCTATTGTCTTTTTGGTTTCTATTTCATTGATTTCTGCTCTGATCTTTATGATTTCTCTTTGCTTGCTGGGCTTAGGATTTCTTTCTTGGTCTTTCTCCAGCTCCCTTAGGAGTAGGGTTAGGTTGTGTACCTGAGACCTTTCTTGTTTCTTGAGGAAGGCTTGTACCGCTATATATTTTCCTCTCAGGACTGCCTTTGTTGTGTCCCACAGATTTTGAACCGTTGTATTTTCATTATCATTTGTTTCCATGATTTTATTCAATTCTTCTTTAATTTCCCGGTTGACCCAGTCATTTTTTAGAAGGATGCTGTTTAGTCTCCATGTATTTGGGTTATTTCCAAACTTCCTCTTGTGGCTGAGTTCTAGCTTCAGAGCATTGTGGTCTGAAAATATGCAGGGAATGATCCCAATCTTCGATACCGGTTGAGTCCTGATTTAGGACCGAGGATGTGATCTATTCTGGAGAATATTCCATGTGCACTAGAGAAGAATGCGTATAATGTTGCTTTGGGATGAAATGTTCTGAATATATCTGTGATGTCCATCTGGTCCAGTGTGTCGTTAAAGGCCTTTATTTCCTTGCTGATCTTTTGCTTGGATGATCTGTCCATTTCAGTGAGGGGAGTGTTAAAGTCCCCTACTCTTATTGTATTATTGTTGATGTGTTTCTTTGATTTTGTTATTAATTGGTTTATATAGTTGGCTGCTTTGACGTTGGGGGCATAGATATTTAAAATTGTTAGATCTTCTTGTTGGACAGATCCTTTGAGTATGATATAGTGTCCTTCCTCATCTCTTATTATAGTCTTTGGCTTAAAATCTAATTGATCTAATATAAGGATTGCCACTCCTGCTCTCTTCTGATGTCCATTAGCATGGTAAATTGTTTTCTAACCCCTCACTTTAAGTCTGGAGGTATCTTCAGGCTTAAAATGAGTTTCTTCGAGGCAACATATAGATGGAATTTTGTTTTTTATCCATTCTGATACCCTGTGTCTTTTGACAGGGGCATTTAGCCCATTAACATTCAGGGTAACTATTGAGAAATATGAATTTCGTGCCATTGCATTGCCTGTAAGGTGACTGTTACTATATATTGTCTCTGTTCCTTACTGATTTACCACTTGTAGGCTCTCTTTCTGCTTAGAGGACCCCTTTCAATATTTCCTGTAGAGCTAGTTTGGTGTTTGCAAATTCTTTCAGTTTTTGTTTGTCCTGGAAGCTTTTCATCTCTCCTTCTATTTTCAATGATAGCCTCGCTGGATATAGTATTCTTGGCTGCATGTTTTTCTCGTTTAGTGTTCTGAAAATATCATGCCAGCTCTTTCTGGCCTGCCAGGTCTCTGTGGATTAGTCAGCTGCCAATCTAATATTTTTACCATTGTATGTTACAGACTTCTTTTCCCGGGCTGCTTTCAGAATTTTCTCTTTGTCACTGAGACTTGTAAATTTTACTATTAGGTGATGGGGTGTGGGCCTCTTCTGATTGATTTTGAGGGGCGTTCTCTGAACCTCCTGAATTTTGATGCTCGTTCCCTTTGCCATATTGGGGAAATTCTCCCCAATAATTCTCTCCAGTATACCTTCTGCTCCCCTCTCTCTTTCTTCTTCTTCTGGAATCCCAATTATTCTAATGTCTCGTATTATGGTGTCACTTATCTCTCAAATTCTCCCCTCGTGGTCCAGTAGCTGATGTCCCTCTTTTGCTCAGCTTCTTTATTCTCTGTCATTTGGTCTTCTATATCGCTAATTCTTTCTTCTGCCGCATTTATCATAGCAGTGAGATCCTCCATTTTTGATTGCACCTATTAATAGCTTTTTGATTTCAACTTGGTTAGATTTTAGTTCTTTTATTTCTCCAGAAAGGGCTTTTATATCTCCCGAGAGGGTTTCTCTAATATCTTCCATGCCATTTTTTAGCCCAGCTAGACCCTTGAGAATTGTCATTCTGAACTCTAGATCTGACATATTACCAATGTCTGTATTGATTAGGTCCCTAGCCTTTGGTACTGACTCTTGTTCTTTTTTTTGTGGTGAATTTTTCCGCCTTGTCATTTTTTCCAGATAAGAGTATATGAAGGAGCAAGTAAAATACTAAAAGGGTGGCAACAACCCCAGGACAATATTGGGGAGAAAGGGGATAAAAAGCGGTTCAAAAAGAAAGAAAGGAAAAAAAAAAAGAAAAGAAAAGAATTTAAAAAAAGAAACGAATAAAGAAAAATATAAAAAGGAAAAAATATATATATTAGATAATCTAGTTAAAAAACGTTAAAAAAGAAAGGGTAAAAGTTAAAAAAAAATTTTAGCAGAAGAAGAGAAAAAAAATGAAAAAGAAAAAATTTAACTGCAAGACTAAAAAAAAATCACAGGGAAAAAAAATGAAAATTACAGGGAGAAAGCCATGAATTCCGTGCTTTGCTTTCTCCTCCTCTGGAATTCTGCTGCTCTCCTTGGTATTGAAACCGCACTCCTTGGTAGGTGAACTTGGTCTTGGTTGGATTTCTTGTTGATCTTCTGGGGACGGGGCCTGGTGTAGTGATTCTCAAGTGTCTTTGCCCCAGGCGGAATTGCACCGCCCTTACCAGGGTCTGGGCTGAGTAATATGCTCGGGTTTGCTTTCAGGAGCTTTTGTTCCCTGAGCGCTTTCCGTAGAGTTCCGGAGGACGGGAATACAAATGGCGGCCTCCTGGTCTCCGGCCCGGAGTAGCCAAGAGCCCGGGGTCCCACTCCTCAGTGCGCCCTCAGAGAACAGCGCCCAGTTACCCTCCCATCCACCTGACCTCTGGCCACGCTCCAAGCTCACCGAGCCTGCAACCGGTTCAAGGTAACACCGAGCTGCGAGCTTACTGTCGGCCCTGTCTCTGTACCCGGCTTTCCCCTTCCAATACCCACAAGCTCTGTGACACTCAGACACCCCTGATCCTTCTGTGACCCTGCGGGACCTGAGGCCACGCTGACCCCGAGTGGGCTTCGCCCCAGTTTAGCTTATGGAGCGATGTCCTTCAGCGGAACAGACTTTTAAAAGTCCTGATTTTGTGCCCCGTTGCTCAGCCGCTTGCCGGGAGCTGCCCCCCCCGGGGGTCTATCTTCCCGTTGCTTTGGATTCACTTCTCCGCCAGTCCTACCTTTCAGAAAGTGGTTGTTTTTCTGTTTCCAGAATTGCTGTTCTTCTTCACTTTGATCTGCTGATGGATTTGCAGGTGTTTGCAATCTTTAGATAAGCTATCTAGCTGATCTCCTGCTAGCTGATGTAGTCTCAGCCTGCTACTTCTCTGCCATCTTGACTCCTCGAGAGAGTATTAAGTTTTTATTTTGGGAATAAGAAAGAGAAGATTTGGCTAGAGAGAAAGAAATAGAACAAGTCCATTATCACTTAATAAAATCTGATTATTTTACTAAAATATATTAATACTAATAGATATTTTGTTTGATTATTTTTGTTCTTATGACACTATGCCAAATTCTATCATATGTGGGCTCACTTTCTTTTAGCCATATGTGTGGTATATCTAGATGATGGTAATTATTTGGGGTCCATTACTATAAGTTACTGGTAAAAGGAGCCAATTAAATAAACACCAAAACAAGAAAACTTAAATGAAGGAATCACACATGATATCCTGAAGTATCAGGCTATAAATTGCATCAACACACTTGCTAGCCGACATGTGAATAAATATCAATGATTTTGACACTTTTATATTGGTTGCTGGGAAAAAATATTGGATCATTTGGACAATTAAACTCCTACAGATCAGTTGACCAATCTAGTGGTTTCTGGAGTTTTCTGATTGTTTTAATTCTGTGAGTATGCAACCTACAGTTTTCTACTTTCACTAAGATATGATGCCTTTTTTTTTTTAATAAGGAAGTAAAAGAAGATATGAATCAGTGGAAATGGACTGACAAACATGTACAAACTTCTAAGCAGGCTTCTATACATAACTAATCCAGTACATGTACAGATACAGAATTTACTTTTGCACACTGAATGACCCATCTACTTTCTCCAGAACGTATGTTTTTGCACAATGTACCCCAATGGAAATACAGTGAAGATTTTTCTATGATAAGATAAACTTATCTGTAAGTTGACTTTATTTCTCCATGATATTTCAAGGGATGGTAAATGGTCTTTAGCCAAGAACACAGGAGAAGCAGAAAAGTACATGAGCAGCAGGGAATAGGTAAGCCATGTAATTTGAATCATCCTACCTGTAACACTTGGCACATACATAAAAATCTGATCAACCAATATCAGTGTTTTTCATAATCAAATTCAAAATGAATATGATGTTATTTTCTATTGTATAGAATTAAATATTTTTGATATTTCCTTTGGATAAAATATATCCATATAGCAATATATATCCATATAGAAAATAATAAAAGTATAAGATACACATGCTTATATCAGTGAGTGTAACCTTCATTATGAGATATTTAAAATGAAAAATTAAAGTTAAGATTCTACTGAGAAAGAGGTGACATAAATCTCATTCTTATTTATTCTCAATTTAATATCTATTCCTTCATATGATCATGTTGATTTGAATTTTTATTTCAGTGATGTATGTATTAGAAGTCACTGGATACTTATACAGCTATGATGTTATATATTTTTCTAATAATTTAGGAATTATAATAGAATTTAGAATCATTAATAAATAAATTAGCTGGCAAATTATTTTCTGCTTTTCCAAATACATAAAATCTTTATGACTATAGCCTGGTTTCTGAATGTCTTTCAATTGCTTTTAGCCTTGCTACTTCCTGATCCTATAAATTATCCTAATTGAATAAATGTTCATTTAATTCAGTTAAAATATACTTTGTTCTTTATTTTGAAAGTCTGAACAAGTACTGTTTCCTGGTAACTGCTTAAAATTTCTTTTGGAATATTCAGAAGACTCATCTTGTTCCTGTTTAGAAAAGGTTTGCTGAAAAAAATATAATTCAAAAGAGGCGTTCTAATAGTTCATTGATATTGATATAGCCTGTGCTTCAGCAATACTGCATAGAAATGAAATTAAAATCATAAAAGCAGAAAAAGACATGCAGATGCATTACAGAAGGCAACACACAGGAACCAGAGCAATCGACAATCAACTTTCATTACCTTCTCATTTTTCTCTTTTATGCACAATCAATAGCGCTTTCCTTTTCTTTATTTATTCTGCCATTTATTTCAGTTTTAACCAAAATCTCACTTTAGTACTTTTCCTTTACTTTTTATTTCACGTCCTTGATTTTTCTGAAGTTATTTACAATTATGAAAGTATAGGAAGCAGCTCTTTGGCAATCTGGTTTTTTTTGTTTGTTTGTTTGGACTGCTTTGTATGAAGAAAATGGGTGCTGTTCTCCTGCCTCTGTGTGTGTGTGTGTGTGTGTGTGTGTTAATACTATCTTGGTTCTGACAACTGAATCAAAACTATATGCAATTGTTATATTGATGGAGGATTAAAACAGAGAAACAATACATGAATATACAATTTACACAAATTATAATAGAAAATAAATGAACTTAGTAATGGGTCCGCAGCAGTGACTTGAATAGTGCTTAAAAGGAAGAAGGGCTTTATTAATATATGTCACAAAGTTGCATTATGAACTAGTTCTTCAATATTTTGTTTTAATATATTTTAATTAATATACTTAAATAAAATTGTTATATCCTTATCCCGTTTCCTCCTTTGAAATCTCCATATGAATTTGAAATAAGTAGTATTGTTATCTAAATGCAAAGTGCACTATGCATCCATAGAATTTACCTTATTGATTATACCATTTATATATTATAAGTTTATAAATTATTATTTAGAGTTTAACAATTTGACTTGTCTTAGGCCATGAGTGTATGCTGAAGTCAGCTCTTTTTATTGTGCTTCTGTTAATTTCTTGTCAATTTTGCTAGTGGTGCTTTTTGAAAATGGGCTTGTTTCATGGATATGTATGATTGTTATGTCCTCATTATGGAAACTGTGCTATATATTATGAAGGATCTTTTGTCTTGATTTTGTTGCTATGAATTTCACCTTTTTCAGATACCAAAGCCGATTTCACTTTGGATTCTATTCATGTGGTATACCTTTTAGTCTCTCCTTCATTTTAGTATCCTTTTCTTTTAGGTATATACATCTTAGAAACATACACATGAATTTTTCTTTGTAAGCCATTCTGAAAATATTTGTCTTTTAAAAACAGAACAATCCCATTTACATGGAGAACTTATATGTTCAGTCTCATATCTTCCATCATTTAATTTCATATTTTTTGTGTCATATTTATGTAATTTTTTCACATGCGTGTCTATTTTTATTGATTTTTTTGTTTTATTTTGTTTGTTTTGTCTTGGTAGGCTAGAAACTTTATAATTTTTTTCTGGTTGTCACCTTTCTCCTAATTGTTGGGAGACAATTATTTATGGTAATTCTGCATGTCTGTATAAGCTTTTGTTCTCAACCATCTTTTCAGGACATCTGTATTACAAACAGTTTTGGAAGATTGAGATTGTGGGGGAAGTGAGCATATTTCCAACTAGGAGAAAAAAAAATGATGTCTCCATCTGTGACAAAGTTTGGTCAAGTCTTCTACCAGGACACATTAAAAGATTATGGTTTCCTAAATTCTAGGTTCCTCACCTATGACAATGAACCTACTGTATGAACATCAGCCACCTGTCCCCATCACTCCCTCAGGATATAGGACAAGGGAAGTGAAGGTGATGTGGAAAACAAAGACAAAAGAAAAAAAGAAAATTTCCTTACAACCTACAACGCATTGGCATGTCTTTGAGACATGCCAAGTGAACTTCCTCTAAGGTCTCAAATGCCTTGATGTTAATACTTTGCTAAGGGCAAAAGGCAAACTTAGCTTAACTTTATCCCAACCTCCAGGATTCTATAAAACTCCTTGAACATATAAAAATTCCTTTGGAGCGGTGCCTGGGTGGCTCTGTAGGTTAAAGCCTCTGCCTTCGGCTCAGGTCATAATCTCAGGGTCCTGGGATTGAGCCCCACAGAGCCTGCTCCCCCCTCTCTCTCTGCCTGCTTCTCTGCCTACTTGTGATCTCTGTCTGTCAAATAAATAAATAAAATCTTTAAAAAAAAATTCCTTTGGAAAATTCCTTTATCTCCACTCCCCCTACCCCCAGCCGGCTGCCGCAAGATATATCTTAGCAATCATCTTCCCAGCATTTGGCCCACTGATATACATTTGAAAAAAGTCCCATGATTATGGTTTTACTAGACAGTAATAAAGAACCTTTTCCTAACAATAGCTCGGCCCTCAACATCCTGGAAACCTTGCACTAAATTCTTTAAATTTACCTATCCCTAACCCTTCTCAATTTGAGAGCATATAATCAGCCCCTTCTTGTGACCTCAGTGCAGTTCTTTCTGCCCATGGGTTCTATCCCTGTGCATTAATAAAACCATTTATTTGTACCAAAGATACCTCAAAAATCCTTCCTTAACTCTTATTCTGAACCCCATTTTCACATCAAAGGGAATGAGAAACTCCTTTGTTACTGTGCCACAATCCTGTCCTTTTCTCTCAATCTGAACTTGCTTATCTCTTGCTAACTTCTATGCAACTGTGGCATGCTAAGTTGCTAGCTTGCAAGTAAGATAAAATTCATGTGTACATAGTTTTTGACATTAATAAATTTATTTCTTTTCCTCCACCTTTACATTACTTCCATTCACAATGTCATCTCATAAATATCTTATGCCCTCTCTTACTTATAGACAATTATAAACTTATTCTTTCTCCCCTTTCTTTTCATTTTTCTCTAGTTTATATCATTACTTCTTTGTCAAAGCATATAACATTTCATAACAGTCTACCATCTTTAGCCTATCTTTACATTAGTAATAAATTTATGATCAGAAATATTCAATTCTCACCAATTATATTCTTGCCCAAATGTGACTAAGTAAGCTCATGTAATGTTGGTCAGAAACAAATGGGGGATATATCTAAAGCCACATTTAGCCTGAGAATGATTTGGGAGACTTTCTAAAATATGAATACTGGGAAATGTACTACTCAATTCTTTAAATTGATGAGACTGAAGGAGTGAGTGGAAAGTAGATTATAAACTACAATTTTATATTTAAGTCAGGATGGAGCACAATATCCTTCTTTTCTACCATTTATATCTCTTTAGTCTTGGAACAAAGATGATGTATCTAAACAGTCAGAGGTTTAAAAACTACATTCTTTCATGTCTTTGGATCCAAAGTAAGTTCAAGAGGCTAGCACCATGGATGGAGTAAGACCATAGAGTACATTACAGGTTTTTCATGCTATCATTCAAATTCTTCCTAACATTTTCATTTTTACCTGACATATGTGGTGTACTCATAATTTTAAATTTGAACTAAAAGTTTAGTACCTTGTAATAGTTTTATATTTAAAGAAACACATAGTTTTATAGTTAAAGAAACAATTATATTTAAAGAACATAGTTTTATATTTAAAGACAGTTTTATATTTAAAGAAATAGTTGTTATATTTAATCTTAGAGATGCTTATTTAATCCCCTTTTCTCTTTTGTTCAACTACTCTATCTTTATTTGACAGATTAGAGGGAACCCAGATATAAGAGGGAGGACTTCACTCCTGGGTGAAATATGTATGATTATTGAGAAAATGAATCGTAGTAAAATGCACTCCTCTAAAAAAAAAAAGAGAGAGAGAGAGAGATTGATTTACTTATTTGAGGGAAAGAGAGAAAGGGACCATGAGCAAGGGGGTGGACAGAGGGAGAGGGAGAGAGAGAATCTCCAGCAAACTCCTTTGAGCACAGAGCCCTAGACAGGGCTCAGTCTCTTACTTCTCTGAGATCATGGTCTGAGCCAAAATCATAAATTCCGTGGCTTAATCGACTGAACCACTAGGTGCCCCCTGTGCTCCTTTTTGATAATACCATGAAGATTAACAAGAAAATGTGGACATTTGGCCATTCTACATTCTGACAGAATGAGTAAAATATAAACTGCACCTCACAGAAAACAGAAACTACACTTTCTTTCTTCAGTCAATAATAAATGCCTCCGAAATTAGAACATTTGAATTTCAATGGTATATGCCTTGATTTGATTTGCCATTTTAAACCTGCAAAAAAATCAAGTGTGTTTTATATATCTAATTTACTAATTTCTCTACTGAAAAAGTAAGTGGGAATTCTTACATACTCTGTTTCTATTTGCTCATTTCCACAGACTGAAACACTATGACTTCTAGTTACACTTCCGAGTGTCTGCTCTGGGCCCAGGCTTGCTGTTTCCCTCTATTAGAGAAAGAGATGTCATTCATCATTATGTGAGGTGGAGCTAGAGTCAAAAGATTTCCAAATAAATCCCGAATGGCAGTCAATTAGTCATTACTTTCACAGCTTGTCCATACATCTCTTGCTAAGTGAATGTTTATACACTTACCCTCCCTAAAGGCCTACCAATAACTTTATGAAACACGATGACACAGCCCTGTTGCAAACTATGCCTCCAATGGCAGTTAATCAAAGGATGCCATGAGCTCAACAAAACCTCACTATAACACAGTGAATATCTGTTGTGATTGTTTCTGCTATAAATCTTGTAGATGTCTTTGACTTCACTAAACAAACTATTAATAAATTCAACTTGCAGTAAGGAAAACACATATGAAATAGTGTAATTCATGATAGTTTTTGAGTAGTGTCTCAAATCAGACTTGAAGGCAACAATCATTATTTTTTAAAATATTACATTTATGAATAGAATATCATATTTACCCAGTATTTGATGAGAATCTGAACATTAGATGAGTATAAGCCATCTGATACCAGAAACAATCATTATTTGAACCCCAAAGCATCAGAGAAATAAAATGAATGTATTTAACTTTCTTTAGCTCTTAAATAGCAATTCCTTGAATCTCTCTAGAACAGAGTCAGAATGGATTCCTGACTGTAGCTAACAAACTACAACCAAGTTAATTATTTCACTTATTTTGGTGTTAATTTCACTATACTGTATATATTTATTTTCATAAATAATAATTATATACTTTGGAGAAGTTACTTTAAGATATTTATATTTCCCCAATGAAGTTTTGAAAAGTACTTAGGCAGTTTTAAAAAGTTACAACTTATTTTGTAGTAAAGAAAGTAAAATAAAATTGACTTAGATATGTTTAAGAATTCTATAGGGGAATAATTATGTTAGTGGTTGCAAATGCTAAGTTCAAGCAGTCATCATTATAAAATATAAATAAAATAAAATGTCATTATAGCTACCATAATAACCTATGTGGCATATCCTAGGATGAATATTTTATAGTAGATAGTAACAACCATGAAAAAAGAATCAGATATTATTCACAAGGGACATGTCACAAAAAACTTAAGTTTCAGCCAAATTGATTTGCTACTCTTGTCTTTTTAGGTTTCCTTTCCTGCTTTTCAGGGATATTTGGAAGCATGTTCATTTTTATCTAGAAATATGAATTATTTGGATTTTCCATCTTTGTGCTAAGTTTGAAAGCTTCGTAATAGTTCACAAGTATATAAAACCTAGTGAATGCATAATCCACAAAATGAAACCAATCAGGATTTCAGTGGCATATGTTATTTGGAATTGGCAAGCTCTGTTTTTGCCTGTTTAGAACTAAATTAAATATTTATACAATACTCACTATTCTCTGCCCTGAACTCTTGAATTCTTCTTCTTTTTTTAATATGGGTGGAATTACTGCTTATTAATTTACTCTGAAATAAAAAAATATTTGCAGCAAAAAAGAAGTGGCCACTGCACAGGTCAACTTCTAATGCATTTAAAATAATCACATTTATGAGGTGCCAGATAAATCAATTTGCATCTACAAGCCTGTGTGGAAGCATTCTTCAGTTAGATAAATGCTAATTTTTTCACCAGATATAATTTCGGTAGAACAGTATTATTTTTATTGAAGTAAGAAAGTTTTATGTCATGTAATTTATTTCTAATAAATTGAAATCAAACCTAGTACAGTATAGCAGTTTAAAAAATATCTAGTAATAATAAGAGACAGTTGTTTTCAACTTTAACCGTAGTGCTTCAGTTATCTGTGAAGAAAATATCCAAATAACATTAAGTAGAATCACTTTAGAAATTCTTCATTTAATGTAGTGTACTATATATTATTATTACGAAGTAATTCTAAGAAGGTTTCCTCATCTTTATGAGTTTATGAAACACATATGTCTCAAAATTAATATTTTCAATCTTTTTATTTTCTTTTGTTTTTGTTTCTGTCATAAAAATTTCTATAGATATGTGTATAAATTAATGTTTGTTTCCCAGATAGAGTTGAGATAAATATTGCAAATAGTGTGTGTGTGTAAAAAATGTAAGAAATCAAAAATCAAAATAATATATATACGTACAAGTAGAAAGGTGACTAATATAGACATCATATTATCATATCCCAACTACTCTTTTTTTTTAAATTTTATTTATTTATTTGACAGAGAGAGATCACAAGTAGGCAGAGAGGCAGGCAAAGAGAGAGGAGGAAGCAGGCTCCCTGCTGAGCAGAGAGCCCGATGCGGGACTCCATCCCAGGACCCTGACATCATGACCTGAGCTGAAGGCAGCGGCTTAAACCACTGAGCCACCCAGGCGCCCCCCCCCCCCCAACTTCTCTTTTTAGTGCTAGGTTTCACTTACTTAAAAATGCATATGAGAAAGTTACAAATATGAGGGAACTTATCATCTGTTAATTTTTTATTATTGTGGTTGGAATGATAAATAGTAAAGTTACTTTTCTGGGAGGTTATTTGGGTGAAATATATCATTAAAGAATTCTCCTTTACAACAATGAACTATTTAAAAAGACTATTCTCATACATTTTTATTTTTAAAAATTCTCAATGAATCATGGAACACTACATCAAAAATTAATGATGTACTCTATGGTAACTAACATAACATAATAAAGAAAAATTTCTCCATGGATTAAGTCAGAATATGAGAAATTGACAAGTTAAAAAATATCTTTGAGAATATGGTATCTATTAGTCACTAGTAAGGTCATTTAAATTCTGATAGTGAGTTCATCACCAGGAAAAACTAATAGGTATATACGATCAATTAGCCTTTGCGGTATATAGCTGCTTTTCAGAGAAATTTAGTTTTTGTGTTTTTTTTTCTTTTTTCTTTTTCTTTAAGATTTTATTTATTTATTTGAGAGAGAGACAGTGAGAAAGAACATGAAGCAGGAGAAGGTCAGAGGGAGAAACAGATTCCCCGTGGAGCTAAAAGTCGGATGTGGGACTTGATCCCAGAATTCTGGGATCATGACCTGAGCCAAAGGCAGTTGCTTAACCAACTGAGCCACCCAGGGACACTTTGAGTTTTTTCTTACAAAGTAATATTTCTGGAAATGATTCAACTAAACTGTTGAAATATATTGACAGCTTAGTTAAGCTTAAAAATATGAATATTTATATCTGTTAAACTTATTTTGTCATGTACTAAATATTTACATACCATCATTGGATTTCCTAATTCAAATAGAGAAGAATCATGGCAGAAACCAGTAGTTATCCTCTAAAATCTGTCCTCACTTTCTATCCTAGACAGAAAATAAACTGGATACACCATTATCCTGTATAAAGATAATAACTCAATTCACTTTCCTTAGTTCTGACAAAACAGATATAAACATAAGTACTTACAGAAACTTTCTTGAACACTTCTTTAGATACACCAGGTACAATCTGATGTTGTCATTTTTTTGTCTTTTTGTTTCTCCTTTATCCACCCTTGGACACAGATTCCACCTTGAACAAAGAGAATGAGGGTGGACCAGTGAGTTTGAAAGAGCTTGGATCCATACAAAATCTGTGCATCAGACTTGGATTTTGTGCCTCTGAAGGTAACATGAGAGAAAAAAATTTCTTAACTATGCCACACTTATTTTAGATTTTTCTATTATCCATAGCCAAACAATATCCTATATAATGCAGGAAAGAAATGAACAGATCATAAATACACTTGAAAGAGTGAAGAGACATCTCCTGTCATTGTATATCTCTTAGAGAATTATGTAATTACTTAAGAGCTCCACAATGAAGATAAATATGACAGAGGCCTATTTTTGTTTCACCCATGAGCTAAGAATAGTACTTATATTTTAAAGTGTTGTAGAAAAGAAAAAAACAAAAACAAAAACAAACAAACAAACAAAAACCAAGAGAATACATGATAGAAGTTTATGTGGCCTGTAAAATCTATTGGACTATTTGGTCCTTTCCAGTGAAATTATGTAACCACAATAGTGACTTTTCTTTAATGCTCTATGGCATTCATCTTTATATTCATTATTTTCTTTTATTGAGAACCTTTGAATCAATACATTTTTTTAAAAAGATTTTATTTATTTATTTGACAGACAGAGATCACAAGTAAGCAGAAAGACAGGCAGAGAAAGATGGGGTAACAGGCTCCCTGCTTAGCAAAGAGCCCAATGTGGGGCTTGATCCCAGGACCCTGACATCATGACCTGAGCCGAAGGCAGGGTCTTAACCCACTGAGCCACCTAGGTGCCCCTGAATCAATAAATTTTATATTTTCTATCCCAATTATTAGATATGTTATGTTGATTATGTGATGTTAGATGAAAGATGTCTTTATATTTCAAGTGTCTATCTATAGATTCATAATTAGACTATTTAGTTAGCATTCACATATTTAGACATCTAGACATTGTGGTTAAATATGAATTATGGTTAAATATAATCTCCTAATTAGAACTTTGAAACTTTTTTTATTCCAGTTTTTTTAAAAAAAAAATTTCAAGCAAGCTAGCATACATAATAAAATTGGTTTCATATATACAACCGGTGTCCAATACAACAAGTGCCCTCCTTCATCATACTTTTATAGTTATTTTCTTGAATGAGGTGCTGTGACAATGGCTGACTTCACTCATTATAGGTGACTATGTTAGTTAAACCTTTGAAGTCAGTAATTCCTCTGTCTTTGCATCACATGAATATCACGTCCATATCCAATACTAGCTCATTTGTATCATCATGAAGGTGAAACTTTGAAGGCAAAATAATATTATTCTTGCAAAGGAAGATCTTGACAGAAGATGTTAAAACACAGTGTTTTATTGATTAGGGCCAACAAAGACCCTAGAGTAGTCATATTAGACTTCCAGCAGCTGTATTTTGAAGAGAAATAGAAATAACATAGGTAGATGAGAAAGAGAAGGCTATTTACCATAGGCAATGATTAATTTTATGTGTAAACTTATTTGATTATGGTAACCAGTAGTTTGCTATTATACTGGTCTAGATATAGTTATAAAGATATTTTTTAGATGTGAATAATTTTAAAAATCAGGTGATATTTAGTCAAGATTACCCTCCATAATGTGTATGCATCTCATTCAATCAGTTACAGATCTGAAGTGCAAAAACAGACTTTTTCAAAAAAGAAGGAATTGTACCTTCAGGCTATAAATAGAAATTCTGCCTGTTTCCATCATGTGAATTAAAAAATGTAACATCAACTCTTAACTGAATCTCCAGCCTGCCAGCTTACCCTACAGATTTAGATTTGTCAATCTACACAATGGCATGAACCAATTCCTTAAGCTTAAAATCTCTCATATGTATATGAGATATACATTTCTCTTTCTCTCTCATATACATATGGATCTAAACAGACATTTTCCCAAAGAAAACGTACAGATGACCAACAGATACATGGAAAGATGCTCAACATCATTATTCATCAGGGAAAAGCAAGTCAAAGCCATAATGAGATATCACCTCGCATCTATTAGAATGGGCTATTATCAAAAAGACAAGAAGTGAAAAGTATTGGCACCCTGTGGAGGAAAGGAAGTTCTTATGTACTGTTGGTGGGAATGTAAACTCTTGTAGCCACAATGCAAAACAGTGTGAAACTTCCTCCAAAAATTAAAAACAGAATTACTATATGATCCAGCAATTCTACTTCTGGGTATTTATCCGAAGAAAATGAAAACATGACCTCAAAGAGGTATTCACACCCCCATGCTCATTGCAACATTATTTACAATAGACAAGATATGGGACTAACCTAAGTATCCATTGATGGATATATATACACAATGGAATATTTTCAGCCATTAAAAAAAATGAAATCTTCTCATTTGTGATGACATGGATAGACCTCGAGGGCATTATGCAATGAAATAAATCAGGCAGAGATTAATACCATATGATCTCTCTTATATATGTGGAATCTAAAAAAAGAAAAAAAAAAAAAAGCAAGCTCTCCTAGAACAGAATAACAGGATTGGTGGTTGCCAGCGTCAGTGGATAGGAGGGTTGGGCTAAAACTCTGAAGGAGGTGAAAAAAAAAAAAAAGAAAAGAGAGAGACAGTGAATTTAGACAACTTTCTTAAGAAATTTAGTAAAGAGGGTGAAGAAAAAAATGCTACATTTACTAGACTTCCCTGAGTCTCTTTTCTCATCTACAAAATCTGTCTATAACACAAAATGCAGCTCTTTTATCTCAATGAACCTAAAATCATCAATATCATTATAATTTCCCTGGCCCAGGCTGGGATAAAAATGAACCACCCAACTTTATGCTCAGAAACAGTATTCTTCTCTTGCAGAATTTACTGCATTGAGAACTACTTCTGCTCTGTAAGCTATATGTTGTTAACACAGGGTCAGCAACACAGTGGCCATGACGTTTTCTATTACTTTTTCTTACTGTTTTTATTTCACGTAATGAAGGTATTCACTCATTTCACCAAGAAAGAAAGAAAAGAAAAATAGGAAAGGAAAGGAGAGGAGAGGGAGGGAAAGGAAATAATATTATTTCAGCAGAAAAAGAATCACTCACACCATTACATCACTGTTGGTTTTTTTAATGATATAGATCACTGTTGGTTTTTTTAATGATATAGTTTTATATTTGTTCTTTGTAATTCATTCATCCAGCTGTTTTGGTTTTATAATTATATAATAGCTATAAACAGTAGACTTTATACTCAGTATTAGTTTTACATAGTTAAGAAAACAATTTCAATCAACTCTAGGGTAGAAGAGAAATATATTCCTTTAAAAGAAGTTTAAATACTATACAAGTTTGAGAAACATTGGACTAAGCAAGTCACACCTCACCATCCTGCCATTTAAAAAAAAAAAAAAAAATGGCAAGGCCTGGTAACTTAGAAGATGCCTTAGGTAAGAAAAGAGAATAATTATTCTATTCTAGTGTTACCAGATAGATTGCAGAGACCCCATGGCCCAATGCCTCTGCCAAACCAGACCCAAAAATGTTGCAGAAGCCTCTTGGTCTCACAAGAAAAAAATTCAAGGACAGACACAGCACAAGATGGGTGACAAAAGCAGGAGTTTATTAAAGTGAAAGTAAATCTTCAAATGTGAGAGTAGGTAAGCTCTGACTTTCAAAGAGAGAGAGAATGAGAATAAGCACAAACACTCTGCCTCTGGGGTTTGGGTCTCTATGTTTTATTCACAGTTGTTGAAGAGGAATTGGAATATTTATTACTTAAGGTGGGATTTCTTAAAAGCAGGATTTTAAGCATTTCTTCTTTACTTGGTCATGGTCTATGGTCTTCTTTGCTTTTGGCGTATCTAGTTTGATCCAGCTTTCTTACAGCTTTCTTTTGGGTGTGCTGCCAGGACAAGTTTTTAACTTTCCTGAGAGCTGAACTTGATAACCTTCTTTGCTGGCCTCTAGGCATCCTGTCAAAAGGTAACTAGTCGGGCGTCTGGGTGGCTCAGTGGGTTGGGGCTCTGCCTTCGGCTCAGGTCATGATCTCAGGGTCCTGGGATGGAGGCCTGCTATTGGGCTCTCTGCTCAGCAGGGAGTCCGCTTCTCCCTCTCTCTGCCTGCCTCTCTGCCTACTTGTGATCTCTCTAAAAAAAAAAAAAGGTAACTAGTCACCTACTCTAACACTAGCACTGGCACTGGATTGGACAATTTGTTTCCAGGTAAGTAGAATAGAAAATTTGGAAAAGAAAATTAGGACTTTATTTTTGGTCATGTGTTTAGGTGTCAGTAGAAATCAAGAGATAGCAAACACAAATACAGTAAGTATGTAAAAGATGATGGCAGCAAGATTTAGCAAATAGTGAAGTGTGTAAACCTGGCGATTCTCAGACCTGTACCCCTGGGGCTAATAATACATTATATGTTTATAAAAAAATAAAAAATAAATAAAAAAAGATTTAACAAATAATTGGTATGTTGGATAAAAGAGAAACAAGTAAAAAATATCCAGGACTGTTGGAATAATTCGTGGGGTTATCGACTCAGAAAAAGAACACAAATGGAGGGATAGATTTAACAAGAGAAGAAATGTTAAATAGATTTAACATTTAACATGTTTGAGTTTTCTGTGGAACATTTGACAAGAAGATATATAATAGTTACTTAAGTCAGGAAGAAATTTGGACTGAAGACCATAAATATCTTAGTCTTTCATTTATCAGTCATTATTGGGATGAGAGTGAAAGATGCTTCTTGTGCCTCTTGTGGACTAGAATCAGGTGACCACAATAATGGCTTGGAAATTTTTTTTTTTTTTTTTTTTTTTAGAAAAGAAAAAAGAGAGAGAGAGAGAAATGAAAGGAAAAGAAAAGAATTGAAAAGAAAAGAGAAAAGAAAAGAAAATTTGTAGGCGGAGTTAAAGCAGATAATAGAAGGAACAATGGTGAGTGTAT
Organism: Mustela lutreola; assembly: GCF_030435805.1. Taxonomy (NCBI): domain Eukaryota; kingdom Metazoa; phylum Chordata; class Mammalia; order Carnivora; family Mustelidae; genus Mustela; species Mustela lutreola. The sequence goes on from NC_081290.1 coordinate 78,103,290, forward strand.
GAAAAAAAAACAATAAACAAAAAAATATGTTTTCATAGAAGGAAAGGAAGAGGAAAGTAACCAGTGATATTGAAGGCAAGAGAAAAGTAGATACATATGCCAAACGTGACAACAGAGAGCAGCCTCAAAGAGAAAAATTAGAGTAGCTTTGTCAATGAAAACCCTACCCCACTGTTTGTGAGAAGTGAATTTAGACAATTCCTTCAAAAGATTTGGTAAAGAATATGGAGAGAGATGTCAGACAGTAGCTGTTAGGAGACATGAAATTAAATGAGGTTTTTTGTTTTATTTCATTTGTTCAGAGTAAAGTCCTGTATAAAAGAAGATAAGTGGAAGAGACAGAAGATTAATGCACAGTTAGATGCACTAGCCTTGAAACAGTGAATATCACCCCATTTTAGGAATGGAGAAAAAAAAATAAAGATGAACAATGGTGCAAATAAATTTGAAGGTAGATTGAATTTTTTGGGAACCAATGTGTCAAATAATTTCAGACTTCTCAAAGAAATATTTATATCAGCCATTGAGTCTAGAGTTTTTCAGATATTTAAACATACTTATGAGAAATAATTAAGACTTAAATTTGGAAAGTCTACAAATTATTATTTTTAAGATTTTATTTATTTGAGAGAGAAAGAGAGAGAGAGAATAAGCGGGGGGGGGGGGGGGAGAAGGAGAGAGAGAAGCAGACTCACTGCTGAGAAGGAAGCCCAATGCCAACAGACCTCAGGACCCTGGAATCATGACCTGAACCAAAGGCAGCTGCTTAACTGATTGGGCCACCCAGGTGCCCCGATAACTTTTTTTGATCAACCATTAGTCATCCACATTCAGTAACAATAGTTTATATTGTACTGGTGGATATAAATTTGGATTGCTTCTATAGTGAAAGAGGGGAACAAAAGAAACAAAAGGCTCTTGATAGTGTAAACATTTGGTTGATACACAACTTTGCATATTGCTGGATACCAGAATTGGTTGTTACCCTAATATTTAAGTGTACCTTCTAAGAAACTTTATGCTCATCTCTTCTTTCTCTGTGATCTGCAAGACCCAACACTTCCAATTTGATAGACAGTAAGAATGAGCTTCAGTTACTGTCAAATTGGCTGTGGCAACAGTGGACCCGGGTCACCTGGATATCCCTCCAAAAGAAAGCGGCTACCAGGATTGCACTCAGTTGGCAATTGCACTTATAATACCTTTAGAATCTGCCACAGTCTTCTATCCCAAGAAAACAGTCTCCCTGGGGAGTTTCAGCTAATGACTGGCTGAGATGCAGTGCCCTGTTTTTTGCCCAAGACAGAGGTTCTCAAACAGACCATCTTCTCTGGGGTTCCCTGTTGGCATGAATGAGACTATCTCAGAACTGCATCAGTAACTAACTCTTACTATCCCATATCTCTTCTTTACTTCTATATTTTTATAAGTATCAGATCTGCATCATAGATTTGAAGATTCTCCCTACTATGACCCCTTCTCTCTTTTATCTTTCAGACTTTGTGCCCAATGAATCTCTTCCATTCCTGACTCAATCTTGCTGTCTGCTTCCCAGTAGAATTGGACTGACACATTGACTCTCATTGTATAAATAGTAAATATTGACATACTTCAAAATGCAGATGTTTCTGTTTGTGCATTATCAAAGGTAAATATGGAGAACAATAATCCTGTGGGAAATAAGTACACTCATTTTTTATTGATGCTGTAACATATTAACAAAAAAAACTTAGATATATAAACAACACAAATTTATCCTCTTTTGAAGTTAATATCAATGTATGAGTAGGGCTCTTTTCTTCTAGAGGCTCCCGGAAAAAAATATATTTCCTTGTCTTTTTAAACTCCAAGTGGCCATCCCTGTTCCATGGCTTACAGCACTTTTCTCTGTCTTTAGTGTACTTGAATCCAATTTCTGTTTCATTGCCTTTTCCATTATAGGCAAATCTTCCTCTGCCTCCCTCTTACAAAGCCATTTGTGATTACACATAGAGCCAACCCAGCCAATCCAGCATAATTTCTCCATCTCAAAATCCTTAATTTAACCACATATCTAAAGTCCCATTAGCCATATAAAGTATAGTTCACAAGTTTCCTGGATTAGGATGGGACTATCTTGGGGTGGGTGGGGAGCATTACTCAGTTTATCATGTCAAATAAATTATTTTTCTAAGAACTTAGAGTTTGGAAAATTTGAAATTTTGGAATTAGGCCCAGATTAAAGGTTATTTATATTTCAAGAGGTTCTTGTCTGTGACTATGGCCATCCGTGAGTAAGAAAGAAATAGTGAAGCACAGCTCTACATTGCTAAGGTGTCAAATGGAGGAAGAAAAGCAATTCAGAGGCAATGAATGTTGATGTTGTAGATATCTGAACAGTATTATAAAAACAATAATTTTGAAAAGTATAGGCTACCTGTATTAGTGACTGTTCCTTTTTTTACTATTTTGGAAATAAAGTGTTAAATTAAAAACTATAAAAATTTATTTCCAATGCAATTATAAGGGTTTTTTTTTGCAATTTACCAAATGCTATTTGAACATATTACAAATAATTATATTTTAACTGAAATTCTATGGAAGATAGGTCTCTCTACAAAATAAAATTAAAACAGAGCAAAGTCCGTGACATTAAGAATCCAGGTAAGAAGCATTTAAGAAGCAAATGATTTTATTCATGAGCAATTTGAAATTTACCTGTTTATCAGATAATTTATATATTCATATATGTAAATCTTCAGGAAATTAATGTCATATATATGTATGTAGTGTATATATATATATATATAATATATATATATATATGTATTGTTGGACACAAAGGGTATTTATAGTGATAATTACAATTTCCTCTCTCCATCTTCCCACAAGAACATCGTCACTTTTTCCCTGACTTAGACTGAAAGTAAGCTAGAATAACTAGATAATAGCAACTGTTCTGATTAAATGAGTCTTAAGAAGACACTACAGAAGTTATTGAAATCATACATAGTTGAAATAAGTTATTCAGTAGTATTTTCATCTTTGTAAAGAAGACAAACTAACAAAAACTATTCTTTCATATTCAGTGCCTGGATTTTGAATAGGTACCCAAAATGCATTTTTCAAATAAGCCTAGCCAGATGCTTCAAGGATTAGGACGGATCATTTTTTTATTTTGTTTTGTTTTACTGGTTGACATTTACAACTATAAAATGACTATTGTGTTAACAGGTATGTGAACATTGTACAGAGACATGAAATCTGCTTGTTGTTTCACAAACTAATCCCTTTTCTCCTGTGCTCAGTAACATAACAGATCGTAGTTCATAGGTATGCAATACCAGCTAGCATTGTATAGATGGAATCAATAGCATAATCCTATTGAGTTCTGCAAAACAGTTTACTTTATGATATAAAGTGGAGTTCTGATTGATTTTTAAAATAAATAGTGGCTCTATATTCAACTCAGACAAGAATAATTTTTAAAGTAACAAAGTTCTTTTTCTGAGACCATTGTTTTTCTTTAGTTTTCTAGCCTTTATAACTAAATTTTAGCTATGTGGCCTAATTAAAAGACACTGAATTCAACATGTCTTTCTTCTTAAAATTGCCTTGGTTCTAAAATTGCCAACTTCTAGAGAACTGAATGCCTGCTTTTAAGTTAGCCACTTATTCTAGAACATCCCTAGTTAAAAACAGTAGCTTTTAGACAATGGCAGTGTTTCAGTTTTTATAAGATTTTTCGCTAAGTCCAGAATTACTATAAATATTTATATTAATAACTAATATTCAGCTGTTACACATCATTATAGCAATACCTGTATTTGTGTTCAGCGTATTTTCTGATTAGTCAATTTCTTATGTTGAATAGTTGATTCCACTGCCACATTAAAGGCTAAATATTTTTATTATTTCCCCACCTACAAATGCATTTACTATGGACTCTGGTTCTAGTATTTATCAACTCTTTCCCACATGATTAAAATCTCAAGTTGATTTTAATGTATTAGTCTGAAGGATATGATAGTATCCTTAAACATCCCTTAAATATCATGAAACTCTAGAAACATTAAATGCAATGTAGAATTGTATATATAATTGCATGTGATGGATTTAGTCCATTCATACTAAGGAAAAATCTAATTGTGTCCATAATGAAAAAGAAAAAATAGTTTCCAATCTTAACATTCTGTCTATTGTCTCATGAGCCAAGAAACATTTTTCCAATTTTATTTCCAGCTTAAAGTTGATGTTTTCATAGCTCAACATCAAAGACACAAAGTTCACTTGAGTCAATTTCTTGAGATAGTTCAAATGCATGAAAAGAGAGAGCGATCTGTATTGGCTCAAAGTGGTGGGCTAAGTACACATATATTTTTTTTTCTTTTTAGGAATGAAAAGATGACTTAAGAGCACATTTAAAAATGTGCTGAAAATAAGAAGAACAAGATAGACCAGGAATTAAAAAGAAATGTTTCGAAGGCAAGGGCAGATGGATTTAAACCCAGAGAAGAATTCTCAACTCAAAGCTCAGAAAGACCATCTGCAAAAGATGGGAACAGCTCTCAAAGTATATCAACACTAGAGAGGAAGAAGGAAAACATTAAGATTAAAAATATACCTAACTCCATGCTATATGCTGGCACATTCTTATTAAAAAAAAAAAAGGTGAAATGCTAAAGGTCACGATAGCAGCAAATATATACTAATTCAATAAACTATCATAAGCTAAATTATACAGCATCAAAATATACAAAGTATTAAGTAAAAGGAAAAAAGAGCAGAAATAAAATAGCACAGGAGGTCATCATAGTTCTAGGTCCTTGAGAGATAAAATAGTTAAATGCAACATCATAAAATATTTTGGAAGTTTACAAATATAAAATATTTGAGAAATTTAATAGAGTTGATATACATCATTTTTAGAACTTATGATATGTTAATAGAAGAGCATTAAAAAAAAAACTAAAGAATTTTCAAAATAAGAAATAATATCATCTTGGGTGCCTGGATGGCTTAGTCAGTTAAGCATCTGCCTTTGTCTAAGATCATGATCCCACGGTCCTGGGATGGAGCCCTGCACTGGGCTCCTGCTTCTCCCTTTCCCCTCTGCCAGCTACTCCTCCTGTTTGTTCTCTCTCTCTCTCTCTCTCTCTGTCAAATGAAGAGATAAAATCTTTAAAAAAAATAATAATAATATCACCTATATCTTATCACAGTGAAATAAAGATAAAAATCAAAATACTTTTCTAAACTACATAATAAAAAGATTATTATTTATAAAATGATCAAAAATGAGAAAATTAGTATCATACGTTACACAATCTGTAAGGTTCAAAACTTAATACAACTTCAAAAGTTTAAACATTATCAATATCAAGGAATTAAAAATATTTTCCTTAAAAAATCAAGAAATTAGAACAAAGAAAAGCAAATCTAACCTACAGTTCAAGTGCTATTTATTCAATATTCATACATATTTTTTCAAATAAATAGTGTACAGATTATATGATCAAATGTAGTTGCATATACGCACTGAATAGAATAAAAGAGTTCAATATGATGATTCGTAACAAAGTGAATATAAAGAGTATATTTCCATCAAAAGTAGTTATTTTGAAAAAACCCAAATATAATAATAAGAGTAGACATTTTGTGACTTGACCCTCCACATTAGATCTGTTTGACTGTATATAAAGATGGAAGAGATCGATTGGCACTACATTAACATTGGGGCCTATGTGATTCATTGCTCCAGGACACAGATTTCTATTGTAACCTAAGGGAATGACTATGTCTTGCCCAACTCCAGAGGGCCATTCATAAAAATTGTTCATGTGAACATCCTCTCTGGATCACAGCCATGTGTCTGCCCTGGATATCACAGGGTAGACACAGAATCCAAGAATCCATGAGTTGTATTGAAGCAAGATCACTTCAATCTAGCCTGCATCTCCACTTGTCAGTGATACCACAAACTGATTCTCACTTCTATATCACTGTCAGATTTGGTTGTATTAGAACATTTTGAGAGAACTTCAGCATCTAGATTTTATTTACATTCAGTAAACAAGCAGATAATTTTTCTGTATGCACAAGGAATGCTTCAGAGCAGCCTCAAGTATCTATTATGGGAGAGAAATTTTGACAGGTCACATTCCCCCTTGGACATCCTTCCACACCTGCCAAATGAAGACATTCATAAACATATAAAGTTTTCTATTCAGCTTCTTTAAGATATATGCATATGTAGGGAACCTCCATGGGCAGCTGACCGGTTCCCCTGATACAGCCTCTGCTATCCTGGGCCCACTGCACAAACCCTAGGAGACACAGAAACCAGCAGACAGCCTGGACTCTCCAAATCTTTTATTCCTATACCCATGTCGACAAAGATTTTGATGTGTTTTCCCAATAGGTATTTCTTGCTTGTTTGTTTATTTATTTGATAACTTATTTCCTATATTTACTATCTCAAATGGAGAAGGCACTTTCCTCTTTCACAACTGAAAATGCAGTTTTAATGGCATAGAATAATCTATTTTTTTAAGTTAAAATGAAATAGTGAACCCATTTAATCCTAATGTAATACTGAAAGCTACATATATATTTTTGGAAGTTATATTTTTAAATTATTCTGAGGCACCCAGTCTATTCAAATATCCAACTTTTAGGTGGCTCTGTGGCGCAATGGATAGCGCATTGGACTTCTAGTGACAAATATCCAACTTTTTTCCTGTATGTATGTGTGTATGTGTGTGTATATATATATATAGATAGATAGATAAAATACATTTCTTAATTATTCTAGGAATTATTGGTCATTCTAGGAAAGCAAGTGTGGCTTAGTATCAGAAAGTCTATTAACATATTCCAACACATCTTGGGAGTCATTCAATAATAGCTGTAGAAAAAATTCTATAAAATTCAACAAGTATTCATAATAAAATTTTATAATTAACAGAATTTACAAAAATATTTTATTAAATGCAAATGCATGAAAACAAATTCAACTAGCTTAGAAAGTAAACAGAGATTTCTGAGTCTCGCCATTATTTTTATATTTTTATTTAAGATATAATTCTATACTTCAGAAAAATTACAAGATCATTACAAAGAATTTCCATATAACGCTCATCTAGATTCACCATTTGTCCACATTTTGTTACTTTTGCTTTATCATTCTCTATATTTATATACTTATAAGTAAAATAAAAGGAAGTTACTACAATATTATGTAACAATCTATGTTTAAATGTTGCCATATTTTCTGATAATATCTTCTATAGCAATATTTTCTGTCATTTATTCAATTCAGATAATGCATCCATCACTTTAATCTATAAGACTTCTTTAATCTTTTTGTCTTTATGGTACTGGCATTGAAAATGGTGTCAGAGATCCAGCATTGTTGTGCAGCCTGTTCCACAATTTGGGTTCACTATCATTACTTAATACTAGGAGTACCCAATGCAGAGAGAAAATTAAATTAAACAATATGCATATATATTAGAAAATATGGTACTTTTACCCATGACTTGATTATATATGTTAAGAAAAACTTGTTAAGTATTAGAATAAAGGGAGTTGATGGGACTGCTAGATATGAAAGAAACTTCAAAATCCAAACTTATTCAACTTATAAACATCTAAAGTGAAAGAGAAAATATTTTATTCAAAATTTCAACAAAAATATAAAAACTTTAGGAATAAACTTAACAAGAGAGATAAACAACCAAAATTATGTTTTTGAAGTATAAACATTTGAATGAATGTAAAAAATAATACATTATTGCATGAGAAGACATACTATTTTAATAAATTCAATTATTATCGCTACAGAATTTGTTTTGGAATTGGTTTAAACACTTTTAAGATTAGACAGAAAATGATATATTTAAATATATTAATATGCATATTATATATGTATTTAGATATATTAAAAGATGAAGGAGGAGAAGTATGGTTTAGATAGTTTGTTTTAATACAAGTTCAAATTTATAAAAAAACTATAGTGAATTTAATGTATTATTTCAAAGAGTAGTTACATAGCTATTGATAAGAAATAATGTATTTTTATTGTTTTTTTAATTTTTTATTTTTTATAAACATATATTTTTATCCCCAGGGTACAGGTCTGTGAATCGCCAGGTTTACTCACATCACAGCACTCACCAAAGCACATACACTCCCCAATGTCCATAACCCCACCCCTGTTCTCCCAACCTCCCTCCCCCCAGCAACCCTCAGTTTGTTTTGTGAGACTAAGAGTCACTTATGGTGGGTAGGAGCAGAATCAATGAAACAAGATGGGATTGGGAGGGAAATAATGTATTTTTAATGGTGCTGAAATAACTAACTACTAAAGAAAAGTACAACTTCCTTATATCTAATATATATTTTGTATGGATTAAATCTTAAAATGATAAAAGCAAAAATAAATATTTTAAAGGAAGTTCTGGAAATCTACACAAATAACCAAATGAGAAGGCATATTTAATTTAGACCAGAAATTTATAAATTTTAAAAAGTAAACATTTAGCTACAAAAAACATTCTAGCAAATATATATTAAAGCCACTGGACAAATGGGAGCTGTAAGAAAATTCCAATACACATGGCTAAGAGTTATACATATGTTACACACATTGTTCTTCCAAGCCAACAAAAAAATTATATGCATTAGTGTTATATACCCTCAACTAAAACTGTATATGACTTAAATCAGCAGGAGAAAAGAGAAATACACACACACACACACACACACACACACACACACACACACACAGGCTCGCATCTGTGTATCAGGAATATCCCTGATAGGTTGCTCAGTAAAATGATCAAGTCACCAAGTAATATGTGGAGCATGGTTCTAATTCAGTAGAAATAAGCAAACCATTATGTATGTGCAGGTGCTTGTATATATTCATATTTGTTTAAGCAAGAGTAAAGATGAGAAAAAATATACCCGGGGCTGTTAACATTTGTTATCTCAAGGAGTGGCATTGGAGAAAGGGAATAGAGACAGGAAGCAGGGGCAATCATTAATGTTTTCTTTGTATATCTTTGTTTTACATTGTTTCATTTGCTAAAGTGAGAGTATTTTGTTTTTCAAAAAGAAAGAAAATATAATGTAAAGGAATGTTTAAGATGGGAGAATATCACATAGCAACAAACACACAGCCCAATAAGGTACACTTTTTTTTTTTTTTTTGGGAGGTTTTATCTTTTTTCATATTGGTTTGGCTTGATTTTGTGTTTTTGTTTTCATTTTTTCATTTTTAGTTTCCAAGCTTCTTGCCCTGTCTTTAACAGACTGGACTATTAATACTCGATACTTCAGATAAGTAGAAGTTGAAGATTTTTTTTTTGTTTTTTTTTTGTTTTTTTACTAAATCTGGTTATTGTTTTCTCTTGGGAGAAGGAAAGGAAAAGTGAATTGGGGGAAATTGGAGGGGGAAACAGACCATGAGAAACTGGACTCTGAGAAGCAAACTGAGGGTTTTAGAGGAGAAGGATGTTGAGAGTTAGGTCAGCCTGGTGGTGGGTATTAAGGAGGGCATGCATTGCATTGGAGCACTGGGTGTGGTGCATAAACAATGAATCTTGGAACACTGAAAAAAATAAAATTAAATTAATATGTTAAAATAAATAAATAAAAATTAAAAAAATTATATGCAATTTGAATGAAAATGGGTAAATACTATGAATATCCAGCTGACATAAAATCAAATCCAAATCACCAGAAAAAAGTAAGTAAAGAAGCATCCATCTAGATGACTTAAATCAGCAGGAGAAAAGAGAAAATACACACACACACACACACACACATCCATCTAGATGCTTCTACAGTAAAAATCATTTTAAGTTTTCCAAACTTCAGAAATTTAGCATAATTTTATCTTAAACTAAAAAAATTAGATCTTATAGCTTTATTTGATTAAAAATCATAAACAGCCTCCTTGTCACTAGATCTTCATAAAGTTTTTTACACTTGCACATACCATTTTCCTTCATTCAATACATTGTAGTTTCAAGGTTGTTGTTTTTCATTCTTAAAACCAAGTTAATTCTAATTTACTCACATGTCAGCAAGAAATTTAGTATGAAACTGATTCACTAATAATCAAATCTATCTTTTATTAAGCATTTGTTCCAGGGGTAATATTTTTTTTTTAAATACTACCTAAAATACAAAAAACAAAACAAAACAAAACAAAACCCTGAAGCCTAGTCATGTGCCAATAACAGAAATTGCCAGAGATTGATTTATGGCATGGAGAGTAATATCCCCCAAATGGGGACCTTTCCATTACCTGTGGTTTAATACTGTTTATATTTTCCTTTGGCTAACTACCACACCACATCTTGTTTGATAAAACATCTGGTCTATGAAAAAGATAATTCAATAACAGGATAACCCTTGTCTGCTATTTATTGTTAAATGAGAAAAAATAATGATAAGTATAGTTATTTGTGGGGCACCTGGGTGACTCAGTGGTTTGGGCTCTGCCTTCGGCTCAGGTCATGAGGATCGGGGTCATCTCGGGGTCCTGGGATGGAGCCCTGCATCGGATTCTCTGATCAGCTGGGAACCTGCTTCCCCCTTTCTCTCTCTGCCTGCCTCTCTGCCTACATGTGATCTTTGTTTGTCAAATAAATAAATAAAATCTTTTTTTAAAAAGTACAGTTATTTGTAAAATTATATATATAAGCGTGAGAGAGCAGAAGAAGGAGCACACATATGGAGGGAAATGTCAACAATTAATTTGGGATTATAAATAATGGGTATATATCAATCCTTTGTATGATTTCTGAAATTCTTCTGTAAGATTGAAACCAATCATTTCTAAATGAGAAGTTAAAAACAACAACAAAATAATGCTCTTCTCAATATTATTTTTCATATTTCTGTATCTATGGAATATGAACAACTGATTTTATTCAACTGTGGTTGCTCAGCCAAAAATTAAAAATAGGGTTATAGAGATTATGCTGAGTGAAATTAAGTCAAGCAGAGAGAGTCAATTATCAGATGGTTTCACTTACTTGTGGAGCATAGGAATAAAATGGAAGACATTGGGAGATGGAGGGAAGTGAGTGGGGGGATATTGGAGGGGGAGACAAACTATGAGAGATTGTGGACTCTGAGAAACAAACTGAGGGTTTTGGAAGGAAGGGGGTTAAGGTGTGGGGTTAGCCTGGTGGTGGGTATTATGGAAGGCATGTTTTTCTTGGAGCACTGGATGTGTGCATAAACGATGAATTTTGGAACACTGGAAAAAAAATAAAGTTAAAAAAATAGGGTTATAGTGGATTTACTATTAACTGTACGGCATTGAATATTCCATGACAAAATTAAAATCTATTTATTATTAGATCATTTAAACTTTTTCTTTCTTGTTACAACATCCATATACATCAGTGGGAACTTTTTATATCAATAAAACAATTTTTTAAACAAATTAAAGGGGAAGCAAAGGAAAATCATAGACAACACTTTGGCAATTTAATTAGAGACATATCAATCAATTTATCTTTTAGAGTCAAAAGCAGCATTTCCTTTTTGGAAGATAGTGACTTCAACAAACTGAATTTCATAGAGAGAAGTTTGATCAACCAATCTCTGAATATTTGCTTTCAGTAATAATTTTCCAAAATTATCATCACACATTACACAGTTATTCCACATAACACATCTCCCAGATATTTGTCTGAATGTTTTCCTATTGCAATTTCCTCTGATTCTTTCTAAGACATCATCTAAAGAGACATTTCTTTGCAAGAGTGGCCATCACTTCATATCTACTGTCCATTGCCTTTGATGGAACATTAAAGTTCTTCATTATGCTGCAGGCTTAGAAAGAACAACTAGACCACATAGTTTTATTTGGCTAAAAATCATAAACGACCTCATTATCTTCAGAAAATGACTATGATATTGAAATAACAGATTTTGTGTTTCATTTCAGAAGTCACTTGAAAAAAAGTTATTTCTTTTCTCTTCAGAATGAAGTTAGGTACCTAATAAAATACTTGAAAGTATTTCAATCTCGTCTCAATTTTGTAGAATATAGTTCAAATAATTATTTTGATATATACGACTGATTTTATTTATGTTTGATATATACACTGATTTTATTTATGTTTGGACAGAATTTTGTAGTATTTAAGCATATTTTCAAATGATCTGCATAGTATATTTCTAAGCCTGGTAAGCAAATATTTCTTGCAATACCTAATAATTTATGATCCAAAGTAAAATTTCAAGAGCAGTATTTTGAAATATATAATTACTTCAGCTGTGGAGCACATTTGGTATAGCAAATCATTTTTTAAATTCAAGTTTCAAGTGAAATTCCATATCATTAAGTAATATAAACAAAATTAAAAGTAAACTACACTTCACACTACCATTTCCATTTCTATAAATTTATTCTGAAGATAGATTACACTTGTTAGAAATCTTCTACATTCAATTTATTCATTTTGTTTTGTTTATAAAATAAAATTAATTGAAATAAGCTAAGTAATTACTAATGACCTAGTTATTAAATAAGACATATCTATACCAAAGAATAGTGTTTCAAATTTAAAAATACAATAGATATTAAAACTAACATAAAATTATTTCCACCATGTAATATTAAATTCAAAAAGTAAGACACAGATTTTTGTATATAGTATGTTAGCTTTCTAATATTTGTAACAAGTGAAGAGGAGAAATATATATATTGTATTTTCTACCTATTATTTGTATATTTTTAATATGTACTTAAGAATAAATAAATTATGATGCAATAAATCTGTAATATATTTATAGTATATCTAGCCTTGTATATTCTTGAAATACCAGTGGAAGAATTATAAATAATTGTTTTCTAAGCATAGGAGACTTGGGTGAGGTAAGGATAGGTATGGGAGAAAGCTCCTTCACCTATTGCATCTCATGCAATATGGATTTGCTTGATAGTCTATAAAGAAAATTATGAATATATGTATAAAATATCTAAAACAAAATCATCTTGATTTTGTCATCTTTTTCCTACATATTTCCAGAGAAATAGAATGAGGTAATCTTATAGATAGAAGTAAAAATACATCACAGGATTAATTACTTGTGTATGAAATTGCCAAAATATTACCTACTTAACAGCATGAAAAATATGGGCTCTAACGAGACCAAGTTCTAAAAAAATATGACCATATAGTCAACACTGTTAGTGAGACATACAAATAATGACTGTAGTCAAATTAAGTTGTCATAATGGATATGCAGATATCTATGAAATAAATATAAAATGTTTATAAACATAATACATTTAGGGTTTTGCTTAGTGTTTAACATACTTAAACATATTTTCACAGTTGAAACTTAAAACATAGTCATTTAAATATTTTACTATGCAAGAACAGATTAGGCATTGATTTTGATAAATAAGAGAAATGAAAGCAATAGTGGCTAGGGTCAAATTTTTTTTCTGCATCAGTTGAGAGGATCATATGGTTCTTGTCTTTTCTTTTATTAATGTGTTCTACCACACTGATTGATTTGCGAATGTTGGACCATCCTTGCAGGCCAGGAATAAACCCCACCTAGTCATGATGGATAATCCTTTTAATGTACTGTTGGATCCTATTGGCTAGAATCTTGCTGAGAATTTTGGCGTCCATATTCATCAGGAATACTGGTCTGTAATTCTCCTTTTCGGTGGGGTCTTTGCCTGGTTTGGAGATCACTACTGTTCAACATAGTACTAGAAGTCCTAGCATCAGCAATCGGACAACAAAAATAAATAAAAGGTATTCAAATTGGCAAAGAAGAAGCCAAACTTTCTCTCTTTGCAGATGACATGATACTATGTGGAAAACCCAAAAGACTCCACCTCCAAATTACTAGAACTCATACAGCAATTCAGTAACATAGCGGGATACAATATCAGTGCACAGAAATCAGTTGCTTTACTGTATACACTGACAATGTAACCGAAGAAAGAGAAATTAGGGAATTGATTCAATTTACAATAGCACCAAAAACCACAAGATACCTAGCAATAAACCTAACCCAAGACATAAAGGATTTATACTGTAGAAACTATAGAATACTTATGAAAGGATAGAATAGACACAGAAAGATGAAAAAAATGTTCCATGTTCATGGATTGGAAAAACAAACATTGTCAAAATGTCTATGCTGCCCAGGACAATCTACACTATCAATGCCATTCTGATCAAAATACCAATGGCATTTTTCAAAGAGCTGGAACAAACAATCCTATAATCACCTGATTCACCAAGGAAATCACCAAGGAAATGTTAAAAAAGAAAAACAAAGCTGGGGACATCATATTGTCTGTATTCAAGCTATATTACAAAGCTGTGATCACCAAGACAGCATGGTATTGGCACAAAACCAGACACATAGATCAATGGAACAGAATAGTGAGTCCAGATCTGGATCCTCAACTCTATGGTCAGCTAATCTTCAACAAATCAGGAAAAAATTATCCAATGGAAAAAAGACAGTCTCTTCAATAAATGGTGCTGAAAAAATTGGACAGCTCTATACAGAAGAATGAAACTCAACCATTTCATTTACACCATACAAAAAGATAAACTCTAAGTGGGTGAAAGATGTCAATATGGACAGGAACTCTTCAAAATTCTAGAGAAGAACATAGACAGTAATTTATTTGACATTGACAACAGCAAATTCTTTCAAGACACACTTACAAAGGCAAGGAAAACAAAAGCAAAAATGAACTTCTGGAACTTCAAGATAAAAAGCTTCTGCACAGCAAAGGAAACAGTCAACAAAACCAAAAGACAACTGACAAAATGGGACAAGAGGTTTGTAAATGGCAAGATCTATAAAGAATTTCTCAAACTCAGCACCCAAAAAGCAAATGATCAAGTCAAAAAATGGGCAGGGGGCACCTGGGTGGCTCAGTGGGTTAAGCCTCTGCCTTTGGCTCAGATCATGAACCCAGGGTCCTGGGATCAAGCCCCGCATTGGACTCTCTGCTCAGCAGGGAGTCTGCTTCCCTTCCTCTCTCTCTGCCTACCTCTCTGCCTGCTTGTGATCTCTGTGCATCAAATAAATAAATAAAATCTTAAAAAAAAAATGGGCAGAAAATATGAACAGACACTTCTCCAAAGAAGACATACAAATGGCAAACAGACATATGAAAAAATGTTCAACATCATTAGCCATCAGGGAAATTCAAGTCAAAACCATATTGAAATATCACCTTAAACCAGTTAGAATGGCAAAAATTAACATGGCAGGAAACAACAAACATTGGAGCGGATGTGGAGAAAGGGGAACATTTTTATACTATTGGTAGGAGTGCAAGTTGGTACAACCACTTTGGAAAACAGTATGGAGGTTCCTCAAAAAATTAAAAATAGAGCTACCCTATGACCCAGCAATTGCACTACTGTGTATTTACCCCAAAGATACAGATTTAATGAAAAGAAGGGCAATGTGCCCCTCAATGTTCATAGCAGCCATGTCCACAATAGCCAAACTGTGGAAGGAGCTGAGATGCCTTTCAACAGATGAATGGATAAAGAAGATGTGGTTCATATATGAAATGGAATATTACTCAGCCATCAGAAAAGATGAATACCCACCATTTACATCAACACCGATGGAACTGCAGGGGATTATGCTAAATGAAATAAGTCAAGCAGAGAAAGACAATTATCGTACCATTTCACTCATATGTGGAACATAAAGAATACCACAGAGGTATTAGGGGAAGGAAGAGAAAACTGAAGGTGGGTAAAAAGAGGAGAAGATGAAGCATGAGAGACCATGGACTCCGAGAAACAAACAGGGTTTCAGAGAGGAGGGGGGTGGGGAGATAGGTTAGCTCAGTGATGGGAACATATTGCAACAAGCACTGGGTGTTAATATGCAAATAATGAATCATGGAACACTAAAAACAGAGAGAGAGAAAAATGAAAACAAATTGCTACTTAATGCTTCCTAAATTGTGTATGAACTTAAGGTTAATATATTATTTAAGTACTATGCAGAATTAGTGGATATAAGTGATTTTTTTTGTGTCTGGAGTACATGGATCCCTAAGGTCTCAGGGTTGTCCCAGTGTGGGGAATATCTGGAGTAAATTTGTTATATTTCTATTCATTCTTTCTATCTCCTAATAACACAATTTGAAGTCAACCTTTCTCCCCAACCAGTGCTGGGCTATTACCAGAATGATGCTTATCAGGAAAATCAGTTGTAAAATCTTGAAAAACATGATGAAGGCTGGTAAGGAGAGCAAGAGATCTTAGAGAAACAGAGTTCAGAATTACAGGTACTAAGTTTGGGATGTCAATGCTTTCCAAAGATAGTAATGTGTGCAAATGGGAAGTTCATGGTGAAGATCTGTGTTGAAGATATATACATGTGAAGTTCTTAGCATATAGATGTTACATAAATCCATGAGTCTGAAAGAGGTTACATAGAGATGAATGACTAGGGGTTTTGCAGACAGGAAAGACAACCTGGAACAGATCCCCGGGACTCCCAGCATTTAGCAATGAGGATGAAGTGGAAAAAAAGAGTTTGAGAATAAAAGGTAGAAAAGAAGTAAAGAATAATAAAAATAGCTTATTTTTATAGGAGAGTACAAAGAAATAAGAAAATGCTTTCTGATATTTTATTCAATAACACAGATATACCTATTTAAAATTAAGATTTTAAAATGATTTTTCTAAATATCTTAAGAAAATAAAATTCAAACAGAGGCTCTAAATTACCCAGAAATATTATGTTCATGGACAAAAGAGCAACAACAAAAAACAAAGTGTAAAACTCCATATAGTGTAAGCAAAAAGAGTTAAATATGAGTAAAACAGATCTACATATATAAAAAGAATCATTTTTATAATAATCTTAAGCATTTTTATTTTTTTAATCTTAAGCATTTTTAAATAAAACATCCACACTCATTCAAGACAATAGTGAAAATTTTCATCTTAATTATTATAAGAGAAAAACTGCACTGGGCCAACTTTATGGGTATGTAAGACCTTATTCAAGACTATTAGAATAGAGGAGAGAGAATGAACTCAACTCTATTGAAACAAATGGTGAGAGAGGTTTTGAGCCCTTGCATGAGCTAGTGGAAAGGTACTGGAAGAAGTTGGTGGGAAGTTGTCAATATGGTTTGGGCATCTGTGTTTATTAATGAGTGCTTATCAAAGATAGGCTCTTACCCTCCCAGAAACACGGGAAGTTAAGGGTGATATCTTTCTTGATGTTTATATTTCAAAGAGTCCATATTGTTGAATTCTCTAAATCCCTGCTTAAATGCTTAGCCCAACCTCTCATAATTCTACATTGATGCAATAACCCCCAGTTCTACTTCTTGTTCCCTTTTTCTATTCTCACCATCCATATTTAATGCATACTCAATTTTAGTATCACTTATCTGATTTTGTCATCTTCCTCAGCAATACACTTCAGGCCATCATACACGACAAAGTAGAGACAGATAAATCACTTTGTCATGACTGACAGTGCTCTGCATGACCTGGCATTGCTTTACCACTACAGTTTCATCTAACTTCTCACCCTTTGCTCAAACCCTCAAGCCATTCTTCTCTACTTTTTGTTTGTTTGTTTGAGAGAGAGAGAGAGAGAGAGAGAGAGAGGGGACAAAGGAAAGAGAGAGCTTGGGAGCGTGAAGGGAGAGGAGCAGAGGGAGGAAAGAGAGAAATTTAAGAAAGCCCCACCCCCAGCACGAAGCTGAGGAGGGATTCCATTTCCCAACCCTGAGATTATGGCCTGAGGGAAACTTACTCCATTCAGATGCCCCTTAGAACTTCTAGTCAAACACACAAGCTCACACCTATTTTAAGATCTTACTTAGTTCTGGTTGTTCTGGTTGTTCTACTTCATCCAACTTTCCTTCCTCTGATCTTGGCATGTGGGTTTGCTTCCTCCCTGTTGGTCAGATCTCAGTTTTAATGTTGTTCTCTGAGAAGGCCTTCTCTGACTATCCAATATTTAATAGCTAATTAGTAGTTTGAATTTTTTTAATCACACAATCATATTTGAATAACTTACATGGCATTATTTACTTTTACACCAATGTCTTTCTTTAAAATGATATATTTTATGGGATGCCTGGGTGGCTCAGTTGGTTAAGCAGCTGCCTTCAGCTCAGGTCATGATGCCAGCATCCTGGGATCGAGTCCCACATCGGGCTCCTTGCTCCACAGGGAGCCTGCTTCTCCCTCTGACTCTGCCTTCCACTCTGTCTGCCTATGCTCGCTCTCGCTCGCTCTCTCTCTGACAAATAAATAAATAAAATCTTTAAAAAAAAACGATATATTTTAAAACATATATTTTAAAAAAATATATACAGTCTGCTTTTCCTCACTAGAATGGAATTTTAAGAAAAGCAGGAATCTTATATATCTTGCTCATTGCCAAATTCTCGTGACAAAACAAAAGCAAACGAAAGTTCCATGCCATGTTAGCTACAATTAAATATTTGCTTAAAAATGAATGAAATAAACACATAAATTTTTTTACTAATAATTTTGCTCAGATCTCACTTTTAACAAGAATGAAATTGAGAGGAATGGGATTAAGTGTTATACTCAAAATCAACCACATAACAGAGCCAGTATAGATGAGACTTTTGATGCTCAGTCCAGGATTATCTATTTATAGGTAATACTTTTCTCTGGCCCATTTTGAGGATAAAAGCCAGGGAATACAAAAGTTTTCTCTCCTTGAAATATCCCAAACCCTGACACTCTACTTTTTGGAATGACTCCATATGTAATTAGATATTATTATTCTCTCAGTAGACATAATATCTGCATAAAGGATAATCACTTACCTCCTTAATACATTAGCAGGGACTGATTTATCTGATTAACCCACAGCAAAGATTCTAAGGGAAAAAGTGTCAGGGAAGTTTTGTTGATATAATGTTTCCTAGGAGATAATGCACTATGGTGGGGGTTGCACACCTCTTAGGAAATCTAAGGATCTAAACCTGAAAAGAAACATCTCCACATAATACTCATAGAAAGGGGCAAATAACTCCTTATTCAGTGTGCTTCTGGATATGGCTGTGGTATCTGATATAAAAGTTATATCTAATATAATAATAAATACTAATAATTATAATAATAACTGCCATTTTCAAGCATCTCTTAGTAGCTAGTCTTATGTAATTAGTGAAGTTTGTTAAATGTGTGCTATTTGCCACATAGCAAGAAATCTAATGTTATCTTAAATATAAGAAGTGCAAGAATGAGTCCAGAGAGAGTAAATAACAGTACAAAATAATACCATTACTTTAGTGATGGATTTAGGTTTTGATCCAAAGTATTTCTGGCTTAATACTGCTTTATAGAAAAGTATATATTACTTTAATTTTTGAAAATATTATTTCTCATAATTTGAAGGCAATAATTGTGTTAATTCTTGGTCATTAGATGACCTAAGGAAGTATAATTTAATGCAGTGATATCCATGTACAGTATCAAAAGTGTGAAATAAGATAGCCCTAAATTCATACTGACACCTAAACTCATACTTAGCAGCTAATGGTTTAAGTTATTTCAATTCTTTTTTCTTCATTTACTAATGTTAGAAAATTTGATAAGACTACGCATGAATTGACTTTTTCCAAGAACCGAATGAAAATTACTTAGGCAGAGACCACATGTGTTCAATAGTTGGTAGTATTATTGTTAATATTACTTATAATAAATGCCCTGGTTATGTGATATAATATACCAGACACATAAAATATACTGGGTATTACTTGACTTCAAAAGATTGATGTTATAAAATTTCTTTCACAAATCCTTTGAAGAGTTTATACAAATTTGAAGACTTTATGAAATTATAAAATTTGGAAATCAGAAAAGTATGATGGAAAAAGTGCTCTTATTTTAATCACAATTTCTTGTGATTAAACAAGGTAAGCAATAATTAACACAGGGTAAGCACAAGGTAACACGGGGTAAGCAATAATTAAATGGTGCTATTTTGTTGTGAGGCAACCATAGGATATATTGATTCTTAATAGGGAAAATACATCTTTTGGGGGCAATGTCTGTGCTGTAATGATTGCAAAATGTTGAATATCATTTCTGTTACTATTGGTAATATAAGCTGATCATTTTTTCAAGACACTTACCTGTACAAAGGATAAAATAAACTGGAGGCTATAAAATGTAGTTTGAAATGAATAAAAGCTTGAATTTTGAATTTGAAATCCTAGTTTTTCCAGGTTTTAAATGCAATTTTATCTATATTAGATATGAAATTTATGAATATTACCAAGTCATTCGTATTCTACATCTGTATAGTATGCATTAAAAGTTCCAGGAATTAAATGTGACAAGATATGTAAAAACCTTTCATATTGGGGCTCCTGGTTGCTCAGTGGGTTAAAGCCTCTGCCTTTGGCTCAGGTCATGGTCCCAGGGTCCTGGGATCGAGCATCGCATCGGGCTCTCTGCTCAGTGGGGAGCCTGCTTCCTCCTCTCTCTCTGCCTGCCTCTCTGCCTGCTTGTGATCTATGTCTATCAAATAAATAAATAAAAATTTAAAAAAAAAACATTTCATATTGGCTGACAATAATCTAAGCATAATAAAAATGAGCTACTAAATAATTATTGAATTACTATTAATTAAGTTATATTTTCAAAATTCTATGTTCTAATATCAGTATTTTCTAGAAGAGATGCATTGATTTTTTTAAAAAATTTACCTTGCAAGTATGATGCAAGTAAATACTGATTCTGTTCATGAAGAATATTCATCATTTGTACTGGGCAGTAAATTCAATAAATTAAACTTTGTTTATTTCTAAATATAATTATATTTCTATTTTACCCCACTCATACAGAAGACACTTTACATAATAGGGATAAACTACTTTGGAAACCACTTCACCTCTGTGATATTTAATCAAAAGTGATTTTTTTTTTAAATCTTAGTATTGGATTTTCATATAAAGTAACTGAAAATGTAGGACAATTTTAAATATATAATGTTATAAATGTATAAAATTTTATCATGTTTGTTTATCAAAACGTACATTTTTATATATGTACTTATATTTACAAATTTTGACATGACAATAAATAAATGGTGTTGACATTAAAATAATTTGGGTCAAATTAAATCTTTCCTATTAAAGCAGCAGGTACAGAGTCTACAATTCTTCATAAATATAGCATTAACAAAGAATAAGCTTCTAAATATAATACATTTGTCATAGAAAAAAGATTGAAAAATTGTATTAATATAAGCAAAACAGCTTGAAGAAAGGCATGGTATATTAAAAATCATTTACATAACTGATATATTTTAAATGTGAGGAACAATTTTGGTATATATTAAAAAGTACAAAGTTTTCCACCAAGAGTTGTACAAAATCATTTTTGCCACAATTCAGACTTGAATATTTAGCAACTGAGAAATAGGTTTGAACCGTTAAACCTATTTTCACATACACTTTGTTTTTTATTAACATATAATGTATTATTTGTTTCAGAGGTACAGGTCTATGATTTAACAGTCTTATGCAATTCATAGCACTCACCATAGCACATACCCTCACCACTGTCCATCACATACACTTTTTAAGTAAGCTTAAAATAGCTATGTCCCTGTTACTTGTACATAGAAATTACTATCATAGGCATGTATTGACAATATCAGATGTAACTGGAGTCTTATCTCTTATTTTTAGAAGATCTAATTACAACATTGGCTGACAGCCTCTTCTAATCACAAGTTCGTATAATTGAACAGAGCTAATTGAAGGTACCAAACCATGTCAGTAAGCTGGCTAAAGAAGTTGAGACCCCATAAAAATTAAGCCAACTAATTCAAAGTGGCACTATGTTATCAGTCAAAATCCAGATTATTTCCTTACTGACAAGTATAAAATTAATTACATTTGTTTCTTTTTTATCTAATAAAATATGCCTCAAAATAATGTTTATGTAATGTAATAGAATGAACTTTCAGATCTCTTTACTTTCTATATAATCAATAAAGTAATTTGATTATTGTTGATATTCAACAACAAATTGTTTATGATTGAAGTATAAAAAATGCTGCACAGGGCACCTGGGTGGCTCAGTGGGTTAAGCCTCTGCCTTCAGCTCAGGTCATGATCTTAGGGTCCTGGGATCAAGTCCCGCATCGGACTCTCTGCTCAGCAGGGAGCCTGCTTCCCCCCCCCCCCCGCCTGATTCTCTGCCTACTTGTGATCTCTCTGTCAAATAAATAAATGAAATCTTTTTTAAGAGATTGAAAAAAAAAATCTTTTTAAAAAAATTTAAAAAATCTTTTAAAATTAAAAAAAATGCTGCATATTTTTAAAAAATGCTGCATATATGTTTTCAATGTATAAATGTATAAAATTATACATTATTGACATGATTTTCCCCCAATATACAAATGTACCTTGCTTTTTGTATGTATTTCTCAAAAAAATTTTTTTTAGATTTTACTTATTTATTTGAGAGAGAGAGAGATCACAATAGTCAGAGAGACAGGCAGAGAGAAAGGGGGAACAGGCTCCCCGCTGAGCAGAGCGCCCAATGCGGGGCTTGATCCCAGGACCCTGAGATCATGACCTAAGCCGAAGGCAGAGGCTTAACCCATTGAGCCATCCAGGCACCCCTCAAAAAATATTTTTAAAACAATACTAGAGTTTGTTGTTACATGGCCCTATTGTTCTTTTTGAAATTTCCGTGATGAGTTTCTGACATACCTATGAATTGGTGGGAGCTCTCTTGACTGTTAGTATCTAAATCCAATATTCTTTCATTTTCAATGAGAAATCTCAGATTACTGAGACAAATGGGAATATAGTCTCAGAGGAAGGACAAAGGGATGCCTTTGTATGTTACTGCATTGGAAAATCTTTCTACAGAAAGTCATTATTTTTCTGTAGGTCTGTTTAACATACTCATACTCCATGTTGGTTACAAGTAAAACCTTTCTCAATTAATAGATCTCATAAATTTTAAATTTCCCTACAAAATTCTATTGCAACTTGTTCTTTTAATCTGTCAGGAGGGAAAAAAAAAAAGTCTTTGAAGAAGTGAATTGGGGGAAGTCGGAGGGGGAGACAAACCATGAGAAACTGTGGACTCTGAGAAACAAACTGAGGGTTTTGGAGGGGAAGGGAATAGGGAGTTGGATGAGCCCAATGGTGGGTATTAAGGAGGGCACATATTGCATGGAGCACTGGGTGTGGTGCATAAACAATGAAGTTTAGATCACTGAAAAAAAAAATTAATTAAATTAAATTTAAAAAAGAACTTTGACGAAATGAAGATCATTTCATTTTATGCCTCATGGACATAAAACTAAGACTCATTCAGTATATATATATATATATATATATATATATATATATATGTCAGATTCATAATAATTCATATATATGTCAGATAAGTTTTAAACTATGTCTCTCCATTTTGAAGTTTTCTAGAAAGATCTGCATTGGATTTTGAATGGAATAACATGTGATTTTAAGAATAATGAGTATGTTTCTTTGCCTTATTTCTCTTAGCATAATACACTCTAATTTCATCAATGTTGTGGCAAATGGCAAATTTCATTCTTTTTATGACTGATCTCACTTCTTCTCTATCCATTTATCAGTCAATGGACACTTGGGCTATTTTGATATTTTAGCTGTTTTAGATAATGTTGCTTTAACATTCATGTATCCTTTTGAATTAGTATTTTTATACTTTGGGGGTAAATAAACACCTAGTAGTATAATTACTTGATCATAGTGTTGTTCTATTTTTAATTTTTTAGGGAATCTCCATGTTTTCCAGAGTAGCTGCATCAGTTTGGATTCCCAACAACAGTGCAAGGGGTTCCTGTTGTTTCTTGTATTGTTGATTTTAGCCATTCTGGCAGGAGTGAGGTAAAATCTCATTGTAGTTGTGATTTGCATTTCCCTGATGATCAGTGATGTTGAGCATCCTTTCACGGGTTTCTGTTGGCCATCTGCATGTCTTCTTTGGAAAAATGTCTATTCATGTCTTCTACCCATATTTTAATTAGATTATCCACTTTTTGGGTGTTGAGTTTTTTAAGCTCTTTATATATTTTGGGTACTAGTACTTTATCAGATATGCCGCATTCAAATATCTTCTCCCATTCCATATAATTTCACTCACAAATGGAATTTAAGAAACAAAGCAAATGAACAAAGAGAAAAAAAAGAAAAAAGAGAGAGAGACAACCAGGAAATAGACTCTTTGCTATAGAGAACAAACTGATGATTACCAGAGGGTAGTTGGGTGGGAATGGGTGAAATCAATGATAGGGATTAAGGAATAAACTTGTCATTGATACTGAGTGCTATATGGAAGTATTCAATCACTATATTGTACACCTGAAACTAATATTACATTGAATGTTAACTAACTGGATTTTTTTTTAAGATTTTTTGTTTGTTTGTTTGTTTGTTTGTTTGTTTTTGATAAAGAGAGGGAACACAAGCTTGGAGGGTGGTATAGGGAGAAGCAGGCTTCCCATTGAGCAGGGAACCTGATGCAGAGCTCAATCCCAGGACCCTGGGATCTTGACCTTAGGTGAAGGCAGAGGCTTAAGGACTGAGCCACCCAGGTGCCCCAAACTAACTGGAATATAAATACAACCCTTGGAAAAAGAATAATGAATGTGAAACATCATAGGTCATTCAAAGGTAAAGTCTAGAGTTGGAAATGAAGAGTGTGAAGTTCTTTACTCAGGAATTGAGTCAGAGAGTGGTAGCATCTCCCAAGCATGTTGCCAACAGAAAGATGAAGTTGTCTGCAAGTTTCCTACTTTTTTTCTGAGATAGAGTCATTCAATGTTAATTCCTTCATTTAAATACCTGATTTAAAAAAAAAAGTTGTTTTAAGAAAATATCCCTCAGATTCTCTCAGAGATTATTTGTCTTCACTTTTTTTTTAGATACAACATTTTCAAGGAAGGAAAAGAAAGTTTATCTTGTAGAGCGTTTTAAACTAAAACAGACCTCAGGAAACTGGGCAGAGTTTGAGGCAGAATTCTAGTTTTATCCAGAAAATTGTATTGCTATTTAAGAACTAAGATAGAAGCTTAGTTCAAAAGTCACATAAAACTATGGAGAGAATAGAAGAAATATGACACAGCACGTTAATAAATGCCGTATACTTAGATACAAATGGGCACTAAATCTATTTTTATAGAACTCCAAATTGGTTGGTATATCAAAGGACATGACAAGTAATATAATTCTAGTTCACTAGGGCTGGGTAAAAAGGATGCTTATTATTTGCTTATAATGAAAAAATGAAAAAGAATAAGAGTTGTTTTGTAAATGCCATAAATGATTACAGATTCAAGACTTCCAAAGAGTTCCAATTAATTTGTTGTTATAAAGATCAAATTGTAGTGTGCCAAATAGGCTCTGTGTTTCTTGAACAGGTTCACAACAAACTCCAATAACATTTGATAAATATTTTTGAATATGTATAATGAGGTT
The DNA here is from genome assembly GCF_030435805.1 of Mustela lutreola. NCBI lineage: Eukaryota > Metazoa > Chordata > Mammalia > Carnivora > Mustelidae > Mustela > Mustela lutreola. The sequence goes on from NC_081290.1 coordinate 78,128,812, forward strand.
AAACAAACAAACAAACAAACAAACCTGCCCAAGAGCTCCTGAAGGAACTCCTAATATAGCTCACTAATAGCTAGTGTTATGGGTTGCATTGAATCCTACAGAATTTATGCACTGAAATCTTGATATTAGCAGCTCAGAATGTGTGTGACTTCATTTGGAGATATGGTTTTTACAGAGGTATTCAAATTAAAGTGAGGCTATTAGAGTGGATCCTATTTCAATACAATGGTGTCCTTATAAAAAGATGAAATTTAGAGATAAACACTTAAGGAGAACACCATATAAACATGAAGATGGACATCAGCAAGCCAGCTAAAACACTCAGAAGAGATCCTTCCCTATACAGCCTATCAGAAAGAACCAACAGTGTCAATGCTTGATTTTGAAATTCTAGTCTTCAAAATTATAGGATAATTACCTTCTACTGTTCTAAGTCAACACAAGTTGTCTGTGGTACTTTGTTATGGCAGCACTAACAAACAAATACAGAAAAAGAATATTAAAATAAAGAACAGTAAAATGTTCAGTATATCAGATGGTCATAAATTAATTATGGAATGTATCACTTAGCATATCCTGATTCCTATCTTATAAATTTCTCTCCACCTTTTGAGGACAGATCAATTATCAGAGTTCTTCCCAAAGTGTCCTAAATATTTTGCCATTTGTTTCCCCCCTCTACTGTTTGTACTCTTTAGTGAACCTCATTGTTACTTGCAATAGTCATTTTTCTATATCTTTTTATCAACAGAAAATTGTGAATGGCTGAAGGCATATACTATAAACAATGGCATCTTTTACTCTTTGTTGAGCTTAGTAGGCTATATATATTAGATAGTATATAATATATAATATGTACTTAGCATTTATATAATAAATTTATCTGTTCCTGCAAAACCAACAGACCTCTTTTTTCAGCTACAGCCACATCTCACCATAAGAAAGCCTGTCTCTATTTATATAAAGCTTGTTTTTATTATGTGCTAAAAATATAAATTATTTTAAATACTATTTAATATACCCTCAAAATGGTAATTCATGATTTCAATAAAATGCATAAAGCTCAGACTTTTACTTATGGGAACTATAAATTATGCTCCAAGTCCATTAATATATTTCTAATTACCGTAACACCATGATTTCCACATGACTGAATTTAAAAGTAGATAATGCAAAGTCACTCTTTAAGTATTTTAATCAATATTTGCTGACAGACACTGTTGTCTGCTTAAATTTACAGTTCATCCTTTTCTTTTTCCTTGAAAAAAAATCTGAATTTCATTCAAGAATCAGGCAATACCTCTGCAATCCACAGAAGGGATATTTATCTGAGATAACAATATTCCACCACTTTCACAGAGATTCTTGGATTTATTCAGCAATTTGGTTAACAAGTATTTATTGTATATGTAACTGTGTGCTTGGCACAGGGATACAGCAAATAAACCCAGCCTCATGGAGCTTATATTCTGATGGGAGAGACAACAATAAGCAAAACAAGTGAGTATCTAACTTACCATCATTAATACATGGAGCTATCTTCTATTAAAAAATGGAGTAGAGCAGCAGGATAGAAAATGTAGATAGAAATGTAAGATAGGAAATTTGTAACTGTAGATGAGGCAGGAATGGCCAGGATAGACCCTGTAAGCAGGAAACATCTGGACAAGGCCTGAAGAGGTGAGGTATAAATCATGTGGATAATATGAGGCCAAAGACTCTAGGCAGAAGGCATTCTTAGGCAGAGAGTTTTCCTCGCATGTTCAACAAACAACATGGAGGCAGAGGTGAGGGCAAGAGTGGCAAAACATGATGACCTAGGGTAATGTTGAGCAAAGCAAACAGTATTTCAGTAGGGCTTTGCAAACCATCTTAAGTACTTTGTTTTGTTATTTGTTTTAAGAGGATGAGGAATCCTTTGGGTGGCGTGCAGCAGAGGAAATATGTGGTCTGATTTTGATTTCTAACAAAACTACTCTGGCTGCTGAGTTAGTGATAAGATAAAGAGGGGCCAGAAGCAAAGAGGCCCAGTATAGATATTGATGGTTGGGAGAGGAGTAACAACAAAAGAAGTGAAGAAAAGTGGTAAATACTGGATTTTTTAAGAAGTTATTATCAATGTGATTTGCCAAAGGACTAGATATGGATTGTGAGAAAAAAAGATGTATCACTGATAACAGAATTATTTTACATGAACAACTGGAAAACAAATTGGCAACTCGTTGAGATGGGAATATTATAATTGTTAATATTGTAGTAAGTATCAGGTAATTGTTGAAATATATAAAATTTGTTACATTTATTAGCCATATAATTAGAAATGTCTAGTAGGAAACTGGGTATATAAATCTAGTTGTGAGAAAGATTTAAAATTTGGAAGTCATTGGTATTTGGAAATATATTTAAAATCATGACCCTAAATAATTCTACCTGGTGAATATGTGCATAGAGAGAAAACAAAAAAGACCTGAGAGTTGAATCCTGAACACTCTGATGTCAAAAAGTCAAAAAGATGAAGAAAAATCAGCAAAGAAGACTAAGAAGGGATGGCCTCAGTGACAAAAAGAAAATGAGGAAAGTGTGGTATATTAGAAGTCAGGGGAAGAAAATGCTTTCATGATGAGGAAGTCATCATTTTTTTCTAAAACATCATTTAGTATATTTATTAGGGTAGAAATATCACAGTTCACTAGATTTAGTTGTGTGAAGATCATTGATGTCAGACAGAAAGAGTTTTGGAAGGATGGTAGAGTAAAAGCCTGACTAAAATGGCTTCAAGAGGATTTGGTAGGAGTAACATCACAGGTAGTGAATACAGATGACCATTTTAGGAAATTTATATGAAGAGAGAAATGTGGTAGTTAGAGTTATTTAGGGAGTTAAAAAAGAAGGAAGACTCCTATTTTTCTTTTGTTTTATTTTAAGATGGGGACACTTTTTGTTTGCTGTTGGGACAGATCTTATAGAGAACACATAAAGATGATGCAAGAAACAGGCAATGCCAAATGGGGGTCACGTCACTGAGTAGGTGAAAAAGGTTAAGATGGAGTATGTGTATAAAGGACTTGTTCTTAGCTAGAAGTAGAGATGGTTCACCCATGATAAAATACTGAAGACATATTATATCATCACAGCAAGTGGCAAATGTGATAGAGAAAATGTTGTGTACTTTTTTGAGATAATAGTAAACATAGGTAGATAGGTAGGTAGATAGATAGATTGATCCATCAATTGATTGATCTCTTTTCTGGTTCCTGATACAGAGATCCTAAAACTTGTTAATTCTTAAGTGATAAGATCACTGGGAGAATCTTCTGCTCTGAGTCAACTCTGGATGGCTCCTAGGCAGGGAACAAAATTAAAGCTTGATAATTTTCACCCCCACCCTACTCTTCCCAACTTCTCAAATAGGGGAGAGGGGCTGGAAAAGGAATTAATAATTGATCATACTCAAATGCAAAAGCTTCCATAAAAATTACAACAATATGAGGTTAGGATGAACTTGCCTGTTCATTTAAGGCAGATGAACATGTCTACATAGTGGGAAGGGAATGCACCTCAATTCCTGCTCTTGGGATTCTCCCAGACCTTGTTCTGTGTAACTTTTCATTTGACTAGCAAGTACTCAAATACAATAGGGAGGAGGTCATGGAAACCAGCAATTTGTAGCTATGTCAGACAGAAATTGTGAGTCATCTGGGGACCTAATACTTGTAATGGGCCTCTGAAGTGAGCGACTGATCCCTAAACTTACGGACTCTGACACTATCTTTTCATAGGCAGTATCAGAGTTGAGTTAAATTATAGGACACCCAGTTGTTGTTGCAGATTTGCTGAGTTTATGGGGGAAAAAATCCAGACGTCGGGTGTCAGAAGTGAAGTATTCTGTGTAAAAATAAAAGAGAAGTACAGGAAGGCTGAATTTAGTTTTCTCTATTACATTTCTGTTTGGCTTTCCCACTGAATAGGGAGCAAGATCATCTGGTAGGGAAGTAAAACATAATAGGTTTTTAGCTTTCAGTGAGATGATACTTATTTTAAATTTACATTTTCAGTGTTTGTTGGTTTTTATCTAGTCACACCCCTCTACCAGGTACAGGGAAGGAGCAGACTAAAAAATTGGTTTTAACCAGAGATATGCTACCTCCAAGAAAATAAAAGATATAGGAAGCCAAAAGGTATGAGTACAACCAAGGCAGAATTAAGATATTAATTCTGAAGAATTAAGAATTAATAAAGTAAGATTGAGAAGAACAGAAGGAAGACTATGTAGGAAGTGATGGACAATAGAAAAATGGCAGGAACAATAGACTGAAGGCGCTGATGAAACCAAAGTAATATTTTAGTTAGGATACTAGAGCAAATGAGCTTAAACCTTTGGAGGGTAATGGTCAGAAACTGAAATACTTGACACTGGAAAGATGAAAAGGTTGTTGAAATGACAAGTTTAAGAATAAAATCTTTAAAAAAAAAAAAAAAAAAAAAAAGATTAAGATGATGGCAATTTTATTTATTATGCAATTATCTATTTTATCTTCTTTCTTTTTATTTCTTTATGTAAAGTTTGCTAAACTTTCTTACTTTCTTGAGAAGAACACTTAATTTTTAGTAGGCTTCCAGAAAAATTATTTATGTACAGAGCCTTTTAAGATTTTCTGTTTGTTACGGTAAATAAATAGAATATTTTGTTAAAAGATATGCTTTTGCACATTTTTACATATTTTGAATATATTCTTAAATCGGCTTACAAAAGTGACATTTCTTTTCTTGTATCTTAAAAATATCATGTGAATCTATTGAAAAATAAGAATATTTTCTGATCTGATAAACCCAATTGGAATCTTATCTCTCATTTATTTGCTTGCATCTCAGGTTCAATATTTATTATGTTACAACAATTTTATATCTTTTTGTAAGTTATTTTCTTTTCCTTTGCACAATTACCCTTTAGTTGATCATTAATTTTATTAATTTAGAAGATTTTTTTATATAATAAGAACATAGAATATTATTTTCTGTCATATAAATCATAAACATTTTATAGTTTATCATTCAATTTAATTTTATTTGATATTTTGACATATAGAATTTTTTAAATCAAGTAATCTGATACTTAAATGCTATTTATCTTTTTGGTTTTTATCTTATACTTGAGATAAATTTTTCATCCTTCAAATTATGTAAATAGTAACCAATATTTTTATGATAAATTTGTGTAAATTGTAGAACATTTACATTTTTAATTTGCTTTTGTGTTATATCAACTACATATTTGTATTGTCACAAATAAATATCCCATATTTTCCTTATTTCTTTTTGGTATATAGAGATAAAAGTTGGAAAATTATCGTTACTTTGGAGGAAAGGCAAATGAAGAAAAACTACCGTTCTAACAGTTAATACTTACATTTTTTAAATCTAGGATCGATATCATAACTCATATCTCTTTTATGGGTATAATCCTCACTAGTAATTTGTGCTTATTATTACTCCCTGAGAATAAAAATAATAACAGTAAAACCTAAACAAAATCGCATCTACTATTGAAGAGTAGGAACTCTAGATACTGCAATTTAAAGGAAAGTTCAGAAACTAATGAATGAGACATATTTTAGTTAATGCTAATTTTAAAAAAGACAAGTTCTACATGATTTAGGTAATGTTTTGCTGGTCTCCTTTTTATTTTTGAAAATCTACCTTTAAATGTTTAACTGAATATATTCTTAAGTATACTAATTTAAAATATACTTAGACTATTACATAATTGTTTACTACCTAAATTATTTTTATATGTTCTTCATGTTGTCTGCTAAATCATTATTAAATTACCCCACGTTTATGGAACTCACACTATTGAATTACACAAGAAGAAAAAAGAATATGAAACAAACAGCTGAGATAATCTTATTTTAAAAAGGAAACTATATTTATTTAGGACAGACTAGACTTTTAAAACTCTGGGTTTTATCAATTGCCTTGTCTGCAATTTGTAGAAATCATATTATAAAAAAAGAAGGAATGGTTATTTTTACACAAGTACTGTGTATTGAAAACTTTTTCATGAAACTGTCAGTTGACATGCCCAAAACTAAGCAGAGAACAATCTTCTTATATAAATTTAAAATCGTCTCTGTGTTGTGTATATTATTTCGCTACTTCTCTATCACAGTTGCCATCACAGTAATAAGGGCCATTCATTTATTCATTTATTTAAAATGTAGATAGTGAGTACCTACTATGTACTGGGTACCTTCTAGGTGTTTTAGATATATTACTGAACTATGCAGACAAAAATCCTTGTACTTCTGGAATTTATACTCTAGCAGGAGAAAAGACGAACAATAAAAATAGTAATAGGTAAAGTAAATTGCATGGAAGAGACAACTTGCATGTATAGCAACGAGAATAAGGAATAAATTGGGAAGGAGTTACAATGCCAAGTTTAGTGGTGAGAATAGACCACAGTGAGGTGACCTATTGAGAAAAGACTTGAAGGATATAAGGAAGTTAATATGAAGATATCTGCTTTAGAAAAACATTCCAAGCATTAAGAAGAGATAAAAAAGCCACAAAAATGGAGGGTCTTGAAGAAAAAAATAAACAAAAGTGAGCAGAGTTTGGAATTAATTATGTAGGAGCTAGAAGGCCATTGTAAGACTGAGTTCTACTGTGTTATGAGACTACAATATGAAAAGGTAGAGATGTGAGGCAGGTACACTAATAAGGCAGGATCTTCAAATAATCAAAATGAGTTGCTGCTGCTCAGAATAGGCCATTAGCAATGGCATATGAAATGGCATCAGATTCTGGATGCATTTGGAACATAGAATCAAAGGATTAGTAAATGTGAGGAAAAAGATGACTCCAAATTATTATTTATTTATTTATTTATTGAGCCACAAAGTTGGATTCAGTATCAACTCAGTTGGAAAACTGAATCTGGAGAAGATTGTAGCCCTGTTGTGGGGAGACCATAACAGAGCTCAGATTTTGACATGTTGAATATCAGATGGCTAGGCAGTTGGGTACAGAAGTCTGAAGTTCAGGACGAATGTCTGGAGAGATGTGATTTAAGATCAGAAAGATCTCTTTGAGAGTGAATGTAGACAGAAAGAAAAAAAGAAGATGACTAAGGCTTATACTCAAGGCACTTTCTCATTAATTCTACTCAGATGATTGGGAAACTCTAAGCTCTCCTCCATAATTTTAATCTCTATCATATCTAGTGTAATCTCTCTACTATTATTATAGTTATTTTTCTACAACACAAATACTATCTCACATTTCCCACTGTGGGAGGAAAAAAAAGTTAAAAAATTTCACCTCAGGGGTGCCTGGGTGGCTCAGTGGGTTAAAAGCCTCTGCCTTCGGTTCGGGTCAAGATCCCAGGGTCCTGGGATCGAGCCCCGCATCGGGGTCTCTGCTCTGTGGAGAGCCTGTTTCCTCCTCTCGCTCTGCCTGCCTCTCTGCCTACTTGTGATCTCTTCCTGTCAAATAAATAAATAAAATCTTAAAAAAAAAAATTCACCTCAAAGCACAAGATGCTTAAGGATTTGAGCTATACCAATCTTCTTTCTTAGCCTTCATTTTTCATACCATGCCTTGTACTTCAGTCCTTTCACATGTCCTGTCAACCAAATCACCAAATATTTTCATATTCTTTGTATTTTTTAAAAAAGATTTTATATATTTGCTTGAGAGCAGGGTCTGGGGAGAGGGAGAAGCAGGCTTCATGCTGAGCAGGGAGCCGGATGTGGCGCTCAATTCCAGGACGCTGGGATCATGACCTGAGCTGAAGGCAGACTCTTAACTGACTGAGCCATCCAGGCACCCCTATTTTCATATTTTTACTGATTTACTTAATTTTGTTTGAAATTTTCTTGCAAAATTCATTCTTCTTTTTAGTGACGGTTTAAGAGTTAGCACTTTTATGTGAATTTTCCTGATCTTGGCCCATAAATGTGTCTTTACCTACTCTATACTTCTGTAATAGTTAGAAGCAGTTCTTAGTAAAAAAAGTTGTATGTCTATATTCACCATTGCCCTGAGGAGTTCTTGAAGACAAATTTTATAGCCCATTTTAATCTAAAATAGTGCAACTAATAGACTATAGGTAGACTGACCGATAAAAGAATGGGATGGATCAATAAGAAAACATAAAATTGTTTGGTATGCATCAATGGTTTTAAAATTACACATAAACTGGTTAAAAATATATTTACTTATTTTGGGTACATGGTATGATAGAAAATATCATAAATACTTATTACTAGTTATGTGTCCATTTTATTGAATATTACCTATCTACAGTATATTTTATTACCTCTCTGTTAGCAAATCAGTCAAAAGTAATCTGAGAATGTGCTTACTCCAGAAAAATTATTTGACAACAGATGTAATATAAGAAGAGATTGATATAGTGAGGAACACTTTTTTAAATGTTAAGAATTAAAAGGAGCATAGAGAAATTCAAATTAATAGACTGATTCAATATAAAGGACAAAATAACATCAGTCTATGTCAACAAGAGTTTCTAATATAAAGCTATTTTCATCTAGGCTGTTTCTAAAATGACAAAATGAAATTTATCATTTGAAAAACCATGACATAAACAATAATTTCATTCTGACTGAGGATATTGTTTTCAAATTGTTTCTGATTAACTAAGGTGGGATCATTTGAACAGACCAAAACAATCAATTCATTTGACAAGAGCTATGAGTCCTATGGAGTATTTGACACTACATTCTGATATTCTCAAAATTATAAAATGATATAACAGTGTTGCAAGGCCTTGAGATGAGTTGTTTCCTTTTTTGCCATTTTTAGGTGCCATGTCCTACAAAAACATTAAACAATTTACCAAGAAAAAATGGCAATGATATTCTACACTCAGTGACCACCCATGATTTTCAATAATATATATATTTTTTTATTTTTTGAGAATTATGACTGAATTGCTATTGCATCAAAGTAATGTTGTGTGAGTTTTAATAAGTGGCGGAATATTGGCTGGTGTTTCAGAAGTCTCAGATGTTCTCACCTTCCTTTCCTCCCCTCCTCCTTCCTTCCATCACTCATTTCACCAAATACATACTGAATTTATAATGTAGTATTCTGCTGGTATTTATATAAAAATAGAGAGATAACAAAATCCTGTTTTGGTGAGTTAGAATATGGTTAAAATACAATGATACAAAATAAATATAAAATCATAAATAATATTTTATACCTCCTCTCTCTGCCTGCCTCTCTGCCTACTTGTGGTCTCTGTCTGTCAAATAAATAAATAATATCTTTAAAAAACTACAGCATTCAAAATGGGCATTCCAATTATATCAAATGATAGAAGTAAATATACAATAAAATAACATAAAATAATATAAAAATATAAAACCATTAAAATAAGACAAAAGTCATATGGGTAGTTACATGACACATTATTTTTTAAAAAATAATAATTTTTAAGGTACCAAGGCCGAGAGGCAGGCAGAGAGAGAGAGAGGAGGAAGCAGGCTCCCTGCTGAGCAGAGAGCCCGATGTAAGGTTTGGTCCCAGGACCATGGCCTGAGCTGAAGGTAGAGGCTTTAACCCACTGAGCCACCCAGGCATCCCTAAAATGTTTAAATTATTATGAAATGTTGTCAATGGAGAGATCAACATAGAATTAAATAGCCAGGAAAAACTTCATGGAAGATGCAAGAATAGTAAAAGCTCTTGAATAATGGTAGGGATTCTATATGAAAAGAGAACAAGGTATATTAGACAAAAAACACTGTAGGCATACAAAATCTTAAGGTGCAGTGATACTGGTGATTGATCATGAGGGCTATACTAAAATTCCTTCATTAGATCACAACAATAATTCCAGTATGAACTGACAGTAGAATTTCTGTAGGGATAGGGCGCCTGGGTGGCTCAGTGGGTTAAGCCGCTGCCTTCGGCTAAGGTCATGATCTCAGGGTCCAGGGAGCAGGGAGCCCGCTTCCTCCTCTCTCTCTCTGCCTACTTGTGATCTGTCTCTGTCGAATAAATATATAAAATCTTAAAAAAAAAAAGAATTTCTGTAGGGATAAAAAGTGAGATTACTCATGATGAAGTAAGTTCATGAGATAAAGGCAACAGGTGTAAAGAATTCTGGCATATAGGAGAGGGCAAAAGTGACTAGTAGAAGTTTTCTTACTTTTTTTAAGGAAGTAAAATCAATTAAGTTTTGAAGAGAAAGGAGACCATCTTTAGATTGAAAATAAGAGATAAAAAGAGTATAAAGTAAATAGATCATGGTGTGTGTGTGTGTGTGTGTGTGTGTTTTAATTTTTCTTGTATATATTTTATTTTTTATTTTATTTTATTTTTTTGTCCTTTAATTAATTTTTTATTTTTTATAAACATATACTTTTATCCCCAGGGGTACAGGTCTGTGAATCACCAGGTTTACACACTTCACAGCACTCACCAAAGCGCATACCCTCCCCAATGTCCATAATCCCACCCCCTTCTCCCAAACCCCCTCCCCCCAGCAACCCTCAGTTTGTTTTGTGAGATTAAGAGTCACTTTTGGTTTGTCTCCATCCCAATCCCATCTTGTTTCATTGATTCTTCTCCTACCCACTTAAGCCCCCATGTTGCATCACCACTTCTTCATATCAGGGAGATCATATGATAGTTGTCTTTCTCTGCTTGACTTATTTCGCTAAGCATGATACGCTCTAGTTCCATCCATGTTGTTGCAAATGGCAAGATTTCATTTCTTTTGATGGCTGCATAGTATTCCATTGTGTATATATACCACATCTTCTTGATCCATTCATCTGTTGATGGACATCTAGGTTCTTTCCATAGTTTGGCTATTGTGGACATTGCTGCTATAAACATTCGGGTGCACGTGCCCCTTTGGATCACTACATTTGTATCTTTAGGGTAAATACCCAATAGTGCAATTGCTGGGTCATAGGGCAGTTCTATTTTCAACATTTTGAGGAACCTCCATGCTGTTTTCCAGAGTAGCTGCACCAGCTTGCATTCCCACCAACAGTGTAGGAGGGTTCCCCTTTCTCCGCATCCTCGCCAGCATCTGTCATTTCCTGACTTGTTGATTTTAGCCATTCTGACTGGTGTGAGGTGATATCTCATTGTGGTTTTGATTTGTATTTCCCTGATGCCAAGTGATATGGAGCACTTTTTCATGTGTCTGTTGGCCATCTGGATATCTTCTTTGCAGAAATGTCTGTTCATGTCCTCTGCCCATTTCTCGATTGGATTATTTGTTCTTTGGGTGCTGAGTTTGCTAACTTCTTTATAGATTCTGGACACTAGTCCTTTATCTGATATGTCGTTTGCAAATATCTTCTCCCAGTCTGTCAGTTGTCTTTTGATTTTGTTAACTGTTTCCTTTGCTATGCAAAAGCTTTTGATCTTGATGAAATCCCAATAGTTCATTTTTGCCCTTGCTTCCCTAGCCTTTGGCATTGTTCCTAGGAAGATGTTGCTGCGGCTGAGGTCGAAGAGGTTGCTGCCTGTGTTCTCCTCAAGGATTTTGATGGATTCCTTTCGCACATTGAGGTCCTTCATCCATTTTGAGTCTATTTTCGTGTGTGGTGTAAGGAAATGGTCCAATTTCATTTTTCTGCATGTGGCTGTCCAATTTTCCCAGCACCATTTATTGAAGAGGCTGTCTTTTTTCCATTGGACATTCTTTCCTGCTTTGTCGAAGATTAGTTGACCATAGAGTTGAGGGTCTATTTCTGGGCTCTCTATTCTGTTCCATTGATATATGTGTCTGTTTTTGTGCCAGTACCATGCTGTCTTGATGATAACGTCTTTGTAATAGAGCTTGAAGTCCGGAATTGTGATGCCACCAACGGTGGCTTTCTTTTTCAATATCCCTTTGGCTATTCGAGGTCTTTTCTGGTTCCATATAAATTTTAGCATTATTTGTTCCATTTCTTTGAAAAAGATGGATGGTACTTTGATAGGAATTGCATTAAATGTGTAGATTGCTTTAGGTAGCATAGACATTTTCACAATATTTATTCTTCCAATCCAGGAGCATGGAACATTTTTCCATTTCTTTGTGTCTTCCTCAATTTCTTTCATGAGTACTTTATAGTTTTCTGAGTATAGATTCTGTGTCTCTTTGGTTAGGTTTATTCCTAGGTATCTTATGGTTTTGGATGCAATTGTAAATGGGATTGACTCCTTAATTTCTCTTTCTTCTGTCTTGCTGTTGGTGTAGAGAAATGCAACTGATTTCTGTGCATTGATTTTATATCCTGACACTTTACTGAATTCCTGTATAAGTTCTAGCAGTTTTGGAGTGGAGTCTTTTGGGTTTTCCACATATAGTATCATATCATCTGCGAAGAGTGATAATTTGACTTCTTCTTTGCCGATTTGGATGCCTTTAATTTCCTTTTGTTGTCTGATTGCTGAGGCTAGGACCTCTAGTACTATGTTGAATAGCAGTGGTGATAATGGACATCCCTGCCGTGTTCCTGACCTTAGCGGAAAAGCTTTCAGTTTTTCTCCATTGAGAATGATATTTGCGGTGGGTTTTTCATAGACGGCTTTGATGATATTGAGGTATGTGCCCTCTATTCCTACACTTTGAAGAGTTTTGATCAGGAAGGGATGCTGTACTTTATCAAATGCTTTTTCAGCATCTATTGAGAGTATCATATGGTTCTTGTTCTTTCTTTTATTGATGTGTTGTATCACATTGACTGATTTGCGGATGTTGAACTAACCCTGCAGCCCTGGAATAAATCCCACTTGGTCGTGGTGAATAATCTTTTTAATGTACTGTTGAATCCTATTGGCTAGTATTTTGTTGAGTATTTTCGCATCTGTGTTCATCAAGGATATTGGTCTATAGCTCTCTTTTTTGGTGGGATCCTTGTCTGGTTTTGGGATCAAGGTGATGCTGGCCTCATAAAATGAGTTTGGAAGTTTTCCTTCCATTTCTATTTTTTGGAACAGTTTCAGGAGAATAGGAATTAGTTCTTCTTTAAATGTTTGGTGGAATTCCCCCGGGAAGCCGTCTGGCCCTGGGCTTTTGTTTGTTTGGAGATTTTTAATGACTGTTTCAATCTCCTTACTGGTTATGGGTCTGTTCAGGCTTTCTATTTCTTCCTGGTTCAGTTGTGGTCATTTATATGTTTCTAGGAATGCATCCATTTCTTCCAGATTGTCAAATTTATTGCCGTAGAGTTGCTCATAGTATGTTCTTATAATAGTTTTTATTTCTTTGGTGTTAGTTGTATATATTTTAAAATAACTCCATAACATTTAGAGTTTACGACAGCATTCAAGGGGCACCTGGATGGCTCAGTGGGTTAAAGCTTCTGCCTTTGGCTCAGGTTATGGTCTCGGGGTCCTGGGATCCAGGCCCACATAGGGCTCTCTGCTCAGTGGGGAACCTGCTTCCTCTTCTCTCTGCCTGCCTCTTTGCCTGCTTGTGGTCTCTGTCTGTCAAATAAATAAATAATATCTTAAAAAAAAAAAAAGACAGCATTGAAAATGGGCATTCCAAAGAAGAAATTAAAGAAAGATTAATCCAGTATATATACCTTCCTAGTATAAGGAAGATGTTTTCCTATTTAATGACATTTTAAAGTTTAATTACATCTAAGACTGTGATATTGGGTTCCCAACTTGGCTTTTCATGTTTTGATTTGCTCCGAATCTATTTACTCCGTATAGCCCACTCCTAAAGTGTCTATTACTTAAATTAATCTGTTATCTGATCTCTAAAATATGTTTAATTGGAATTTAAGTCTCTAGTGTGCCACTGCTTTGGTATTACTGCTTGCAGTTCAATTAAGTCCATTTGTCAATTACGTTCAACTCCAAATGGGAAAAAAAAAAAAAGTGGGGGGTTGCCTGGGTGGCTTAGTAGGTTAAGCATCTGCCTTTGGCTCAGGTCATGATCCCGGGGTCCAGGGACCTACTGAGCCCTGCATAGGACTTCTTGTTCATTGGGGATCCTGCTTCTCCCTGTCCCTCTGCTGCTCCCTCTGCGTTTGTGCTCTCTCTCTTTCTCTCTGTCTGTCAAATAAATAAATAAAATCTTTAAAAACATGAAAATAAATTATCTTGCTGTGTCAGGTCAGAAACCAATTTCTAATGTATAGAATTCACAATTCACACCACAATGGTAGTGATCAAGGCAAATTTCCAAAAGCTGAGAAGATAATCCCATTTGTCAGGAAATTGATATTCTTCTTAGAAAACTGAAGAAGCCAAAACCATGGGCATGCGTATGATCATGAGGCATAATTATATATTTCTATAATTATCCTCTATTTAAATATTAATTTGTAAAATTCCAATATAGTTGCTTTTTTGATCTATTGACAACATATGGTTATAAATGGGGTACATATCCCAAAATATATCTTCTCAGATTATCAAAGTGATTTCAGATTACTACTTATAGTAGATAAAATTGTGACAAAGAAATCTGTCTTTAACAGATTTGAATAGCATTATCCCAAGATTGAGATTCCTTTTCTAACCCATTTCTGTGTAATTTGCTTAATCATATATTATGCATCATTCTGTCCTATAGGGCCTAATAATTTTGAAGGAGATCCTCCAAATAAATTTAAATTCAATAGTAAAATTAATTCATTGTACCCCTTATTGCTTGTCCAAAAATGTTTTGTTGATGTTCATTAAAATATCTTACTAAATATGAATAAATTGAATACTTCCCTTTGTATAAAAGATAGATTTCTTAAGCATTCATTTATTCTGTTTCTTAAACATCTGATTTATCAACAATTTAACACTTAACATCAATAAACATAATAACGTATTTGGTAAATAATATGTTGTTACTTTCTTTTGCTGATAGTTTGTCCTGCTTTCACTATATGTTCAGCAAATTTAGTTGGTTTGTAGTATACTGAATGACTTTTTGGTTTGTTTGGTTTTTTTTTAGTATGTATATCTATAAACATAAAAGCATTTTATGTACTATAAATGTTTCATAAACTTTGCTATTTTTCATACACCTGAAGCTACACATGACATCCACTTAGTAAAATATTTGATGCTAACTTCAGAAGACATAGTGGTCTCTTTTCGCAAATTTTCTCTTAACTTCCTTTAATAAAGTCACACTAGTATCTCTTATGAAAAAATACAAAAAGTATTCTGTACTATATTTTTGACATCCAAATACTTTCCATTACCTGAAAAATTAATTTTTTAATTTAATTTCAAGCAGTATATACTGTATATACAGTATATGCAGTAACTTACTGTACAAACATACACTAGCAGTAACTAAGATTTTTTTTAACAAATTTAAACTCTTTTAATCATATTGTATTCTGTGCATCCTTATTAGGAAGGTACTTAATAAAAATAATTAATAATATCATATTCTGTCTATGATTTACAAGTTAAAACCTAATCAGAAGTTGGAGTGTTAATTTTCTAAACAACAGAAAAATATTTTTTTCTCTGAAATGAATACTCTAGTGTCTTAAGATTTTTGACACTGAAATACAAGGCTTAGTCCCACTGCTACTCTGAGGCCCCATCCCCTATTAGAAAACTGGTAGCCAAGCAGATATTTATCCCAATACAATTAGATTATTTTGAAGAAATTGTCACAAGAAAAATTAATTTTAAAACTGCTTTTTAGGGGCACCTGGGTGGCTCAGTGGGTTAAAGTCTCTGCTTTTGGCTCAGGTCATGTTCCCAGAGTCCTGGGATTATGGGATTGAGCCCTGCATCGGGCTCTCTGCTCAACAGGGAGCCTGCTTCAGTTTTCCTCTCTTTCTGCCTGCCTCTCTGCCTACTTGTGATCTCTGTCTGTCAAATAAATAAATAAAATCTTAAAAAAAAAAAAAAAAAGAACGAGAAGGAAGGGAAAGGGAGGTGGAGGAGGGAGGAGGAGGAAACCTACAAAAACTGGAAAGGAGAAAATTATAGAAGGAGTAATACAAGAAAATTTCCAAAATAAAAAGAGTAGTTTTTATATAACAAATGACAAATTTGTTTGCACCATACTGAACAGTTAATTAAAAATAACCCATAGCTTCATGAAATTTTCTACACCCTTTGAGCAATGTGCCAAGTATAAGCAGAGAGAGACAGAGAGAGAGCTCTTACACAAATTTATTAAGCATCAAAATCCCATTAACTGTCATACAACTAAGACAACTGAGACAATGAACGCATTCCCTCATTCTTTTGATGAAAAATGATTTCCAAAATAGTATTCTAATTCCAACCACAATGTCATTCGAGAAACTAGGAAAAATTAAACTTGTGAAGCACTTTCCTTTAAAATATTTACCTTTTATATGTTTTCCTGGGAAACAACTGGAAGATATGGTTTTTGATCAAAATAAAAGAGTAAACTAAGAAAAAGAAAGATAGGGAATTCAGGAGACAGATCAAACACAGAGGAGAAACAGACGTATTTCCTCTTCTTGACAGTGATAGAAAATGATAAAATGCCAGGTCTGTGTCAGGTGTGGTAGTCTACACTGAGTGAAGTATAAGTTCCAGGAGAGTTATATATAATGGTGCGCTGGTGAATATTTGCAAGCCAACATTCAAGAAAAATAAGTATGGGACGCATGGGTGGCTCAGTTGGTTGGACGACTGCCTTCGGCTCAGGTCATGATCCTGGATTCCTGGGAGCGAGTCCCGCATCGGGCTCCCAGCTCCATGGGGAGTCTGCTTCTCCCTCTGACCTTCTCCTCGCTCATGCTCTCTCTCACTCTCTCTCTCTCAAATAAATAAATAAAATATTTAAAAAAAAAAGAAAAATAAGTAAATAAAAGTTCCATTTTTGTAACATTTGCTAATTTTTGTGGTATAAATATTTTGGTAGACTGAAAATGTGACATCACTGACCACTGATTTGGGAAGAAAGGCACACAATTAGTTCTCAAGTACTGGTTTAAAACAGCTTCAGCATACCACTTGCACTCTAATAAAAAATAATGCTGAACAAATTAATTATCTTATTTACTTGACAGTTAAATAAAGTGTTTTCTGTTCCATCAGAGTATTTGAAAATGAATTAATTATGGACATATAGAAAACTACACAAAAAAGAAAATAAGGCAATTACTAACACCAGGAAGGCCAACAACTAAATTAACAACCCAGGGGAGGAAATGCAATATAATTATTGATTTAAACAAAAACTGAAATGACTCTGTAAGTAGGAACACAAAAAGAAAGTGAAGGAGGGAGAATGTAAAAATTTTAAATCTATATCTTTTTAGTGGGAAATCAATGGATAATCTCTAAAACAAAAAGTAAGGCAGATATTTAAAAGCACAGAAAACACATTATAAGAAACAGCCCAAATTATTAGAAATAGTTTACTCTAGGGAATTAAAAAGAAGGACAGGAAATATTTCCCTCTTCTAAATTTGGTGGTACCATTTGCTTGAGATTTTAATATACATGTATATAAGATAAAATTAAAATTAAATTTAAATTGAATAAACAATGCATTATATTCTATTTTAGAAATAAGATAGTGTTCTGTTTTAAGTAATGTTCTTTTTTTTTTACCATATGTTTTCATTTTTATGTAGAATCTACAAACAAAACAAACAAATAAAAAACCCACAAACACAAAATGACCCATGAGTAAGAGAACATTGACACGATACATTAACATTGTGCAAATATCCACTCAACTGATACCTCTCTTATGTAGAGAACAGACATTTCAATAAGGATCATACATTTTCATGCCCCCTTTAGTCTTCTTTCCTCTCCATCTCTCACGTGCATCAAACTTCCACAGAGAAAAAGCAAACACATAAATAAATAATCAAGCTATCTCACATTGAAGCAGTGGAGAGATATTTTAACTGATTCTTTCACTTTGAAATATTGCATTCTTTTTGAAGATTTGTTTGAGAGAGGCAGGTGGGGGAGGGGCGGAGGGAAAGAATCCCAAACAAACTCCATGCTGAGTGCAGAGGCTAACTTGGAGCTCCATCTCACCACCCATGAGATCACGACCTGAGCCAAAACCAAGAGTTGTGTGCTTGACTCACTGAGCCCCTCAGGTGCCCTTACATTTTTTTTAATGTATAAAAATATGGGTCAAGAATGTATACAGAGGGCCATATTCCTTAATACTAGTGAATGATATTGCCTAAAATTTTCCCAATATGGTAATAATACCATGCCAAATTTGCTGCCCTTTCATAACACGTGGCACTGCCCATTGCAGATGTTACTGATATAGAATAGTGACCATTGCTTATTTTGTCTTATGGCGTCTCTTCTTACCCTTTTTCCTTTTAATGGGTAAGCGGAATACATCTAGATTTCTAACTATTTTTTTCCCTGTTTATTTTTTTAAGATTTTATTTATATATTTGACAGGCAGAGAGAGAGAGCACAAGCAGAGGGACCAGAGAGGGAAAGGGAGAAGCAGGCTCACCAAGCAGGGATCCTGACCCCAGGACCCTGGGATCATGTCCTGAGCGAAAATCAGAGGACTGAGCCATCCAGGTGCCCCTCTAGCTATTTTCTACTTTGTTTTTTAAGAAGGAAATTTATCAATTGTCTCACAATATCATTCTTCATCCGGGCTCTTTGGCAGATTATCTACTATAATTCATCCCACTGTGAGCATTTAGAATTTAGTTTTTACTAATTTCCTGAGATAATTCATCATTTTTTTCTATTTCTTTGTGCATTTCAACCAGTTGTGGAAGATAATTTTAGGAACAAAGGGACTATTATTCTGTTATAATTTCTGTTGGCTTTACAT
Organism: Mustela lutreola; assembly: GCF_030435805.1. NCBI lineage: Eukaryota > Metazoa > Chordata > Mammalia > Carnivora > Mustelidae > Mustela > Mustela lutreola. The sequence continues at coordinate 78,147,581 of NC_081290.1, forward strand.
TAGTCCATAATGAGTAAGAAAAACTAACAAATTAAAAAAAAAATGAAAAAGTATTAAAATAAAAATCTCTTGCTTTGTACAAGGCATGTATTATAATAATGTGAATTACTTTGTGACCAAAATAGGGCCATATTTTAGTACCCTAGTCTACAGTAGATGTGAAATGCTGGCTTATGTTTTGATATGTTAACAAATCCCTTTCCAGAAAACCTATAACAATAAAGCAAAATCACTTGATAGTCTTTCTTTCCTATAATTTTACCTGTGTACAACTTTATTGCCCTTTTTAATATTGACATTATGTCATTATATTATGCTTTACTTATACTCATTTTATTCCATTATTCTTGGTATTTTATGTATTTTCACTTATTTATAAGTAAACTGTATTTGTCTTTTTTAAAAAGTCAGTTTTAGGGCCATATTTCATTAACATGTTCATCTAATTTCCCATATTACTCATGTTATTTTGTTTCTAATATGTAAGTTAAGCATTTGATATGACACTTTATATTTTAAAGTTTCATGGAAAAAATCTTTTACATAAATTGTCAAATATTTAGCAGAATTCATCTTCTTTAAAAAATACTGATAGGACAGAAGCCAAGTTTATTTGTTCATTTATTCAACAAATATTACTCAAGTACCTTCTCTATGCCAATACCATCCCAGAAATTTGCAATAGAGTAGTGAACAAAATATGTGAAGGTCTTATTCTCATTAAGATCACAGTTAACACTGTATTGATAAAACCTATGTATACTATCTGAAGTGTATTAATGCACCCTAAATTCTTTTTTTTCCCCATTTATCCCAGTTTAAAAAAAAAAAAAGTTGATTTGCAATTCTGTGATGTCTCACTAATTAAAGCTTTGTTTATAGCTTAATCTTAAGAATTACTTAACCTGGGGTGCCTGACTGGCTCAGTGGGTTAAGGCCTCTGCCTTCAGCTCAGGTCATGATTCCAGGGTCCTGGGATCGAGCCCCACGTTGGGCTCTCTGCTCAGCGGAGAGCCTGCTTCCTCCTCTCTCTCTGCCTGCCTCTATGCCTACTTGTGATCTCTGTCAAATAAATAGATGAAATCTTTAAAAAAAAAAAAAAAAGAATTACTTAACCTGGGGGAGCCTGGGTGGCTCAGTGGGTTAAAGCCTCTGCCTTTGGCTCGGGTCATGGTCCCAGGGCCCTGGGATGGAGCCCCGCATCGAGACCCGCATCAAGATCTCTGCTTGGCGGAGAGCCTGCTTCCCCCTCTCTCTGTCTCTGCCTGCCTCTCTGCCTACTTATGAGCTCTGTCAAATAAGTAAATAAAATCTTAAAAAAAAAAGAATTACTTAACCTGTCTAATATTAATTATTATTATTATTTGAGGTAATATAATTCAGGTATGTATATTTTCAGTGTGTGAAAATTAGCATTGGTGTTAGTGTTCTACTTAACTCAGAAGGTATTTATTACTTATTTTGCTTCATTTGATGAATCCCAGTTGTGTCTTATATACACAAGGTAAAAGAAAGTTTAATCCAAGTGTATTTTTTAAATACCTTTAGCCTCTTATACAGTGTGACCAAAGTCACCCTGAAATATTTTTTTTCTTGGACCACAAATGTAAGGTGTTAAAAAGAACATTTGACAGAGTCAAGATTTATATTTGGCATAGCTAGTATTCAAGATTTTAAGAAAAGTAACCCATGGATTTCAAGGAAGTTTTAACACCATTAATGTTATATCCACACACTGGTTTATTGTGTGACATACAAATTTGGCTAAATATATCTAGAATCCTGTATTTTGCCAAAATAATGAAATTATATCTGAGCAGTTGTCCATGTTCCATAAGAAACTCTTCCCTGTGGACCCAAAGTGCTGCTTCATATTACATATAACATGAATAAGTAAGAGTCACAATGACCTTGTAGCCACCATAACACAAAAAGGTGCTACATCTGATGTCAGAAATACAGTTCTGGGGTTCCTGGGTGGCTCAGTCAGTTAGTGCTCCAACACTTGACTTACAGCTGGTGTCAGGATCTCAGGGTCACGAGATTAGACTCCACGTGGGCCTCTGCACTCCGGAGTCCACTTGAGATTTTCTCTTCCCCCCAATGTTGCCCTTCCCCCCACTCTTCTTTTCTGTCTCTCAAAATGAATAAATAAAATCTTAAAAAAAAAGGGGGGGGGGAAGAAATATAACTCTACTGACCTTGTTTATTGACTCAGCCTGAAATACTTGTCACTCTGAGTCTCACTGTTATCACAGATTAGAATTTATGGAATGAGATGTCTAGCTAGAAAATCTCTAAGTAATCACAATTGACTTTAAAAGTCTAAGATTATATATTACATGTAGACATGGATAGGTAAGAACATATATATATACAAAAGAAATAACTGGGGTGCCTGGCTGGGTCAGTTAGAAGAGTATGTGACTCTGAATGATGGGGTCATGAATTCGAGCCTCACATGGGATGTAGAACTACCTGAACAAATAAAACTTAAAAAGATAAGAGAAATGACTAAGACAGTAGAAGCATAATCCAAAATACCAGTGTCAGGATGCCTGGGGGACTCAGTGGGTTAAAGCCTCTGCCTTCTGCTCAGGTCATAATCTCAGGGTCCTGGGATGGAGCTCTGCATTAGGTTCGCTGCTCAGTGGGAAGTCTGCTTCCTCTTCTCTCTCTGCCTGCCTCTCTGCCCACTTGTGATCTCTCTCTCTGTCAAACAAATACAGAAAATCTTTTAAAAATAAAATAAAATACCAGTGTCTCTTCAAAGATTTTAATTAAAGTATCGAAATTTATAATTGTCAGATAGAATTAAACTTCTCCATATCTTGGAAGCAATGTATGTTGTGGATAAAGAGAAAATCTCTGGAATTAGATGTTTATTTATTAGCACAATCAGGGTGATACCAATAATTAGATCATAAGATTGCTATATTGCTTAAATGAGTTAATATATGCAGAAGGCATTGAACTATGCCTGGCACACAATAAGCATCACTAAATACTATCTCACAGTATTATTGCCACCAACATTATTGTTAAATAAAGGCTTCAGAAAGTCCTTGTGAAATTGTACATTTTTTAGAGGTTTAATGTATTCTCTCAAATGCCAGAGATTACAACTCAGTTAACCATGACATAGAATCTCTCTTCCTATCTACAAAAATGTTGTTTACTTATTTACAGCAACTGAAATAGAAATGTGTGGTAGCTTTGCCCTGTGGAATGTGGTTTTTCTAAGTAATAAGTTCGCTTTTTAATATAATTGTTCCTATCTTTTTCTTCATATTTTAAAAGTATTTGCAACTTAAAAAGTCACATAAAATATATAAATATATGCAGATACGCATATCAAAAACCTGAATGATTCAAGGTATTTAAGATGGGTGCACTTTTCTATATGCTTATTATACTTCAATAAAACTTTTGCTGAAAAATAGTTCTTTCCTTAGTAAAATGCAATATAAACTCAACATGAATAGAAATTGTAAAGCTATGATGGAGAGCAGGTATATTGTGGTAAGAGGTAGAGAAGATTATTTCTTTCATATAACAAAAAAAAATTGAGTTTTGTTCATGTTAATTCTCAAGTGAAAAATGTCAGTGGCAATGAAATTTGCATGTCATTACCTTAGCCTTCAAATAGTAAAGTCTCTGGAGAATTAAATATTTAAGTGCCTTCTTTCAGGTCTACATTCTATTTGGCAATCTCAGAGGGCTATTCCCTTTTCTTAAGTTTATGTTCCTCATTTTTGTGGTAAAGAATCATGTGAAAATGTTCATAAGGAAAAATAGAACAGATATAGATCTAACATGTGATGGAAATATGAATACAGTTAGCCCTGGTTCTGAGTCATTTGCTACATGCCCTAAAAACGCTTTTCTCATGAAAAAGTTGAATGTGAATTTTTAACCATACAGATTCATATATTTATCCAATTGTGTTGGAAGAAAATGTCCTGCTAATGTAGTTTATATATATATAAAAAATAAATAAATATATTATATGTAATGTAGGTTTATATGTTCCTAACAAATAATAGAACATAAAACAAAATATATATCCATATATTACTATATATAATATTTAATGATTTAATGGCCATATTCAAATCAGAAACATACATGCAACTTATATACCTCTATAATAATTTATGTCTGAAAGAAGGAAATCATTATATATGTCTTGAATATTAAGGTTTTATTACATAAAACTGGTCAAAATTTAAGAGGATAATGTTCTATAGTACTTTTTGCATCATTCTGTGAAATGATATAAAATCATGTAGCCAGCTCACAAAAATGATGAGAGAAATAGAAATTTTCTTATTCATAATATATGTATTATATCATTAGTACTACACCACAGATGTTTTATTTATTAACTTTTTTAATAGAATAGAAACTATAGGTGCTTTTATTTTTATAGGTGCTTTTTAATAAAGATATACATTCAAATAAAGTTATTCAAATTATTTTGAATATTGGTTGATTCTTCTTGTTTTGCTATAATATTTATCAATTCAAATCATATCATTCTATCTTTTCCTAAACAATACATCTTTCTAAAGTTAATTTTTCTTAGGCAATTCAACAAGTAGTGTAATAGTTAGGTACACAGTTTCATAGGGAAGCTGGATGCAATTTACATCTGTATGATATTTGTATATACATAAAATCATTAATATTAAAATGGTTATTTACAGCAATGCTGGCATGAGCATGCCTATTAGAGAAGAAGTGAGTTTATATGGTGAAGCTATTGTGAAAAGTATTACTGTGTAGAGGTTGTAGAAACTTACTTTTCTGGAAAATTCTTTTTCTAGTATGGTAACCAAAAAGTGCACAGGATTGTGTTCAAGTGAAGTTAGATTTTTATCCTTCAAGGACCATACACTAGCAATTTGACTTTGATAAAGTAGTCATTGTTCTCAATATCCATTTTGCCACTAACTACCCATGGGCCTTTATGTTTAGAAGCTCAGTTTCTTCAACAAAAAATAGTAATAAAATGTGCAACTTTTAATATTGTAGAGATTGTGAATTGAAATAAAATATTTAGCTCACTACAATATATTTACCAAATATCACAAATCTTATTATTAATATTGAAGTTATCTAAGGGTGCATATGATGAATAGTATATAAACAGAATCCATTAATATATCTGTCAGACAGTGAAAATCAGAAAAACATATACAGTTCCAATCTTATGTGTTCATGTAGTTAACCATATGTTAGGGAAAACAGGCAGCAAATATGTAAAGGAACCAATAATTATAAAACTTAGAACAAATTTTGAGTTCTGTGAATGTAACAAACAAGGCACCCTGATGGACATAAATTAGTCAGAGTTGGCAATATCCTTAGATCGGATCATCAAGACTTCTCTAAGGTGTTAATATTTCAATGGATAAATAGAGAGAGGACCACTCATGCAAAAAAAAAAAAAAAGGAAGAAAAAAGACAACATGTTGGCAAAAATATGGAGAAATTGGAACCCTTGTGCACTATTGGAAGGGAAGTAAAATAGTGTAACCATTATAGAAAATAGTATAGTGATCCCTCAAAAAGTTAAAAATAGAATTGTCATATGGTCTAGCAATTCCACTTCTAGGTATCTAAAAGAATATCCAAAAGAATTAAAAGAGGTTCTGCAAGAGATGTTTGTATACCATGTTCATGGCAGCACTACTCAGGAAATGCCAAAAAATGGAATCAACCCAAATGACCATGGATGATGAATGGATAAACAAACTACAATATATACATACAATGAAATATCATTCAGCTTTTTAAAAAGAAGGAAATTCTGGCACATGCTACAACATGGATGAACTTGGAAAGCATCACACTAAGTGCAATAAGCCAATCACAAAACAATGAAAACTATATGACTCATCTAGAGTAGTCAAATTCACAGAAACAGAAAATAAGATGGTGATTGCCAGTACTGGAGGGAGAGGGAAATGAGAACTTGTTCTTTAATGGTACAGAATTTCAATTTCACAAGATGAAAAAGGTCTGGAGATTTGTTTTGCAACATGGTGGATATACTTATTACTACTGAATTGTACAATTAACAATGGCTCAGATGCTAAATTTTATGTGTATTTTCCTATAGTTTTAAGAGAAAGCATCATGATGCTCATGTTTAAAACAAATAGAATAGCATTAGTCAATATCAAGAAGGGTGGGATATAAACAAAACAACCTGGTACATTCTAAGAAAAAAATCCAAAAGTTCATGGACCCTCAATTGTTAAAGATTGTCCAAGGTTTTGTGAACCATTATTAATATCACAAAATGAGTTTTAATATCACACAATGTAAAATAACAATGCATTGAAGTGTTCCAGATCAAGCAACAACTTGGAAAGATGGCATTTATATCTTACTGGGACCCTGACCCATTCACAAACTGTGACAGATCTTTAAAGGTGGTCTCTTTTTACTGAATGTCCCAATACTAAATATCAAGTGTAGCACTGAAGAACATGTCATGAGTTGAATGAAGAGAAGGATGATTTTCATTGGTTATATGCATAGGGTTTATAAGGCTCCTATATAGAATAAGGAAACAAACAAACAAACAAAACAAAACAAAAAGATATATGTCTATACAGATATATATCTGTATATCTGTATATCGTTCTGTATAGACATATATCTAGATAAACATATATCTAGAGAAACAGATAGATGATAGATGATAGATATTTCCTCATCACCACCATCCTTCACTCTATCTAAGGCAAACTTTGTTAGGAGACATAGGACCAAAGATATTTATAAATATTAATAAAACTTGGGAGTCAGAAAGAAAAAGTAAAGGAAAAGGAACTTATGAGAGGAGAAGAGGAGGGAGAGAGTGATATCAAATAGCAACAAGGCAGGAAGCAGAATCTTCAGGGAAATTTGGTCAGGATGGTAAATAGGCTTTTTAGGAAAAGTGTGTTTAGTTTTCAGCTTTACATTGTTTGCATTGTCACTTGGTAAATGTTCTCCAGCTTCTTAAATCTTCAGTTAATCCTCCACATATATGAATGGCTTGTGTAAGTGTTTCAGAGAATAAAAACCAAGGTTCAGATTGGGTTTCTTATCTGGGTCAATGGGATACTAAGAAAACATAACAGCCAGATGAGTGAGATATATTTGAGAAAGGGAGTTCATCAAAAGCTGAAACCTCAAACCCCTGAGAATGAAACCCCTCAGGAAGTTACAACACATTCAGGAAAGACACTGGATCACCCACTTGGCCTAGGTAAGTCCTCCTGACCAGATCAAATCTTAGAGGGCAGTATGACTTAAGTTGACATGTGAATTTAAAATAATGGGATAAAAATTGAGTATTGAGGACTTCCTGAAGTTTTATTTTTGCACTGTCTTACAGACCTCCCAAGAACACATGTGTGTAGCTCATCAATGTTTACACATGATTTGTGTTCAACAAATATTCGTTCAATAAACAACTGAATACTTGGGCGCCTGGGTGGCTCAGTGGGTTAAGCCGCTGCCTTCGGCTCAGGTCATGATCTCAGGGTCCTGGGATCGAGTCCCGCATCGGGCTCTCTGCTCGGCAGGGAGCCTGCTTTCTCCTCTCTCTCTCTCTGCCTGCCTCTCTGCCTACTTGTAATCTCTCTCTGTCAAATAAATAAATAAAATCTTTAAAAAAAAATAAAATAAAATAAACAACTGAATACCAATACCAGTGTATTACTAAATAATGTCACTTTCTCGATGGTCTTCTACATTTGAAAACTTTTCTTAACAAAATTTGCACCCACGGCAACTTTCCATTTCAAAATCACACTCTGGGGGAAGACATGCTGCTTATTGTTCTCATGTTAAGGTCACACATGTTCAACCTCTCTCCATCTCAGGTATTTATCCTTCTAATTCAACCAAATTTCTCCTCTCATCCTTCATCCGGAACGTTTTTGCCTAAACAATCTCTTCTCCTAAATCATATAGTTTCCTTTTGTTGTGTGTTTTTCTCCTGCTTTCCATAAGAACACGTGTGAAAGCACCATTTAAATAATAATAAAAGATAAAATATGAGTTTTGCTAAATAAATAAATGAATAAATAAAATATGAATTTTGTTAAGTTGTTCAGCTATAATCTTACTCTGGCCCTTTATTCTCAAATGTTTTAATAGAAAATATTACTTAAGGGGCACCTGGGTGACTCAGTCAGCTAAGTATCTGCTTTGAGCTCAGGTCATGATCCCAGGGTCCCGGGATCAAGGCCCTCCTTGCTGGACAGGGGGCCTGCTTGTCCCTCAGCCTATTGGTCCCCTGCTTGTGCTTGTTTTCTCCCTCTCTCTCTGTCAAATAAATAAAATCTTAGAACAGAAAAGAAAAGAAAATATTATGTAAAAAGAGCCTCTAAATATGCTTATGTTTTATGTGTCATTAATTTAATAATGAGTATTAAAATTATTCAATATATAGTCTTTTAGCAAAGGACCTCTATCAACATAGGGAGTCCAACAATATTTCAAATGTTTTCATAAAAGGTAATGTACTTCAACAATTTGACTAAATATGTCTACATAGTAGAGTTTCTATGAAAAGCTAGTGTATAACGCTACAGCTCTGCACATCCTTGTTCCAGTCAATTGGCACATCTTTAACAAAAGACATATCTTGACATCTCCAATATCTGTGTAAGCTCAGGTAAGTTTTGCACTTACTTTTTCTCATGTAAATCATAGAAATTATACCTACTTTATAAGGTTTTAAATGATCTTATATATATGATTCATCAGACATAGAACTGATATTCAATGCATATTTTTATTAATTCACTGCACGACTGTGTTTCTCAATTTAAGCTTCTAAGTATAATCTATTCCTTTTCATAAACAAATGTACTTTTTTATGAAATTAAAGAAAAAAAACATGTTTTAGACTTCGAGATAGACAAAAGAGTCTGAAAGCTGTAGGTAGATAATAATTTTCAGTACATGAAAATTTGGGAGACTATACAAGGATATTTTTCATACATCTAGCTTCCAAACTGCAGGAGAGAAGCCCTGATATATTATTTAGATGGAAGGGAACAGATTCACTTAAGTAGTTTAAAACAGTTATATAGGAGAGACTGAGTCTAAGAATATTGATGATTTATAGATTGAAGGCAACAGGACACAGAAACAGAAATCATTGCAAGCTGGGGCCTCAGCTAGAAAAAGGCAAGGCGTCTCCGGGTGTCTCAGCCGCAACACTTTGTCGCTCTTCCCCCTAGTGGCTGCCACGACAATTACATGATTGGTGCGACTAGCACAGTCACTTAGATTAGACAGAGGGTAAGGGGTTATGTGCGAGTTTTCTTGGAGCTGAGACTGTTCTCTTAAACTGAATTGTTTTGGAAACAGAACATAAATGCCTTCAGACTGAAACAACTTCTAAAAACCAGTGTACAACATTAAAGAAGAAAGTAAGAATTACTTTAAATTAATTGTGGTATAAAATTCATAGAAGAAATGAGAAACTTAAAAACCAGCATTCTTTTGTTAATGGGGTAGCTTCACTATCTAAGCTACATCATTTTACCTAGAGCATTTTACAAATTGCTTTTCTACACCATCTAACCTCAAGTAAGGCAGGTAAAAACTAATATATGGCTTATGATATTAGATAATAATGTAATGTGATACTTTGCTTACTAATTACAAATTTAAACTTAAAAATCATCAGTTATTTTGTTTTCATCAACTACTTATTTAGCTCTACATTAAAAAAATAGTTGAAGGAATATTTACAAATACAAGATCAGGAAATTCTTCATTGTCATATTAAGAATCATGTGCTACATTAATTTTTAAGAATATTGGAAACATTAATCATATAAAAAACTGGTAAGTTATGTCTGTTCTACCTTTAAGTGACTTAACATATGTGTTAAAATGTATCAAACAAATCATGAAGTTTAAAATAATTGTAATGGCTAGAATGAGTCTGTATTCAAGTACATTTTAAAGTATGGATGTCTTGAAGTACAAATATAGATTTGTGAAATATTTATTTTTGTAAAAGTAATTCTGTTTGTTTAACAAATGCATTTTCCTCATAAAAAGAAAATTCAGAAAAATGTTAAAATGGTATGCTCAATACTTAGAGAATCAATAATATTTTAGTACTTGTTTTCCACAAATATATACTACTTATACACACACATACATACTCACACGCAACTATATGTGATTTTAAAAGATGACATCATATAAAAATTTTACAAAGCTTGGTTTTTCACTCCGTATATTAACGATCACTTCCTGTGTTTCTAAATATTCTTCTAAGTTGTAATTTATAATAGCTGATACGATCTTATTACATGCAGATACCGTACTTAGACTTATCTCTTCTGTTAGGCATTTGAGTTTCTATCAGTCCTTCACAAAATCATGCAGTAAAGTTCCTATTTAAGAAATAATCAAAAATCTATAAGTGGCATCACAAACATGATTCACTAAAAATGATAAATTGAACTCCATGAAAATTAAAACCTTGTTGTTCTTGGAAAGGCATTGTTAATACAATTTACAAAAAAAAAAAAAAAAAAAGAAAGAAAGAAAGCAAAAATTGGGAGAAAATGTTTGCAAATCACATATCTGAGTATTTAGAATATCCAAGCAATATTAAAAACAACAAAACAAAGCAATGGATAAAAGATATCAATTACACATTATTGTGAAGAAATTAGAGTGTTAAATAAGACCATAAAAATATGTTCAACATCATTAGCCATTAAGCAAATAAAATTATAACCATGATGAGCTTCCACTACATACCTATTAGAACATTTGGAAAACAAAACAAAACAAAACATTTTGACAATGACAAGTGCTAATGATATGGGGACCTGGCTCACTTACGTATTGCTGGTTGGAATAAAAAATGGTACAGACATGCTGGAAAATTGTTCTGCAGTTTCTTAAAAATAAAACTTATACTTACCTTATGACCCAGGAATTCCAAACCAGAATTTCTACTGTATAGATGCAAAAACTTACTTTCACACAAGAACCTGCATAAAAAAATGTTTATAGCAGCTTTGTTCATAATGGCTAAAAACTGGAAATAGCCCAAATGGTCTTCAGTAAGTGAATAGGTTAACACATGTGGGCATATCCAAACAATCTAATAATACTCAGCGTAAAAAGGAGCAAACTTTTGAAACACATAATAACTTGGATAAATTCCATTGACATTATGCTAAGTGAAAGAAAGATATCCCAGAAGATTATTTACTCAATATTTCAGTGACTTGACATTCTAGAAAAGACAAAATTGTAGTGTTGGAGGACACATTAGTAGTTGCCAGAGTTAATGGGTGGGGGGAGGGAGTGAATATAAAAGGATAGCACGACGATAGACTTTGGGGAATGTTAGAGCTCTTCTGCACCCTGATCATGGTGGTGGTTACAGGTGTTATGCAGGTGTTAACATTTTCAGAACTTCACTCCAGAAGGAAAAAAGACAGTTCTGTTCTTTGAATATTAAAAAAAAAAGAAAAAGAATTCTTTCAGTCACAACATACTTACTACTGCTTAAAACAGTGTGGCATCATGTTAAAAAAATATATATATATATATTTTTATCACTTAATATTGCCTTCTCATAATTCAAATGGAGTCAATGAGCCAAAAGACATTATAATTTTTTAATAAAAACATATTTGTTGGGAATTTACACTTACCCTAAAGTATATGAGATTGTACGTTTCTTGTACTTTCGGCAATATGAAATCTTAGTCTTTCGTTTTTGCCCTGTTCTAGGCAAAGCCAAACTATAAATACATTTATATTTATTTGCGTACTACTGAAGCTGATGTTTGATTTTATATTCTAGTCCATTTTATCATTCTCACTATTTTCTTTTCTTCTGTGACATTTTGTTGAGAACACTTCCACCACATAAGAATCTGATACAACCTATTCGTTTGGCATTGCTTTTGCCTCCAGTGGTCAGGAAATTTTAATTTGTTTTGACTCATTCACGAAATGAAGATGCACAATTAGGCTGCTACTTTGAAAACATAACTTCCTGCATGTTATTAGTCGTTTATGTCTCGTTCATCTGCTTAGCCTTGAATAACAGTGCTGTGAGCTGTCAGCGACTACTGCACAGACTGTGAAATTACACCATGAAGCAAATGTTATTGTACTGAAAAGACTTTCCACAGGACAAAAGCATAGATCTCTCTTCACACAATTTTGGACTCGTGCTAATGACTCACACTGTGGCAGGGCAGCCGCCAAGAAATGGTGTAAGAGGCCTAATGAATAGAAAAGCTATACTGCCTGAGTTCTGCTCCAGAGCATTTTAGCACCTGGATCATAGGGTGGCATGTAAAATCAGAAGTCTCACTAAATTGGTTCACTCGCATACTCTGGGACCCAGTGCAAATTATTTTATTCCATAAAATGAACAGGTTATGAGAATTTTTTTTTTTCCCCAGTTCATTACAGTAGGTTACATTTTTCTGTTTAGGAAAGAACAGGAAATTTCCCTCAATGGAATTTTGAACATTTAGAAGTACCCTCAGACACCGGGAACTTTTAATTTATTAATAGAACTCTTAACTGAATGCATGTTTGTGTATTTAGGTGTGCCCTGAGGGCAAAGGACGTAAAACATTGGAATTGAAGGTGGACTTCTCCATGAAGTCCCTTAGTTTTGATTGTTGCTATGACCACAGGTCCTATTTAAAGGTGTATGTCTTAACAGAGGCAGATAATATAATTGTATAATATTATGCAGCCTATCACATTTAGACATGCTACAATTATTGGATTTTTTTTTAAGTCTTTGAGAAAAATGATAGAGCTATTTCATTATTTGTGGTGACAATTTAAGATAAAATTTCTTTTCATGGGTGCACTTCTATAGAAATGGTGTAATGTATTAGTTTCAGCAAAAGTTTAACATCTTTTCCATTTACTGTTTGCAACATTTGACATCCTTGGTTGTCAAGGCAACAGGTATGATTGTCCTATAAATAAAAAGCAGTAAAAATAAAGATTATATATTTATATAAAACTAATCTCACGACTGGTATTTCTTTTAAGAAAAACAGTAAATTATAAAGTTAATTACGAAAAGTTACTTACAGGGCACCTGGGTGGCTCAGTCAGTCAAGAATCTGCCTTTGGCTCAGGTCATAATTGGGGGAGGGGCTGTTCGCTGTTCAGCAGGGAGTCTGTTTCTCCTCCTTCTCCTCCTTTCCCGGGATTGTGCTCTCTTGTGATCTCTCTCTCATACTCATTCTCAAATGAACAATAAAAATCTTAAAAAAAAAAGTAATTTATAAGTATGTCTCTTATTACTTAGTTATGACCCCCTTAAAATAATTTCTGGAAGACCAATAATTTATCATTTTCTAAATAACATAGATAAACTAACACCAACTTTCCATAAAATGTTTAATTTCAGTAAATTGTATCCACCAAAGTAAAATATACTGTAGGAAAAGATGATGTTTGACTGCCTTTGGCATGGTCTGTCATACCCATCCTCTTCTTGTTCATCTTCAAGACACCCGCCTGTCATGTTCCCCTGAGCAGAGCCCCAACTCTATTGCCCTGCTGCCTGTTCTAGTTTCTTTATCAGCCAACACAGTCAAAACATCTATTAGGTCTTTAGTGCCATGCTTTGACTTCCCAGTGAAAGTTCTTAGCTTAACAATTTATTCACTAATGATGTTGACAGTGTATTCAACTGCAAATTCATGTAACGTGTAATATTTGAAGTTTATTTTCCTAAAGACAGTAATCCTACCTTTGATGCTATGAAAGTTGATATCACTTTTTTTTTTTAATTTTTAATTTTTTATAATCATATATTTTTTATATACATATATTTTTATCCCCAGGTCTGTGAATCACCAGGTTTACACACTTCACAGCACTCACCAAATCACATACCCTCCCCAATGTCCATAATCCCACCCCCTTCTCCCCAACCCCCTCCCCCCGGCAACCCTCAGTTTGTTTTGTGAGATTAAGAGTCACTTATGGTTTGTCTCCCTCCCAATCCCATCTTGTTTCATTTATTCTTCTACCCACTTAAGCCTCCATGTTGCATCACCACTTCCTCATATCACTTTTAAATCACATCTATGTAAGGCAGATACTGCGACACCTGTGGGTATGAGTTTTCAACGTGAGTTGGTATTCATAGTCCATTTAGCCCTTCAATAATATCCAAGTTATTGCTTATACTTAATAAAATTATCAGTGATAACTTGAATAATGCTATTACTGAATTCTGAAAATTCAAAAGTTCAGTAAAGAAAATTATTAAACCCAGGTTTTTAGTTAATATACAAAATATGGAAAAGAAAAACTTAATAAATTATATAACTGTTAAAATGGATAAGCTCATTAAAAATCCATTACTTCTATTGCAATATCAGTAAAAGCTTAATAGGTTGTGATTATGGGCCAATTTTCCAGCTGAGGCTTCTTGTTCTTGCAAAATGTAAACAGGAAGAAAAAGCAGTTTGACATCAAAACTATGGTATAACCAGATTTAATTCTACTTTGAAAAGATAAGCTGAGTTTGGCACACTTTATTTTTCATTAATTTTTAATCTTTTACATTTAACATGGATGGGAGATTTTATGTACATAAGGTATATGTATGAAGTAGCATTTATGTGGCCACATATTTTTACAGCAGATGCTTAGCTACCTTGATTATGACCTCCTTGTGGTAGAATGGTTATAAAACAGACCTTATTCCCACTAATTTTTCAACCATTGCTACTCTGTCATGTGCCTGGTGTGACTATCAAACTGCTTGCTGGACAGACATTTGACTACAAATATTGTTTAGAACAACCATCAAAAAAACAAACAACAAAATAAAGGTTTAATTTCTTACAACTGCTTAGCACATTCGGCTGCTGTTATTTCTCAAGACAATTCAGGTTTGAACTGAATTTGTGGAGCCTGATTCATTGAGACTTTAAAATACTTTTGTTTCCCTAACTTTTGATTATTCTTTAATCACAAAGTAGTAACTATGATTTATATCATTCCGCTATGATATCTCCACCCACCATATTTCTGTTAAAAAGAATGGCATTTTGGTGATACGATAATAACAGTGTTCCATGACGGGGCTCCTGCTTGGCTTAGTTCCTTGGGCGACAGCCTTTGGCTTAGGTCATGATCCTGGAGTTACTGGACCAAGCCCCATATCAGGCTCCCTGCTAAACAGGGAGTCTGCTTCTCCCTCTGACCCCTCCCCTCTCATTCTCTCTTACTCTCTCTCTCTCAAATAAGTAAATAAAATCTTTAAAAGAAAACAAAATCAAAAACAGTGTTCTATGATTTTTTTTTAATCAGCTATCTTGACTTGCAACTTAAAGTTTAGTAAAATTCATAGTCTGTATTGAATGTATTTTAAATGTGCCAAACATGGCATTTATGACAGAACTTCACTACTTTAAACATCTTCATTTTATCTAATACATGAAACCAAACCTGCTAGTCACTTTCCAAAGAACATACAGATTTGAGATACTTAATTTTTGTAACCCTGAATAAGATACCACAATATTTTAAAGCTGTTCCTATCATCATTATTGTAAAAATAAGCGGTAATGCAGAGGATGTGAAAACTTGGTCTCTGTTCTCTAGAGTTTAAAATCCCTTGGGAGCATATTTTCAGTATTCTTGAACTCCAGATTAAATTTAGGCAGCTATCTGGTAAAGAACACATGATGTTTTCTGAGCATCAGCTATACAAAAGATGTAACAAGCCAAGCAAGAGATTAATACCACTTAAACACCTAGAAGACATTAACAACCATTAACGGAAAAGAACCCTCCAAGCAAGTATCAATATCATTACATTTGAAAATATTCTACAGTTAATCAAAGTTTATTTTCAAAGATTAGAGAACACTGTAGATATTCCACTGTTCTAATTTTATTTATCCAGATTTCTGTGGATGAATGTGTTCCTAAAGAACACAAAAAAAGGGGTGATTAGGAACATATGATTTTAAGAACTCGGCCTAGCACTCTGTAAACTGAAAAGAAGGAAAAAATATCAAGTATAGTCTTCATTTTGATCCTGAACATAGTATATGATATCCTAAGGAAGCAAGAATTTAAAGCTCGACCTGTCATCTCATTCATTTGCTTGTGATGCATGTTACTAGCCAATATAATAGACATAATTACTTTAAAGTCTTTATCCCAAGATGCAAATCTTGACACAACTCACTACTGAGGTTACAAAATAGAGCTTCACTAGTTCACAATGCTATAGACTTCTCTGGGATCCTACAGATAAATGGATCTTTATTAAAATGAACAACTATAATACTACATTAAAAACTCCAACCATACTATATTGATTAGAGACACAGCTAAAGCAAAACAAAACAAAAAGTTTAAAATATTAAATGGAAAACAGTATGCCATGGATAAGTCTAAAAATAGAAATTCGGTTATGATCATTTCAATGAGATAAAACAGCAAAGAGCTCTATATCAAAAAAAAAGAGATTTTTATGATAATAAAAGATACAATCAACCAAGAAGATAGAATAGCTTATTGTGCATATTATAACAAAGCATTGAATATGTTAAAATTATTATGAATAGTAGGATAATTTTCCTTTTTTTCTAACTTTCAAACTGAAAAATGTTATTTAAAATCTATAATCGTAGTGAAAGAAATTAATAATCTTTTAAATGGACAGATCATGTAAATGGAGCATAAGCAGTGATTTGGAAAGTATCAATTAGACAATAAAGATTATTTTTGTTTTTACATACACAAACACAAATTTGAATATATATGGACGATACAATATTTCAAAACTCTCCAAATATACACAAAACTAGTTAAAAGATAATATTTTTACATTCCAAAAGGCAGATAACATTGCACCCATGTTCCTTATTACAAAGTAGCAATATTTTGAACTCAGCAAAAAAACTAACAAAAATAATCCATAATCGGGAAATTTTTAAAAATGTATTTCAAAACTATCAAATTAAAAAGACATCAAAACTAGTGGCTGCCAATAAATATTCAGAGTGGGGAAAGCCACATAATGTTATACTCTTCCTCATGTTTGAGAAGCCCTGGGCTTGAGTCCCAAATCTGCCTATACTAAATGTATACCTTTGGGTAATTTACTTCACCTTACATAAGCATTGAAAGTGCTTAACATAATGTCTGTACAAAGACACCCAGGAAATAGTAATTGTTAGAAGAAAGAAAAATGTGTATCTTTAAGATTAATTTAAAAATAAGAAAGACTGAAAAAATATGAAAAAAGTAAAAATAAAAACTGGAAATAAGTGAACTAAATATTCAAATCGAGTACATTTAAAGAAAAATATGCATTTAAAAAAAGCAGAGAACATTAATTAAGATAAAAGGAGAAATTAATGAAAAAGATGACCAAAGGACCCATTGATTTGATCAATAATATCAGAGGTTCTTTCTGTGGTAAGATCAATAAAATAGACAACTCACAAACTTTTAAATCTAAGAACAGAATCCACCAAGGAAATATTAGAAGTGAATATATAAAAATGCTACAGCTGTCCTGAATGTCAATAGTAACAGAACAGAGAGTATGATGTGAATAAAAGAACACATTCAAAAGAGCTAGAGTAACTGCAAAATACTTATAATTGAACCTTAACAAATAACCTGCCAAACAAAATATGAGAACATGAAATTTTATAAAGGATACATACCAAGAACTGAATACATGGAAATGCATGTTAAATATCAAAATATGAATCTGAAATCTTTTAGATATTTTATTTTATTTGTTATTTTTAAAATATTTTATTTATTTATTTGAGAGCAAGAGAGACTGAAAAGGTAGTGGGGCAAAGGGAGAAGGAGAACTAAACTCCCTCCTGATCAGGAAGCCCAAAGCTTCAATAATATCACCTCTTCAAATTTAAACATAAACTATAAGAACTTGTTCTCCCACATCTAAAACATAAAATTATTACATCAAAAGATATGAATAATATTTGTGCTACAATAGTCATATAGTTTATAGCAAAATTATACAATTTTAGATGTTATTTAAGTTTAGCAGATGTTTTATATCAGTAGATATAATATGTTCACCGGTATTATGTTCCTAATAGTATGTTCACTTGTCTACTCAATAAATGAATGGTCAGTTTAATTTGGGGAAACAAGCTCATAAGGAGCACAAAGGTAAGTTCTAAAACTGTTCTGTTGTAAAAGAAAATCAGAAATCATAGCATACAAAATATAAAATAATTATAAGGAATATTTTTATGATCTTAGCATCGAGACATTTTTCTAAGCAAAACATCCTACAGATTTCTAGTTGGAAATAAATTATTAATTTAATTAGATTAACAATTTAAGCCTTTTCTCTATCTAAAGACTTAAAAAAAACTTCCTGACTAATGTCAGAGTTTGAGAAAATATTTAAAACATAAACAACGGCAAAAGAATTAAGATACATTGTTTATAAATCTTTCCAACACATTAAAATACAAATACACACCTGCACATATACACACATAAAGTAGAAGAACACATCTTGGGAGTGTAGATATCAAACTGTTCACCACAATTACTTCTATGAGAGGAAGTGATTCAGAAGGAAGAAAATTGGAAAATGTTAGACTCTTAATTATTTACCTAATGCTTTATTATTGTTTAAATTATAACCATGTGGATATATTTCTTTTGTACAAAATTTAAAAGAAAGTTAATATTAATTATTAGAAATTGAGAAATATTCACTATTTTCATTGACCTTCAAGAAAAAATAAAACAGATACCCCTCCCCAGCATATCAAGGGAAAATGGCTGAAAAACAAAGAGCAAATGACTGAAAAGCAGACAGGAAAATGGATAGGCTTTCAAAGAAGCAACAACTGGACTTTAAACTGACCTCAATTTAGACAGTGGACATCAGAAATCAATATCAGAATATCTTCAAAATTTGAAACAAATGCCAAAAATAGAATCCTATCTTTACTTAAATATACTCCCCTCAAAAATTGAATAATTTTTTTTCAGACAAACATTATCCAAGAAAATATTTCTTGTATAAAAATATTTCTTAAAAACATACTTTAAGCAAAGGGAATGTTCCCAAGGTTCTAAGATTAAAGGAATAAAGATAAAACAGAAGGGTAAATATATGAATGAACATTAACATTATTAATAGGAGCTCAAAATATATATACTAACACTAGATTATAAGTAAGGAGTGTCCTTATAAATCCCTTGCACTGCATGAAAGAGGAAAAATGCCAGTATTTAAGATTTGATGGGTTGAAGATTAATAATTTTGGTTACAATTGTAATCACTAAAGAAGAGTGAAAGAGGGTATACTTATCAGGTTAAGAGGAGAGAGACAATGATGATAACCCAGTCATCAAAATTAATGTGAGGAAGGAGAGTAAAAATAGTATAATAGAGAAGCAGAAAGCAAACTGCAAGTGAGTAGACTTTGAAACAAAACTGTAACTACATTAAAGGCAAATGGACTTATTAATTCAATTGTAAAATAAAGAATGTTAGAATAGATAAAAGTAAAACCAAATTATATTATGCTTATTAAGATTCATCAACACGGCAGCTGGATGGCTCGGTTGGTTAACCATCTGCCTTCTGTTCAGGTCATGATCCTGAAGTTTCAGGATCGAGTCCCGCATTGGGTTCTCTGCTCAACTGGGAGTCTGCTTCTCCCTCTGCCCTGTCCCCCTCTCGTATTTTCTCTCTATCACTCTTTCTCAAATAAATGTATAAAATCTTAAAAAAAAAAAAAAAGATTCTTATCAATGGGGGTGCCTGTTAAGCATTTTATTCTCAGTCAGTTAAGCATCTTATTCTCTTGGATTCAGTTTAGGTCCTGATCTCATGGCTCATGAGATTGAGCCCCACATTGGGCTCTGCACTGCTCCACACTAAACAGGAGTCTGCTTGGGTATTCTCTCCCTCTGTCCCTTCTCCCACTTGCACTCTCCCACTCTCTCTCAAATAAATAATCTTTTAAAAAAGATTTACATCAACATATAGCTATACAGATAGTTTGCTTATAAAAAGGAAGAAATAGAATGTTTCGAACACTAACCAAAAACTCACATAGTTCTATCAATATGAGATGGTGTTGATTTTAAAACAAATATTTCCAAGGAGTGATAAAGTATAATTCTTAAAGTTAATTTTATTTGGAAGATATAACAGTTATATATCTGTAACCTAATAATATGTTCACAAAAATATAAAACAATATTGCCAAAACTAAAAATAAGAAAAATGGAAAAAGTCACAATCATAGTAGATTTTAACAGAGCCATTTTAAGAATTGATAGAAGTACACTAAAAATAAGGAAGCATATAAAACTTTGAAATTATGTTTAACAAATTTGACTATACTGATACATGCTGAACATGACATCTCAGATTTGTAGATTACACATTCTCTATAAGAATGCACTAAAAATTGTTAAAGTTGACCAAATCCCTAAACAAACCGGAAGTCTCAATGAATATAAAAACAATTCAAATTGTACATTTCTGCAATTAATTAGAAAAAATTAATGAAATTTAATTAGAAATATCTGAACACTTTAATATATATACTGTTAAAGTAACATGAGGTCAAAAAGATCATAATGGAAATTGGAAAACTTTAGGATCTTGATAGCAATAGAAAAAAAAAATAAAAAGAGGGTTTCTGAGCTGGGGGCAGTGTTTTATTTATTCACCCATATACAGGGTTGGCTACAAAGTTTTGTGGGGTCCAGTGCAGAATGAAAATTTGGGGCTACTTGTTCAAAAACTATTATGAATTTCAAGATTGACAGTATAGCATTAAACTAAGCATGGGCACTTCCAAGAGCATGACAAAACCCTTGAAGCCGACCTTGCCTCTATATTTTGTAGTAAGTTACTGAGATACAGTTTATGCTTTAACCACTTTTCTCTATGTGTGATGTACTTCACAATAAAAAACCATGTTTTTAGGGACACCTGGGTGACTCAGTCAGGTGAGTGTCTGACTCCTGATTTCGGCTCAGGCTATAATCTCAGAGTCTTGGGAAAGGGCCTGCTGCTCAATGCAGAGCCTGCCTGTCCTTCTCCCTCTGATCCTCCCCACACTCTAGTGCCCTCCCCTCTCCAAAATAAGCAAATAAAATATTTTTTAAAATTATATTTTTAAAAATACTGAGGTTAGTAACCAGGCAAATAAAATGAAGTCACCTATAATAAGACCTATATCCTTTGCCTTTTATCAAATAAATTTCTATATTTTACCCTATTTTTTTTTCTGTTTAAACATTTTGTTTCTAAAGATAAAATCAAAGGCAGAGCAGCCTATAAGCAATCCTCACACCAAGTTTCTTGAAACTTATGTTATCCTAGGAGATGATGATCTAGAAAGCCCTATAGAAAGTTTTGGGACTAAATAAAAAAATGTATTTGTAATGGAAAAAGGAGGAAGAGTAGAATGACATAAAAAAAATATTTCTTCACAATTCAGTTCTTGACATTATATTCAATCAGTAACGTTTACTAAAACGCTAAGTACACATATATATTTTCAAATTTCTACTTGACTGTGATAACATAAAAATAATGCCTTGGTATGTGACCTCTTTTTAATATTTGTTAAAAACTTCTTGCAAGAAGTATCAGGTATGTAGATCAGAGAAGTGATAATTAGCAAGGTTTTTACTCTACTTAATCTTACACCTCTCTTGCATAAAATGAGGTATCAGCTTTCTAAATTTATCCAAATGAACATCAGTCTAGGTTACAAGATAAAAAAAAAAAAAAGAAAAGAAAATACCATGAGAAAGTTGGTGAATTATGTCAAATTTCACTGCTGAAAATTATACATATATACATATATATTTTACACATTATTTATATATAATACAGTATTCAGTTTTGTTTTATTAATGTTTCACTTAACAGCCAGTTTGGAAGGAGAAGCATCTGGATTAGTAAACTTACATGTATTGATTTCTCCCAAACACAGTATTCAAATAAATCAAAAAACATTTTTTATTGCCTGGAAAAAGTGTCACAGAATAATTGAACAATGACATATCTTTGAAATCATAGAAAGCTGAATTCAAAAAAGGAAAATAATAAAGATTCAATATCATGTATATACAAAGGACAAAATATTGAGTCGATTTCATCTCATGGAAGGCGTCATTCTATCTGTAGGAATTCAAATTTGTTAATCCCTCAACTGTTCAAGATTCTATGTAGTACAGAAAAATCTGAGCAAAAAAAGAAAGAAAAAGCTGAGCAAAAAGATTATATATTACTGGAGTTCTGTACAAGAGATAAAAGTTCTGAAAAAATGGGAATTTAGATTTTACATATACAATGTTACACATCTTTTTTATTTATAATAAGATTTAAAGCAAATTCCACCTACCCATCCAATCATTCATTCAACAGATATTTTAAGCACCTATTAAAAAGTATAGGTGAGGGACGCCTGGGTGGCTCAGTGGGTTAAGCCTCTGCCTTCAGCTCAGGTCATGATCCCAGGGTCCTGGGATCAAGCCCCACATCGGGTTCTCTACTCAGCAGGGGGCCTGCTTCCCCCTCTCTCTCTGCCTGCCTCTCTGCCTGTTTGTGATCTCTGTCTGTCAAATAAATTTAAAAACAACAACAACAACAACAAACCTTAAAAAAAAAGCATAGGTGAATCAGATATCATCTAAACAAAGTGACCATTACTAGGAGGTTGAAAAAATATAAATAATCTATTGAGAGTATCATATGGTTCTTTGTTCTTACTTTTATTGATGTGTTGTATCACATTGACTGATTTGCGGATGTTGAACCAACCTTGCAGCCCTGGAATAAATCCCACTTGGTCGTGGTGAATAATCTTTTTAATGTACTGTTGAATCCTATTGGCTAGTATTTTGTTGAGTATTTTCGCATCTGTGTTCATCAAGGATATTGGTCTATAGCTCTCTTTTTTGGTGGGATCCTTGTCTGGTTTTGGGATCAAGGTGATGCTGGCCTCATAAAATGAGTTTGGAAGTTTTCCTTCCATTTCTATTTTTTGGAACAGTTTCAGGAGAATAGGAATTAGTTCTTCTTTAAATGTTTGGTAGAATTCCCCCGGGAAGCCGTCTGGCCCTGGGCTTTTGTTTGTTTGGAGATTTTTAATGACTGTTTCAATCTCCTTACTGGTTATGGGTCTGTTCAGGCTTTCTATTTCTTCCTGGTTCAGTTGTGGTGGTTTATATGTTTCTAGGAATGCATCCATTTCTTCCAGATTGTCAAATTTATTGCCGTAGAGTTGCTCATAGTATGTTCTTATAATAGTTTGTATTTCTTTGGTGTTAGTTGTGATCTCTCCTCTTTCATTCATGATTTTATTTATTTGGGTCCTTTCTCTTTTCTTTTTGATAAGTCGGGCCAGGGGTTTATCAATTTTATTAATTCTTTCAAAGAACCAGCTCCTACTTTCGTTGATTTGTTCTATTGTTATTTTGGTTTCTATTTCATTGATTTCTGCTCTGATCTGTATGATTTCTCTTCTCCTGCTAGGCTTAGGGTTTCTTTCTTGTTCTTTCTCCAGCTCCTTTAGGTGTAGGGTTAGATTGTGTACCTGAGACCTGTCTTGTTTCTTGAGAAAGGCTTGAACCGCTATATATTTTCCTCTCAGGACTGCCTTTGTTGTGTCCCACAGATTTTGAACCGTTGTATTTTCATTATCATTTGTTTCCATGATTTTATTCAATTCTTCTTTAATTTCCCGGTTGACCCAGTCATTCTTTAGAAGGATGCTGTTTAGTCTCCATGTATTTGGGTTCTTTTCAAACTTCCTTTTGTGGTTGAGTTCTAGCTTTAGAGCATTGTGGTCTGAAAATATGCAGGGAATGATCCCAATCTTTTGATACCGGTTGAGTCCTGATTTAGGACCGAGGATGTGATCTATTCTGGAGAATGTTCCATGTGCACTAGAGAAGAATGTGTATTCTGCTGCTTTGGGATGAAATGTTCTGAATATATCTGTGATGTCCATCTGGTCTAGTGTGTCGTTTAAGGCCTTTATTTCCTTGCTGATCTTTTGCTTGGATGATCTGTCCATTTCAGTGAGGGGAGTGTTAAAGTCCCCTAAAGCATTTGACAAAGTACAGCATCCCTTCCTGATCAAAACTCTTCAAAGTGTAGGGAGAGAGGGCACATACCTCAATATCATCAAAGCCATCTATGAAAAACCCACCACAAATATCATTCTCAATGGAGAAAAACTGAAAGCTTTTCCGCTAAGGTCAGGAACATGGCAGGGATGTCCATTATCACCACTGCTATTCAACATAGTACTAGAGGTCCTAGCCTCAGCAATCAGACAACAAAAGGAAATTAAAGGCATCCAAATCGGCAAAGAAGTCAAATTATCACTCTTTGCAGATGATATGATACTATATGTGGAAAACACAAAAGACTCCACTCCAAAACTGCTAGAACTTATACAGGAATTCAGTAAAGTGTCAGGATATAAAATCAATGCACAGAAATCAGTTGCATTTCTCTACACCAACAGCAAGACAGAAGAAAGAGAAATTAAGGAGTCAATCCCATTTACAATTGCATCCAAAACCATAAGATACCTAGGAATAAACCTAACCAAAGAGACACAGAATCTATACTCAGAAAACTATAAAGTACTCATGAAAGAAATTGAGGAAGACACAAAGAAATGGAAAAATGTGCCATGCTCCTGGATTGGAAGAATAAATATTGTGAAAATGTCTATGCTACCTAAAGCAATCTACACATTTAATGCAATTCCTATCAAAGTACCATCCATCTTTTTCAAAGAAATGGAACAAATAATTCTAAAATTTATATGGAACCAGAAAAGACCTCGAATAGCCAAAGGGATATTGAAAAAGAAAGCCACCGTTGGTGGCATCACAATTCCGGACTTCAAGCTCTATTACAAAGCTGTCATCATCAAGACAGCATGGTACTGGCACAAAAACAGACCCATAGATCAATGGAACAGAATAGAGAGCCCAGAAATAGACTCTCAACTCTATGGTCAACTAATCTTCGACAAAGCAGGAAAGAATGTCCAATGGAAAAAAGACAGCCTCTTCAATAAATGGTGCTCGGAAAAATGGACAGCCACATGCAGAAAAATGAAATTGGACCATTTCCTTACACCACACACAAAAATAGACTCAAAATGGATGAAGGACCTCAATGTGCGAAAGGAATCCATCAAAATCCTTGAGGAGAACACAGGCAGCAACCTCTTCGACCTCAGCCGCAGCAACATCTTCCTAGGAACAACGCAAAAGGCAAGGGAAGCAAGGGAAAAAATGAACTATTGGGATTTCATCAAGATCAAAAGCTTTTGCACAGCAAAGGAAACAGTTAACAAAATCAAAAGACAACTGACAGAATGGGAGAAGATATTTGCAAACGACATATCAGATAAAGGACTAGTGTCCAGAATCTATAAAGAACTTAGCAAACTCAGCACCCAAAGAACAAATAATCCAATCAAGAAATGGGCAGAGGACATGAACAGACATTTCTGCAAAGAAGACATCCAGATGGCCAACAGACACATGAAAAAATGCTCCATATCACTTGGCATCAGGGAAATACAAATCAAAACCACAATGAGATATCACCTCACACCAGTCAGAATGGCTAAAATCAACAAGTCAGGAAATGACAGATGCTGGCGAGGATGCGGAGAAAGGGGAACCCTCCTACACTGTTGGTGGGAATGCAAGCTGGTGCAACCTCTCTGAAAAACAGCATGGAGGTTCCTCAAAATGTTGAAAATAGAACTGCCCTATGACCCAGCAATTGCACTATTGGGTATTTACCCTAAAGATACAAACATAGTGATCCAAAGGGGCACGTGTACCCGAATGTTTATAGCAGCAATGTCCACAATAGCCAAACTATGGAAAGAATCTAGATGTCCATCAACAGATGAATGGATCAAGAAGATGTGGTATATATACATAATGGAATACTATGCAGCCTTAAAAAGAAATGAAATCTTGCCATTTGCGACAACATGGATGGAACTAGAGCGTATCATGCTTAGCGAAATAAGTCAAGCAGAGAAAGACAACTATCATATGATCTCCCTGATATGAGGAAGTGGTGATGCAACATGGGGGTTAAGTGGGTAGGAGAAGAATAAATGAAAGAAGATGGGATTGGGAGGGAGACAAACCATAAGTGACTCTTAATCTCACAAAACAAACTGAGAGTTGCTGGGGGGAGGGGGTTTGGGAGAAGGGGGTGGGATTATGGACATTGGGGAGGGTATGTGTTTTGGTGAGTGCTGTGAAGTGTGTAAACCTGGTGATTCACAGACCTGTACCCCTGGGGATAAAAATATATGTTTATAAAAAATAAAAAAATTATAAAAAATATATATATATAAATGAAATCATTAATAGAAATAATTTATTCTTTATTGAAAATTTAATATATACTGGTGTCTTGCCAAATGTTTACACGCAGAATTTAAAGGAAATGTGTCTACAACCTTCTTAGTTGTGGCAAAGGGAAAAAAGAAACACCTCTCCACCCCAAATCTTGCCTGTTAGCACCAAGCATGTAACTTAAAGAAGAATTCAAATCTTCCGACTCCAGATGATGCTTTAAGCATTATGTTAGATTCCTGTGCCAAAGTAAGATGGCCCTCACCTTAAGAGCATTATGATTGGGACAGACATTTGCTTACCTTCTCTTTGGACTGAGAGATGACATGACCAGGATGATCAAGCATGATGCACATTCTTATCCATGCTTCCCAAAGCATTGCTGACCTTTGTTAAGTCAGGTAAATTCTAATTACCTCACTTTTCTCAAAATGAAGTTATCTAGGTATGGCTTCCTTTGATTCCTTCTTGACATGAAAAGCAAGAATTTACTAAATAGATAATTGTCAAATCAGAAATATCTGTTGCCAGTTAACAATAATAAGTTCTTTCCCAAGCATACCCCCTACACAGCCATTTTATTATTTAACTATCAAGCAATTGTCA
Organism: Mustela lutreola; assembly: GCF_030435805.1. Lineage (NCBI taxonomy): Eukaryota > Metazoa > Chordata > Mammalia > Carnivora > Mustelidae > Mustela > Mustela lutreola. Next base: position 78,174,644 of record NC_081290.1, read on the forward strand.
GCCTCCTCTTGCTTTCAAGGTGTTATTAAGCACCATTTCTCCCATAGTGCATCTCCAGTTCATGCTTTACTCAAGAAACTATTCATATATTGTTTTATTTTACTATATAATTGTTTCATTATACTGTACTGACTCTTTTTGCTCTTGATCATTATTGATCAGAATTAGCATATCTGTTCTACTTTTTCATGATACCATATTTGACGTTTAAAATAGTGTGTGTTGTTAACATATAATAAAATAGCAGACTTTAAAACCATAGTTACAATGCTCTTTTTCATCTTTCATTGGAACTTAATTGCATTTCACTCCAGTATCTTATTTTCTTCCTCTACTGCAGATATCAGTATCATAGAGTATCAGATACCAGATATCAGAGAGTGTGACTTTAACATACTCTCTCAATAAAAATTTATTTCTAAAGGAGGGCAGGAGTAAAAGAAGAAGAGAAAGAATTAAATAGTTTGACATTTTCTTACCATCTACAAAAGGGCAAACACATCACATCTTACTGGGGACAAATGTCTGGTCTTTCATTTCACTTTCCCAGTGATAGTGTATTTTCTTCTTTACTTAATACTTAGTAACACTTGAACTCTTTCACTGGTCTGCAAACAGAAATCTTGTGTGCTGAAGGAGGAAACAAAGTTGCAAGGATGCTGGAATTGACCCAAATCCAAACTTAATGTGACATTGTATCCACCTTTTCTAAGGATAAATTGACCATATGTTTCTTCTTCATTCACCCTAAATCAACCTTTCTTGCCCCTATTTATTTTAGGGCTTTTATTTTTATTCTTATATATGAATTTTACACAAGTTTCCTTCAAATTTGATCAAGGTAAAATAACAGAAATTAAGTATTCAATGTTGTTTTGTTCTGTTTTTTATTTTTATTTTTTTAAAAGATTTTATTTATTTATTTGACGGAGAGAAATCACAAGTAGATGGAGAGGCAGGCAGAGAGAGAGAGAGTGAAGCAGGCTCCCCGCCGAGCAGAGAGCCCAATGTGGGACTCGATCCCAGGACCCTGAAATCATGACCTGAGCCGAAGGCAGTGGCTTAACCCACTGAGCCACCCAGGCGCCCCTTGTTCTGTTTTTTAATTAAACAATCCTGGATTCTAATCCAAACTTTGTACCAAACTTAATTCAGCAAATTCTAAACTCTTTTGATACTCAGTTTGTTCAGTTGTAATAACTGAATGGAATAATACATAGAAAGCACTTCTAACATATTGTTAAAAATCATGTTTATGTGGGATTGGGAGGGAGACAAACCATAAGTGACTCTTAATCTCACAAAACAAACTGAGGGTTGCTGGGGGGAGGGGGTTTGGGAGAAGGGGGTGGGATTATGGACATTGGGGAGGGTATGTGCTTTGGTGAGTGCTGTGAAGTGTGTAAACCTGGTGATTCACAGACCTGTACCCCTGGGGATAAAAATATATGTTTATAAAAAATAAAAAAATTATATAAAAAAATCATGTTTATGTATGATAATCAGATTGTTTTCAATTAATTAACTTCATGCTAACTTACTTAGATTTGAGTAATATAAATTACTTTTTATAATATCTTAAATAAAGGGACATAAACAACATCCTCTATAATTTTCATCATCAGGAATCCAACTTACTACATTTAGTACTAATAGTGAAGAAAATTCACCACTGTTAAGTCTACCAATTCCATAGCTGTCAAAGGTTTACATAAAGCCCACATTATCTCACATCATTTTGGTGTTAGTCACAAATGTTTGGTCTAGCTTCCAGATTTCATTCTTTAGGATTTCAGCTCAGTGGGAGAAAGCTACTCTAAGCTTTCAATTTTTAAAACTATGTTATTCTTGGCATTTTTATCAACATCTGGTATTTGTCTCTACCCATGGAAAAAAAAAAATGGGGAAAAAAGGGGGGGGGCACAGGCTAGCTATCTATTTACCTAAAAGATAGAATACCATAAGTATAATTTCCAATCTATTCAAATGAATTTGATGGATTTTCTTTTTAAAATACCTACTACTGTTCAAGTGAGTGAATTAGGGTAAATCCGAGGGGGAGACAAAGCATGAGAGACTATGGACTCTGAGAAACAAACTGAGGGTTTTGGAAGTGAGAGGATAGGGGGTGGGTTAGCTTGGTGGTGGGTATTAAGGAGGGCACATATTGCATGGAGCACTGGGTATGGTGAATAAACAATGAATCTTGAAACACTGAAAAATTTAAAAAATAAATAAATGTTTTCTTTTCAAACTCAAAATAAAGCTGTCACTTTAGTATACATAAAAATATCAACATGCTAGAAAATATCTACATATCCCTTTCAAACAATTGATACATTATTCCAAACCATAAAGAATTAAGGATGCTTATTTCCATCTAAATTGTAAATTAATATTTCAACAAATACAAAATTACTCAAGAGAAATTCTTGAAAGTTTAATCTTATAACAGCAAATTTAGATCAAACCAAATTATTCTCAATTGATCTTCTCCTATCATTCAAAGTAAAAAATTATGTAAATCTCATTAAAAATTCAGCATTCCTAACCCAAGACTAAAGGAAAACAAGTGAGAAACAGAAAATGATACATTCATTGTACTCAATTGTCAAAATGTGTGAATCTGGGAAAATTGCATTTATCCCTGTTCATCAAAGTAGGGAGTTGTGCTGGAATGTCGAGTCCAGTGGGATAGATTAAAACATCAAGTACATCATCATGCTAAGGCTAAATATTTCCATCACTGTAGAGGTAGTACCTATTATTTATTAAACTAATACACACTCCATAATATTTCATAGCATGATTACTTATAGTTATAATAGCTTATATTCCCATATTTTCTATTATAACAGCAAAGGAACCAACCATCATTTTCACTATTATTCAGATGCTACAGAGACACAAAAGTGAAAAAAAAATACATTATCCTGAATATTTTATAGTGCGACTTCTGCAGATCCCACATTTTCAGTGATCCTGCTGAATAAACAAAACTACTTGCAGTTTTATCAACGATTGCCATGATTCCAAAAAGAAACTCCAATTTATTTTGAAATGATGTTTCCTGAAGCACCCAATAATTTCTGAAACACAGAAAATGGATGGAACATGAGTCCGAGATAATCAAATAACTTCCTCATTTTTAAAGCACGATGCTCATAACCTACCAGTATGACTGTCAATCCTTGAAAAATTTACCAATTGATTATATATTTTTGAGCTCTCTCCATTTTTCCACATGCCAGACTATGGTAAAAAGATCCACTTCTAGAATGGCACAAGGAGATCTGCATACACTTCCCAGCAAAATGACCAGAAATTGTCAAAATTATTTAAAATTTAAAAAATAGGATGGTATTTAGCAAATGAAGAAACATTTATTCAAGAAAATCAATAAATCCCAGTAAAGAAAGAGAATCTGGGGCACTTGAGCCAAGACCTGTCTCTTTTCTTTGCCGGGCTTCACCTATTCAAGAAGACAAGGCTCGCTCCCCTGCTCTCAGAGTATGACTTGCAGTCATCTCTCTGGGAAGGACATACAACAAGCACTTATTACTTTCACCTCCGTGCTGCTGAGGCTAAATTTCAAACAAGTTCGGCCAAAAGTTTGAGGGCTTCCTTCTTCCACATGACCCCACCCTTGGGGCATGGTGTCTATTCCAGATGTGGTTGGGCAAGAATTTGGAGGCCTGGTAACAAAAGCTAGAGCAAGTAACTAGTAACTAATCTCGGGCTCCAAAATCCAATCTCCGGTTACAATCAATGCATGCTAAATTTAATCAATTCAGTTTAGGTCTTTTCAAGTCAAATTAATGTTGACAGCAAACTTGGGTGTATGTAGTTGTGAGGGAGAACCTCCCTAGCCATTTCTTCATGAAGCTTCCTCCTTGTCACACTAGTTCTCTGCTGTGACATTTTGGTTCCCACCTGGGTCTCAGTCAGTGGGGCTGAGAAGACATGGAAACATCCTCTTTGTCCCAGTTGGTTGTGCAACCTCTCCTTTTCCGCCCCTTTAAGAAACAATTAGGGAGAGTTGTATAAGGAAATGATTAGCAGCACAAATTCAGATCTGAGTTTAATTGAGTAAATGACTATGGACAAGCTACTTAACCTCTTTTACCCTCAATTTTCTGATCTGTAATATAATGATAATAATAGAAACTATTTTATAAGATTATTGTAAGTATTTAATATACATAAATTATATAAATTCATAAATACATAAAATACATAAATTCAGATAGTGTCTGGTTCTAGATGCATTTGTTGGATCTGTGCCTGATATGTACTAAAAGGGTATCTTTAATAAATGTAAATTTTTTTCAAATATCTTTACAACTATTACATTGTGAGCTAACCTTTTTTTACTATTTTATACCTTTTCTTTTTTTACCTTTTTTATCTTTTTTACAAAAGAGAAAATGAAGGCCCAAGGATATTAAATTTCATGACTAAATGTCACCCTGAGGATATCAAAGTCAAGATTTGAACAAAAATAGTTGAGATTCCTAAATACAAGTCTCTCATTTAAGTTATTGTTATTGTTGAATATGGTCCTCAGCAATAATTCACAGATACACATTTGTTAGCCTACTACTTTCTTTATGTTTATATATTTAGTCTGAAATATACTAAACCATTTTAAAAATAGAATGATCAAAGCAGCACTCTATAATGATCCCAAAATCTCTGACAAGAAAACATGTATTTAAAAAGAATTCTATTTAAAATAAATAAACAAAAAATAAAAAATAAAAAGAATTCTATTTTATAAGGATGTAAGTCACTGATTAAGTGAATGACTCGGTGTTTTGTTTTGTTTTTTAAGATTGTATTTATTTATTTGATAGAGATCTCAAGTAGGCAGAGAAGCAGGCAGAGAGAAAGGGAGAAGCAGGCTCCCCGCTGAGTAGAGAGCCCAATGCAGGGGCTCAATCCCAGGACCCTGGGATCATGACCTGAGCTGAAGGCAGAGGCTTTAACCCACTGAGCCACCCAGGTGCCCCGTGTTTTTTGAAAATAAATGTTCTAGGTGCTTTATTTGCATTAGCTTTTATAAAAAGGAGATGTCCAGCTTTTTAGCATAGGGCTAGGAAAATTTTCCTTTTTGTTATTCAGTCTTTATTCTGTGTGTAGAGGGGGCCTGTCATAAAGCCAGAGATATATGGGAAAACATTTTTCTAACTTTCTCCTATAAATACCACTTTCTCTCTCTCTCTTTCTCTCTCCTGCTCTCTGTAACACACATATACACGTGCACTTTTTATTGGCACATATCCGCACAGGTACACATGCATATACATAGCTGTGCACCTAGGTAAAAATAATACATGGGAAAAGAAGACCTCAGAAAACGTAAAGAAGAGAATTTTCATGCTTTTCACATTGTACTGATTTATAGTGCACTTTTCAGGTTTTTACTGTGGTTATTTTATTTGTTCATATATATGATTTTTTAAATACAAAAATACTTTTTACCAACAGACTGTTATTGAAATAACCTGGTGCTCAAGCCTGGGTTAAAACCTGACTCTACTAATTAGTTTTGCATTACTTAACTTCTTTCGGTAATTTTTAGTGATTTCATTTATAAAGTAAATATGACAACAGTAACTACCTCACAATCTTATGAGAATTAAATTAGTTTCTGTTAAGATATTAGAATAAGGCATGGCACACGATGTTTATTTCTCTCAACTATTGTTTGTCTTAGATTTAACTTGTTGAAGTTTTCTTAATTAAATTCAGTGTGTGTGAGTTCATTATTATCATTTCTACATCCTTGTTTTTTTCACCTATATTCTAGAAATTTTTCAGTTTTTTTTTTCTTTTCCATCTTGTGTCTAATGCGATTTCCCTGCATTATTTTTACTTTTTTCTAACCTGTCATGGATATAGTTTACTATAAGTGTAGTGTTTCCTTTTCTCCCCTTACAGTTCACTTCTTATTTTGGTGTATTTTTTGTACAATTTAGTTTTTGTGCATGTTCAGCTTTTCTTTTCTTTCTTTTCTTTGAGTATTTCACATTGCTTTACCTTCCCTTATACTGGATTCCTTATTTCAGGCCCACAATGAATTTCTTTCATGACTGGGAGAAGAATTTTCTGACCCTATGTTTGTCAACACACGCTTTGCCTAGATTTTCCTTGGGCTCTCATTTCTATGAAAGAGCTGAGAATATAAAGATACAAAAAAAAAAAAAAAAAACACAAAGTGAACAAAAACAAATGGCTTATCATGTTTAGAGCTGGAGGACTAGTTGATTCACACTTCCTAAACTACTTGTGCCTATAAATCACAGAGGAATTACATCTGCCCTAAATGGTAGAAAACCTGTCCCCACTCCCAATCATTTATTCTATTTTTAAGAAGGGATACACTGAAATTTACACTCTCAAATATGTCAGTTACCAAAACACGTTTCTCCATCATTGGAACTTTATATTTGAAGACCTCACTAAATTATTCTCCCATCAAACTGTAATGAGGGTTCTTCAGATGGTCCAAGAATTTTCTTTCTACTTCAAAAGGCAACTTTGTTGTAAAAGGATAATAGCTAGGAATTTTCACTGGCAGAAATTCTGATCTCTGAGACAGTAGAAAACGTTATAAGAATCTTGGCAGGTTTTTGTTCTCTTTCACATAACACAATAAGCCTAAACCACTAAGCAGTGTTCTCAATACAACACAATAGGTTTTATATTATGTGACCATTCCTTTCCTATTTTCACAACAGATTTAGCATTAATTTTATTGTTAGAACTTGCAGGGTTTTGTTGTTGTTGTTGTTCAGTTTTATTCATAAATATTTCTGCGGGCAACTGAATAGGTTTTATTGGAGATCTGATTGCAGGTTGATGTATCTGTTGGGAATACTTGAGAGTTCTACACTATTTGATGAGGTCATAGATTCATGCATCTATTCCCCTCAGTAATTATTTTATTTTGAATAAATAATGCCTGGAAATTTTGGTGTTTTTATCCACCTCAGAATTATTTAAACATATCAGTCAAAGTAGTATAGGTGTTTCATAAAAATACTCACTTATTTGGTTTACCTTTAACATCCTTGGAAGACGTTTTAAAGATTTGTTCATTTTTCTTTGTGTAAACTTCCAAAATAAGTTTGAACTGTGCTTTCTGTCCTGCTTCCTTTTGAATTGTAATTCCTCAGAAAAATGAAGAATCCTGTTGTCTAGAAAGATTTCAATTCCAGAATGTGATAAACACATGAAAAGTTGAAATATGGAATATATGACTTGTACTGAGAAAGGGACTCTCTTTTTATCACATTCTTTTAGATAACAACTACCATGTGAAGGTAGAAAACTCCTCAAGTATAAAAGAGAAGAGTCTGGTTCAATTGATGTTCAAAAGTCATATATTTTTTAATAAGTTCTATGTAAATCCTAAGATGCTATTTTAGACCCTAATAAAAGTGTTTTCTTCAAAAGAAACAATGCACTAGGGCTTTAGAATGTCTTTTCTGAGAAGATAACTCTGAATCCTTAAGTAACTTACCTTTCAAGAAAAGGTAGCCATGGGATATGTTCACAAATGAACACATCATTTACAGCATGTAAAAGCCCAACATGGTGTTTTATTCATTGAAAGTCATGAAACTGTCATGAAATTGCCCTAAAAGCTTTTTCAAAACACAACCCCTTGTTTATTTCCTAAAGAACAACTGATAGAATAACTATATTTGAGAAGTGAAACACAAATGTATTTCTCAAAAAAGACCTCTATCATCTTCTAGCTTTTCCCCTTCAGAATGCAGCACTCCCAAAATATTTTGGATATTTCATATAAAAATTTTCAATTGAACTACAAACTATAAAGCTAAACTACAATAGAGAAGCCACAATAATTTAGAAATAAAATTGTTTTCTTATCTCAGAATGGGACAAGTATTATGGCTGTAAATAACGTTTTATGTAATATAAGAACACAGGTCCCCATAGCAGTTTTAGGAAAATCCTCTTTTGTGCTATAATGGACCCCAGCTTCCTCCTAACAAATGCTACAAAGAATTTGCAGGGCCTGTCCTATCATCCTTGCTCTGTCCTAATTTCAAGTTATAAAAAGATTGGTAAAAATCAGAAACAAAATAAAAACTTCTATTTATTTATTATTTCTTGTTTGATTATTTATTTATTTAAGAGAGTGAGAGAGCATGAGCAGGAGGAGGGGCAGAGGGAGAAGGAAGGGTAACTTGAGCCAAAGTCAGATGTTTAACCAACTGAGTCACCCAGGTGTCACAAAGTAAAAACTTTAAATCCAGGAATTATGTTTCAATATTTATAGTTCTGCTAAATCATTACATCTACTATCTATCACAGAATTCTGTCCTTGAGAAACAAATGTTGAGATGAGAAAGAAAGGAACAGTCCTTTATTTATTTTTTCATTGTTCTTGTCTCCTTCCCAGAATAAAATAAACCTAATGAGAAAGGAATTACTAATGCACGCACACACACACACACACACACACACACACATACATACATACAATATGTCGCACAGGTTAAAAACAAAGTGTAGAACTTATTCTTGGTCCTGCAACCATGCAAATGGCCTTATTAATTAGGTTAATATAGCACAATATTCATTTCTTGTCCCAAAAGAAGGTTGTAAGACAAACTTTGTTGCTGTAGTTAAGGTTGTTAGTAGTAGTTGTAGCATTTAATTGTCATTTTCAGTAATTTAAACAACCGTTACACTACTTTCAGATGCGGAACAGGTCCCTGGTTAAAAGAAAACATTCACACAACGAAGACAGGTCCTTGAGAAAAGTATTCACTGGGAGATGAGAAGTTTTTGGATTTGAGGCAAGAGCAAATCAGGTAAGTATCTCAAGGTACACAGGAGGGTCAAATCTATAAAAGGACATTATTGGATGTCCCTCCCATCCCAGCAATGTGGAACCATTACAAGCAGATTGAACATGTAGAGACATGCAAGTATGCTAAGAATGCTTTTAGACTTCAACAGAAAACATGTGTGCAACGCTTGAATCTGGAAAATCAGAAGTGTCGATGTGGAGTGGAAAATTTTCTGGGATAGTGCAGGACTAACCTTTAACAGTCAGGGGAGACCAAAGAGTCCAGCATATCCAATACTGTGTGATCTACAAATCTTTTGCCTCGGACCTGTCACCAACATCAGAACTCTGGAGGAAGAGCTTGGGAATTGTTAACTAAAAATCCAAATTAATTTCATGTATGCTGAGGTTTGAAAATCATTGGATTAGATTTTCCTGCCCTCTCTATATTTGAGCCAGATGAGTCTGGGCAAATAAGAAGAAAGGAGCCTCCAAAGGAAACATACTATATTCTTTGCAAATAAAACTAATGGATGGACATTCAATTGTTTCTTGTAAAAAAAAAAAAAAAAGAAGAAGAAGTAGTCTATGTTCTATTTATATGCTCAAGTGTGTGAAACAAATCTATGCCGTTCATATCCATTTATTATCAAGCATGTCTTCTCACTGCTCCACAAAGCTGCCATTTAAAGCACTATTTAATCTTGTTTGCAGTGAGAGGTTATATATCTATATGTTTTTATATATACAGATATATTTGCTTTCATCTATGAAGAAATCTTCTCTAATTATACAGATTCAAACCCTATCTATCTCTAAGGATGCAACCCAATGTCAACTCCTCCATGAAGCTGTCAAATAGAAAGGAGATTTACTTCTTCTGAACTCCAATATCATATTACCTAGACCTTTCATGTGGTTTCATAAGCTGTTTCCAGGATTTATCAGTCACAATGCATTCTGAAACCAAGCAAGACCCACCTGAAAATAAACAATATATGGAAGTTGAACAAAAGTTTGGGCAGAAATAGAACTCTTTTCAGGTCATTGTTCAAAGGTCATTTTAATCAAATATGAGGAAATAACCAAAGGCCAGGCAAACATAATTACCTGAAAGAGCAGCATCAGGTTATAAAATCAGGGAGCTGGAGGAGACAAATTGGAGAGGATGGGGTAAAGCCAGAGTTCATATCAATTCTTCCACAGACTTGGAAAGGATCAGCCAGAACTAGAAGAGTGCTAAAATAAGCTTTTCTCAAGTGTGGTGAGTGGTGGAGAGAAACAAGTTATTATCACTAATAGGAGCAGAAATTCCATACCGGAGATGCAAGGGAGTCCCAAGGAGATAAGCTCTGGTTAGTTGGTTTCTCCAGATCATAACCTTTTGACTATTAGGGTATATAACATTTTCACACTCTTGACGTGAGAATCATAACAGTAATTTCTTTCTAAATAATTTTTGTTAACTGAGAATGCTTCAAATCTAGATTCCAATGTTTCAAGATAAAAAATCAGGAGATGTGGCATGAGAAGATGATTTGAAATTAGAATTTGGTGAGAGGAAGTTCTCACTTTTTGCCTTTTCTGATTAACTATATTGTAAATCCCTTAAAATTATGATTTAATTCTTATTGGACCCCTTTAATACTATCCCAAGGTTTTTAGTGCTATGCATTTCACAAACAAGAGACTAAAATATATTTTAAATAAAAGATTAAAAAACAGTAATTTATGAAATAAAACTCTGAAACTATTTCTTGGTTATACAGAAATCAAGTGACAGACAATGAAATAAAGAGAAGACTCATGCACTATGTCATGTCATGTCTTATTTAGAATACAAATAGAACAAGAATGTTTTACAACAGAAAATACCATCTATATGAAAATACATGTTTATATGAATATGGATATTAATATTCCCTCTATTCAGAACCCCTGCATTAATGTTTAATTTAATACATTACAACATGGTTCTCTATACCCATTTTATTAGTTTTTTTTATAAAAACTATCTGCTTTATTATTAATGAAAGTATTACATATAACATAGTGAATAGGGTGGCAATTATCTCTTCTTTCTATAGAAGAGTTGGATCCCTTTCCCATGTAATTGTATGAATTTTTTTTAAGATAAGCTCTTCACCATGAGTGAAAAAGCAGATAATATTCAACTTGCAAGTGGAATTGTGTTCCAAGAGCCCTATGTGAGTCAATTATTTAGAACTAAGAAAGCTTATAATTGCAGCAATGATTATATACTGGTGCCAACTCACAAAATCTTATTAATGGCCAATAAATTGTAATAATAGAAATTCAAGTATACCTGAACAAATTTCTAAAATTATCTCCAGGGACATGCAGGGGAAAGGAATTTAATGATCCTATGTGAATGTGAGGCATGTATCTTCCCACTCCACTCCCATTCCAGGTGGCAGTTTTCCCAGCAGTGACAATAGACAAGAAATTCATTTTTTGTTTAAATACTTCTGGTCAACAGTAATTTATTAACTCTCTTATTGTCATAACAAAAAGAAATTATTCCCTGAATTTCTATATACATCTGCGAAAGAAAGAATGTCTTCCTGCCAATCTCTGCACCATGTTTTGCAAAAAGTAGTTGGCAATAATTCTAATTAATTGCCACCCCTATGAAAGCAGGAACAATGGTTGGTATATAGGGCTTGACTATAAACAGAATGCTTATCATATTACTTAGCACAGAATATGTACTCAGTAAGTGTATGCCAAATGCAATTACTAACTGATTGAATGAAAAGAGTAGGGTAAGAACTGCAATTGTATGTCCACTTAGATAGAAAATTGACTACTGTTAAATCAGAAGCTCATTTACTAGTTTTCTTAAGTCAATAAATTTGTCAAATTCCTTTCACAATAGATAAAATGGATCACAGAGAGGAACTTGTATCCACTAGTGGGGCGGGGGGAAGAAATCATGAATATTTTCCAAAAAGAATGCTGCGTGTTGACTGTTACTTCCTTTGACATGTTTGCTACCTTCCTGACTCAATATATTCTGCATATATCTCATTGAGTTCTAAGGCTTATTAGTGCTTCAAATATGCTTTAAAACAGAGAAAGATTCCCATGTGTTTTCTAACTAGCTACACTTTGCATAGCCATTTTATAAATGTATACGGAGAGTGTTTCATTTCAGATTGAAGGACTGCCATAATGGACACAGCGGCATTGTTTCTGAATCAGCAGTAACAGGAACGGTGTTGCCATTAGTGTGACAAGGGCTAAAGCAATTAGATTTAAACTTGATGAAATAGCCGTACCATCCATTTACTAGATCATGTTGAAACATTTCCACATCCTTTTATGTGTTTGTAATGGCAGGTGCCCTGTGTGTTAGCCCTAGTGTTCTTCTCTGGCACCCTGACTTGTAACCGTGCATACAAAGAACACATTATAGCCTTGAGAGACTGATTATCTCTATTGTCACATCTCTCCATGGTACTATATAATTGTTTCAGCTGCAAGTACATTCCTGAAATACTCAGTACTGCACACTGGATGAATGTCTGCTCAACCTTCCAAAAATGCTAGTGATTATACAAAGGGGAAAGGAGGTCCCTTTAGAGGCATTAAGGTTGCAGTTCATTCTTTAAGTGCTGACCTGTGAAAACACAGATGTTGCCAAAACTAACAAATCAAATGAGGAATTTATACAGACTAGGTAGTGAAGAAAATTTGTCTTCAGTGATTTGGATTGTATATTGCAAAGGAATGATTGCATATACCATAAACACATTTTAGTCTGAGCAGATAAAAATAAATGCTACTTGGATATTTGGCAATTGGATTTTTTTCATTACTTCATATGGATAATACATGTAGATAAATTCACTGCCAGGTGTTAATGGCATAAAATATCAGGAATGAACTCTTTTCCCTAAATTATGTATGTTTGAATTTGAAATATAGTACTTTGTTTGAATTTTTAAAAACAAGAAGAGAAATAAGCAAACTTATTCAAAATAGAATTTATCTTTTAATTAATCAAATTTTACTCAAGATTTTCCAGATGTTTTTAGTGTTATATGTAATTATGACTAAGTGAAAACATGGTGCTTTTGATTATTAGATGGGACCTGAAACCAATGATCTTATAATTATCCTAATTTTCTACTAGTGTGATAGCTAGACAACTCTTATATTGGTTGCAGAATAAAGTTGGGATAGGTTTATAATATCAGTATATGAAACAGTAGCACCTTGTTATAGAATGGGAGGGGGGATTACTGAATGTATACAGTTGTATTGGTGTTTATATTTTGAAGCTAGTAACCTGGCCAAATTGAGAGCAAGATGAATCATTAACAGTTATAAAACTCAGTTAAGATCATGAAGTAAAAGATTAATGTTTTATTTATTTATTTTTTAATTTTATTTATTTATTTGACAGACAGAGATCACAAGTAGGCAGAGAGGCAGGCAGAGAAGAGGAAGCAGGCTCCCTGCTGAGTAGAGAGCCCGATGCGGGGCTCCATCCCAGGACCCTGAGATCATGACCCGAGCCAAAGGCAGGGGCTTAACCCACTGAGCCACCCAGGCGCCCCAAGATTAATGTTTTAAATGTAATTATCTAGATATCATTATGAACCATACAGTTGAAATCAGTATCCATGGGCTACAAATATTGTAGTAAATATTGCAAGAAAGTGGAATATTATGTATTATACCATCTTTTGACTCTGAATAAATGTTTCCATTTAATGAGAAAATACAATGGCACCATTTCTGGAGGCTGCCTACTCTTCTTCAATTTTCCTGCTGTTTCTATGCTTAAATATTTTCTTTGCAGGCTCTAATTTGTATGCCAGTGTAGTGCTGGATTGACAGGTAAATTACCCTTTATAAACATTAAGAATATTCACCAGATAAACTATTATACTAAAATACATCACAGAGCTTAGAGTTTTTTCCTGACCTTAGTCGTGAAAAATATTACTTTTGAATCTGCAATGGAAATGAGCATAAATTATAACATCACTTAAAAGAGAGATTCCCCCCTCCCCTATAATAGAATACATGAGAAAGCCAAACTCTCAAAAAGAAAATAACTAAGCCCTGATTCTCCCTTTTTGAAATCAGTATGTACAACCTCAAATTAACTGCAAAATCCTTGTATATGACCGAGGCAATAGAATATACACCAATTGTTATGTTTGATAATCCAGAGAGTTTTATTTGTGGATTTGGCTGTGGTGTCTGCCAAATATAATTTTGGGTTAATACTACATTTTTTTCTCATTGTAACATACTTCATTGTACTTTCAGTAGAGATTTATATCCATGCTTTCCTAAGGCAAGTACTAGACTGACAATTGGAAAGTAGTATGGTAGGTTACATGAATGTTTTCAATTTGACAAATAAAAATTTAGAAAATCTTCAGAGGCTTCTATATAACTTCTAAGGGATTTATATTACATAAATTATTAGGGTAAATTTCCTGTTATATTTCTATAGTTATATTCCTATATAGTTATATCTTTATAGAGTCATAGTTACATTTCTATAAATATATCTACATACATTTCAGTGGTAATATTTATAATAATATTTTTATCTCTATTTTTTAAAAAAATTATTATCTGTATTTTATTATCTGTATCTTTATTTTATAGTGTCAAGTGGGAAATAACCCAAAAGTCCACCAACACTAAAATTAATAAAGCAATTATAGTATATTCCCACACTTATTAGTATCTAGATGCATAATGAATGAACTAGAGTTATATGCAAAATATGGCAAAATCTGGGAACAAATCATTCAGATATTGAAAGACCCACATAAAAGAGTACACATTGTGTGCTTCCACTTAAATAATACTAACAAAAAAAAAAAAAAAAAAACCCAAGAAACAAAACAAACAAAAAAACAGCAAGCTTAAAAGTCAAAAAAAAAAAAAAAAAAAAATGTCAGGATGGCGTTTACCTATGAAGTATGAGAGTGATTGAGAGGGGGCAAATCATTTCTATGTGAAATTATACATGCTTCTGGTTTTAAGCTGCAAAGTATTATGGCATTTAGCTTCACAATAAGGGATGCATGCCCTGACTTTAGAATACAACTGTTTTCAGGTATATCTCTGGCTAAATGCAAGACCCCTTTCACAAAGAACAACTATCATTACAAAATATGTATAATATGTTGAATGTCAGGGGTGTTATTCTCTCACTTGCATCTTTACTCTCTTCTTGAACAGTCTGAGTTATTAAATATTATCCCTCCATTGAAGAGTAGAGTCCACAATTTTTACTCATTTCTCCTAATTCTGTGGTTACCTGATTCTAATTAGCAGCACACCGAGAAAGGTAACTCTTAATAAGACATAGCCTCACACTTGTGAGAAGCAAACTGGTAGATTTACTTTAGGTATTTATACCTTAATGGCTTCTGCATACATATACAAAATACAAGTTCAGCACTTCTGCTAATTTTACCCACTAAAATTTTCCAGAAAGAAGAAATTCTAGTAAATTCCTGCTAAGAAATGCCAGACCAAAAGGATTAGTACTGCCCCAGGTTCTAAAGGTCAATGGGTTTGTTAAAGAGGGAGAATGAAAGATTTCCTGAAGCCAAGTCTCCACCATCAAAAATGCCCTCTCTGGTTTCCAGAAGCCCAGATCTTCAGGCTGCTTACAAGTCAATATTTATAAATCTTTTATGAAAAGGTCAATGCTAGGGTATTGCAATGCAAGCTATCATCACTAGAAATAATGTAAAGGTCCTGCTAAAGGCTGGCGGGGTAGGTCCAGCATAATCAGTGACAAAGCAGTATCACCTACGCTAGTCATGTAAGAGCTATGAAGATTATTGTAATTAAATTTCAACTTTCTTAATAAATAACCTATACTTAACTGCATAATGACTCATATTGGAAGATTTTCAAATAGTCCTCAGAAAAACTAAAACACGTTCACATTTTTAAGATTTTGTATCTAAAAATGCTTTAATTAATGATTAGAAGTCATATATAAATTAATTTTCAAAGAAAACCTTGTGATACTGAAGTCTGAATAACATTCATAAAATCACACGGCCTTGATTCCATATAAATAATGCAGATAGATTGTTCATTTTTAAAGTGTTTGGAAAAATAGACCCCAAAAGAATTTCTATTCTTGATACTAAGCAGATTTGATATCTTAAAAATTAATCTTGTTAACTAAGTAAAATTTAAATTAAAAAAGAAAAACTTAAATAAAATAAAATAATAATAAAAAATTAACTTGATTCATAATACCAACAAGTCTGGATTTAATATAACATTTTTAAAAAGAGTAATTGAACTCCTAAGTTAAAAAACAAAAGACAAACAAAAAACCACCTTTGACTCTGACATGGAGGATAGTGGCAAACTTAGGTGGCCAAATGTAGCTGAACTATAGCTATTTGGGGAGTATTTTTGGGGGGGGGTATTTTTTTTTTTTTTTTTTTTAATATCAGAGCCAAGAGGCTTGCCATTTAACTACTTTTTCGAGAATTGGAAATAGTACTTTTGGCCTACAAAATTTGTTGGGTTAAATCTGAGACCAGTAGAAAACAAAGATGTTAATCACAAGGGAACTAGGAAAAATATGCCCACTTAGAAAGAGGTATGATTAGAAACAGAAGTTTCTAATGATACTGACTGGGGTATCTATAGCCCATGAAAATTTGAAAATATGGACCTAACTACATGGAGCGTTGGAGTTTGAATTTAAAGTCTGAATGTATTACGGGAATTCCCAAACTAAGAAACTAAGAAAGTAGCCTAAAATGAGATGAGATAGTGGCATCTCAACTCACCTAAAACAGCAACTTTTCTCTGAAGAGACATTAAAGCAGGCTTCATAGGCTTTCTGCAAATAACATCCTGCCTTAAAGGCTCATGACCCTAAATCATCAAAGACACAAGGAAGCAACTATGAGTGAGACTGAATAGAAACAATACCACAGCACAATTAATCTGCTCAAAAATTAAGGTATTGGGGCGCCTGGGTGGCTCAGTGGGTTGAGCCTCTGCCTTCGGCTCAGGTCATGATCTCAGGGTCCTGGGATCGAGACCCGCATTGGGCTCTCTGCTCGTCGGGGAGCCTGCTTCCTCCTCTCTCTCTGCCTGCCTCTCTGACTGCCTCTCTGCCTGCTTGTCATCTCTCTCTGTCAAATAAATAAATAAAATTTAAAAAAATTAAGGTATTAAGTAGTCAGATATAAAATACAAATAGGTACATGTAAAGGTTTAAAAGAAATGGAAGGTGGAGTCACAACTATGATTTAAGGATAAGATATTATGAAACAAGTCCAAGTATATTTGATGATGAGTCAAATTCATTTTCTAAACTTGACAAATGTAATCTTACAATAAGAATCTACGGCTAAGTTAAATAGTCAAGTAGTATGGATGACAAGAGAAGTAATGATACTTGGTACACACTTGAAGAAATTACTCAGATTTGTAGCACACTTTTACAAGAAGCAGAAATAAGAGCTGATAAAATAACAGATGATAAAATGGTCTTAAATTTGCCTTACTGGATTTCAAAAAGAAGGAAAATGAGAAAATGAGGGGCGGGCTATAATGAAAGATAATATAATAACTGAGAATGACTCAGAATCGATAAACACAAAACCAAAAAAAAAAAAAACAAAACAAAACAACAACAAAAAAAACAAAAACTAATTGTCTTATTTAGAAAGCATGACACATCCCAAACAGAACACATTTTAAAAAATCCATCCTATGAAAGATTATATTTTACAAAGGTGTCTTATTTTCCAGATGCTTTTCTATAGTGTAACCATACTATAGAGGTATGGTTACATACTTCCCTCCAAGAGGAGGAATTGAATTCCCTTCTTCTTGAATCTGGGATGGCCTTGGGATTTGTTTCAACCATAGAATGTGGAAGAAGTGATGCAATTTACCTTCTGCAGCGTGGTCAGAAGAAGTCACGTGACTTTTGCCTCTTTTCAGATACTTGTTTTAGGGAAATTCCCTCCCAGAAACCTCTCTCAGAACTCCACTGGACACGGTGAGAAGCACAGGCTTCGTGGAGAGGCCATAAGGTGCATCACTCAATGGTTCAAACTGAACCTTGCCTTAGAATCATGGCAGCTGAAGTGTCAGACACTTAAGGGAAGAGGTTCCCTAATGATTCCAGGCCTTAGTTGTTCAAACCTTCTCTGGTGAGGACCTGGACATTTTGGAGCAGAGAGAAGCTGTCTCTGCTGTGCCCTCCCTGGATTCTTGACCCATAATAAGCACAGTAATATAGCTGTTTTATGCCTCTACATTTAGGATGCTAAATAAAATTTACCTATGGTAGTTACCTGTAGAATAATAAAGGAAATTAGATCTTAAAATCAGTCTTGTGGTGCCTGAGTGGCTCAGTAGGTTAAGCATCTTCCTTTGGCTCAGGTCACGATCTCAAGGTCCTGGAGTGGAGCTCTATGTCAGGCTCCCTGCTCAGCAGTGAGTCTTCTCCTTCTCCCTCAGCCCCTCCCCTGCTCCTGTGCACTCTATTTCTCTCTCTCAAATAATTAAAATCTTTTTAAAAAGTCAGTCTCACAATTTGCTATTCACATATTTATTAAAGTTATTCTATCAAGAATATCCAAAAAACAAACAAAACTCTAGAAAAAGACACAAACTTGATAGAAATAAATAGTCAAAATTGAGAAAAATTTTAAAAAGACAATAATAAAGGATACCTATATGGCCAATAAGCATAAGACACTCGACTTCATCAGTCTTTGGGGAATGCAAATAAAAAACACTTTTCATAGAACTCACCATGCCGCAATGGTTAAAACAAAAAAGATGAAAAATATCAAACAATGGTGACATAAAAAATCAATTGAAACCCATATAACCCATATAAACTCTTGGTGAGAGTGTAAATTGGTACAATTCTTTTAGAAATGTTTTTGAGGTATCTACTCAGGTGAAATATGCTTAACCTATAATGCAACAAATTTAACTTCTAGTATTACACACATAGGTTCACCAAACAAATAAAACCAAACAGGTGCTAGGATATTCATAACTGCTCTTGTGAATTTGAATGTCATCAAAAGTAGAATGAACAAATATATTTTGGCATAGTCACACAATGTAATACTCTAGAACAATGAGAATAAACTACTTCAGCATAAGTGCATAAATCTCACAAACACAATGTTGAACAAAAGAAGTTAAACACAAAAGACTAAAGACTAAAAGACTACATGCTGCATAATCCTTCTTATGTAAATCCAAAAGCAGGCAAAAACTAATAAAGTTTATTAGAAGATTTAGTAATGTGTACCAGTGAGAGGAAAGAACTAATAATTCTAAAGCAGCTTGAGATCAGAGGTTCTGGGGTATTGGTAGTGTCTTATTTCTTCATAGATGGTTGTATGGTTCAATTCATTCAGATGTAAACTCTTAATGCCATCTTATATATTTTATATACTTTATAAAACAATTAAAAGTACTCATAGAAGCACAAACAGCACATATTTAAATATTGGCATTTACAATTATCTAGGACCAATCCCATAACTGTTTTGCCTCAATTTTTTCAATTGTATACATAGGAAATACTAATACAAGATAATTATATGAGTTAATTGATATAGAGGAAATGCTTGAACATTCCTTTAACCAATAAACAATAATTTTAGTAATTAATATTATGAAAAATTCTTTGCTACAAAATTATCTATATATTTAAAAAATCTCTATATTTAATTTGTCCATAATTTTCTTCATTTTAACTTGAGTTTCTTCAGGATTCGAGTATATGTCAAAAGTTCAAACTTTCCATTTGAAAATGTAACTTAAATTATTCTGTATCAAAAAAATTTTAAAAAGTGTTAACTTAAAAAAATAAAATAATAACTATAGATATAACCATGATTTAATTTCAATTAAATTCAAATTATTTCTTTTTAATAATTTTGGATCATTAATTTCTCCCACTTCATAAACTTCTAATCATGAAAAATATATGCATGAAATAAGGTTTAAAAAATCTTTCCATAATTTCCTTTTAAATCTTAAATTTTGAACCTCTTCCAAACAAGGCCAAAAAACTAACCTTCTGAGATAATGCAGGAAAGAGTTATTTCAGATGAAAGATAATGCCCACAAACTTGCCAACTTCTGACCATTAGAAGGTTTTGATCATTTCTCTACTTATGTTTGATGATGAAGGTGAAATACACTAATTAGGCTTTTCAGTGTTACTTGCTTAATCTTTTTCTTATCCAGATTTCAGGGAATGTGTTTGATCTAATGATGTGATTTAGAATAAATTTCAGTGAGAACAAGATGGAATTTTAAAAAGGTAATGAATTTAACTACTGATGAATTGGAAATTTCATATAATCTTGTATAATATCAATTTGGAATATTCAAACAAATGAAAATGTCAAGATAGTATATATTTATAAAATGTCTTAGCAATTTTACGTTATTTCTATATAAATTTCATTAACTAAAAAATTGTTGATTCCTATAGTAGAAACTATACAAAATGGTTAAATCATCATACATGAAAAATAATTTGAAATAATTTTTGAAACATTTTTGTTTTGCAATATTTAACTGAAAACTACTAACATATAAAATATTACACAGTTAAGGAAAGGAAGAGAAATTTAATTTTCTGAGCTCTATTTTAAAATATATAACCGTAAGGATTGTTTGCAGTTTCCACAAGTGGGATGTAAAATCTTTTTTTAAAAGATTTTCTTTATTTGACAGAGAGATAGAGACAGAATGCACAAGTAGGCAGAGAGGCAGCAGAGGAAGGGGAGAAGCAGGCTCTCTGCTGAGCAGGGAGCCCAGCATGGGGCTTGATCCCAGGACCTGAGCTGAAGGCCACCGCTTAACAGAGCCACCCAGACACCTCAATATTAAAATCTTTTATATAGCTTTTGGACTTTCATTTTAAAGTGTTGCTAATAGATCTTTAATCCAATTGAAAGATTTTAAGGCTATAAATCCAAAACATATATCTAATCAACAATCTACTCCACAAGAGATTAATAACCCAATCAAGTATTATCAAATATCAGTAAATAATTCTAGAAACAATGAAAAGTTTCAAAATACTCAAGAGCATAGTTGTAAAAGTTGATATGTTAGCTAACATCCTCCAGAGAAACAGAATCAATAGAAGACCAATGGATAGACAGATAAATAAAATTCATGTTTGTTTGTTTATTATAGGAATTGACTAGTGCTTTAATGGAAGCTGAAAACTTCCATGATCTACTATGGGCAAGCTATAGAACCAGGAAAACCAGTGGGAAATTCAGTTTGGGTCAAAAGGCCTGACAGTCAGGAGTGCTGATGTCCGATGTCTAGGGGATAAAGAAGATGGATGTCCCAACTCAACCAGAGAGAAAATTTGACGTTCTTCTGTCTTTTTGTTCTATTCAGGCTCTAAACAGATAGGATGATATCAACCTGCATTGGTAAGGGTGCTACTGTTTACTTGGTCTAGTCATTCGAATGCTAATCTCTCATAATCATACCCAGAAATAATGTTTTACCAGCTATCAGGGCATCCCTTAGCCAGTCAAACTGACACATAAAATTAATGATCACAACTACTTTATACTTTGTGTTTTAGAATTATGAAAAGACTGAGATGAATAAATTTTAAAACAATATGCAAATATTTATTACTCAAAAAATATATAATTTGAAAAGGAATCCAAGCTTCCCAAAACACTCTATAAATTTATTTATCATAGTATACAATAAGTATATGGTCCTGATTAGACATTTACATCTCTATAATGAAAAAATGAAAGTTTAACTTACTTTTATCTCATGAAAACATCTCTAGAAACTTAGTACACTTAAGCCATTAAAAGAAAAAGAAAATGTGGGTCTAGCATGTAACTTTTGATCTCAGGGTTGTAAATTCAAGCTCACATTGAGGGCAGAGTTTGCTTAAAATAATACATTTTAAAAATGTGGGTCTTCAGTGGAACAGAGTAGGCAGCCTAGATATGGACCCTCAACTCTATGGTCAAAGAATCTTTGACAAAGTAGGAAAATATGTACAGTGGGGGAAAATAAAAGTCTCTTCAACAAATGGTGCTGGGAAAATTGAACAGCTATGTGCAGAAGAATAAAACTTGACCATTCTCTTACACCATACACGAAGATAAACTTGAAATGGATAAAAGACCTCAACGTGAGGAAGGAATCTTTCAAAATCCTAGAGGAGTTACGTAGGCAGTAACCTCTTTGACATCGGCCACAGCAACTTCTTTCAAGATGTATCTCCAAAGACAAAGGAAACAAAAGCAAAAATGAACTTCTGGGACTTCATCGAGATCAAAAGCTTCTGCACAGCAAATAGTCAACAAAACAAAAAGGCAACCCATGGAATGGTAGAAGATATTTGCAAATGACCCTACAGAAAAAGGGCTGATATCCAAGATCTATAAAGAACTCCTTAAACTCAACACACACAGAACAATCATGTCAAAAAATGGGCAGAAGACATGAACAGACACTTCTCCAAAGAAGGCATACAAATGGCTAACAGACACATGAAAACATGTTCATCATCCTTAACCATCAGGGAGATTCAAATCAAAAACACATTGAGATACCACTTTACACCAGTTAGAATGTCCAAAATCAAGAACACAGAAAACAACATGTGTTGGAGAGGATGTGGAGAAAGGGGAACCCTCTTACACTGCTGGTGGGAATGCAAGTTGCTGCAGCCACTTTGGAAAACAATGTGGAGATTCCTTAAGGAATTAAAAATAAGAGTTTCCCTGTGACCCTGCAATTGCACCACTGGGTATTTACCCCAAAGATATCATATGGTTTCACTTACTTGTGGAGCGTAAAGAATAACATGAAGGACATTGGGAGATGGAGAGGAGAAGTAAGTTGGGGGAAATCAGAAGGGGAGACAAACCATGAGAGACTCTGGACTCTGAGAAACAAAGTGTGGGTTTTGGAGGGGTGAGGAGTTGGGTAAGCCTGATGGTGGGTATTATGAAGGGCACATATTGCATGGAGCACTGGGTGTGGTGCAGAGAAGCCAAAATTCCTTTCAACAATATTTAATTTTCTCAGTGTCTGTTGTTGCTATCCTATTCTGGCCATGTTCTTAGCCGTAAGAGCAACAAGCTTAGACTGGTCTCCTTGGACCCTGTAGTTATCTCAAGCCTACCAGCCAATCCATCCTTCACCCAATCACCAAAATTACTATAAACCCCAAGTCTGACCATACTCATCTGTTGTTTAAATCCTTAAATTTTTCTGATTTAAGTCAAAACTTAACATGATTTGCAAGTTTTTCATGAGCAAGAGCCAGTTTTACATGCCAAGTACCTTACTGAATTATTTTCAATGCCATTAAGGTATCATGTTCATTATGTCCTAACTTACCTCTTTGCCTTTTGAGAAAACTGTCTTCTACCTGGAAATATTTTTCCATCACATTATCAACTTTTTCTCAACCTGCATGATTCACCCATCAGTCTAAGTTTTCCTTCCCTGAGACTGCCTTTTCTGACTCCCAGAACACTCAATCTGGAACATTCAAATGTGAATTTATCCAACCTTAGGACCAAGTCCCTACCCTTTAAGAGAAATTGCCCTGTTTGCATTTTCTTATGTACTCATTCCTTTTTTCTAGCAGAATCTTTAGCACAGAGTGAACATTTAATACTGTTTTTGAGAGAAAGAAGGATTAGACGAAGGGAGGGAGGAAGAGAGGCAGAAAGTGAGGAAAGGAGGTGGGGGACAAAGAACAGCTAAAGCAAGAAGAAAAGCAAGAAAGTAATCTTTTTTTTTAATTTCTTAATTTTTTTATAAACATATAGTGTATTTTTATCCCCAGGGATACAGGTCTGTGAATCGCCAGGTTTACACACTTCACAGCACTCACCATAGCACATACCCTCCCCAAGGTCCATAACCCCACCACCCTCAAGAAAATAATCTTTTAATCAAATAATAAGTATTTAACTGAGTTATCAATTTGTATTTCATTTGCAAGAATTAATTCAATAATAGTAAAAATAATACAATGTTCAATGAAATAAACATATTTTCATTTTCTTCAATATGACATTCTAGGAATGACCACTAATGACATTTTTTAATATACGAAAATTATAAGCAGGTTATAACCTTTTTTCTTTAGATTGTTCTTAAAATCTGTTAAACGGGGGCACCTGGGTGGCTCAGTGGTTTAAAGCCTCTACCTTTGGTTCAGGTCATGATCCCAGGATCCTGGGATAGAGACCCTCATCAGGCTCTCTGTCCAACAGGGAGCCCTGCTTCCCCCTCTCTCACTGCCTGCTTCTCTGCCTACTTGTGATTTGTTTGTCAAATAAATCTGCTAGATACCTTTTTCTTAGTAACACTACAACTTTTTAATATTCTAAAACTTTGTTATTTTAAATGTTATAATCAGGTATTTAATTGAATAGAGCTGACAAAATATTAAAACATGTAATATATTTGCTCATTTTTTCAATACTTTTACTAATTCAATGAGATTCCTATTCAGATTAGTAATTTGCTCAACTGCATGATTCATTGTAAGAGAACACTAATTTGAAAGTCTCAGAGATAAAATGATGATAGTCTGTATAAACATGCAAGTTAAATTATCTTGCTAATATGAAATTTAGAAGATATTAGACTGAGAACATAAGACACAAATTTAGAAAACTACAGTCAGAAAATACTAAAATAGGTTGTGATTTATAAAATGAGAGAGAAAAATTCCAGCAATATAATTATGTCAACTTGTTTTCAAATGCAGGTCCTAGCTCAGTGGTTTGAGGTGACTAATTCTTTATTCACATAATAAATATTGAATCTGTAAAAAGGTAAAAAAATACTTGAAGTCAGTGCTTAGTAATTCTTTGTGACCAAATTATTAATTCAACTTAGAAAGAAAGACACTATATAAATCTCTCACAAAATAACATGTTTGCTAAACTGTCATTTAAAACTCATCATGGGGAGGACACCTAGGTGGCTCAGTTGGTTAAGTGTCTAACTTCTGCCTAGGTCATGATCTTGGGGTCATGGCACCTCATGGCACCAGGCTCCCAGCTCAGCAGGGAGTCTGCATTTCCCTCTCTCTCTCTGCTCCTCTCCCTGCTCTGTGTGTGTACACTCTCTCTCAAATAAATAAATAAAATCTTTACCAAAATTTTTTTTAAAGAATCATCATTGCACTGTGGAAATATTAATATAAATTTCAGAAAACAAAGATGTACTTGTGAATTTTTTTTATTCAACTGTAAGTGAGATTAAACTACCTCAATATGTTCTTTAAAAAAGGGGGGGGAGGAATTTCAAAGAACTGTTCTTCTCCCTCCCCCTCCAGCCATCACTCTATCCATCTGTTCAGTTTGCTTTCTGTCCCTCATCCTTCTCCCCATCCCCCACCCCCTTTTCCTCTGTTGTCTGTGTTTCTGGATGTCCTTCTTTTGAAGTATCTGCAAACCAAATACTTTAACTTGACAGAGGCCAGGTCTACCAAAAGCTCTTAGCACCTCACATCTCTTTACTACCAGAAAAGAAGTGCAGGTCACCGTCCTGGGAAATCTTGCTGATTTGCACTATTTGAGCCAGATCCCCATGCCTGGGATAAGCAGCTGTGAATGGAGGCGGGAATGACAGCCTTAGCCTAAATCAAATACTTACTTACAAACCAAAGACTCTAAGAAAGTAATAGCTTCCATTTGAATGCATGTTTAGGAGAATTTTCCAGACACGGGGGTGCTGTTTTTGTCAGAAAAACTATAGATGGCATTTCACAGGGAATGCTGGATTATACTGAAAGAGGCAAAGATAAACCTATGACATTTTTCTGAAAAATATTTTCTAAAGGAGCATAATAATGTCAATATATCAAGGGAAGAACCAAGGCTATTTCTCTGTAAAGTGATCTAAAATTAACTAGAATTAGTAAATATATCCATGTAAAACTTTTTATAAAAACTACTTCCTTCTTGTTCTCTTTGTACAATCCAAACTCCTTTGGCCTGACAACAAACTATTATACTTTGGCAAAATTACTTTCTGACATTCACAGGGGAGTTGCACACAATCAAACAGCAGAAAGGCATGTCTGTGTCTATCCCTGTCCTAGGCTAGAGTGAAAGCAAATAAAAAGGCTTGCCAGGGCATAATGCCTCACAAACCCATTTCTGGTTTGGGATTTTGCCCAAAGTAGAGGAATGGATATTTGGGCTGCTGGTTTGCCCATGTCCATCTCAAAAGTTTGTTTACTTTTTTGTGACTCACAATAGTTTCAACAGTCTTACAGTGCCTTAATTTTATATCCACAAATTTATTACCTTTTTCATTTCCACTTAATCAGTTAGTATTATCAATACTTAAAACAACTTGAGGTTTTATAAATTTTCCAGATATTATGTTTACATTTTCTCTTCAAATTTTTTCTTAATCATTACAATGGATGTGTCAGCTAGTTATTTTTATTCTCATTTTTGAAGTGTGTGAGTTTTACTCCTGTGACTGACACTGTCACCCATGTTCTTTATGCTTTAACAGCTACAGCATCCATATAGATCTCAAACACATCATTATTGTCCCCTACCACTGCTCTTAGTATGCAATGTTTAGGCATTCTTTAAGTATGTAGTCTATCTCAAGTATCTCCTTATTCATTCTGTTCTTTAGATCCCTGCCATATCAGAGTTCTTCCACATCATTGTAAATGGTGGCCATTCCCAAAAACCATCAGGACCAGATGGGATAATTTACATACCATTTTCTTATATGTTCCTAGTGAGAAATAGGTATCCAATGTAGCCCTCAATAGATTGAACACTGGTTATTAATTGCAGTCATAATCAAATCTAAATACCTTCCAATTCTACTCTATATTTAGCTAAATGAGCACTTATTTAAGGCCACCTTTGAGTCTCTACACCCTTGTGCTGCCTGCTCTGGACCAGAAGCCATTATTAGCTCTTTTAATCTCCCATAGAACTCCCTTGTCATGTCACATGCTGTCTAAGACTCTCATATTAATGCTTTATGTCGCTGCTTGTCCATGTACTTGTCTTGAGGTTTGGAACTGAGTAAAACTTTTTGTGTACTGAAGAGCATTTACCAATCACCTTGGACATGGATGTTCTGAAAAAAAACTTTCTCTTAGTTGTTCTTGACCTTATTTAATTAATCATAGGCAGTGTCATAATGGGATTAAAGAATTTTTGTTTTTTAGCTAAGATTTTACCATAAACCTGCTTAGGGAATTTTTTTTGTTTTGTTTTTGCTGTTTTGTTGTTGTTCTTTGTTTTGTTTTGACTTTTTTTTTTTTTTTTTGTCTTGGCAACAGTTTTATTTTCATATAAAAATTGTGTAAGTGATACAATCTTATCCGTGTGGGAAAAGAAAACCAGAAAAACACAACTTGCGGAAGAAAAATAATCACTGAACCTAGTCTTCACCTGTATGAATGTAAATGTCATAATAAAAAGAAGAAATTTTTACACAATTTTAATAGGACAAGTTGAGCTCTCAAAATTGTATGAACTGCAAGAAATAAAAGAGATGAATTCAAATGGGACAAGGAAAAGGCTATGATGCTATACAGGATGTCTATACCAGATACAAATAAAGAGTAAAACACATATTTCCATTCCTGTAAGGAG
The DNA here is from genome assembly GCF_030435805.1 of Mustela lutreola. Taxonomy (NCBI): domain Eukaryota; kingdom Metazoa; phylum Chordata; class Mammalia; order Carnivora; family Mustelidae; genus Mustela; species Mustela lutreola. Next base: position 78,202,166 of record NC_081290.1, read on the forward strand.
AGAGAGAAAAAAATGGGGGGAATTCATATAATTAGACAACTTTGTTCTGGCTGCTATCCTCCATGACAAAATCCTAGAGAGATGATACATAAATTAGATAGCAAGGCAAGAGATTGTACTTGGATCCAGTTTTGGAATTTTGGAGGTGACCACTAAGCAGGCATTCCCCAAAAATCTGTGGGGGTTGGGGGAGGGTCTAAAACAAACCAAAAATGCATCATGACATGGCAGGGTGAGAGAGGACCAGAGAAGCACTCCAACAGTTCTTACAAATTCTGCTCATCAGGAACATCCTCCGATTTTCAGTACGTCTTAAGGCTGAGTTGAGACCCACAGGTCTGTCACGGAAGGGGAGAGATGACCCTGCTCTGGAGGATGATTACGGATGGACATCCTAAGCCAGACTCCAGGTGGAGGCCATGGCTAAAACTCAAGAGAAGTTGGCTAAGTCTGTGTGATTCAATCTGGGTTTGGCTGGGAGAAAGCACCGGGCATTCACCCAACAAGAGAATGGAAAATGTCATCAGTGGCCATCCTGACAGATAAAAGTACCAGCAATTTAGAGATCACTCAAGCCAAAAGCCTTGCAGCTGAGTCCAGCTCAAGGACCAAGAAAAAGCTCTGTATTATGTCACGGAGCCTCCTCCTCCATGCAAGGTTTATGGAAACTTTCACACTCAAACCCCTTCCAGGACAGGGAGAGAGAAATGGAGGTGGTTATGAAGAGCCTGGTTAACACAGAAATACTATCGCAAATAATAGATTAAGATACCTTAACTGGAAAGTTTAAGAATGCCTTTATTTTTGTGCCAGTACCATACTGTTTTGGCCACTATAGCTGAGTAGTATATCTTGAAATTTAGAATTGTGATAATTCTAACTTTGTTGTTCTTTCTCAGCATTGCTTTGGCTATTAGGAGTCTTTTTCAGTTTTATACAAATTTTAGTATGATTTGTCCTAGTGCTGTGACAAATGCTGTTTGTATTTTGATAGGGATTTCTCTGAATCTGTAGATTACTTTGGGTAGTATGGGCATTTTAAAAATATTAGTTCTTCTAACCCACAAGCATAAAATTTTTTCATTTGTCTTTTTGTCATCTTCAGTTTTTTTCATCAATGTTTTATAGTTATCAAAGTATAGGTCTTTTACATTGTTGGTCAGGCATATTTTTTTGTGCTGAAATTGTAAATAAGTTGTTTTCTTATTAGTGTATAAAAACACAGCTGATTTCTGGATAGTAATGTTGTATCCTATAACTTTATTGAATTCACTTATTACTTTTAATAGTTTATTGGAATGAATACATCATGCGATTAAAAGGCACAGCTTAGGGAATATAGCCAATAATATTATAATAGTGTTGTATGGTGAAAGATGACAGCTATACTCATGGTGAACTTATCTTTTTTATCAAAATTTCTAATAAAGCTTTAAAAAACCCTTTTACTTTTTTGTCTAGAATATTATTTATAAAATGACTTGAAAAAATTCAAAATGGTCACCTGGGTTAGCTCCATCAGTTAAGCAATTCTTGATCTTGGCTCAGGTCTTGATCTCAGGAGCATGACTTCAAGCCCCAGGGTGGGCTCCACTTGGCGCATGGAGCCGTCTTAAAAAAAAGAAAGAAAGAAAGAAAGAATTCAGAATGTTCACTGGAAGCATATTGTAACTGGTGATAACCTGTTAATAAATTTTTTTCCAGAAGGTATCACTTAATAATTCACATACTTTACAGTCCAGAACTTAGTCACACCCCAGGTAAAAAGGTTGTCAGGAACTGCAGTATTTATTCTGAATGACTGTATTTCATTAAAATACTTAGAGGTTTTTATTTCTAAAGTAATAGAGGACAGTAAACATTGGAGTAGACATACACCAGTCTCTGACAAGGGGTCTGTTCACATTTTTTCCCTCAAATTTTGGATTAAAATCTTTGACAAAAATGCTTCACTATCACTGTTAGAGTATAGAAGAGTGCTAATAGAATTCTGTGAATCACATATATAATTTTAAAAAGTTTATAGTCACATTAAAAATGTAAAAAGAAATAGGTGAAATTAATTTAATAATATATTTTAGTTAACCCAATACATTCCAAATATCCTTTCAACATGAGATAAATACAAATTATGATATATTTTTCATTCTTTTCTTTATACTACGATTTCAAAATATGGTACATAATTTATGCTTACAGCCCATCTTAATTTGAGCACATTTCAGACACTCAAGAGTCACATGTGACTATTAATAACTACATGTTGGATTGTATAGCTCTAAGACAACTCTGTCTCCTTGCACCTATCTTCCAATAACTACAAAACATTTAACTTTACCAAGTTTCTTCTCTTTGTCATTATAAGTGGAAAATGCAAATCTGAAGTCTCAACTGTGTTCAGTAAAAGGTAACAGCAGACTGTCAACTTTCTTTATACCTTCTTGAAATAATGATACAATACCTGGGACAACTGAAAAAGAACACTGAAGGATGGTGACACTATTATAGCATCTTTTCATATACCATCTTTTTTTCTTAGCATGGCTTGGAATAATTGATGAGTGATGAAAGAATTCCTAAGATGACAGATAGCAAAAATTTTTAAGACATAGCAAAAAGAAGTTAATAACGTAATGTATCTAAGATTGATAAGAGGATCTGTGGACACAGACAAGTGATTGCCAGATACAATAAATTTGATTGTAATACAAAAGAAAATGATGTTTTTTCCTCTGATCTTTGGAAGACCTCAAAGAAAATAATATATTAATCACTATGAATAGTTAGAAATGCTCAAAAATAGAAACAAAAAACTGAAACTAAGTACAATGCACACTTAGAGTCAACTGAAAACTAAAGATACATATTGCACACCACTTCCCATTTTGTCTTTGTGTGTTCCTCCATTGAGCTGCCTATGGTGTGATGTAATTTTAGCAAGTACTGCAGTCATCTTGACCCATAAGCACAAAGTTCACACATTCAGAAATATTAGAATGTTGAGATCAAAGAAGCTGGTTACCAAACCAGAAACTACTTCCTGACTTCTTCTTATTATTTTCTAACACTTGGTTGGTGCCCTCAGTATGGCCCTCTTACAGAATGGTGTACAAATGAGGATTATGCCCATGTTTTCAATGTTATTTCCCCACCCAAAGAGACTTTCACATAGGGCAATAATAAAGTCAATGCTAAATTACATATTAAATAATAAAAAAAACCCTCGTATTTATTTAAAACATCTTTCACCTAACTTCAATTTTCTTCTCATTTTACTTTCTACTTTACTGAATGACTGGACAATTCAAATGTCATTCAGGGTTTCTTTCATTTTTAAGAATGCATTGATGTTGAAATGATGAGACCTGGTGAACAATAATTACCACGTAAAGTGAAATTTATTGTAACAGTACTGATAGATCTTTGAATACATGAAAATTCTATTTGTATGTTTATTGCCATCTCAATATAGTGCTAGTTCATTCAAACAGGACTATAGTTGTTATAATATGACTTTTAGCCATTTTATTTTATGCTTTCTTATGTGTAGGCACTGTATCATCTATACTTGTTTCATGGTTGACTATGAATAAAACATCAGAAACTAAGTTATATGTCCAGGTAATATAAAGTTGCCTTAACCTCTTTGTAAATATCATCAAATCTTGCAGAAAACCACATTTTCTTTATTTCCAGACTATAGGGTAGTTTCTTTTGAAATGAATAGGTCAAAAAATAAATCATATGCATTTTAAAATATGGATATAGGAAACTACAAAGAAGAAAGAGAGCATGTAGGTCAGGTTAATGATCATTTGCTTATCACAACCAGACCAAAATCTACAAATGGTAAAATATTTTTAGGTTATTTTTTCTGCACAAAGTATATGAAACCCTGCACAGAAAAACTGTTTTCTAAGCACTCAGCCCAATTTTCCTTTTGGTGTTAACACATCTAAGGAGATATATAACACCAGGTTTAGGAATACAAGGGCTTTGATGAAGAGAATTAGAATGACTAAATCTGATAAAAAGAATTTTTTTTTGCATTAAACAAAAAAATGAAATGAACTTTTCTTAAGGAGGGAAAAAAATAACTAAAGCATCTTGCATCTTTCTTCAAAAGCATTTTTGTCTTAGTAACTTATAGCATGACAAAGATGAAAGGTGAAATTTACAAATAAATTAAGATTTTGAGTTTTCATGTCTGGATTATTCATATTGAGTACCTGAAAAATACTTGTAACCTATATTGTCCTTTTATTTTAAAAATAAATCTATTTGTGAACAGACTCTACAGTTGGAATTAGTTTATTGAAAATTAAAGGCATGGAGACAGAGAAGACAATAACTGCATTCTGAGTTCTACTCTGACCTTTATCTTTCAAAACAGTAACTCTCCAAAATTGCTGAAAGGTTAACTAATCTCTTAAAAGGTCACCTGTCTTTAAACTAGCTCCAGTGTATAAATGCTTTTCTGCTATCCTGGAGCAATTCATCAATAACTCATTAAAATGGCACTGTTTCTTTCTTAAAGTTTTTATTTTCCTGAAAGGCTATTTCCTCTTGGTCAACATAACATTTAACATATGTCATAATTTATGAAAACATGATTATATAAGGCTATTATAGAGTCACTTTGTTCATTAATATTATTGAGTACATAGTATATGCCCAGTGCAGGTCTGGTTGCTAGGAAAATACAGCAAAGAAAAAGTCATAGAACAGAAGAAATGTTTGCTGTAATATATGTTTATAGATCATGAATATGGTGTATAAAAACACATGATATTTAAGCTAATATAATGTTTCATGAAGCACTTTAAAGGAAAAGGTACTTATTTTAATATTACTGAATTGATTCAAACATTTTCAAAATTATTTTTTTCTAACTCATTTGAGGGCCTGCAGTGTTTCTTAATATCCTTAATGTTAAATATAAAGTAATGCAAAACTTTGTCTTCTGAGGTTAACTGGATATTTCGATCTGACCAAAAGTCACTAAAATTTAATGGGTTGAGTAAGGTGACTATGGTAGATGAAAAGGGGCTCCTAATTGTGGACAAGGAGAGGATTCTAAATAATAACACAGAATTTGCTTCTACTTTCTGCAAGTTGATCCAGAAGCTTTTTTTTTTTTTTCTTTTTTGGTATTGTTATTCTGAAAAGAATAAAAAATATTTTTTTGTATAATTTTTGTTTATTATTTAAAAATGAATCTCACATAAGTCTATGAACATGTATTAGAGTTAACCATAACCCACTCATTAATTAAGGCCTGGTATGCAATCCTACTCAGAAGGACAATGATGTGCTTTATGAAGACAGATGTCTTTCTTTCAAAGGAATAAAAATTTGTCCACCTTATAGATGAATAATTATAGTTAAAAATAAAAGTGTAAGGTGATATCTCAATGTGGACTGGAAGAGATTATGCTGAGTGAAATAAGTCAAGCAGAGAGAGTCAATTATCATATGGTTTCACTTATTTGTGGAGCATAACAAATAGCATGGAGGACATGGGGAGTTAGAGAGGAGAAGGGAGTTGGGGGAAATTGGAAGGGGAGGTGAACCATGAGAGACTATGGACTCTGAAAAACAATCTGAGGGTTTTGAAGGGGTGGGGGGTGGGAGGTTGGGGTACCAGGTTGTGGGTATTATAGAGGGCACGAATTGCATGGAGCACTGGGTGTGGTGCAAAAATAGTGAATACTGTTATGCTGAAAATAAAAAAAAAAGAAAATATGGCAGAAAAAAATAAAAGTGTAAATGCAGTTTATAAATCCATTTTAATTGAAAGTGTCCTCATTTTTGGCATTTATTAAATTCAAGGTTTTTCAAACAGTTTTTCAAACTGAAAAAACTTTTTTTTTTTCAAATATACGGATCTGCCATATATTACCTAGTTTTTCCTCAGCATAAAAAATTATAAAACAGAAAATGCACCAGTAGATATCAGGGTGTATCACATATAGTAAAGCCAAAAAGTGCTTGGAATCTTGTGTTTCAATTATGTTTATTTCTGTGTCTCTATATATGTATTTATGCATAATAGGTTGTAGTGTAAATCCTTTCCTTAACAAGTTTTTTTTTTTTTATTTGAAAGACACTAAATTTGAATATTAAGTCAGTCTTGAAAACATCAATAGGATATAATGTCTGATTTTCACAAATACTCGTTAATATCACATCTCTTGGGTTGCCTGGGTGGCTCAGTGTGTTAAAGCCTCTGCCTTCCGCTCAGGTCATCTCAGGGTCCTGGAGTCGAACCCCGAGCTCTCTGCTCAGGGGGGAGCCTGCTTCCTCCTCTTTCTCTGCCTACCTCTCTGCCTACTTGTGATCTCTGTCAGTCAGATAAATAAATAAAATCTAAAAAAAAAAAAATCACATCTCTTACTTTTCCTGCAAATAAGCTTGAAAGTTTTAGCATTCATATAAAAATTTGTGTTGATTTGAAAAGAGAATACAAACTTGTGATCTGAGTCATAGGAAAAGAGAAAAACAAACAGAAGTTATTTAAAGGCACTTAACTTATATGGGCATTCAGAACATAAAAGCTCATTCATTACAACATACAACTTAGCTCATGACCAGGAAATAAACTTAAATAATACAGTTCATTCAGAAAAGCACTTACAACTTTAGCTATATTAGTTATCTAACAAAATTGTTTTAAATACAATTTAACATATCATATCTACGCTTTTTAAAATATATGCACTCAGGCTTCCAATTCCCTGTGGGAAATTGAGGCAGTAGTTTTTTATGTTAGTGCTGTTATTGTTGCTTTATAACTATCTAAATGTAATCCTGAATTATTTACTTAATTCCTTACATTTGAATTCGCCTGCTTGCCTAGGAGCAAGTCATAACTCCAATGACACTCCCTGTGAGAAACTTTTCTTTTACTCTCCAAACTAAAGTACTATCGCCTTTTGTAACGCCAGTCGCTATTTAGAATGTCATTCTGTTTTATTTTCTTGATAGCAATTTTGTCATAGGAATGACAGCACTTAATTTAGGAAACCAACAAAAACAATGAAAGGCTGGAAGTCCTTTTAATATAAAGACTTTTTTTTTTAACCTTTCTGTAAAAAAAGAAACGATACAGACAAAACAGAGGACAGATCAGTACATTGCATTTCAGATAACCTTCCCAAGCCCTTAAACTCTAGCACATTCTATGTTTACCTTCATTCAGGAGGAAATGAGGCAATTTAACTGGAGAAAAAGAAATAGGCTTCAGGCTTGCTTGAAGTCCTTTCCTATAATCCAGCCCACCTGTGATTCAGTATTTTTGCAGTTCCACTTTGCTGGTTCTATCATAACTTATCTTTCTAGAATATTTCTTGTAGTTTGTATACCTATTGTTTTTACTATGATAAACTCATGCACTGCATACCCAGGAAGGGTAGGGTATTATATTTAATTAAATAAATACAAATATTCTACATTTCTTTGTGAATTTAAGGTAGTTCTCCTTTTTCCTGTGGAAAAATAGGCAACAATTGACTATCATCAGTAGGTGTGTATTTGTTATAGCATTACCTCCGCTACTTATCCACTTGAGGATCATTATGGCCCCATGGCCATTCACAAACTCATCTATATACAGTGTTGTTTTCTGCCCTAATTTTTAGTAGTATATATATAATATATGATATATATTATATTTACATATGTGTTATATATAATGTATATAAAATATTAATATCATATATATAGTTTGATATGTATATATTTTTTGTTTGCTTGAAATATTTTTGTTTGGTCATATGAATAAAAATTGGAGGTCTGTTGAAGTTTATGTTGAGGCTAATTTTTAAATTCTATGATCTTTGTATCTTAATATCATAGTATTCTAATTCAGTGGTTTTTCTTTTTTTCCACCAATAGATGATTTAGGATATGAAATAAATAATACATAGAATTAACAGTGGAAATAAATGTAGTGGACTAACACTCAAAATACCACATTGCTGAATAGCTTTCGTCTGATTATCAAAGTTAATGAATGTAACATTAGTTTTCCCAGGTGAAATTCACAGTTAACTGTACATGCTAACGAAATACATACTTCTGAGCTCTCAAAAGATGGCAGGAGTTCTAGGGAATAGACCCCAAGAGGGTAATATAAAAATGATAAGTCTAGTAGACAAATGACATGTCTAAAAGGATGCTCAACAGTCACCAGAAAACTGCAAATTAAAACTACTTTATATATAATGACACACAGCAAATGAGCTAACAATTCTGATACTGCCAAGTGTTCACAGAGATGTGGAGCAACTGAAATTCTCATATATTCCTGGTGGAAAATTTCTATTCTACTCAAGCCGTGTTTCTGTCATACAGCATAGCATTGCCATAAAGAGAGTAGAAAAGACAAGACTATAGTTCCACACTAAGCAATTGTCAGTTGTCAGCATCACTGCTAATAGACCAAAAATCAGGCGCCTGGGTGGCTCAGTGGGTTAAGCCTCTGCCTTTGGCTCAGGTCATGATCTCACGGTCCTGGGATTGAGCCCAACTTCGGACTCTCTGCTCAGAGGGAACTCTGCTACCCCCTCTCTGCCTGCCACTCTGCCTACTTGTGATCTCTCTCTCTGTCAAATAAATAAAAAAATCTTTAAAAAAAAAGAGAGAGAGAGACCAAAAATCCACAAAAGTTTGAGCAATCAGGATGGTGATACTTGGACATAAATTCCAATCTCAAGAAATTAGGCCTGAGCAAGAAGTCTAAGGAAAGAGATAAGGGTAAGAGCAGAACATAGCATGATCCATTCAGGTCTGCTAGACATTTTGTGTAAATTGTGCTTTCTACATCTTTAGAGGGCATCATTTCCATGTTGGCTATGTTAAGGAGTACTCTAGAGCAGTGCAGTGTACTATCTGACCATATAAATGGTCCTCCTATGCAGAGGCAGATATCTAATCACAGATATGCAAATTTAGATCTTGGATCTAAAGAATCATATATTAATAATTTATATTTTTATAAAATTATAAATTATAAAAATAAGAGTTGGAAAGAAATTGTGAGCAACCTCTATCAAATAGAATTTTGTAAACGTTTTTTTGTAGACAAAAACAATAACTAAGAGCAATTTAGTCCATAACCAAGGTGTATGGTCCAATGGTGAATAATAGATCTATTATTTTTGTACAAACTTCCGGATTTAATTATAAAATAATCATTAAATAGCAGAAATGTCATAAAAGATATGTGATATTATATATTCAAGAATTTATAAAATAAAAGAACAAAATTAAAAAGAGAGTGTGCAAACGAAAGAACTTTTACATCTCTAACTTCATTAATGGAAAACAAAGCATGAAGTCTTTTCTGCCAGTCTCTGTTAAATCAGATTGAGAGTAGTAATATCCAAAATATTACCAGATAACTTTTCCTTCTGTTGTGTGGTACATACAAAATAGGTTATACAATAAAAAAACACATTTTTCCTTTCAGTATTAGTGAAGCAGTCTCTGGAAACTTATTTTCCCATTAAAGTTTTTTCTAAATAAATAGAGGATTTTTCAAAATAAAGTTATTTTAACACCATGTTATATTAGAAAACCTAAAATATATATGGAAATTAGCTGATAGAGTGTTCTGTTCATTCTGAAACTTAAACCAATGCCTAGTAAAAATATAGATACTTCAAAAGGCACATTTGCTCTGAAATTTTACTGCCACATGTGAACTAGCCCACTGTAGCAGTAGTGTGCTAAATGGCACCGATTAATGTCTCATTATGTAGAAGCTTATTTTAGAAGAGCTTCTACTCTCTTTCAGAACCCATGGAAAGGACACAGAAAACTTCATTTTCAGTACTAACCACTAAGTAAATTTGCCAAACTTAAGATAAGTGCTCATTATCAGTGTAATCAATTTTTTAAAGAAAGGAGCTAATTGTCGGCTTTGTGGCCAAATCTTAACAGAGACAAAGTATTGAATATTTTTAGAAACTTAGAAGTGATCTATAAGCTCCCAATAGAAATCTGTTCCTTACTCCTACTGTTAATTATTCCATAATAAAAAAGTAATATAGAATATATTTGGGAAACTCTATAAATCAAATATTAAATGAAATGACAGAGTTTATATTCACTTTTCAAAAGAAAAGGCACAGATGATGACCTATTATAAAAGACATTAGAGGACTTTCTCATAGTATTACAAAGGTAGAATCGGAACATGGAATTATCTTCCATTATCTCCACCAGGTAATATTTCTTAGATACTCAAATCCTATACAGTGGAAGAAGTAAAAATTTTACCATAGATCATTTCAAAATTGATTTAATTTATTCCATATGCATTTGAAGAAAAGTTATTAAGTACCTTCTGTTTTAATCAAGATGCATTTTGTAGCAAAGAATAGAATACCATTGCAAAGTAATTCATGAAAAAAAATCATTTATCTCATCTGGATTCTAAAATGCAAATAAATAATGTCATCAAATATCTTTCTCTCTCATTTGCTTAGTTTTGCCTGTCTTTCTTTTTTTTAATTTCTTGTTTGCATTCTTTTCTTCTTCAAATAGGCTGCATTTATTTTCTGGAGAAGTTAGACTTCCAGCAGCCCACCTTAACACCCTTATGAGATAAAATCCCAAAAGAAAAAGAAACTAACTTTTCTAACTACTAACTACTAACCTCCTCACATTTCAGAAAAATTTAGACAGTGGGAAACTTCTACCTTTCCACCAAAGGCTACACCCCAAGTCTGGGTTCAGTGAATTATAATCACACCAATACCACAGATGGTGGGAAAATTCTCTAAAGGAAACTTGGTGGGTTACTCTAGAAGAAAATATATGGGAAACCATGATAAGCAGACAAAATAAACAAACAAATAAAAAATACAATTACTACATCTACAACTTTTACATCTTTTACATCTTAAACATCTTTTTTATTTAAAACTTCTACAGCCTTCTATGAGACATATAAAGTTAATATATTTTTCATACAGTATAGCACTTACAATTTATTTTGTTGCCATAAAATAATAATATACAATCATAATCATCAAGTCAAGCATTTTTAAAAAACACAAACTCAGGAAATGACAATATTTTTAAATTTGTCAGTTCTGTTTATGATTTCCAAATTATTGTTATTTTTTAAGATTTTATGTATTTATTTGAAAGAGAGCACAGGCTTGGTGGGGTGGGAGGAGCAGAGCAAGAAGGAGAAGTATGCTCCCTGTTGAGCAGAGAGCCCAATGCCAATAAATCACAGGTCTCTAAGATCATGACCTGAGCCAAAGGTAGACACTTAACTGACTGAGCCACTCATGGCTTCAAAGTTATTATTTTTCTTGATTTAATATTAATTTTAAGAGCTATATGAAGAAATAAAATATTTTCTTTCACATTATAATTCAAAAGTTATTATTATATAAATCATGATATCTAGCATATGCAAGGCCACTTCTGGACTATTCTTATGTGCGATTTGGAGGGCCAAGATTTAGGAGAGATGTGGGTAAGTTAATTTTATTCAGAGGAAGCTGGCCTGATTTTTAAAAATGTTTAAAACTCATATTCTGTAATTAATTAATTTGAAGAAAAGAAAACAAGTCCTAAGTGTCAGAAACTTTAAGTATAAAGGATTAAAAAGTATCAACAAATAGTTGAAGAATCTTTTGTTAGAAGAAGATATTCATGGAAGTTCCAAAGGCCACGAGGAGTAATGAGTGGAAGTCATAAATAGGTAGAATTTGACTCTAAATATAAATTTTAATAGCATAATTAATAAAGAAAAATTTAATGGGTTTCTCCTAAACTATCTTTCACTCAAAATACTTAAACGGAGCCAGAATAGGTGTTCTAATAGCAATAGAGAAGACTTTGAGTTGTTACAAGTTAGGAAAATGAATGCCTGTATGCTTAATAATTTAAAAAAAAGATTTATTATTTCTATTTTTGTTTTAGGTAGGTTATTGAAATTAAAATAAAATAAATGTTCATCTTGATCGTAATGGAATAATTGATGATATTTTAGGAAGAATGTCAGTTAAGTATTGAATGTGTTAACCTTTTGATTTCATTCATAGATATTTTCTTTTTTTTTTTTTTATAGAAACAAGATGGTATTGGGAGGGAGACAAACCATAGATATTTTTAAGAGTCAATTTTGTTTAAGAGAATAATACCTGAAATATAATCAACTTAATATATTATTACTGACAGGAAGTGATATTCATTGTAACTTAAAGAAAATGTTCAACTAATTAATGATGATTTCTCAGTAATGTGTAATGAATTATTAAACTATATTAATATTAGGGAGCATGTAATACTAATAGTGTGGTAGTATTTTATCATAGTATTATATGAAGAGACCTAAAGGTAATTTCTAGGTACAACTTATCTTATTGATGAAAAAACTAAGGAATAAGTTGTTAATTCCAGGACATAATTAATAATTTATTTCAAATCAATGACATATTCAAATTTCTTCACATTATTAATGATCCCACATACTGATACTCTACTGATCCACTTACTTGGAGTTTTTTTGTTTGTTTGTTTGTTTGGTTGGTTTTTTTAGGACCACATTTTCCAACACTATCAAATTAGCTTTCCTCCAGGAAAGTGCGATTAAAATACAGGAGGTTTAGAGGAAACAACATGTGAGAGACAATTTTGGAAACTAGGGATCCTTTTACTGAAATCAGCAACAATATCTCAGGTAATGAAATATTGAGAGCTCAGGGTAATTCTTTTCTTCTTTAAATCCAACAAAGTCAAAACCTATTAAAACCAGCTTTCCACAACCTTCACTATTTTAGCCCTTGTCCTAACCAACATTCTCCTACATTAATGTTGTGGTGTCTCAACTAGCTAACATTCCTGATGGTAATCTTCTGGAGACCTAATACTATGCCTTATATATAGTACAATCTGCTTTAAAATTTTGTGATTCTACATGCTAATGATTCTCAAAGAATTCTCCAGGAATTCTCAAGGTCTCTGAGACACTTTTAATGGGGTCCACAATGTCAAAGCTCTTTTCTTAAAAATAGAATCTGAAGTTTATCGACACTAATTCAGATTCTGCATTACCACTAACCTTTAGAAACAACTATTTGTCAAGTTTTAGTATGATGTCAAAGAAAAATACCCATAATTATCCCAAAAGACTACTGAAATTCCCCTTCATTTTCAACTACATATCTGTGTGCCTTATAGAGACATTTACTTCGTATTGGTTAGACATAAATATATAGTAAGAGATTGAGTGTGGAAGGAGAGGCTGAAAATCCAAATTTCTTCTAATAGGCAGACACTAAAGAGATTTACAAAGTTGTGAAACAAGGTTCCTTAAATAAATTCTTAAAATGAAATATTTCATATAAATTGAGACAGCATTAATACTTACCTAGCATATAAAACCTCTGAATAACTAAGAAAATGTAAGTTTCTGGCATTACCTCCCTTACCATAGCTATTTACCTTGACAAGCGCTGCCTGTGAAGAATGTAGGTATTCATTTATACATTCATTCACTTCATTGATTTTGACAAATATTTATTGAGTCCCTACCTTGCCCCATGCACTCCACTAAGTCACAAGAATTCAAATGGAAGTGCAATGTCTCTGTCTTGTGGTCCACCACTGGAATCTAGTCATATTCCAGAAATTATAATCAACACTTTGCATTCAAGAAAATGGCAATCAAAGTCATTATGGAAACCTGAGATGGGATGTTGGAGAGACTTCCTGGAAGTTAGGAAACATTTTGCAATATTTTACATGAAACTAGTAACAGAGAGAAAAGGTAGGGTATGCAAGGGGAACAGCGTATCATCTAATTGGCACATTATTGAAAATACTATGCCAATATTTTTAACAATAAACTGAAAAGGTCAGCAGTAAAGGGAAGAGAAGTAGATATGAAATCATGGACAGAGAAAAGGATAAGGAAGCTATGTGAATAAGGGAACTCTCTGAACTAAGGCAAGGACACTTTGGATACAAAATGGCTTCCAGATTTCAGACTTTGACATTTTGCGACAGCTAATAACATGGCCTGAGGTGCTAAGGAAAAACTGGGAGGGAGATTTTAAGATATCCCTGTGGGGATTAAAGGATAGGCAGATATGGAGAAACAATGAAATTCAATCCCTAGTGAATAGTTATATCAATGATCGCTTAAGATATGAGTCTTAAACCCAACAAGAGTAAAGAGAAACTGATATCACAGGAAGAGTTCAAGAAAAGAAGTATATAAATAAAGGGAAAAGCATGTATATACGAAACTGATTCAATACAGAGGTAAACATAAAGTAGTAATGGAATACAATACCATGAAAACCAAGAGAGCAATGTGTTGTGAAAAGTGGAAAATTAATGGTGTCAGAGCATACATGGTTGAAAAGCATCACATTTAAATACACTCTGATACAGTGATGCAAGATGAAGGAATAGAATATAGCAATTTGTCTGCTATCATGAGTAATGGTCATAATTCTCCTAAGAGAATGTATAGACTTTTGAACAGTGTACTTCAAAAGAAAGTTCTTAGAGGAAAGTTTGAAAGATAGTTAAAAATACTATGATATTTGACACAGCAATGAGAGATTAAAGAAAGTAGAAGTCTTCATTCTATAGAAAATACGATTTAATGTAGTTCTTCAAGTAGTCCTTACATGAAGGCCTCTTACATGGACTATTCTCTGGAACATACCTATGGAAATTAAGAAGTTAATACCAGAAAGATATTTCACTGGGAAATGCTGAATTCTAATTTGGAAAAATAGAACAGTTTTGTGACTAATGAAGTAAATTATGTGTTTGAATTTGTTTGGAATAGAAAAAGGTAGGGAGAAGTTATAAAGATACATAGTGTGGTACCTAAGGGAATGCCAATGTTTAATTGAGGAAAATAGTATCTTACTTAAATGGTTTTATTATCAGAAAAATAAATATACATGACTTTTTTTTCTTTTTTCAGACTAACCGAACGTAACAGTTTATGGAGATGAAACAGATTTTGCTTCCAGTTATAAGAGATTATATACTATGTCATTTTTTTGTATTTTCTCAAAATATCAATTGTTGATGAAGTTTCATGTTTCTAGAACAAGTATGGTAAGCACAGTAAAATTTTGCTATCAGCTTCAATTGTTTGTGAACCTGGAAAGCATTGTTAAGTATTAGAATTATTATTTAATCTTTATTAGGTACTGTAGCTTGCATTTTCTGAAAGCATATGAAGATAGAAATTATAGGTCAGTAACAAAAGGAAGTATAAGCCTGCTAAATTAATTTTCTTTTTTAATCCAAGAAAATAATGTAGATCTAAATCATCCTGATAATTCCAAGTTTGAGTGTACAATTATTTTGTGATCACTTTAATATGAAAATGATAAGAAATAGTCTGTTAGCTGTATATAAAAACTATTTGGGACTTAAGTGGTAGAATAGTATATTTTAGGAGATATGATTGACCTTTCATGACTAATGGTTTGTGATATATCATTTTACCTCCCTTCCATAAAAATGGACTGTAAGAGAGTGACAGACACTTAAAAGGAATCAAGGGTCTTTTTCCTGGCCAAATTTATGATGGAATTTACTATGCTTCCAAGAAAGAAAAGGATATCTTCAAGGATGGTCATCTTGGGCATAAATTTAGACATTATTGATTATATTGTCCTCTAGTTGAAGTAACTAATCCTTCAGCTGATGGCAAATGGAAGTAAAATGGTCTGATTATTTCACTTTGAATTTTAAAAGGCACACAGTCAAGTTTAAACTTAGCCAGCTAAAAATAAAATAATGGAAAAAGGTGTTGTCAGCTAACTGAACAAAAATAGAAATGTTTTCATTACTTTAAAAATAATGAAAATATATTTTAGTAAAGAAGAAATCAACACTCCATTTCCCAGCATTATTTTGGAAACAGATCATAGGATGATAATGTAAGAAGACCAGATGGGAAACAAAAGAAACAAAAATTAGACTTTCAAAATAATTCAGTATAAGGTACATGGGAACCTGGAAAATAACTCCATGCTTTAGAAAAAAAATTATTATTAATTACACTAAAATTTACCAAAGATGCTTTATGTTAGGAGTCACATGGAAAAAAATTATGTAAAGCATATCTGTGTGTGTGTGTGTGTGTGTGTGTGTGTGTGTGTATGGATATATACATGTGTGGATATACTCTGTGTGTGGACATATACGTGTCTGTGTGTGTACATATATACACACACACTTTAAACATATTTTATTCTTAATTAAGTGAAACAAAATGAAAATGATTCACTGATTTTGTAGAATTTATTAAAAATCACAAAACCTTTCTGAATGTTGTAACACATAGTATGGTGCTGAATTTAATCAATTGTAGCATATTATAAACTTTTCCACAAATAGCTCTCTATTATGACTATAAGGAAAATTATGGCTAATATTCTCCTCATTGGAACTTGTGCTTTATATTTTAAAAGAATTCAAAAGAACAATAACAAAGAAAGAAATATGTACTACTTGATGTAAGGTGTAACACTAGTTGCAATTTAGAGTAATGCTTTTGAAAATAACAGGGTCAATCACTTCTTTTCAGTTCATATGATAAAAAATTGCACACCACTTAAATTAGGGTTAATACATCACATATTCAATGTAACATTTGGTTAAATAGACCATTTACCCAAATTTCAGTGCCCACTTTTAAAAATCAGAGTCTGTAATTTCTTAATCAAATACTATTGAACAAAGTTATTTGTGAATTTTTCACAGCTGTGAAATATCAAATATGATCATAACTCCACAGTTAAAAATAAATAGAAAATTTATGAAATTATTTTGATACTTGAGACTAACTTGCCAATATGTATATTTTTTTCATACGACTTCTTTTGCCAAAACAAAACAAACCAAAACAACATATGTAGAGAGAAATTATGGAATTGATGTAATTGACAATTAAAATTAGGCCTTTATGGTTTCAAATGACATGATTAACTCTAGACAAATAATGCTGAAAATGAAGATTACCACTCATGAGATGATTTTGACCTATTAACGTATGTTCCTGTGAATACAGTTAAAGTTATTTATAAACAAGGAAATCACAGAGCTCTTTCATATATTTATATAAAGTGTTGTCCTTAATTCACTCTTTAAAAAAAAAGAAAGAAACTTACTATCAGCCTAAGACTGTGCAAGGTATTTAGAATAAAGAAATGCATAAAAAGTTACTCCTCGACTTAAGTAACTGAGGATCCTGTACCTCTGAATCCATCATCCACCACACCCCATCGTCCTCACTCCTAGCAAGTCATGATAGCCTACCTTTATTCTTCAGATGCACAAAAGACTCTCCCACCTCAGGTGCCTGTGCTGGAGGTTGTCTCCGCCTGGGATGCTTGACATGACCAGCCAGCTATTTCTCAACCTAAGGTCTTTGGCATTCACGAAATAGTTGCTAAATCCATGTGCTTATCTCCTTCTTTTTGGTTAAAATTTTGCATGGAGGCAAAGATGATGTTCATTCAAAGCCAAATATAGCAAAGAAGTCCTCCTTCTTAAACTCCTTTGCTATTAGTACATTTACATAGTTCCCAGTTGTGGCAATCCAATGTAAGTAAAAAGCTGTTGGACACTTCTCTGGGAAATCTGTCCTTTCCCTAAAGACACACAACAAATGTAACTATTCTCTAGTTCTTTCTGCTTGGAACAGAAGTGGGATGGTTGGAAATGCAGTGGCTATTAGGTAACCATGAGGAAACAAGCACCAGGGAAAAAGCCAGCAAACTAAGAATAAGTAAGTCACTGGTTTCATCATCCTCTAGCTAAACCATCATACCAACCACCTACCTTTGGAATTCTCAAATGAGGAAAAACACTCTTTTTTATGCTAGTGAAATGCCATTACTTATTGGTACAAAGCCCCAGTTCAAGTTCTCTGCTCAAACATAGAGGATGTTCTCTAAAATTCCTTCCCCAACTAGTTATGTTCAAGTGCTGAAACTTTCTATTTATTTCCAAGCATGTATAATAATATGTGATTTTCTCATGTATTTATTTGTTCACCTGTTTATTGTCTCTCTCCAGCTCTGGATGGACTTTAATCTCCCTGAGAGCAGGGACTTTGTCTTTCTGTGTATCCTTTTATTCTCAGCACTTAAACTTATCAGAGTGACAACACAGAGCAAGTGAAAACTGCCTGAACCTAAGAGATAGAGGAGAAATTTTCCATGTACCTAGAAAGGAAAAATATTCTAGGCAAGAAACATTGATATGGGAAAAGTCAAAGAAACATGAAGAGAGGGCAATCTATTCTCCCCAAGTGGAAAGTGTGTGACCCAAAGTAGTAAAGGTGAGATTGAAATGGTGTTATCACATTGGTGGGAGTTTATACTTCACCTGCTATAACATGGGGAATCTCTGATTGAATTTAGTAAAGCAAGTAATGTGAGAAAAAGAAAAGTTTGGTGCCTTGTGTATTAGAAGAAAAAAAAAGATTAAGGTCGGTTCTACTAAAAAAACAAAACAAAACAAAAAGAAAGAAAGAAAGAAAAACTGCAGTAAGTTGTACAAAAAAGCTTCAGTCAAGTTTAAATATATCGGGATGGAAGAGGACAGGTATATCGAGGAGACTTTGGAGGTAGAACCTACGTTGTAATGATAAATTTTAAGAAAAAGTTAAGTTCGTGTCAGTATTTCAGAAGAAATAATATGCTTGCTATAACAATTCAATTGGTTTTATTCCTCTTGATTATAAAGTGCCTACAGAACAATAGCTATGAGTAGTTAATCCTAGATTGGAGCTAAGATAAGTTGTTAGGCCTTAAGATGCATACAGGTAGTAGCTAAAAACGTGGAGATGGATAGATACCTTGCAGAGAATGCAGAGGGAGATGGAAAGTCCAGGAAAGACCTTTGGGGAAACCCAATATTAAATGGGAAAGGAGGGGGAAAATGAGATGGAGAAATTATAGCTAAAAGCAAACAAATGAAAAAACCTAAGAAAGTCAGAAAAGAATAATTCTTTAGAACACAATTAAAAGGACAGATAAGCATCTGGTGAAAAAATATTTTAAATGCCACCAATATATCAAGTTAGGAAACAAATTGAAAATGCTTGCTGAATTTAGTAACTAAGACAATCTCTACTTTTGGAGCAATAGAAAAGCTTCTGTTTCACATAAATCTTTTTCTACTGACAAGAGTATACACGTACAACTTCTTGCTCTTGTCAAAAGAACAGTAACATAAGAGAAAGAATCTACATTAGTTGGACATCTCTCCACTCTGGCAAATGTGATAGGAGAGTCAAATACAATTTAATTTGGGAAACCATAAAATGTACTGTTTCTGGCACACATGTTCTGCAGCGTGTTGTACCTATAGCACACAAATCAACCATATAGCTGTGACTACCTAGTGAGCAATAAATAGAATCCAACTTGTTGGTGGTATCATTCCATCAGGAACAAACTACCCATTCTTAATTTACCATTTTCAGTTATTGGTAATCTAAAATGACAACTGGTAGTAAATGTTACTGAGTTGGGAACAGTGGAATGCATAATTCTTTCCATATGAGAGAAAATACTCCTCTATTAACGACCGCTATTTCTAACCTAGAGTTACATGGTAACGGCTACATTTGTACCTCCATGTTACATGGCAATTCATGCCCAAATGATGATTTAGCTCTGTCATTTTTTTCCCTTAAATTGTCTTGGATATTACCTGTTTTTCTGTCAGATGCAGCTTATTTCCACAACAAAATTCTCCAACATCTCAGAGAAGGTTTTGGATGTCTATGGAATAACTGTGTTCTTTAGTGTCTTTAAATTTTTGCTGAAATTAAACTGCAAACATAAAACTGCACATATAATAATAGAGTTGCTCCCCAATTAAGCACACCTGAATAATCAGCACCTGAATCAAGCCATAGAATTATACCAACATCCTGAAATCCTTCCTTACACTTGTTCGATATTACTAAACAAACGATAACCATTACTCTGAATTCTAACACCGTATATAATTTTGCCTCTTCTTGTATGCTAGATAAACAGAATTTTACAATGTGTACTCTTTTATGTCATATTTTATTAGCTCAACATTCTGTTTGTGAGAGTCCCTCACATCATTATGTACAATTATAGGTGAATTATTCTCATTGCTATATTTCATTATATACTTATAATTAAAATATATTTAGCCACCTATTTTTGATGGCCACTTGAATAGTTTTATTCTGTTTGATTTCTCAGAGTAACCTGTTTGTTTTTCTAGGCTTTATTGTTTTGTTTCTGTATTTGTATATCTGAGTGTATGTTTACTACAGATAGAATTTCTATAAATATTCTCAAACATGTCTTTTGGTGTACTCATGTAAACCCTTCTTTGGAGTGGTTGGCTCTTAAAATGTTTATGCTCTATAGTAAATATTACCCATAATTCCATACTGTGTAAGAGTCCCTACTGCTCCACATCCTGCCACCGAATATGTCGTGTCAGTTTTTCCTTTTAGCCAGTACAGTGAATATATAATGTATCTGACTGTGGTCTTGATTGGCATTTATCTGAGGACCAATGCAGTAAGTCACTTATGCTTACTGATTTTGTTTATTTGAATTTTTTATTTTGTTAAGTATCTCTTGAAATCTTTTGCCCATATATCTATGGGGTGTATGTGTTTTCACTATTTGTAAAAGTTCTTTATTTTAGATAAAAGCCTTTATTTGAAAATATGTACTGTAAAATCTTCTCCCTTCTATGGGTTGCTTTTTCACCGAGTGTCTGGTGTCCTGTGAAGATCGAAGTTCTTATTTTTGATGAATCCAAATTATTTTCACTTATCATTAGGTCTGTTTAAGAATCTTATCTACTTCAAAGTCACAAAGATATTGCACAATATTTTCTTCTAAAATACGCAATCTATTGACAATCAGTTTTTTTTTATGATGCAAGGTAAGAGTATGTATGTATGTGCTTTTGTGTGTATATATATGTAAGTATACATATGTGCATGTGTTTATATATATTACTTGTGCAACATTAATAGATAGAATTCTAAAGCTGTGTTTTATACAACTAATTTTTTAAATTATTAACCTTAAACCTTTGAAACTTTCTTACAATTTTAACAAGGAAAAAAAATGTTGCATTAAGAACAGACCTTTCCATCCTGAAACCTAGGACAGAGTTAATTACACAGAGGACCACAAACTACATCTTCATCTTCATTATAAATAAAGGGATACTCACACAGAGAACGCAGAGCCCTGGATGAAAGGAAATAGAGACAGGAAGATTGGAAGGCAGAGTAGCAAGCTGTTATAATAGATATGGCTAGTGAGGCTTTTTCACGAGAAATCAGGCAGACTATACAATGTAAACTTTTTAATATGTTTCTCCTATAAAAATCTTTAGGAATTTTCTAATAATGTCCACTAAATAAAGAATATTAATTTGAAAGGATACCAAGTTTATTCATCTGCATATGGCAGTTTTCTTTCTTCCATAAATTTTTATACATATTTAATTTTACCTTGTATTATATATTTATATTTGTATAAACCTTGACCTTGTATTATATATTATATATTTATTTGCCAAGAACATGTAGTCTGATACAATGTCTGAAAATTTTTTAAAAATGCAGCTATGAAATGACAAGTATAAGATCAGCAGCAGATTTGCACAACAGATTTCAGCAGTCTCCTTTGTTGAACACATAATTTCTTCTATAATTCACTAGATGGCTCAGGATATTTGTATACCAAGTAATGAAATATCGAAGTTGTACTATTTAAAGTGTGTGAGCAAAGTGACATTGGTAGTTTAAGTTATCTGTAATACACAAATACATAAAAGAGAAGTGGATTCTCTATAAATAAATAAATAAAATCTGTCTCTGGACAACCATAGTTAACTAGTAAAGGAATCAATGAATTTATCATTATCAGAAGTTTCTTTTGGCATTTTAAGTATGTAGATCAATTACCACTGATGTTTAACTTGCTTTGATGGAAAAATAAACTCAGCATTTGTTGCCCATATAATTTAATAAAAGCTTCATTAGAATCCTCATATTTTGCTTCATTTCAGTCTTGATTTAAAACTTGAAAGATGGTTTTGTGTACTATGGAGCTCACAGCAAAACTCAAACCAGAGAATGTGCTCAAGAAACATATTCCACAGTGATTAGGAAAACAGGTAATGAGCATACTACCCTTGACTATAGAGAGGGCAGATTTTTCTGAGTCTCTGTATGTTTACATGTATAATATAAACCAGAGGGTATATTAGTTTGTTTATATAGTTTAGAGAACTATACTGCTTACTAAAGTTTCCTATCCAAAGTAGTGGTGGTTTCTTGAGAATGGCAGTTTCCTGACTATAGCAGTGATCAGAGAGAGACTCTCTCAGAGACTCTCTCTGATCAAGAGAGGTGGTAGTTCTCTTAGGGACTTGGTCTTGCCACATAATATTAACAAGGGTTCCTGAATTCTCAATCAAAGATCCCTTCCTTAACCTTCCCTAGGATTATGTGAGGCATTTAATAATCTGTAATAAATTTCTTCCTGCTTAATATACCTAGAGAGGATTTCTTTCTTTCTAATGTGTTTTGACCAATAGTGTGTGGTGTAAAAATTAAATGTAATGTAAATTAGTTAACACAATGAGTGGAATGTTGTTAATATACAACAAATGGTAGTGAGTATCTCAATTATTGAAATGAAGAGTCCTCAGGTATGTTTGAGGTATAAGCTAAGTTACAGTGATGAAATATACTTTTGAACAAAGTTAAAAGCAAAACAAATACCTGGAAATTTTAAGATACCTCTGGCTCTCTTTTACAATTTCTCCTTATTGTCAGTTGCAATTTACTTTAATCTGGGGGTGTTGACTTTATTCTTACCTTCATAAGTGAAAATTCTGATGTCTCCATTGTAGTTCAGATATTCTGTAAAACTGTTTATGATAGCGTTTAAACAGAGTCCAGAACATAAGATATACTTGATGATTGAAGGAATACAGCTTCTCTTTGGATGTCCTCCAAGTTTACTCATCTAAGTATTGATTTCTAAGTAAAAAAGATGTTACTCTGCTCCAACTGATATGAAAAAAAAAAAAAAAAGGTGAAATCTGCAGACCAGATGAACACAATTCAGTCAGTCTTGTCCAGTTTGCATTATAGTTTTTTTCATAATCATGGAATACTTGTACAATGTAGGAACATTTGAATATGAAGTTCTGAACCATCTTACTCATCATTGTATCACATAGTCTTAGCCAGGGTTGGTATGGTGGCTCACTTAAAAATCACCATGCTTGTCACCATCAACATCATAGCAACAAAAAAATCTGATTACTCTCACTTTATATATAGCTTGTCTATAGCAAATGCTTGGAGGAAAAGAATTACAAACACTAGTTTACTCATGAAGTCTCTGAGGCTCACTGAGATTGCCCACAATTACCAAGATAGGAAGTGGCAAAACCAAACACTGAACATAGATTTGTCTAAAAAATCTTTTTTTTAAAAGATTTTATTTATTTACTTGACAGGAAGAGAGAGATCACAAGTAGGCAGAGAGGCTGGCAGAGAAAGAGGGAGAAGCAGGCTCCCCACCGAGCAGAGAGCCTGATGTGGAGCTCAAACACAGGACCCTGTGACTAATAGAGAGCTACTTCAGTGTGAGATATCATTTTTTTGCCCTATGGGATTTATGAAACATTGTTACTATTTGCCTTCCCCAACTATCATTGTTGTCAACTGAACACAATGGGGATTTACTGACTCTTCTGCTTCTACAACTGAAACTACTGTGTCTCTTCAAGTTTCTACTCTGTCTTAAAGGAAAAAACAAAAACAAAAAACAGACATACAGGAATTCCTTCTTACTATTAGCTTACTGTCAACCAGAAGCCTTACTAATAACACAAAAAGTTGGTGAACACATATTTTGTGTGTTTTATGTATTATACACTGCATTCTTATAATAAAGTAAGCTAGAGAAAAAAATGTTAGTAAAAATATCATAAAGAACAGAAAAAAGAAATAAAGTACTGTACGGGATTTGTCTTTTTTTAATCCATGTATTAGCAGACCTGCAGTTCATACTCGTGTTGTACAAGTCAACTAAATATAATTTTCTCTATAAAATTAGAGGGTACAGTTATTCGAAGAACTCATATCATTTCATTAAAGGCAATTAAGTTATACTATGAAGAAACAATTTCAAAAAGTTGGAAAGATGTCCACATATTCTTTCTGTTGTCAAAATAAACTTTCTCTACTTTTATATAGCATCCTAGGGGGTAAAAAAACTGTATTACTTCTCATATTACTTCTCACCAACCTGAATTGAGCTGTTTCTTTCATAAAGGTTTTTAACTTAAAATGAATATTTAATATATACTAATATTGGCCATAATGCTAAACTCCTGGGATGATAAAATGAATTCTTTATAGTTCCTTATAATGATAACACCACTGTCAAACTAAACCTTGGACATAGAAAAATCCTTCCCAAATAGTTTAGGTGAAAATGGGCAAGAAGAGGCACCTGGGTGGCTCAGTGTGTTAAGCCTCTGCCTTCGGCTCAGGTCATGATCTCAGGGTCCTGGGATAGAGTCCCATGTCAGGCTCTCTGCTCAGTGGGGAGTCTGCTTCCCCCTCTCTCTCTGCTTGTCTCTCTGCGTACTTGTGATCTCTCTGTCACACAAATAAATAAAATCTAAAAAAAAAAAAAAAAAAAAAACAGAGAATGGGAAAGAAACCTCAGAATGCCTTTTGTTCTAATGTTCTAAAAAGTCTAGGTTTTATTTTGATGACAGTATACAGATAAGATGGTAACTGTTCTATTCAGCAAAATAAAAAATTAACTATTCATACAGCAATATAAAATCCTTCCACAACTGTTATATTAAATTGTTCAATTTTTCAACATATTGTTTTACTATATACACATTATTACATTAACAAAATAAAGTGACGTGGCCTTTACTATATTTATAAAGAACATACAGCTTATTACCGATGTTATAATAGAGCTCACATTACATAATTTCCTTTGTTTTCTGTAATCTCTAAAACTAATCTCTCTAAATAAGTCTTCTCCAATAAACTCTACATAGACGTATTCCATAATTTCTTACCTTGTAACATATCTTACTTAAACAATGATTTGTAAATTGTCTTCCTCATTCTTAAGCCTTTTTTATGTGACTCTCAGATATGTCCAGATTATAAACACCGTGAAGGCAAAAGTCATCTTTTGTTTTGTTTTCAAGTCACTTTCTAGAAAAAGAACAAAAAAGATCAAGTAAAAGAAGTGTAGACAATTATTTTGGTAAATCAAAGATGTCACAGAGAAATTAGCATTTAAATCATTGAGGAGTGAAAAATGATTAGGGATACATTAGACAATAAAATGTGACTGAGACTGTTCCACACAAAATGAATACCAAGTGCCAGGAGCAAAGAGATTGAGGAACGTTTGTTCAACTAAGAAGAAATATTTTGGCATTCCTAGACTGAAAAATGTGAGGCATATTTAGGAAGAGGAAAGGTTGAATTATAATTATTGGTCAGGGTCTGAACCGAAGTTGTTTCTAGTTTATCCTGTAAGTTAGTGGCGTTAAAATATTTTACTGGTAAAAATCTTCTAAAATATTATCTGTTATCTTAGACCCAAAATAGACAAAAGTGGAATGTCTGTAGTTAAAGGGGCAGGTCAAATATCCAAATTTTTGTTGTCTATCCTTCTCTCACTGCACCAGGTCATAGATCTTTTAAGTATATTTTATTGTGTTCAGATAGTGGCTTTACTTTTGTGCAAACACAGGCATATCTCAGAGATATTGTACAGGTATTGTGGATTCTGTTCCAGACCACAGCAATAAAGGCAATATTTAAATAAATCAAGTCAACTAATTTTTTTGGTTGCCCAGTGTTTACCCTAGAGTCTACTAAGTGCACAGTAGCATTATATCTAAAAAATGTTCATACGTTAATTTAAAGATACTTTTTTTTAATAAAGGGTTTTTTTTTTAAGATTTTATTTATTTACTTGAGAGATAGAGAGTGAGAGAGAGAAAAAATGAGAGGGGGAAAGGTCAGAGGAAGAAGCAGACTCCCTGCTGAGCAGGGAACCCAATGTGGGACTCAATCCTGGAACTCTGGTCATGACCTGAGCCAAAGACAGTTGCTTAATTGAGCAACCCAGGCACCCAGTTTAAAAAATGCTTTATCACTAAAAATACTATCATCTGAGCTCTGAACAAGTCATAATCTTTTTGCTACTGGAGGGTCTTGCTTTGATGTTGATGGCTGTTGACTGATCGGGATGGTGGCTATTGAAGGTTGGGGTGGCTGTGACGATTTCTTAAAATAAGACAACAGTGAAGTTTGCTACATCTATTAAAATTTCCTTTCATGAATGATTTCAACTTGAAAGCATTTTACCCACAGAAGGACTTCTTTCAAAATTGAAGTCAGTTCTCTCAAAGCCTGTTGTTGCTTTATCAGCTAAGTTGATGTAGTATTCTAAATCCTTTGTTGTCATTTCGACAACCTTCACAGCATCTTCACCAGGAGTAGTTTCCATCTCAAGAGACCATTCTCTGTGCTCATCCATAAGAAGCAACTCCTCATCTCTTAAAGTGTTATCATGAAATTGCAGCAATTCAGTCACATCTTCAGGCTCCACTTCTAATTCTAGTTCTCCTGCTATTCCTGCCACATCTGTAGTGACTTCTCCCACTGAAGTCTTGAACCCCTTGAAGTTATTCATGAGGGTTGGAATCAACTTTTTCCAAAGTCATATTAATATTGATATTTTAGCCTCTCCCCATAAATTACAGATATTCTTTATGGCATCTAGAATCCTTTTCAGAAGTTTTGTCAATTTACTTTATCCAGATCCATCAAAGGAATCACTATCTATGGCAGTTATACCCTTATGAAATGTATTTCTTAAATCATAATACTTGAAAGTAGAAATTACTTCTCGGTCCATGAGCTGCAGAATGTATGTTACATGAATCTTACAGTCCATCTCCATCATAGTTTTTGGTTGACCATATGTATTGTCTATGAGAAGTCCTATTTTGAAAGGAATCTTCTTGTTCTTCTTGTTTATTTTCTTTCTTTTTTTTTCCCCTGAGCAGTAAATCTCAACAGTGAACTGAAAATATTCATTAAATCATCTTATAAACAGATGTGTTGTCATCCAGACTTTGTTGTTCCATTGACAGAGCACAGGCAGAGTAGATTTAGATAATTATTAAGGTCCCTCGGATTTTCAGAATGATAAATGAGCATTGGTTTTAATTTAAAGTCACCAACTGCATTAGCCCATAACCAAAGTCAGGCTGTCTTTTAAAGCTTTGAAACCAGGTACTCACTTCTCCTTTCTAACTGCAAAAGCCCAAAGTGGCATCTTCTTCCAATAGAAGGATGTTGCTTTGAGAATCTACTTTGAAAATCTGTTGTTTAATGTAGTCTTAACTAGATCTACTTTATTAATTAATTGTCTTGGCTAGATCTCCTGGATAACTTGCTCTATCAGCACTGACTGCTTTACCTTGCACTTTTATGCGATGGAAACGCTTCTTTCCTTAACATTATAAACCAACCTCTGCTGGCTTCAAACTGTTCTGCAGCTTCTTCACCTCTCTGAGTCTTCATAGAATTGAAGAGATTTAGAGCCTTGCTCTGGATTAGGCTTTGGCTTCAGAGAATGTCTGTGGCTGGTTACATCTTCTATCAAGATCAGTGGAGCTTTCTCCGCAATTAGCAGTAAGGCTGTTTTGTTATCTGATCATTCATGCCTTTACTTTAATTTCCTTCAGGAGACTTTCCTTTGCATTCACAGCCTAGGTAATTGTTACAGCAAGCTTAGCTTTCAGCCTGTCTCATCTTTAAATATACCTTCTCACTAAGCTTCATCATTTTTAGCTTTGATTTAAAGTAAGAGCCATTAAATAAATAAATAATAAATAAATAAAGTCAGAGCCATGTGACTCTTCCTTTCGCATGATTATTTTAATATCAGTGGGGCAAGCAGAACACACCTTTATCAATTAAGTTTGCTGTCTTATGTGGGCATAGTTCATGGTGCCTCAAAACAATTACAATAGTAGGATCAAAAATCACTGATCACAGATCACCCTAACAAATGCAATAATAATTATTAACGTTTGAAATACTGTGAGAATTACCAAAATGTGACACAGAGACATTAAGTGAGCAAATGCTGTAGGAAAAACGATACCAGAAGACTTGCACAATGGAGTTCCTTGCCACAAATCTTCAATTTGTAAAAGGTGCACTTACATGAGGGGCAATAAAGCAACATATGCCTGCTATTACCTTAGTAAGAGGAGGCCTTGGCTCATTTGAGCTAGAAGTGAGACCTTAAAGAGTGAACAGAAGAGCTGGAAAGCAAGGATTCTCTGAGAATTGAATTGAATGAAGTATAGGCTCTAGCTTTGGAGAGTACCTTGACCCCTTCTGTGGCAAGGGAAAGTCAACAGTACTGGGACAAGTTCTGCAGGATCCAGAATGAGGCTTTAATATCCAGGTGTATTGAATTTGTGGAACTGGCCTGAGAAACATGAGGGTTTGAAGTGAAGGGACATCAGAGTGTGAGACAAAGTGTGAGACTATACATATATGAATCAAGATGCTGTGTAAGGATGTGACTTTTAAGTTAGGGTAGTTTGAACATGTTTATATACTGAGGAACAAACAGTGGAGAGGAAGAAGGAAAGGACGAGACAACTGAATGGAGCAAGATGTCCAAGAGGCAAGAGGGAAGCAGTGGGATTAAAATCTTCAGTGAATAGATTAACCTTGGAATTTAAAAATTTGTCTTCACATTTGGATCCTTGAATACACCCATCTGTAGACCTTTCAGTTACCTGAATGAACGTAATTCTTTCCTCTTAAGCCCATGTAGGTTGACATCCTATTGCTTATGAGGAGCCTTGACAAATACAAACAGTGAAAAAAATGTTCTTTTTAAGATGTAAGGACGGATGCAGGCGAAGTAGAAATTAGGAGACTTTTAGAAGTTATATCATCCTTTCTGATGACTAAACTATCTCTCTGAATTAAGAAGCAAGGTCATCCACTGCAAACTACGGGTGACTCAGACTTGGATTTCAGACTTGAAGAAAGTAGTGATTATTTAATATTGAAAAGGAAAGGAATAGAAAATAGTATGAAATGAGATTACATTGCAATGCTTAGACTATGTGCAATCTGATTTGATGAAATTTAACTAACTATAGAAGTTATTGTCAAATTTTCAATTTACTAGAAAGTATTTCTCAGAAAAATAAGTTTATTAAGTTTTATGTTAATTTTCATATCATTTGGTTCTTGAACTGGGAGTATATGTATACTTATCCTAGATTAACTTTTCAAACTTGAAAAAGTAGACATGATCTATTATTACTGATAATTGCACACATCAAGTATTAATTAGGTAAATCATGTTAGAAAAGCTTCCTGTTAGAAAGGTTAAAAAATAGATATCTCCAAAATATTTTCCCAATGCTTATATTAATTCCCCTCTCTCCATTCCTTTTAATTAAGAATAAATAATAAATGCAATTTATCAGTGTCTTAAAGTGTTCCTTATTAGCCTTGATTTTGTACAAATCAATTACAAATAATCTGTTTTTAAACAAAAAGCATTGTTTTTCACAGCATATCTGAAGGATGATAGACACCCTTTTAGATGATGAGGTGAAATGTCTATTAAACTTTATATATGTACATGCATTATGTATATAAACATACATATAACATACCTGCCTATATACATGTGTGTGTATACATATACACATATTAGGCTAAAAAACATTAAACAGGACCTTTTTAAGTTAAAAGATTCCTGTGAGACTTTTAACACAGTGGGGGGAATTATAAATCTTTCAGAAATGGATGTAGCATGCAATATCCATTTGAAAATGAAAATTCCTTAACTTCTACCATTTTTCCCACCTTTGATCAAGTGACACTGAAGGTTCATGTGTAACACGTTTTGGGAAACTTTAGGCAAGGAGATCTTTTTTTTTTTTTTTTTTTTTTTTTTTTTTTTTTTTTTATTTTTTTTTTATTTTTTATAAACATATATTTTTTATATACATATATTTTTATCCCCAGGTCTGTGAATCACCAGGTTTACACACTTCACAGCACTCACCAAATCACATACCCTCCCCAATGTCCATAATCCCACCCCCTTCTCCCCAACCCCCTCCCCCCGGCAACCCTCAGTTTGTTTTGTGAGATTAAGAGTCACTTATGGTTTGTCTCCCTCCCAATCCCATCTTGTTTCATTTATTCTTCTACCCACTTAAGCCTCCATGTTGCATCACCACTTCCTCATATCAGGGAGATCATATGATAGTTGTCTTTCTCTGCTTGACTTATTTCGCTAAGCATGATACGCTCTAGTTCCATCCATGTTGTTGCAAATGGCAAGATTTCATTTCTTTTGATGGCTGCATAGTATTCCATTGTGTATATATACCACATCTTCTTGATCCATTCATCTGTTGATGGACATCTAGGTTCTTTCCATAGTTTGGCTATTGTGGACATTGCTGCTATAAACATTCGGGTGCATGTGTCCCTTTGGATCACTACATTTGTATCTTTAGGGTAAATACCCAATAGTGCAATTGCTGGGTCATAGGGCAGTTCTATTTTCAACATTTTGAGGAACCTCCATGCTGTTTTCCAGAGTGGCTGCACCAGCTTGCATTCCCACCAACAGTGTAGGAGGGTTCCCCTTTCTCCGCATCCTCGCCAGCATCTGTCATTTCCTGACTTGTTGATTTTAGCCATTCTGACTGGTGTGAGGTGATATCTCATTGTGGTTTTGATTTGTATTTCCCTTATGCCAAGTGATATGGAGCACTTTTTCATGTGTCTGTTGGCCATCTGGATGTCTTCTTTGCAGAAATGTCTGTTCATGTCTTCTGCCCATTTCTTGATTGGATTATTTGTTCTTTGGGTGTTGAGTTTGCTAAGTTCTTTATAGATTCTGGACACTAGTCCTTTATCTGATATGTCGTTTGCAAATATCTTCTCCCATTCTGTCAGTTGTCTTTTGATTTTGTTAACTGTTTCCTTTGCTGTGCAAAAGCTTTTGATCTTGATGAAATCCCAGTAGTTCATTTTTTCCCTTGCTTCCCTTGCCTTTTGCGTTGTTCCTAGGAAGATGTTGCTGCGGCAGAGGTCGAAGAGGTTGCTGCCCGTGTTCTCCTCAAGGATTTTGATGGATTCCTTTCGCACATTGAGGTCCTTCATCCATTTTGAGTCTATTTTTGTGTGTGGTGTAAGGAAATGGTCCAATTTCATTTTTCTGCATGTGGCTGTCCAATTTTCCCAGCACCATTTATTGAAAAGGCTGTCTTTTTTCCATTGGACATTCTTTCCTGCTTTGTCGAAGATTAGTTGACCATAGAGTTGAGGGTCTATTTCTGGGCTCTCTATTCTGTTCCATTGATCTATGTGTCTGTTTTTGTGCCAGTACCATGCTGTCTTGATGATGACAGCTTTGTAATAGAGCTTGAAGTCCGGAATTGTGATGCCACCAACGTTGGCTTTCTTTTTCAATATCCCTTTGGCTATTCGAGGTCTTTTCTGGTTCCATATAAATTTTAGCATTATTTGTTCCATTTCTTTGAAAAAGATGGATGGTACTTTGATAGGAATTGCATTAAATGTGTAGATTGCTTTAGGTAGCATAGACATTTTCACAATATTTATTCTTCCAATCCAGGAGCATGGAACATTTTTCCATTTCTTTGTGTCTTCCTCAATTTCTTTCATGAGTACTTTATAGTTTTCTGAGTATAGATTCTGTGTCTCTTTGGTTAGGTTTATTCCTAGGTATCTTATGGTTTTGGATGCAATTGTAAATGGGATTGACTCCTTAATATCTCTTTCTTCTGTCTTGCTGTTGGTGTAGAGAAATGCAACTGATTTCTGTGCATTGATTTTATATCCTGACACTTTACTGAATTCCTGTATAAGTTCTAGCAGTTTTGGAGTGGAGTCTTTTGGGTTTTCCACATATAGTATCATATCATCTGCGAAGAGTGATAATTTGACTTCTTCTTTGCCGATTTGGATGCCTTTAATTTCCTTTTGTTGTCTGATTGCTGAGGCTAGGACCTCTAGTACGATGTTGAATAGCAGTGGTGATAATGGACATCCCTGCCGTGTTCCTGACCTTAGCGGAAAAGCTTTCAGTTTTTCTCCATTGAGAATGATATTTGCGGTGGGTTTTTCATAGATGGCTTTGATGATATTGAGGTATGTGCCCTCTATCCCTACACTTTGAAGAGTTTTGATCAGGAAGGGATGTTGTACTTTGTCAAATGCTTTTTCAGCATCTATTGAGAGTATCATATGGTTCTTGTTCTTACTTTTATTGATGTGTTGTATCACATTGACTGATTTGCGGATGTTGAACCAACCTTGCAGCCCTGGAATAAATCCCACTTGGTCGTGGTGAATAATCTTTTTAATGTACTGTTGAATCCGATTGGCTAGTATTTTGTTGAGTATTTTCGCATCTGTGTTCATCAAGGATATCGGTCTATAGCTCTCTTTTTTGGTGGGATCCTTGTCTGGTTTTGGGATCAAGGTGATGCTGGCCTCATAAAATGAGTTTGGAAGTTTTCCTTCCATTTCTATTTTTTGGAACAGTTTCAGGAGAATAGGAATTAGTTCTTCTTTAAATGTTTGGTAGAATTCCCCCGGGAAGCCGTCTGGCCCTGGGCTTTTGTTTGTTTGGAGATTTTTAATGACTGTTTCAATCTCCTTACTGGTTATGGGTCTGTTCAGGCTTTCTATTTCTTCATGGTTCAGTTGTGGTAGTTTATATGTTTCTAGGAATGCATCCATTTCTTCCAGATTGTCAAATTTATTGCCGTAGAGTTGCTCATAGTATGTTCTTATAATAGTTTGTATTTCCTTGGTGTTAGTTGTGATCTCTCCTCTTTCATTCATGATTTTATTTATTTGGGCAAGGAGATCTTTAAATCACATTTTACTGCAACATATTCGACTGTGCTCTATTGTGTACTATTTTATTCATGTCTGATATTGTGACCATCAAGTTCCTACCTCATTTTATTCACACACACACAGACACACTTGCACATAGAATCAGGATAGTGTGAGATGTAGGGAAAAGCATACAACCTACAATTTAAATCTGTTAGTCTTTTTTATCACTTCTAAAACTTGCAACATGAGCTTTTTTTAGACCACAAGACCATGTGGTTTAAATGTGAGAGGAATGTATATATCTTAGTTTACCTTTAAAATTCAGCATATACCTATTATGGGCATTTCTAATGAAACATTATTTGCTTAATTGCTTCATTTTATCTTTTCTTCTGCCATGTTATTTAAAGCAGCTGATAGTAGGATCCATATGTCAGAAGTCATTTTGAAGCTTCAATACTCACTAACCTTATAATTAAGAAATAATCAAGTTTACGTGCTTCTCATGATTTCATCAACTGCGAATTGATTGAAAGTATCACTTTTCATATAAATGTTGTGATGAATAGCACAGTACTTGTCACAGATGGAATACTTAATAAATATTAGCTTTTATTATAGTTTTAAAACTATCATAGTTTTGCTTTTAATGTGAGTCCTCTGTGTTAACTTTGCTTTGTGCCACAATTTGAAATTGTATAAAAATTCATGGTAGAGGGGTGCCAGGTGCTCAGTGGGTTAAGCCTCTGCCTTCCACTCAAGTCATGATCTCAGGGTCCTGGGATTGAACCTGGCATCAGGATCCCTGCTCAGCAGGGAGCCTGCTTTCCCCTCTTTTTCTCTGCCTGCTTCTCTCTACCTACTTGTGATCTCTGTCTGTCAAATAAATAAATAAAATCTTTAAAAAAAAATTCATGGTAGAGATGGTCTTTTACCACCTTTATCAAGAAAATATTTTTAGTCACACCTGCCAATATAACTTAAAATATAACTATTCCTTCCTTATCACTAATAATTAGAACCATTTTAGTAGGTCCTTCACAGTATTGTAAGAATTTTTTAGTTTACTTTTATTCCTACCCAGAACTTCTACTGAACAGGGGATTTCACATGCATTTACGGAATGAGTATGCCATGCCCCACCCCCCTCCCCAGCAGGTCATAATATATTCTCTCTATAAAATGGAGATTGTTTTTTCTTAAATTATTCCCAACTAAAACTTGACTCATGACCCTAATTGAGATATGAGAACTGATTTGAGTCTCTAAATCAACTGCAGAACTCTATCAAGGTCATAAGGTTTTTAGGAGTAGAGCTAGGAGATAATCTAGTTTGAAATAATTTCAGAGGCATCATGCTGCCCGTTTCATATTGTTTGTCTATTCTCTATAGTATTAAAGTTAAGAGTGGTACTAATCTAATATATACATTAAGTTACATTTTTAAAGCCTTTGAATTTTCTTTTAAATTCATGTCAATCCTTTCCTGAAAAGAGCATTTTAGTATATGGGTATATATGTTTTTTTGATTATAGTATCAGAACTAATTAACGATTATGTTTTTTCACAACTACTGTTTAAGTACATCATCTCCTTTCATATATATTTTGCAGATTAATAAGTGGCAAGCTTTGCAAAGTACTAAACACAATACATTTCCCTAGCCTAGATTGAATACAAAAGTATTAAATTCATCATCCACTCAGTTCTGCTTGAATCAGTATTAGTATCAAAGTATATATTTTGTTCAAAGTTTTACCCTTTGCCCTTGATCTGATTTCAATTATACTTACTTAATATCTGCACATTCTAGAAACACCAGAATTTAGGAACTTTTCATCTTCAATTTTAAGACCTATCCCCCTTTACTAACAAACCCAGATGAGATGCATATTTCATTCTTTTGTTTGGATTATAATTTCTGCCCTTTAAGCAGAAAAAGAAAGCTCTATTCATGAGTGATATAAAGAACAATTCTAAGATGTACTTTTACTTAACGCAAAGCAGTTAGGGTATTAAGAGTGAGCAGTACATACTCTTTCAACATAAAAGTTAGGTGTTTTAGAATCTGCTTGTAAATAAACATGGCATTGATTTCAAGGTTTTGAACATACAAAAATTCACTGGGTTCCTTTTATCCTTTTATCTTCCTGTTACAAGAAAGGATGTGGGTGCTTTAAATCCTCTTGACATGTCTGTCACCAGCACAATAAACTCCCCTCCTGAGCAGAAGAGACCCTTGTCTGTCACTGGGATCTCTCCGGAGGTGATGATTGCCAAGTGGGTTTTCTGTCGACTTCCTAAAATGTAACCTCCTCATCCAGGCTGCCAGCTCTAGCATGACAGATTGGGTGGATGATTCCATCATCGCGTCACACTACGTTTTACCATTTGGGGCCAGATGTCATCTTTGGGGAAGAGAGTTAAAGCTTTTGTCAGAGAGTATTTCTCTTGTTTCACTTAACATCTACTCACCTTTTGGTATTGAAAGAATAAAAAATACAAACCGATAAGACTATCCCCAGGCAGAGTTTTCATGCTACCCAAAGCAGTCTCGGCAGTTACAAAGATCCTTCAATAATCTGTCAAAAACTGACATCACAGTGTAAAGAGCTGTTCATTTCTATATATCATTTTGGATTGATGTACGTGCACTTTTATATCCTTCAGTTCGATATAACATTTGGCCTTTCATGTTCTCAGTTTAAGCTACAGGGAATTCAAAGCTATTTCAAAGCATAATTATATCATTCTGCATATAAAAGGCTCTATGTCCTACAGAGGGTTCGATGGAAAAGCAAACTCTTTCAAAGAAGAAAATTAGAAGTAATTCCCACAACTAAAATTCACAAAAGTTAATACATTTTTCATCTGCTGAGAACAGTTTTATTTTTTTTAAACCAATAGAAGATTAATCAAGAAAGTGTTGGGGACTATTTTTGTGAGGTAGGGAGGAGAAGAGTAAGAAAGGAAAATTGGAGAGGACAGCAAAAACATGATGCAGGTACATTATACATATTGTTTGATTATACACATCACATCAGAAGAATCAATAATTCATATTGCTATGGCAGACAATAGGATTGCCAATTCCATATGGTATTAGTTAGATGTTGCTGGAAAACACTATTCTCCAAATTTGTATGATTCAAAACCCATAGTGTACTTTAACTGGGAACCTCTGCCTGAGGTCTCCTTTGAGATGGCACTCAAGCTGTGGACAGAAGGTGTGGTCTCCTCTGAAGATGCAATTTGGGAAAGGGCGTCTGCTTCAGAGTTCATTCATGTGTTTGTTGAAGGGCCTCGATCTCGTGACACATGGGTCTCACCACAGAGCTGCCTCCACATCTCTGCAAGCAATTCAGAAGAGAATGAGAAAGTGTACAAGTAGTGTCCCAAGACAGAAAACATAACCTTTATATAATCTAACACCAGAACCAAATTCTGTTTCATAGAAGTGGGTTCCATAGCTCAACTACTTTCAGGAGAAGGGGGATACTCAAGAGTTCAATACCTGGAGGTGATAATCATTATGGGCCATCCTAGAGGCTGCCTACCCTACATATTACATTCATGTTAAGTTGCTTTTGGTATTTTGTTATATTACAGAAGACTTTTGAAAATGTAAGTCCTGTAGTTGTGGTTTTAAATGGAAAGTAATTGCCACTCCACAAATTTATTTTTTCCAGATATCTGCTCTCCAAATATGCCTTTAGTAGTTTTCAAACGTTTCATAACTAGAAAATGACATGTACGGTTATTTTAAATCTTTAAAGTAACTCTTTGTTAATCTTTTTTTTGTTTTTTACCATGGCAAAAGAAAGATTAAAAAAAAAAAAAAAAAAACCTCACAAACATAATTGTGTAAATTCTGAAGCTAGCAAAATACTTAGCACAGAAGTTATGTAGCATATGGTTATCCTAGTCCCAAACAGTAAAATGCGTCTGTATGTGCCAGCTCTTAATTACCTGCTCATTAACACTCAGGTGTCAATTGCTGGTGGCAAAGGCAATACCCAAATGGCCTAGTTTCTGTCATGCACAATGTAATTAAATTGACCTCAAGTACTAAAGCTTGCAAGTTGCCTGATACTTTTGGACACTAATTTCAGGCATTATTCAAAATAGAATAATATGGTGAATAAACTAACATAAGAGAAAAGCACTATCAGATTTCAAAATGTATATTCACACATAATTATAATCTTAAAAACAATAGAATAATCTTAAAAACAATTGAACAAATAATTACAATTCTAATCTATATCAAATATAACAATGCATATCATCTACTTGGTTTTACCATTATCAATCTAAAGCTCAAGTTTAAAGTTTATCAATTTTAAAACTCAAAATAATGTTAAACTTGTTACAAACCAAAAGAAAAATAAATCATTGTAATAGTCACATTTGGGAAATAGAAATTGCATATTATTTTTTATAATTTCATTTATTGATATATAAAGAGAAAATATGTATATCTTACATTTAAAATATTAATTCCCAAATGTAACCAAATGTGAAGCATATATGTGTCTTTTATATGGTTCTAACAATAAAGAAATATGTACTTCTAGCAAGAATCCCACAAACTCTCCATAATCTAAGAGCCGATTTTTTCATGACTTTGTGTTGTAAGACTTAGCTCATTATGTGAAAGCTTATTTTTAAGCTTCTATTTAAAGAGAGAGAAGAGATGAATTCATTCACAAACCTTTGCTTTTCATAAAATCTCACATAAATGAAAAGAACATTTTCTGCAGAAAAGCCTATAAGAACAAGCAAAAGACAAAGAAACAAGTGAGCAAACAGTTATAACAACATTTTGGAAGTTTGGAAGTGGATCAGTAAGTTGCTATCAAAGTACTAGTTTTAAAAATATGTAATCTTGAGCTGGAAGTTAAGAGTATGAGGGAAGAAATCTGATTTATCCCACAGAATATTCCAAGGCTAAGGAATTAATAGAACAAATTAGTTCTGAAGTGGGAGTGAATATAAAAATAAAGAGAAGGATCAAAAAATGTCATTGAGAAGCAATTAGACTCCAGGTTTCTCTCATCGACTGTGCATATGCAGGTGATCAATTATCCTCTCTGGTTAGAAGACAGGAAATTTATTCTCTAAGGAGGTTAAAACAGAGGTGCCTACATTGGAAGACAGCAGGTACGGTTTAATGTGAGATCATCATACCCAGAAAACTTAGGCTCTTGGGTCTCCCAGAAGTCTTTCTCCAATTAACTTTCAGAATGCAAGTACAAAGGCTTATACTTCCAGGCAGAAGATCTGAACATATGTCTCTGGATACCTCTAACTAGTCTAAGAAGAAAAATATACCAAACATACTGACTTTGGGTTTTCCTCAATTACATGATCCAGCAAGATCACCCTATAGACAAAAATACTCAACAAGTTTTCCACACAAGGGCAGAGTTTACCTTCAGCCTTTTAGAGTATCATTTTGAATTACAGACACACAGCTAAGCATCATCAGACATTGGCAAAAAAAAAAAAAAAAGAAAAAAAAGAAAAAAATCTCTACTGTAGATTCCTGGAAAGAGACACTATTGCAAGAAAATAAAATGTAATATAAGCTATCATTAATCTCTTCAGGTGAATAAGAGAAAATATTGTATACATGAAAAGAGTTCAAAATACCTTTAGAGAGGAATATTGAGAAAACATTAAAAAAATATCTTGGTCTTAATAATAATATAATGAAATAAAAAGCTCAGTATAAGTTTGAAAGATAAAGATAAGAACATTTCTGAGAAAGTAGATTAAAAAACTGTGGGGGCGCCTGGGTGGCTCAATGGGTTAAGCCTCTGCCTTTGGCTGAGGTCATGATCTCAGCGTCCTGGGATCCAGCCCCACAGCTGGCTGTCTGCTCAGCAGGGAGTCTGCTCCCCACCCCCCGCCTGCCTCTCTGCCCAATTGTGCTTTCTCTCTCCATCTCTCTCTCTCTGTCAAATAAATAAATAAATAAAAATCTTAAAAAAAAAAAAAAAAAACTGTGGAAAGTAGGAAAGAAAAAGTGAAGAAAATTGGTAGGTCAGTAGAGGAGGTTCAATATCTAAATATTAAGGGATAAAGAAAAGATGAAAAGAAGTAAGGGAAGAAATGATGAAAGCAATAATTCAAGAAAATTTCCAAAAACTGAAAGGTTGGGTGTAAAGACTAAAAGAGTTTACTAAGTATCCGAAATTCAGATGGAAACAGATCTACATCAAATCATGTGATAACTATGAAA
The DNA here is from genome assembly GCF_030435805.1 of Mustela lutreola. NCBI lineage: Eukaryota > Metazoa > Chordata > Mammalia > Carnivora > Mustelidae > Mustela > Mustela lutreola. Next base: position 78,241,450 of record NC_081290.1, read on the forward strand.
TTTCAGAACTTGATGACAAAGAGATCCTCCCATAAGTTTCCATAGGAGCTGGGGGACCTATGCTCATAAAAAGTTTAGTTTCTACTTTGGAAAATGTTCTATTTTGGAAGGCAATGCAGGAAACCTCTCAAAGAACTTAAGCTTAATATCTGACAAATTTGTCTGGAAGCAAGCCTAACCAAGACTTAAATTGTTCAAGATTTTGGTCCTGTCCAACAGCATACCACTCACTCTTATGGTATAAACAAAATTAAGCCCAGTGTATGTGTTGCCTTGACATCTGGCACAACAAGGAAGACTTTAAATAACCTAACTCCCAAGTTTCTCAGTCCATTCTGCTCCCAAAGATAAGATCCCTTAACCAAACAACCCTACTTATCAGGGGGACCAGTTGAAGGTGGGTGTCAGTTCCTTGCTCGCTTATAGAACAAGCCAATTCAAACAAGCCAATCCTATCTCACCAGAACCAAGGAATGCCTCCCCAGTGATACTACAAAGCATACCTCCTGCAGTCCCTGGCTATTCACTCTGTTACTGAATGTAGCCCCTTATGGCCATGCGCAGCATCCTTCCTGCTACTTTCCACTCCAAGGCTGTGACTAGTAAATTGCTGTTGGTTTCTTCTGTCCAGTATTAGGTGCTACATATTTTCCAACCCCATAACTCTAGGACACAAATTTCTCCTTCACCAAAGGGGTGATGAAGAGGTAAGTAAAACAACTCTTTACATGATGATACAATCATGACCAAGGACACATGGTCAGCTTAAATTAACTGCTCCTGGATAGCTAAATGGTTTCATGATATAGGTATGGCTGCCTGGGACCAAACTGTCATTGCTGGTGGACTTGCACTTTGGCCTATTGGCCACTGTGTTGTCTTTAGCAGATATTGTCCTCCCTTCCCACCACAGAATGCTCTTGTCTTCAAGAAGAGATATGTTGTTAATTAACAATTCCTTAGCATATGTTCTACTGTGAGTCAGTCTATGTCTAGCAAGAGCCTCTAGGACTTCTGCCTGTAATGGCAGTGACAATATAAAACTATACCCGATCAGCTGGTGCTTCTGTTCCACTTACAAAGATAAGCTAGAGCTCTCTGGTCAGTGCATCTAACTTGAGAACCATCAAGTTAGGTGGGGCAGCCATCTGGACATTATTGTGATTGTCCACCTTCAGGGAGAGTCAAGGGGTGGCTTATTATGAGGTTTGTGGAAAGGAAGAAGATCACCTCCCTAGCGAGAATTAATCATGACACCTAAGTCACTTAATAAGAGTTGTTTGGGCAAGTGTAGATACTTTGCCCATTTCCTGTGCTGCCGTTCCCCTTGCTGCTATCCCAAGTATACATTTCAGACAACCTATGCACCAGGCACTGATTGGGGAAAAAAAAAAAAAAGAAGAAGAAGAACAAGAACAAGAACAAGGGGAAAGAACAAGGGGTACCAGGTTCTCCCCAAATAATGGAGGAGGTGACACAACTGCTGTTTCAATGAAACGTCCCTAGCCAATGTGCCTGGACTTGTCTTCATGCTGCTGGCTACCAGCAGGCCAAAGGGTTAATCATCTAATCATGGGGCTTGACCACTCAACTAACAAACTGACTAGCAGTGGTAGTTGTTGGCCACATACTGAGCTCCTCTACAAACAGTCTCTCACAGACCCTGAGCATCTATTCTTCCATACCATGCTGGTCATTACACCTTGGGTCAAGGAACCAGCACTCACAAGATCTGCAGAGTTATCAAGCCCTCCATTCTATAAGCTGGAGTCAAATCTGACCCTCTGACATATCCCATCTTCAGGAAGGTCTAACCTCACCTCTCCTCAGATCCTTGCTAGTTACCACAGTATTAAAGGAGGTCAACCCTCTCCCAGCCCCCTAAGCAACATGGAAAGCCCCATAGGAGCAAGTTAGTGAATCATTAATGGAGTTTATACACTTTATGGAACATATTGCCACCATTACATATGATGGAACCTGGTGGAATGTTCTGCTTTTTATTCCTTATCTAGGATGTCCCAGATAATGCAGGATCTAAGGGTCAGCACAGTTGACTATATATGAGGCAGTCATCTTAGCACCAGATACCCTGGCCAGAAAATGGCTCCATATGTACATTTTTCTAAACTCTTGGTATATTTTATAAGAATTGCTCCCTTAGAGGTAAAGAACTCTAGCAATCTCTTGTTTCACAGAGACCTAAAATATAAATCAAGGAAACAGATGTCACTATGTATACTAAGGCCACAATTTGGCCTCACCAGAACATTCTTATTCTCCCCTTTGGAATTTCAGAGATTATTGATAATGACTAAGGCATTCATTTCACTTCTCAAAACAGACACTGTTAGGCTCTGGAAGAAGACATTCAATACAACTTCCATGTCCCCTCTAGGCCTCAGGCTGACAGTTTAGTTGAGAGGTTTAATGCCTCCTTCAAAGAATTCCAAAGAAAGCAAATAACACTCTGTTATTGCCACAGGCATGAATTAGTTTAAATCCACATTCCCTAGGGACATGCACTCCTTGTACTAATGCCACACATGTTCCTCAATTTCCTTTATTGGCCATAAAGGGAAAAACCTCTAAAGTTCATATTTTTGAAGTTCACCTCACTATGTGGGCCTCTGTGTTGGGGAGACCCATGGCTGATGCATTCAATTGAAAATATACAGTTTATGATCTGCTGAATGAAGAGGCATAAGCCATCCTCACAAATTTGGCAGATATCTCCTTCAGTATCTAAGCTCCCACTTTGTGAAAGTGAAACCACAGTCATTCTGATCAAAAACAATTTTAGTACACTCACACAAAGGAAGTAAAGTCACGAGATTTTTACTTACAAATCTCAGGACTGTGGTCAAAGAGCCAGGGAAAGGCAGATCCCTGTCCCAGGCCATGAGTAAGCAGGCGATTGAGAACAGGGTAGCAAGTACCTAAAAAGGGGTTGCAGTGGACATCACTGACTTTTCACTGGCTTAATTCTAAGTGGTTAGTTTAAAAGGTGTCCCAGGAAGAGCAAAGTGGGAACTTCTGGTGGGAATGCTAAGCTCAGGCCCTTATCTAAACATCCAGACTCTCTGCAAGAACAGGGTTATCATACTCTGAAATGCCTAGGAAGCAACTCAAAATATTTATTTTTCTCCTCACACTGTCTTCTTCCTGGTCAAGTGCCTACTTCATGTCCTGGAGAGGTACTTCTACTACCTAAAAATCTCAGTTCATCACCAAGGTAAAAATTGGTATCAAGATAGCAAGGAGTCAATTAAAGTGTAAGGACTAAAATTAAAGCCCAATATTATGTTCTACCTTGCCATCAGGCCTATCAAGGAGTACCCTGAATGGTCTAACCTCACCTTCCTCATTCTCAGGAAGAAACAATCCCCTGGCCAAACAGCTCTGCCTATCAGGGGGAAGCTGATTACAGCTGATTACAGTAGTGTGGTTTCATTTCTCCTTTAGCTCCATTGAATTCTCCCTGGTCACATCCTCCAGCAGAAACCACGGAGAACCCCTCCCTTTTTTTTAAGGATTTTATTTATTTATTTGACAGAGAGAGATCACAAGTAGGCAGGCAGGCAGAGAGAGAGGCGGAAGCAGAACCCCTCCCTTTTGATACCAAAAAAGCCTGCTTCTTATAGCCTCCCCACCCCACCCCCCATAGTGTGGCCCTTTATTTTGTGTGGTGTCCTCCCCGGTCTGTGAGTATATGTGATTCATAAATTGTTGTCAATTTTGTCTGTCTCTCTAGCATCAGATGTTGCATGTTCCCTATCTCCAAAACCCTAAGGTAGAAATCTCTCCCTCGCCAATGGGATGGATAGCTGACAATTAAAATCACCCTTTACTTGACTACTTATTTTGACTAAATTAGTTGAAGTAAGTTGAGCTAGGTTGGGTGAATTTATTAGCTGGGATTATGATGATTTTGTAAAGTCAGTTTATTCATACCTATTCTCAATGAAGCAGCAGTTGTTAATAACATTTCTCTGGGAGATGTACTTCTATTTGACTCTAGTTTTGCTTATTCACTGCCAACATAACATGGCGGTTAAGAGGAATAAAAATGCATATATTAAAACAGTTTATTCTAAATATAAATCATAAAAGGACAGTCAGAACTGTCTTTAGTTTCTTAGGCCACATTTCATGGTGCCTTCTACATGGGAATCATCCTTAGAAATGAGCATGTGGTGTAGGGAGAGCATTGAAATTCAAAAATATAAAGTGAAGTTCTAGATGCTATAGCTTATTTTTATATTTTCAAATATAGTTACTCCTAGAATTTCAAGTTAAAATAAGACACAGAGACTAGAGATGTAGCCTGGCATAGGTTAAGAATTCAGTCAAGAGAAAGAGTTTGGACCTTACATTTATGGTTATGTTCTTCCATCAGTTGGTCTATATTTATCTCATTTGCTTCATAGGTAAGTTAAGGACAAGAATATTTTCAAGGACCTGCTCTGCACTAAAAGTTTATTATTCCATGGGGTCCACTTAAAAAGAAAAGAGAAAAGAAAATTAATTGCTAATAGAGTTTAAATAGGAGTTGATGAATACAGGTCAAACAGATAATAGAAGATAAGTAGATAAAAAAAGATAAACAGATAAAAAATAAATAACTACTTTACAATTATCATGTCTTGTTTATTTTTATTTATATGTCTTCCTCTTCATTATGTAGTGTCAGGTATGTCACAAAAAGAGACAGAGGTTTTGACTTAATCTGCCTCCTTTTTAAATTAGTCAAGATCACTTTTGGCATAAACACTAGCCAAAGTTGCACAGAAGAAAAAAGAAAACATTTCAAAATATTTCTAATTTACATATTATGTATTTGTAGAATTATTTCCAAATAATCATAAAAAAAAATTCAACTTAAGAGTTTTAATTTAAATGGTCATAATAATAATGTTACCACAGAGAAAACAAAGTAAAATATAGCAGAGACTGTCATTTGATTATAAGAGTAAAAAATCTAAAATATTCTGATATGTTTAAATATTATGTAGTTTGGGTTCCAGTTGGACAGCAAGCATAGCAGAAATTGAATGATAGAAAATTAACAACCTCTCCTACAAATAAAATTACCCTTTTCTTTCTTTTATGTTGTCTTCCTTGAAGGCAGCATGATCCACTCAGACAAACCAAAACTCCCAGTCATAATTACTTCTCCCTCTCCCTCATCAGTCATCTGACCACCTACCCAGGGAGAAAGTACCATCTGTTTGCTTTCTCAATTGTCTCTCAATTCTGTCCTTCCACCTCCATTTTTACTAGTCCAGTCTGTAAGTTACTTGTGCTCATTTGCTTACTAGCTAGATTTACAACAATAGGTTTCTCATTATCCCAATTTCTCTTTTTTTTTCTGTTTTTATTGTTATGAGTTATCTCATAACATGATCTAAATCATAAAGTGTCATTATTTGCAGCATTTAGTTTCATCTCTTAATTATTATTATATCTAATACTGGAATAGATTCTTCTAGAGTGTTAAAGGAAGTATTATATCGAAACTAAAACTGTGCTACATATCTAAATTTTAAAAATACCTAATATCCTTGATCACTCCACTTACCTGACTTGTAATTGAAAACATACTTACCACCTCAGCAGCAATACTCTTGACTAATAATCACAGTGCTGAAAACTTGTCATCTAACTTTATGTCATCTAACATGATTCTGCAAGAACTCTTAATGGCATTTCCACTTTCTCCCCTGTTCTGGTCCCTATAATTGCAAGTGGACTTTCTCAAGATTATTGAGACACCTTTAAACTTAAAATATTTGCAAACACTGTCATGTAAATCCATACATCCTTGTCAGAGAAACAATGAACACAAAACACACCTCTACAGAAACATTCCAATGAGATAGTTTGGTATCTGTATATTTTAAAATAAAATTTATATATCCTTTCTCTGTTTTACTCCTTTTTTTTTCCTTTAAGATTGTATTTATTTATTTGAGAAAGAAAGAGACAGCAGAGTGAGAGAGAGACCATGAGCTGTGGGGGAGTGGTAGAGGGAGAAGCAGGCTCTCCACTGTGGAGGGAGCCTGACACTGGGCTGAATCTCAGTACCCTAGGATCATGACCTGAGCCAAAGGCAGATGCTTAACGAACTGAGTCACCCAGGCTCTCCTGTTTTACTCCTTTCTAAGGTATCTCGCTTTACCTCAGTCTTTATCATATTTTAATTAGAATTACCCAACCATCATTTATTTTCAGTAGCTTTCTCCTTGTTTTAACTTACATATGTATATGACTACATAAACTTTAAAAATCGTAACTGTTTCTCAATCTCTTAAAGCTTACTGGAGAATGAAGTAAGGCAATGGTTGTATCCTCACTCCCTCTCTTTCTCTCTTATTTCTCACTTTCTCTCTCTAATTCAACTTTACTTAATACATTTTATTATACCATTGTGTTGTCTCTTTGTGGTCCATGTAGCTAGTATAAAATAAGGATGTGACCACAAAATGCCAGAAGAAATTGGATCATTGATTTCCCACATGTGGAAAAGGTCATGCCAGCTTCTTGAAGATCAAATATATCATTACCTTCCAACCAGACATTCTGATAGTATAAAGATTAATTAATAGAATGTATAGAATATATGTTTGCCTATAATATGATTTTATCCATGCATTCTTCCATGAGCCTCTTAGTATTGGTTAATATCTCTCCCCATCACAGACACATACATACAGACACACAGACACACACTCACACACACACAAATATCAATTTTGAAAAAAGTATATTGCTAGAAAATCTTGAAGTTGGCCATTCATTCCATTATTGATTAGGAAACACAACAAGAATATTAAAAACTCTCACACTTCTAGAATAAAATTCAGTTTCAGTCTTATGTAGTTCACTACACCAATACTTGTTTTCATCCCTCTTTTCATTGATTAAGAGAAGAGTCACTCATCATGATAAAGGAGCAAGCAGATGGAGATGGTGTTCCAAATTAGATAATTGTAACATTCATTAAATGTTTCTTATTCCAGGCAGACTAGGTGAGCAATGATCCAATGATTAGCAACTACTCTCTCAAAGAAAAGTAAATATGTAAGATAAAGCAAACTAAAAACTGTCTTCATCTATACAATATTCTCAATAAAATTTTTACATGAATTAATTAATAATTAATTACATATATTTTAAAATTTAAGCATCCCTTTAGAAACACTAATTTAGTCACAGATTAATATGAACTGCTTTAGTTTGGTGGTAAATTTAAAAACCTATTTTTCGTTATGAGGAAACAAAGCTTTGATTAATTAAAAAAAAGAAGAAAATAAGACAATTTTGAACACAAAATTGAACAGATCTAGGGAACAGGGTCTGCCAACCTAAGAAATGACAACTTCAAGATGTCTACAATTACAACCATTGGTGGGGGGGGGATCCATTCACTGCAACAGATATTGAATACGGAAGGTTTACATGGCACTCCTTTATTATCTTGATTTAATCTTGTTTGTTTAAAGATCATACTGTAAAAATAAAGAAATCAAAGCTGTTTATGCTCTTACTATCCATCAGAGACTACTTGAAAGGGGAATCTCCCACAACAAGCAGAGCTCTCCCAACCCAACAAGGAGAGCTCCAGGCCCTTACCAGAACATGCCCATTATCGGAAGGATAAACTGTTAATATTTATACTGACAGCCAGTATGCCTTTGGGGCAATCCATGATTTGGGGATGTTATGGAAACTAAGGGATTTTCTTATGTCCTCTGAGACCCTAATCAAAAAAGGACCATGAGTAAATGAACTTCTTACTGCTATTCTTTTACCTTCTGAAATTGCTGTCATCAAAATTGAGGTCCACGCGAAAAAGACTGAAATTGAATGTCAGGGAAATATAGCTAACTTTCATGCAGAGACAGTAACAATGGAATCTGTAAAAGTCACAACTCAGGTGGTGAACTCCTTCTGCTTCAGCAAAAAATAACCCCTCATTGCTAGACTTTTGTCATCTTGAGACGCTTGTAACATAGCAATTGTCTGATCCTGAATCAAAAAAAAATAAGATGGGCAAACAATGGCTGTAAATTAAATAAACAGTTGGGGCAATGGGAAACCCAAGAGGTTGGCTTTTCCTGGCCCTCCAGTAAACCCCAATTTTTAGGTTTTCATTCCTTTATCCAACACGGTGCCTTTAACATTACTGAAATTATGAATAGACATTGATGTAGCAACTTCCATAAAATGTTGCAAATAGTTTACTACCAACATCTAATCTGTCAAATCTATAATCCTAGAGAAACTACTTTTGTCCCATGAGGCCTCAGACTTACTCCCTCTGGTCTTTTCAAGCACCTGTAACTGGAATTCATTCAGTTGCCACTTACTGTAGGTTATTGATATGTACTTGTCATTTTCTGCATGTTTTCTGGGTGGTTGAAACTTTCCCCTGCTACAAAGCTGATGCTCTCAGAGTAAAAAAGAAATTATTAGAGAATGTGATTCCACTTGGGGATTACTTTCTGCAGTCTCCAGTGATAGAGGCACCCACTTCACTGGATGAATCATCTGAGCCTTAACGAAAACCTTGCAGACTTCTTGGAATGATTACTAGTCCTATCATCCTCAATCATCAGGCAAGGTCGGGAAAACTAATGGTATTGTCAAACACAAAATCGTTATGCTTGTTGAAACTACTGGACTCCCTTCACCTACAGTATTGCCTCTGGCCTTGCTGACTGTTCTCAGACCCCCTTTAGGAAACATAAACTAACTTTATGTGAGACAGTCACTGGTACACTAATGTCTATTGGTATACAACTTTCTGCTGTTCCCTCATTGTCTTGCTAGTATGGTGAGCTACTGTAAGTATTTAATGCCTTATGCTAAAGAGTATCAATTGGTTAAAGAACCCCTCCCAGATCCTAATTCAAAGGATCCTGTTCGTGGCCATTGTCTGAAGCCTGGTGACTAGATATTCTGGAAACATCATCATCAGAAGACTCCTCTTGAACTCCACTGGAAGGGATGTTACCAAGCACGCTGAACCACCAACACTGCTGCAAAACTGGAAGGCACCAAGTCTATGGTACATACACATCTCGCAGCTAAAGAAGGCTTTACCTGACATCTGGTCCTTTACAGACACTGAAGACCCCTTAATCAAACTGACAAAGAATACAAGTAGCTGACATTAGGGTAGACTACTTCCACCCAACACACCAGATTAAAACTTCCTCCTTTAACTAAACATGAAAGCTTTTTTTTTTTCTTTTCTTTCTTTCTTTTCTTTTTTTTTTTTTTTTCTGCGTCTTTCCTTTACTCTAGCATTGGCCTGGAAATCTAACACCCTCATCCATACTTTCCAGACCACGCTAATGATGGTGAGCTTCAGACAGTCCCTCTTAGAAGTCTTTTACCAAGTTCAACTTTTATGACAGAACATCTAGTGCCTTGTTTTTTCCTTTCTCCAATTATAACTGTACTTACGCAATTCAACTCATATAGCTATGTAGACCTTTGTACAATCACACTCTCACATTCCCATGAGTATCTAGATTGGATCTGCTCCCAATCACTAAGAGATCTCTCCAGCAGCACACGTCTTTGCAAGGTATTCAGAATGATTCTTTATTTTAGGCTATGAGATTTACTCTCTGAATGTGCTGAAATCCTATCCGATCCCTGAAGGGGCAAATGTATTCATCTCAGAATTTGACTCAGAATTTGCTTCCTTTGGCAGGGCCATACTTCCCTGATTAGGAATAAATGTAAATAAGAATATGATCAGAACCCTCTCCTTAACTTTTGAAGGTAGTGCAGAATCTGTTGCTAAGACAATAGCTACACAACAACTCAGACTTAGACTTTCTGAACACGGTCATTCTTGATAACAAGAAAGTCCTCGATTTTCTTTCAGCTGAGTAAGGAGGTATCTGTGCTGTGGCCACCACTACCTGCTGAACCTGGATTAACACTTCTGAGGAAGTTGAATCTTGGGTACTTGGATCCCTGAGCAAGCCACTTGGCTTAAAAAGACCCCTTTAGTGGGGTCTTTGACTCATTTGATTTTGATTGGCTTGGGTTTTGGGGACCATGGCTCCAAAGTGCACTCCAAACATTAAAAATATCCTGCCTATTATAATCATAATAATCGCCCTAGTGCATTGTATTTACTCAAAAGCCTTAAGTGCATGTTCACAGTTGCTAACCACCAAGAAAATGATCTCCCTAAGACTAGAATTCCAGAAAAGAAGCGAAGAGAATAACAAATTTAAGGACTGTGAACCTGGAACCATGACCTATGGATACCACAAAAAGAAACAGCAGAAACTGCCAAGTGGTAGCTGAGAGTGGTGCTAATGCCTTGAATTTTGATCATGTCTCTCAGTCAAGCTGACAGTCTGATCAAAAGGAAGGAATTGTTAAAAAGGAAGCCACAGGTCCAAAATGAAGTCACTTCTGCTAGACCCACATCACCAAATGGGGGCTTTATTCCTAACCTAATTGCAGTTTCAACCTTCCCCAGGAATGCAATCTTAATTAGTCCGTCTGGAATTTTCTGCTCAGCACCAGTGAAGTAACCCACATAATAAGATCCTTTTATTCCCCAAAGGGAAGTGACCTTTCCTGAAATAATCCTTTATTTTGTTTATGACTCCCTTGTCCTGGCTTTAAAAACCTTTCCCTTTCTGTAGCACTTCAGAGCTCTCTTCTACTTTTTAGATGGGATGTTGCCTGATTTATGAATTGGTCAATGAAGTCAGATCTTTAAAATTTACTCAGTTGAATTTTTGTTATTTCACACTGCCCAAATTCATTTCATAATATAAGTCACATGCAAAAAAATATCATTCTGTCAGTTATTCAGTAATTCCAACAAACATTTATTTGCATGGAAATAGAAAGTTATTCAAAAAGCACATTAGGGGTTGAGGGGGAAAAAATCAGGTAAATATATCCTGATCACACACATATTTTTTTCAATAGTAGGAATAGAGGGCTATTTGAGAGTAGCAAAGGGAAATGACTGGAACTCAGCAGCTGTGAGTTTTATTTCCTGGACTCCAAACCACCAATAAATAGAGGCAAAGGTGAACTGAGCTAATGAGTGGATACCCAAGGCAAGTCAGCTTGCATGTTGAGATTTTGCAATAAGCACTGCTGAAATACAACTTGAAAGCAGTCTAGAGTTTTGAGAAAGGAATAATTTCCATTTGTAGACTGTATTCCATACTTCTGGTAATCAAGAATAGTGATAAAAGGATGAAAGTGATATTAATAGTAAAATACACTACCTAATGTGCATTAGCATTGTGCTATGCATTTTACATGTCAGTCCACTGAATTCTCATAAGACTTTTACAGCTAAGTGTACTTCATATTTTACAAAGATAAAGATCAAGATTCAGATGCGAAAGAACTTTTTGAAAAGATCTTCCTTCACTTTCTACAGCATTAAATAAATTTAATTTGAAATAGTGATCATATGGTGCAGTGCTTTTCAAACATTTGGGCAATGATTCACAGCAAGAAATATATTTCACATTGTGACCTATTTCACACATGTATCAGAAAAAATGTTTCACAAAGAACTATTTGTTTTTTTACCATGAGTGATGTGCTTTCATACTCTTCTATTCTACATTTTTACTATTCTATTTACTTATAGTTTTGTTTTATGTTCTCATCTTAGTATATATAATTACTCTCATGTCCACAGTTGGGTTTTGACCACAAATTTGATTACTTAATTATTTGACCATTTAATTATTCAGTATTTTCCTATGAGTTCTTTGGTTCTCAAGGCAAACTAGAATTTTCATGAAGGCAGATACTACTTCCATCCATCCTTACCTCCCCTCATTGTTGGACCTTACTATAAGTGTGTAATTTAATAAAATTTAATTTTTGTGTCTGAAAATTCATAGTCTTGGTTAAATGGAAGATTCCATGATATGATTCCCAGAAAGGGTAAAAGTAAGTGATAGGAGGCACAGGTCTAGGGGAACAAAGTAAGTTGCAGTTATAGCTGTCAACGTTACATTGAGAATGATCATTCCTGTGTATTTCAATTAGTACTTTTCCACCATCAGGTTGGCATTATTTGATGTCCAAATATGAGAAGAACTTAGTCCTGTCTCTCATTGCTTCATAAAATGAATTTCTGTCCAGATTCATGTAGTCTGAACTCAAGCAAATCAGTTACATAAACCACAGATGAGATTACAAAGTACATTTCTTCTATTACCTTTTATCTGTTTCAGACTGTAAATTTCTGTAAGATTCATTTAGATTGTTTTTATATTATAAAAAAATCTATTCCATAATTTATATTTTCTTCTTGAATAATGATACACATCTGTATTTTATTTTTTCTTATGATTCCTTTGACTTTAAATATGAAATAATTTCTAAAATTTTAGATAAAATGTTTTCCTCTTATTGCTTGAAGGCACTCATATCCTGTGTACAACTTCTCTATATCGTTCCCTGTGGACCCTTGGTATTGCTACAAATAAAAAAAAAATTTTAAAAATATTTAACATTAGGTGGAAATATATATATATATATATATATATATTTATTTATTTATTTAAAATATTCATTGTAGGAATCATGAGAATCATATGGGACTAAATGTCTACTTTCAGAAGAATAAATATCATGAAATCCTTTAAACCTAGCATATGTTTCTTTGAATAAGACTCAGTTTTGAACAGATGTCCCCTTAGACCTGTTATATTAAGACTAAAATTACTAAATCAGCATTAGTTGTTTTTAAACTTAGGGCCATATTTTGCCACTGATTTTTATTCAAAGCTCCCACGGGCGTCAGTGGAAGATCCATGCATGGAAAAATGGCATAATATGTATCCTAGTTTTATTTATTTCATATGTATACAGCAGTATAAAATAATATATTACATTTACACTCATTTTACTTATGTATTATTATAGCATTCACAGTAACAAACACTATAGTTAAGATTTAAACTCATCTTTTGTTATAATACCCTGTTTTCACTCACAGATAACTGTCTCAAAATGTGTTCAGAGCTGAAATTCCCTGCTTACTTTCAGCTCCACGATGTAAGAATGTATTGGAAGTCTGAGTTCTATCATTCAGAAATTTTTGAGTCTCATGTGAAATTTTAATATTGCATCATTAATGCAAAATTTTCATGCAACTCAAAAACATCTGGAGTGTAAAACTTCAAACAAAGCATGTGACAAGCTTTCAAGAAATAAAAGTCATTTTTCTAATTTTACAAATACTTAAAAAATAACAGTGTTTAGAAATACATGCATGCACACTAAAGGTATTAGAATTTTAGTCATATTATTGCCTGCAATACTCTGGCGGCACCCATCTACCAGCATCCTCATCGAATGCTGTAATCTAAAACCTATGCCAAGTTTTAGAAGAAAAAAAAAATGCTCTATTGAACAGTAGTTTCACAAATTACTATATCAGCATTTTGTTGGACCTAGCAGAGGGAAATTTTTTGAAGTGCTAACAATATATAAAATAATTTTACTACTCCATGACATAAAAAATATGGAATTTTGTCATTTTCTGTTTTTCCTTGTTAAAAAGGAACATAAAAAGGATGTTAAGTGCAAAGCCTTTACCACTACAAAATTAGCTGAAAAAGATAAAGAACCCAAGAAATTGTAATATGAAAAATATAGGATTTTCAGAAAAATTATCAAGTATACCAATGTTTTAAATATTTTTGACTTCCTGGGGTATTAAAAGCACACATAGAAATATGAGGGGGAAGAAAGAAAATCACATGAAATGACAATTAACAGTGCTCTTATCCTTCAGTATCATAATTTTCTTTATCCTGCCTAACATTTGCAATATTCTGGGTAATTATATTAAATATTACCTTTACTCTAACAAATACTTTTTGTAAGGTGAAATGGTACAATGCATACGCAGTTATTAAATTTTTGTTGAGAATTGTTGATGATTTTTGTTCCTCCTCTTGTCGGAGAAATAGGAGAGTTTCTACATTACAGAAGATCTGATGTCAAATTATAACGCTATTAAGAAAATAAAGCAAGAGGATGAGTAATTAAAATATTTAAATCTCCTATAGTACTTAATTTGCAATGTTTGATAAAGGCATTGCTTTTAATATCTTCAAAAAACAATATACATATTCCCTTCATATTTCCCAAGAAAGATGATACACTTATAGTGACACCATTATTTCTGTTAAGTAATCCTGACATGATATTTAAGTACTGGATTTAAAATGATTTCACAGAATTATGTTTGTAAGGTAAAAATTAGAATTTCACATGTGGATAAAATATCTCTAAAAATTGTCGTTTGACATACCTTTGAAACATTAAGACACTGTTTCCACAGGAAAGTATTTTGACATTCTTACTATTTTAAAACTAACCATGTTATCAAGGAGTAAATATCATGATTATTTGTTCTGGAAATAATGATGAAGTATTTTCTAATAATTTAGATATTATTTTCCTTTGATAAGTGTAAAGTTATATAAGACTGGATATTAGGACAACTGAATTAAATAGAAAAACTATTCTAAAATTCCTTTTCATGCTACTCTAATAAACTTTAACTTGGAAACCTTTACTATTGGAGGATTGCGTTTTTCTGTTTTATAGTTCCACCATCATTGGTAGATAACACTTTAGCCAATTTGCCAAAATTATATCTTTACTCAACTGTAATTTCTGATTTATTCTGGATGCAATAGAAAATTGATTAATAACTAAAATTTAATATTTTGTTTTAAATAATTCTAATTTTCCCAAAAATTGGGTAAAGTTTTTTTGTTTTTTCTTATTGTTTGTTTTTGTAGATTAATGATATAATTTAAGAATTTAAATGCAAATTAGAACTGTTACTATGACATAAAAAACTAATGCATAAATATATGGCATAAAAAATTTGTCCAAGTGAGATTATATACAATGACATAAAGGGCTAAATAATTAAAGAAACTTTCTTAAGGTTGAATGAATGAATATAACTGTAATACATAAAGTGAGAATATCCTTATTTTTAATGCATGTGATAAGGCAGATGGATGTGTGTTTTTCCCCATAATTGTAAAATGATGAATGAAAGGTTTTAATTAAAGCAGAGTGACTCAACAAGAAAATCATTTTCTTGTTTAAAAAGCAATTACAACAAACAGACGTTTATCCAGCTAAATTATATAGAAATAGAACCTTACTAAAATAGTCTATCATTCAAAATATTGATGTAGTAGTGCCAAAAGTTTGAGAAAATGTTACTGCTGCACTAATGTGAATGGGTGTGCTTTTTGTGTCATATGTGATGGATTAGTTTTATATATTTTAAAGGGTCCCCAAAAGGCTGGAACACTACACATATTATTTCAATGTATAAAATGATTAGGATTATGATGTATTAATATCTATAATTCGATAACAGTCAAATGAGTGATGCCAAAATCCACTCAAATATATACATATCAAGGACATATAAATATGTATATGCATTTTAATGTTAAATTGAAGGAATATATTCCCATTTAAATGACCATAAAACTGGGTGGGAAACATTTGTTATGTGTTAAGTTTTAGTCTGTTCCTTAATAATATAGCACAGCTCAAACTATCACTGAATTCACAAGATCAGTTGACAAGGTAAATATTACCAAATTGATCTGTAATTTGTATTGGACAAACATTCACATATGTTGAAGGTTTTTTTAGAGGGGAGCTATGAGAATTCTGGTTTTTGCTAAGAAGATTATCTCAAATTCTCGGATTTTTCTCTCTTAATTTCTCTCTTAGTTAAGCAATAAACAACAGCAGGGAAAAAGAAAAAGAAAACTATGTAAAAGAAAGAAGTACATCTTAACAGATTTAATAATTAACTTCATTGACCCCAAAATAAAAGGCAAGGTTAACCTTTCAAGGTTGACTCCGGGAGAATTTGTTTCATTAATAAAACACTGGCTATATTTAAGCTATAAAACTTTCACATGTAAGATAATACTGAAACAATAACATCATGTTTCTATCTCCAAATTTATTTATTTTAAATTTAGAGATCCCTTAAATCTTACACTTACTCTTTATCAGTTCAGATATCGATATATCTCTATATATTCATATAGAGTTATAAATAGATTTTATATTCATGTGTTATTGGGAGACACAAAACTATGTAAAACTATGTAAAATAAAATTCCGTGTGAGTTCTATGGTTGAGGACTTCTTAAAATAGTCATCTCAATGTCAGATATTACATCACAAAATGTACAGACACCGAATGTTTGCTTTTGTTTTTTTCTAACAACAAATACAGGAGAATTTATAGATTCCTTATAAAAACTTTAAATGATTCTAAATTCAAAGCCATAGAAATAGAATCGAAAGAATGTAGATTGTTAGAGATTTTGATATTATTACATGTTCAGTGCTCTTTTGATAACATCGACAACTATATCTTTGGCATTGAAAATTCAGTATGAGTTCTTGACAAAATTTTGTAGCTTAGAGCTTCATTTTCTTTTAAACAAGGAAAAACAGGGTTGAGTAAGATATGAAAATTGGGATGAAATTATTAATGATTTTTTTTTTCTTAGTAAGTTTATCTTTGGGACCCTGAATTACCTTTTACTTTACTGTATGATGTGGACTGTATGAATCCATTTAAAAACCAACTGAGTTGTACCACATTTTAGGAAAATTATATAATATAATATATATATTTTATATTTATTTAGAATCTTTGAAATAGTACAGTAAACACTTTGCAACACGGTGTATAAACTACAGAATGTCTTTGATATTTTGTGGGTCTTCAGAATACAACATTTTTTATAACCCACAGGTGAAAAGAACATAATCACAATCTCTCTTGTAAAGTTGGAATAGTTTGGGGAACACTTGATCACACAAAAATAATATAAAACAGTCAAGTTTAAAACAGTGATATTGCATTTATAATGCACAAATTTCCTTTATCTCTATGACTGGCTTCTCGTGGTGAATATAAACATCTAAAGGGCTCAGTGACATTTGGAGAGAGATATATAGTGCTGTAAACAGGCACACACTGATCGGAGAGGCAAAAACAGTTGCCTCTAAAGTTTCTACAGTTCTGCACGTTTCAACTCATTTCTCAGGCCTGCTGAGAGCAATTAGGTCCTATAATTGGCCACGATGACTCCGCCGGCAATCTAATACTCAGTTATACACAACTAACTGGATGGCCAAGATAATGAAGTTGAAAAGTTGATGCTTTTGTTGGTCGACTTTGTGCAAATCATGCTGCTTCAGGTAAATCCTGTAGAATTGACTAGCATATCCTTTTCCGTGCTGTGAAAAAGAAAGAAAAATACTCTAAGAAAAGGAGCCTGGGTTGGGTTTTGGAGTTTTAGAAGTGCATGTCATTGTAAAAGAAACAAATACAACTGGAAATAAGTTGTGTCCCTATACCAGACCCATGTAGTGTCAAAGTATTTCTGTGGTAAACTTGGTTTCTAATAGTCAAGTCATTCTGGTGCTTGGCTTTCTAAAAATGACAATTTTAATTTTTAAAAAATCAGTTTTCATGTGGGAGATGTATACTTTATATACCAATGACCAGGAATGTGCAGACTAACTTTTTAAAGTGACATACTCAACAATCCCTACTTCACTTCACTACTTATGCATGGTCGAATGTAGAAAAATATGTGTGGCTCTTAAACATTCTAGAGTTGTTACTATGAACAACCAACTGGTTTATGTTTGGTGCAATAAATTCTAAATTATATTTATTAAATCAATATATAATACAGAAAACTAACAGAAAATGTTTATGTAGTTAAATAGCTAAAGGATATTTCACATTTTCTAGGTTTACTTTATCTCATCTTTGAAATTATGCAAAAACCAAATCTATTTATGTCTACAAAATTAAAAAAATATATATCTAAATTCATCCCCTAAAAGGAATCAGTTTTCTTATAAAGAAGGTAAAGGTGAAAAGAGAAAAAGATACTGAATTTGGCCCAGTCTTATAAAATGTATTGAGTTCTGAAGTAGAATTTCTAAATTCAATCATTTAGGTTTTATGATGTTAAGTATTTTATTTATTTATAATGATAATGGGTATTTCTTCCCACCTATCCATAATCTTTATAGTTGCCAATGAGCACAATGAGAACAGAAACAGCATCCCCTATGTCAGTATCTGGCACATAGCAGACATATGATAAAAAGGTACTGAAAACTGTGTACAATTGTGGTAAGAGGCAATTTGGTTGCCTAAAATCAATTATAATAAAATTATATATATAGAGAGAGAGAATTAAAAATTAAGAACTACTCTAAAAAGCATAACTGAATTGTTTCAATCTGGTGAATAGCTGGATTTTTTTGTTTCTTTTTGTTTCTTTCTTTCTTTACAGAAACGTAAGAACATACAGGTCAGTCCAATTCCTCATCTACGGTATTTCCATTAGTTTCAAGTAGATTATCTGGTTATATGTTTTTCCTAATTTGTTTCCCTGATTCTCTCATTTATTTTTCCTCGCAAGCTCAGTTTGTGACCAGACTATGAAAAATTTCTTCCCTAGGCCACTGTTTAGCTGACACATCAATTAAAATTGTAAAAGTGAGGCACCAACCATTGACAGAAATAAAGTGAAAATGAATATACTCATGTACTATATAGTAACTAGTATCAAAAACAATCAAAACATATTTTGGTTTGTAATATTATATAATAATATCATGAATTATAAAACGAGTTAGCTCTAACATGGTAGTTATTATAACTTACCTCGTCATAATGCTACAGAGAATATTCTATAAAAGCAAATATAAATTTGGTCTTTTTAAATAGTCAAATCCTATTTTCCTATGTTGCTGAATTCAAATTTCCTGTTTCATGATATACTTGAGTATGTCTGATTTAAATATTTTGGTTTATACCCATCAGAATTTAAAATTCTTCAGTAAATTCAAATAATGAAGCACTGTAGAAATTCAGATTTGTAAAATGAATTGGACAAATAATTACAGTGACCAAATAATTTATTGTCCAAGATGAACAGTTTTGTAAGTAAAAGGGAACACTATTAAAAATTACATAAGACATAATCTTATGCTTTCATGGACAACCAGGAAATATGAACACCTTATAAAAATACTACTTTTCTTAAAAATAAGTTAGAGGTATTATTTATAGGATGAAGTTTTTTCTTAAAATACTCATTTAGAGGAAGCATCTTAAAATGCTCATTTATAGGAAACTAATTTATAGGAAACATCTCGAACACTTATAGTTCGAGGACAAAAGAAACTCGTGACCTGTCCTCAACCTATAATGTAGTTTATTATGTGCAAAACTTAATATACTGAAAAACTACATCATAGTATAGTGCAGAAATTAGCCAACCTGATACATATTTAAATCAATAAAATATTTCTAATTAAGTTAAAAGATTACTTATAGGAAAAGCTATTAGCATGGATATTATATGTTCATTTGATTCAAGCAAAATACAAAAAGAAATTATATTATTAAAATAGTCCAGAGTTTTAAGAACAAAGGAGTTTAACACAGATTATACTTGATATCTTAAGTCTAAACATAAGCTTAAATGCATATTTTAATTACTACTTAGAGTTATGAGCATGTTGCTTTTATTTAAAAGTGCATGTATTCCAGCAGTTGTATGAATAATATAATCGCTTTTTATTAAATTATCTCTCCCACCTATCTGTTAATTCAGAAATGTAAATCTGAATAGGACAAGTGTTAAGGGCTGAAGTTGAAGGTCAGAACAAAGTAGGACAAGGAGGGAAGATTTCCTCCATTTCGGAAGCAAATTTCCCAAATGTGAAGTACCTGCCAGACAGACTAGAGAAAATGAAATATTATTACTACAGTTACAGTCACATACATTTTGGTTTCAAGGCTTTTAAGAGCTGAGTTTGAATACTAAATACTCATTATCTTTGGGGGTTGTCTGGGTTAATGTTGGACAAGTAACACACAAATATATACATATATATAAAAAAGCAATGTTATTACATTTTAGAGTCAGTGCCAAAGATAGCTATTCCACAGCGTTAAATGTTAAGGCTATGCATTTGCTGAAGCATTTCAAGGTATAGAGAATGGGTCAAATACATTGAATCTCTATGCTTTTGATGTATTCTACGTGTGTTTTGGAATTATGAAAGCATACTTGGAAATTTTCTGCTTTTTCTTTTGAATTCATAAATGCAGTTTTTTTCCCCTTAGCTATTCATTAGCATATGTAGGGAACTTGCCACTTGATAAAGATGAAAGATTTTTTCAGTCAAAACTAAAGTAATAGGAAAAGGACTGTTAGTTTTTCTTTTTATTTCTACTTACTCATTTACTGCATTTATTCTTCAAAGTAAATCACAGAAATCTCACATTTAAGGGCTTTATCTTATTGTTTGAACTATGGATGAAAAAAAATCACTCTTAAGGAAAAGAGATATTCAAATATTTACATTTTTGTAGTTTAGCACACATACATGTGTATATATTTAATACATATGTACGCATATATTTAACATATTTTTTGATGAAAGTTCCAGGATGCATATTTTTCCTCATATTGTGGACTCCTATTACTGCCTTTGATAATTTGTAAAGTATAATATTAAACTTTGGGACTCTACAAATTCTGATCGATGTCTATAAGCATGTATGTTACAAGGACAATAGTAAAAATATCAGTACTGATATCCTATTTTATACCATGTATAATAGTATAATTACCTTGGTGAAAAATAGTTTGGTGTAATATATTAAAATGACAACATAATAATTTAAATATTCATATTTATGTACTTGCATAACAGGAAGCAAAGTACCTTTTATACTTTATGAAAGTATGAAGCACAGAAGCTAAAGAAATATATAAATATGAGAAGGGACCTAACCTATTTCTGTGACTGAAAGAAAGAACAGCTTTCAAATATCCCAGAGACTCCACTGCAGTGAAAAACTTCCAGAGGCTGAGATCAGTAACCTACTCCAAAGCACATTAAAATGTTTAATGAGCCTCACGGTCAGGATATTTCTTTATATGTAAAGTGAATCTAGCAGACAAGAGTTAAAGCCCATTACCCTTAGAGAAGTCAGAAACACCTGCCCTCTGTTCCTTGAGTAAAAGCATATCATAAACTGAAATATCGTTTAAAAGCAAGCCTCCATTAGAGGTCTGTC
Organism: Mustela lutreola; assembly: GCF_030435805.1. Classification (NCBI taxonomy): domain Eukaryota; kingdom Metazoa; phylum Chordata; class Mammalia; order Carnivora; family Mustelidae; genus Mustela; species Mustela lutreola. The sequence continues at coordinate 78,262,664 of NC_081290.1, forward strand.
CAGTTGAATAATCAATTCTTTTAACTTTCCTCTATCTTATTCTTGAGATATTTTCGAGGATTCTCTTTCATAATCTTGCTAATTTTGTTGTTGTTGTTGTTATTGTTTAACTGTAAAGTCCAGCAATAAGCATAGTAGCGGTAACTACTAAATGTGGGTCACTGCTTGACTTGTCTTTTACCTTCCTTCCCCCTTGAAGAGTATTAGATTTGCTTTTATATTTTAAAATATAATTGTACATGGTTCACATTGTAGATGTTTCCTTTCCACAAAAAAATGACAAAAAGATTTTAAATTTTAAGATATATATAATGAGGGCTCCTGGATGGCTCAGAGGGTTAAGCCTCTGCCTTTGGCTTGGGTCATGGTCTCAGGGTCCTGGGATCTTGCCCCGCATCAGGCTCTCTGCTTGGCGGGGAGCCTGCTTCCCTTCCTCTCTCTCTGCCTGCCTCTTAGCCTACTTGTGATCTCTCTCTGCCAAATAAATAAATACAATATTTTTAAAAAAAAAAGATATACATAATGAAAAAATTGATTCAAGTGTATAGTTTATTATGAATTATAAAAAGACTGAAAGCCTTCAGTTAATATATGTTGTCTTTTGTCCAATAGTACTAGCTTAGTGCAGCATAAACTTGTATTCTTACATTTATTTTGTAACATTCACAACATCCTCATGCTAAATGTCCCTTCTTCCTTCCGTCAAGCAGTAAGGAATTATAGAATATATCTGGAAAACAAGAATTCATCTGGAGAAGTGGTTCCCATATGTAAACTTGATTAATCTTTTAGAAAGAAAACTTTGTGAAATAAATGACTCAAAAAATCCCTCAGAACACACATGCAAGAAAGATACACATTAAAGCCAAGTGTTCAGGTCAGTCTATATGTGTATGTAGTGCTTACAATGTGAATTGCAATTAATGAATGTTTGTTAAAAGATAAATTCATGCGTATTTAAAGAGGTAAGAAATTGGCAAGTGTAGTTTTGTGGTAGAGAAATTGACATGAATGAATGAGTAAAATGGATCTTTTCTAAGAGAGGAGCCTAGGATGTTGAGCCCATTTTTTCCAGAGACTGGATTCTAGCTCTAGCAATTCTAGCACCCTTAACTACTATTAAAAAGAAAACCACTGCCTGTCATTTTCATCTTTCAAAATGACATCACTTAGATCAAATTCCTAAACTGGAGCCTCATACCTAATCTAAATGCAGTTTCAGTCTCCCGGAGAAATGTAGTATTAACCAGTCAGAAAAAACTCTTTGATGAACCATTAGCACCAGTGAGTCAGACACAAGTGCCCTCTCCCTTCCCCAAAGGAAGATGAGGTAATCTGCATGTTAAGACCCCTCCCTATCTTATTCCCCCAAGGGAAAGCAGCCTTGCCTGGAACAATCCTTTACTTTTGCTAACAACTTTCTTGCCCCACCTTTCTTCTATAAAAACCTTCCATTTTGTAAAATTCCTTGGAGGGCTCTTGTATTTGCTAGAAGGGATGCCATCTGATTGTGAATCATTTAATAAAGCTAATTAGATCTTTAGTATGTACTCCATTGAATTTTTGTTACTGAACAATAGTCAGCATAACCCATACTGCTCTATTTTAGTTATGATGAAGACCGCATAGTAATTTGAGGCTACGGATTAAAAATGAATTTGCTAAGAACAGTATGTGCAAAGAAGGAATTCCTTTTGTAAGCTGTAATGTGACCCCCAAGTTCAAGTATATGCACTGTGCAAAGAACTGAATTTACTATCAGTGAAAATTTCAGAATTTATTGCTCAAAGTTTATTTTCAAGCCAAGTTTTATAGTTAATTAAAAGACTTAACAACCTTGAAAATAGTAGCTTCATTTGTCCAGAAGTACATTCCACAACTGTGACAATATACCATGACTCTCACATAGCTTTGCATGAGGAAATGAATCCCCTGAAACATCATGGGTTCCTTCTAGATAGAGAATCCATAAGCTTTTAGAAGTTTCTATATACTTGCATGTGTTTGTGTGTATGTGGGATGTGTAATTTAAAATTACCTTCACACAAAGGTGTTGGTACATTTACAACTGGTTCACTAGAAAGTTTCTGGACCGTGGGTTACTGCAACCACACAAGTAGCACTAATATTTTTGACAGGATAGATGTAAAATCATGGTTTTGTTTGGTTTAAAAATCTTTGACTCCGTTTTGTGAGATTAAGAGTCACTTATGGTTTGTCTCCCTCCCAATCCCATTTTCTTTCATTTATTCTTCTCGTACCCACTTAAAAAATAAAAAATTATATATAAAAAAAATCTTTGACTCCAATTAACTAGACTAATTAAGAGTGATTTGAACACTACAGCAAAAACCAGTGATAGTGTATCAGCTCCTTTAATTAGACAATACACTTTGATTATTATCATTATCTAAATTGATTTAAGCAAGATAGCTAAAAACAATAATCGTGCATAATTTTTCCATCTAAACACAAGAGTTGTCAATATTCTAAATACCTGTTTTTAAATGCTAAAAACATTACACTTTAAAGTTAAAATATTTGGGGAAAAGTAAAAACCTACTATGGCAAGATATTGCATAAAATTTTATAGATTGAAGGTATCTATTCCAAACTCATCTAGAAATGTGGAAAATTATGACTCAGCAGCTTAACAAATTTTTTTCTGAAGGGAAAAAATAATAGGACATGACCCTACCCAGCACACTCTGGCCACTCCATCAGGCTCTCTTTGATGAACTAAACCACCTTACCTCATTGGTGTCTTAAAAGGGAGTTTGGAGACTGAATTAGGTTTTAAATGCTTCCACCCTACACTGGTATATAATGAGGCAATAGAACTCTAACATATGTGGCCCTTTATGTTTATGATATCGTTAAAATTTTCCTGGAATCATAATCCACTAAAATATGAACACTGATTTGAAAATCACATTTTTTATCCTGGCAATGCAGAAGTATCCTTGAAATTTGTTTTGAAGACAATCCACTCAACTATCTGACTTTAGTAATGACAAAGAATACTTCCATTCAAGTTAAATAAATAACATTATTCTATGTATCTAGAATTCTAACAAGATATCTGTATGTTCCTTTAAAGAATAAATAGTTCTTTTTTTCTTTGAGAATCATGAGTGATAACATTTACTGACATTTAGACACTTGTATTTCAACTAATTTCCTTCAAAACAACATTATAAGATCAAATTAGTTATTTCGCTGTAAGGTTGAAATTAGCATTAATTTTCAAAGCAGAAGGCATGAAAAAAATGCCTGAATGGGATTGGTCATTCCTACAGGTATAGGGATCATATAGATCTCTCCGCAACAAACATCATTGTACTGTGATATTCGATCAACTATTAGTGATGTGTGCAACTTTGTCTTTTATATGAAAACCAAGCATAAATTTCACCAAAGAAAGGAAAAACGTCAAAAATAAATACATACATCAAAAAATATGTAGACATACATCTAATTAAGCACCACTAACCTACTGAAACAGAGATACAATTTCAAAATAATTTAAGTAAAAGCTTAGATAATTAAGCCATGGAAATAAGTGGAAAATCTTCTAGATTGGTCACTAAAATACAATTTATACACGTTTATTTTCAAGAAAGATACACACGACTTAGAAACTATGTGTAAAAATGGCCGTTTATTTAATATTGTTAATGTTATGATTTCCCCTAACATGATTCAGTTGCTTCTACGTCAAAACAAATAGCAGATTAAAAACAGGAACTACTGGCTCAGAGAGGGGTTGGAAGGCTGACCACTCACACTAAAACAGGTTAGGAAACCCAAGACTACGTATGCACTTCCAAAACCCCTTGAGCAAGGTTGGCAGAGGAAATACAGAGTGCCCAAGTACATCTGAATTTCAAATCAATAATGAACATCTTGTAGTATACATATGTCCCATGCAGTATTCAGGTGTCATGTCTTTTATTTGCTAAACCTGTCACACCTACCCTAAGTTGTCTGCTTCATGACACCGCAGATGTCAATATTAAAATTGAGGCCAATATTACAGTGTTTCCTAGAAAAATGTTGCATTATGTTTTCTAATTATTTTATAACACTGTAATTCATATATTCTATATGTCTTTCCATCTAAAATGATTTAAAATTAAGATATCAAAAAATTTTATAAATTTAAATTAAGATTTGAAATTCAAAAGAAGAAAATATATACAAATAAAATTTAGAAAAAGAGAAATGAAACTCCATTATCTACAATATAAATTCATATTTAGTGAATTAAATATCATACATAGATGGACACTTAATGGTCATTTAAATTAGTTCCTTGTATCAGGATTAAATTTTAACCTTGTTTTGAATGAAATCTTTGTTTTTGTGAGATAGATATAGCATATTAGATAAAATGTTCTTCTTTTGCATAATAAACATAATTTTAAGTACTTTAAAATCTAAGCCTTTGTGTACATTTTAATTTTGGTTATTCCCTAGAAACTCATTTAACCACCTCTCCTTTGCCCTTTCAATTTAACCTACCATCAGATAAATAAAGATTTGAAAACTGATAGGCGAGGTATCTGGGTGGCTCAGTCAGTTAAGCATCTGCCTTGGGCTCAGGTCAGGATCTCAGCCTATGCTCTGGGCTTCCTGCTGGGCAGGGAGCCTGATTCTCCCTCTCCCTCTGTTCCCTGCCTCCCTGCCCCCATTCCTGCTCTCTCATGCTCTCTCTCTCTCTCAAATAAATAAATAAAATCTTTGAAAACTGATAGTGACGGGCGCCTGGGTGGTTCAGTGGGTTAAACCGCTGCCTTCGGCTCAGGTCATGATCTCAGGGTCCTGGGATCGAGTCCCGCATCGGGCTCTCTGCTCGGCAGGGAGCCTGCTTCCTCCTCTCTCTGCCTGCCTCTCTGCCTACTTGTGATCTCTCTCTGTCAAATAAATAAATAAAATCTTTAAAAAAAAAAAAAAAAGAAAACTGATAGTGAACCAAAACCAAACTCACCTTTTAAAAAAATCTCAGAAATGCTAATATTGAAATAAGATTATATCGTGCTTATTAAAGTTTAGTTATGTACTAATTAAGTGACAAGATTTGGATCCTTAAATAGTTATATTACCTCTCATGACTTTACATTTTGTGTTTCAATAGAGTTCGTCTTAATTACTATAAATATTTAACCACATAATAAATAAAAGTCATGCTATGCACTTACTATTTATGAACAATATCACAATAAATCTAGGAAAGAGTTCAAATTTTAAATAATCAACCTTTGCTGAGGCTTGTAACAGATTCTAGTTAAATAGTATTAACAATGTATGTTTACATATATCTATAACATTATTAAAACATGATAACTGTACAAACCTACCTGCATATATAATAAAGTTCTCACACACACACACACACACAAATAAAAATTTTGTCTTATTCAAAAAAAAATATCTGAGATATTCAGTTGCCACAAGACCACAGAAAAATAACTATCTAAGAACCAATCTGGAAATAATTTATGCAATAATGATGATGAGTGAAAATATCCAACACTTAAAAATTCTTACACTGAAACTCCCCAAAGCTAAAGGAAAGTCAGATAAATTACCTGTAGCCATAGTTATCCTGTACTATGAATAATCTCTTGTCCCTGCCTGTAAACATGTATTACAATGGATTTCCATTTATGCTCATGTCTAATTACCTTATATTTACTTAAATTTTTACATACGTGTTTGCAAATGACACACAACAGACCATTGAAAAAATATATTAGTGAGATTAACAGTAGGTGATGGTGAAACATGAGGCTTAGGGTTTTTGGTTTTTTTTTTTTAAAGATTTATTTATTTATTTGAGAAAGCAGGTGTGCTTGTGCAGGATCCTGCGTGTGGGGAGGGTCAAAAGGAGGGACAGACAGAAAATCTTAAGCAGACTTTCTGCTGCAGGGACTCTCATATCATGACCTGAGCTGAAATCAAGAGTTGGATGCTTAACGAAGGGAGCCATCCAGTCACCCTGAGGCTTAAGGAGTTTTTAAAGAGAAAGTGATCAATCAGAAAAAAAGAATAAAAGGACTAATATAGTTAAGGCCAGAATAAAAGGACATGGAAATTATGGAAGTTTGAAAGATGGTGAAATCAGGGAAGTCTATGTTAAGAATGAAAATGGTTAGGTTTGGGGGTTTGTTTATTTGTTTTGGCATTAAGACATTATTATCATTATATTAATTTGTGTAAGTTGGGAAGATGCCTATCTAGATAACTAAAGAGAAAAAAAAAATAGCACTTGCTTTCTTTAGCTTTAGGATGTTTCATTTGTTGATTCATTGGTGTAGTCTATAAGCATTTATGGGTGTTTACTTTGCTCCAGACAAAATTCTGGGACTTGAGACTCTAAAATGAATACACATGGATTCTGCTTTAAAAGATTTAACAATCCAATAGTAAAAACAATTGTTTTACAAGATATTTTAAAAAGAGAATCATGTATAAAAATCTAGAAGTTATAAGAAGAAGGTGTATCTGTCTTTGTCTGGAAAGGCTGCTTATTAAAGGTAAAATGAGTTGAATTTTGATAAATGAGTAAGAGATGGCCACACGGATGTAATGAGTGCTTTTAGAGAAGAGAGAGAATTCCAGAGGGAGAACAGAATGTGTCCAAGCACAAGGACCTGGGGAAAATGGTGTATCAAGAAGGTGACAATCATTGAATGACACGAAGCAAAGACTGTAGGCAGGGTTTAAACATAAAACAAACTTTAAGCTACAGAACAATATTGTGGTCACAACAGGGAGCTTCCCAAAATTTTCAGAGGAGGCTATTGAAGTCAAATGTCTATAAATATAAATTAATACTCCACTTGGCGGTAGAAGCCAGATGGAAAAACAGAAGGGTCTTCGTTAATTTTGGCAAACTAGTCAGAAAGGACTCGGATTGGGGAATGCAAAAGAAAGTACACTTGCATCTCCTCACAGAGCCCAGTGAAGACCGAGAGTTTATACTTTATGAATCTGGAAATAGTTTGCGTTCCATCACCCTAAATCTCCCAAATTTAATAAAATATTTTGCAATCAAATGATTACCTGGGTGTTTTGGAGCTGATCACTCAATACAAAGTTAATTGTGAAAGAAAAAAGTGGTGAAAGGAGCTGTTCAAAGACGTGATTCTGTATGGAATCTCAAGCCTCAAGTAGTATCAGTAGCAATAAAAGCTAAATACCTACAGAAAAGCACGAAACATTTTTTTCCCAAACATCTTAACAAACAAAAATATAAGGAGGATAATGATCATAAACAAACATTAAATTTACTTTTCAACTGTGAAATTGATTTTTTTTTTTAAGTAAAATATAGCTTCTGGTTTATTCTTTCACAGAGACACACAATTAAGTCTCATCCTGGGAACATCTGGTTGGCAATTCACAGAAATAGTGAAAACACAGGGCCAATTTTAATTATGACATTTAAAATAACATATTTTAAGTGATTAAAGGTCACATGCGTTGATCAGATCTTTCCTATCCAAAAATAACCTCAACCTACTAATATTTTGTTATCATCTTTCCTTGTATCTACTTTTCACTTCCAAAAATATTAAATATTAATTTAATAAAGTACACATATTTCATCTTCTCCATCTTACTGATACGTACTTTCAGGGATGCTCCTAGCTGGTTATTAGTTTTCCAATCAAAATATAGTCCCTTCTGGGTGCCTGGGTGGCTCAGTGGGTTGAGCTCCCAACTTCTGGTTTCGGCTCAGTTCCTGATCTTAGGGTTGTGAGATGCAGCCCTTTCTAAGTCTGAGCACTCAGCACAGAATCTGCTTGCCCCTCCCTCTCTGCTCCTCACCCGCACTCCCACTCTCTCTCTCTCTCTCAAATAAATAAATGACACTCTCTCTCTCTCTCTCTCTCAAATAAATAAATGAAATCTTAGAAAATAAAAACAAAAACATGTATTGCCTTCCAGCACGTGATCCTCAGTAGTAGTATAGTGGGGGTGCAAACTTTTCCCAATCATTCAGTCTAAAGTTTTCAGAATGGTCCTGGATAACTATTTTCTTTATCTTTTATTGCTACATTGAGAATTCTAATACTTTCTATTTCTTTCTTTTTTTTTTTTCAAAATTTCTCTAATAGTAATCCTTTCATTGTCGTCGTCCACCAGGCTCTTATTGCCACAAAGCCTGACAATGACAATAACACTCTGCTGACAAAAAAACAAAACCAAAAACACCACCCAACACATCCTTTCTGATCCCCTCTAAACAGTGCTCACTTTCTGAAGCCTGGGATTCAAATAGTGAATGAGTTACAAACAAAAGCTCCTTCTAGAATCAGGGGGTCTCAAATAAAGTCTAGCTCTCTCTTTCTAGCCATCAGACCACAGACAAGCTACTGAACATTTCTTTTTCTTAATTTTATAATCTTTAAATGGGCCAGAATACCTATTTCATTTGGTTATTGTAAGGTTTATATGTATTAATATCTGAAAAGTTTTTAGAATCACGAGTGCTAGGCTGATAAATTCTTAAGAATTGTTAGCTACCATTACTATTGGTATTATTACATAAAATGAGTCTTAATTTCTCCAAAACATAACTTTCAAACTATTCCTTATTCCCTAAACTATTTCAAACTAATTCTAACTATTCCCCCTGGATTTATGTTATAGATTTGGCAACCTATATTATTTACTTCTTCATATACATTTGTTCTCTATTTCTGCACTTTTGTTCAATTCTGTACTCCAAGAACACATTTTTTTCTCTATCAGTTAAAATCATTCAGATAGTGCTCCAATAATGGCGGCAAAGTAGAATTCTATAAATCCTTCCTTGGTTACACTCTGAGAGATCTTTTCCAATGATAGCCAAAGGCATTTATCATAGTAAAGTAAATATCTTGTATCTGTATCTGTTAATGAGCTGAGAAACTTAAAGTAGAATCATTGAAAAACAGTGCATTTTGAGAAGAGAGAAAATGCTTAATTGCAGTTGACGCTGTGATTTCATTCATAGATATGTAAATGAAAAAACAATTAAATCTGTTTTAAAATTTCATTTTTTTCCCCATAGTTTGGCAACAGTACTATTAAGTGCAGGAATTTTCATCATTTTATAAAACGATGAGAAGTTTTTATTTTCATATGAAAACATATGAAATATGCACATAAAAGGAATATATAATGTTGAATTGTAATCAGGCACTAAAACTTAGTTGTTAGGGCTATTGTTATTCAGGCAGATTAGTGATATACATGCAAAACCAACCTGGAAGGCAGGAGACAGAAAATACATAGAATCATACTCATGGACTGTATGTACACAGAGAGCCCAGTGAAAAAAACCATAAACAAAAAGTAAAGTTTGGGTAGATTTTTAGGCACTTCTCAAATGAGCATCTGACATCACTTGCTAGTTCTATGTGACTTTTAAAGACAAAGTTACAAAAACCTAAATATACAATGCTGCCTCAGAGTATTAGGTTTATCAAATGGGATTTTAGTGAAGAAAAAGAGGCAAGAAAATATCTGAGCTTCTGCATGTTCAAATACTGATTTATGACAGACAGAGATATCTATCATATATCCTATAGAAAGACTCCATTTTCACATTTACTTTGTGATGATCTTTGGGCATCTGCGTCTCTGACACAAGGATATCAGAACTCTTTGGAGTAACAATGCCCTGCCTAAGGCCAGAATTTATTCTAATGTGTTAGTACGATTGTCAAAATGTAGATTGTGTCAAATTAGATATGGGCATTTATTCGTATCACTTAAAATTTTTGTTTTTGGCCTGAAGAAATATAAATTCTTTATTTTCAAATATAATATGCTGCTGCTTATACTGAAATAAGAATCTATCATCTCAAAAGTGTATTCTTTGTCAGATTATTTTTACTGTTTGTCATACACGATCAAGTATCTTTACTCATTGTAAATGCACAAGGTAAGTAAAATAATGAGAACATGACATTTTAAAATCACACTTTGTCACTAACATCACCATAAAATGGTGGTCATTACACCTTTGGTTCTATTTAATCGGTTTCATTGATTTCATAGATATAAAAGAAAAATAGGGATACTGTACTTTTAAAAAATATGTATTATATGAAAGAATATATACTGCAGATGTAAAATAGTGATATATTGTGAAAAGAACATTTGGAGTCTGATTTTTCTCTGGGAGTAAAAGAAAGCATAATTAGTTCTATTTGAGCCAGAATTTTAATTTTCTCCATACTCAGGCTGATGTCATTGTTCCAATTTTAACTGAATATATGGTTGCCTTGAACACTTAATGAGTGCTTCCTGTGGGCCCAAGCACTCACTGCTTCAGATATGTTAAATAATTTAATCTCTACAATGAGCTTTTGAGGATCTATGTCACAGATGAGGTAAATGAGTTACAGGAAGGTTAAAGAAATTATAGAAGTCACCCAGCTAATAACTGGCTGGATCAGTATTGGAACCCTGGCAGATCAGCCCTACAACGGAGCTCTTAACTATACCACATCACATCTCTGATAGGAGGACAGATATAAAGACCTACTCTTGTAATTATATCATGGGCTACAAGTCCAAAGGAAGTACACATATACCATAAGAACAAAATCAGAAAGTGGTATTTGCTGAAAATAATTTTGAGTTATCATAAAGTCAAAATCGATAAAATTGGTGACGCTTGGGAAAACTTACCCTGAAAACAAAACTAGAATATTTTTCAAGTATTTGCCAAGACCACAATCCAATGAGGTAAGTAAGGTTGTGCTTCATGCACATCTTAAAGAGGGAGTTGAGAACTTTTTACTAGTGTCATAATATGGTTCTTTTTTTTCCCCAAAATTACCTCTAAAGAGGGCTGGTAGTTAGCATGAGGTATAGGGTGGGGAGATATCAATAATTAAATATATATTTGCGTACTTCTAGATTGGCACAGAGCAGGTGACACTGAGATGACCTGATCTGAGTATGTCGATCTATGCAGAAGATACTGTATCCTTCTACTTAATGATGATGCATAAGGCTATATATGATCACTAACAATGAACCTGACCTTATGCCCTTTACTTTTTCAACCAAACTTCTCATAATATTTCTGTTTTCCTCCTGGATATCTCTCAAGTATTTCAATTGATTCCGTTATTACATATGTATTTAAGTTAAGATATTAATCTTATTTTCGCATGTGATGGTTATGAGTTCATGAGCCATAATCATTTTCCTATATAGTTGGCCTAGAAAACATTTATGTAATATAGTTCTAGGGCGAACAAAACTGAAAACCACTATGCTTGGAATATAACAGGATCTCAACAATAAGTTTTCTTGAATGTGGGTCACCCTGTTTTTGTCAGTAGCTTGGGAAGACATGCCTAAACAGCTAACTAAACACTTTCCTTATACTTCTACACTGCCATGGCACTACTTTACAATATATAATAGTATTACAAATAATAGGACCTATCAACATCCTTCTGAAATTAGGAAGTAATTGAAATATGAAAAACTCTGAAAGATTAATAAAGGGCATAGAATTAAATTAAATTAGAATAAATTAGAATAGAATAAATTAACCTCAAAGCAATATAACATTTTTTATAAACTATCTTAAATGATTTTATTTAAGGGGAAGATTATATCTCCCCATTTTAGATATATTAGCACAACTTCCCTATAAGCATTATGAAAATATAATTTCTATGAAGAATTCCTACAAAGCAAGTAATTTAAATTCCCAAGAATTATGTCCCTAGATTCCAAGCTCGATATTAAATGAGAGAGATGAAAATTAAATCATTTAATATCAAGTACTTCCTAAAAATAATTCTAAGTAAGCCTGCATTAAAAAAAATTACCTTTCTCAGTATTTCAATGAGTCAATATTTTGTTCTTATAATTTGAGAAATAATTATCTTCACACCATCCCATAAATAATTAAAAAATACTGATTTCCCAAATACTTAGCTTAGTAAAGTTCAAAGGAGATAGAATTCATTCCAGTCTATCAATAAAAGGCATTTTTACATTCTCTAATACCAAACAGCCCCTTTGGTTCTATATAATTAAGTATATTTATATAATCACAAATTATTCCTATATATAATTCAAAAATTACTTCATTACCCTTGATAGATAAAAATAACTATCACCTTATAACACTGGTTGTGTATTTATGAAATCAGTGCCTTTATCGTGTCTTATTTCATCTTTTCTTGCCTGTAAAATGGACCTTCAATAGTAGCTACTACTGTTATTAGATTTAGACTTAATATTTAGCTAATACAATTTCCCATTTGATTATTTTTCTTTTCATTTTATTTTTCTTAAGTATGTAATTCATTCATGATTTCTGTTTTCAGGCCAATGCTACATTTTAATTTACTCTCCAAAGTAACCAAAATATAATAATCATATACAGTGTGTTGCAATATCTTTCAAAATAATTAAGAAAGCACATGTTACTACTAGGTTTAAGGAAGTAGCCAACTTGGGGCACCTGCGTAGCTCAGTCGGTTTAAGCATCTGCCTTCAGCTCAGGTCATGATCTCAGGGTCCTGGAATCAAGCTTCCTGCTCCAGGGAGCCTGCTTCTCCTTCTCCCTGCTCTCTCTCATTATCTCTTTCTCTCTCAAATAAATACAATCTTTAAAAAAAAAAAAAAAAAAAAGAGGCAACTTAACGTTGAATCATTATTAATGTCTGTTTCATTTTTTTATTTAATCGTGAGCCATTTCACAGTAACTGATATCAAGGATTTTCCTTAAAATTCAGCAGAAGATAAAATGATACCACAAGTGGAGAATTCTGATTATAAGAGAAATAAAGCAGCTCAATGAAGATTCAGTATTTGACAAAGTCAGATATTTAAAATCTAGTCATCTGTCTTCCTTTTATTTATTATTATTATATACATTTTTAAGTTGTAACACATACTTTCAAAAGACATGATCTATGTTATATATTGCGTATCTTTCTACATATTTATAAATGTAATAGACATTTTATACTCGACGTTTGCCCTATACACATGACCGCAAATTTCCTTCTAAAACTATGATTTCTAAATTTCTGGTCCTGGATATTTAACCATCCTTTGCAATTCAATGTGAGGGGGACAAAAAAGGCTTTACGAATCCAATTTTTTCCCTTTCAAAATCCTTCAGGAATACAAGCCATCTACACGGAAACAGAAAGGGAAGGGAATGTATAAAAACCTAGGCTTTCTCACTTGCCTTTCCTTTGTCCTCCAGTAAAACCGAGCCTCATCCTCTTCACTCCTTCACCAGCCTCAGTGCTGGGAAAGGCGTATTCCGCAGGAAATACATATCAGGGCTAGAAAGTGCCATTCTACCAAATCACAGCTGACATATGCCTACGTTTGTAGTTTGTAAAGCTCTCTAGGTAAAGCGTTTCCACATCTCTCAGGAGCAAATACCAATGTCAGGGTCAGGATATTTCCCATAATGTGTAATTCACATCTCTCAGGATGCAATATAGATCCATTTTTTTCCTTTCTGCTCTCAATAAAGACAGATTAACTGATCCTTATCTATGTAGTATTTGTTTAAACACTTAACATTTGTTAAGTCACCTCTCCCCTTTTCTTCTCAATTCACAGTCCCTCAATCCTTTTAAACTCTCTTTAGATATGCCATTTTCCAAAAGGTTAATCTCTTTATTTTAGTAAGTCTCCTTTTAGCATCCTGAGTACCAATTTGCCACAATCCTCTAACCTAGACTCAAAGAAATGTGAAATACAGACATATAATCTGGTATTCAAATGAACATATTTAAATATTTGCTTTTATAAAATACCACTAAGTTAACAGATAATGTTTCCACAAATAAGAAAGATATAAAGACAGGTACCAAGCATTTGTGAAAAACTAGACATGGTAAGAATTCCAAAAATAGTTAAGAGCAATCATGTTCAAGGGGAGTACATGCTAACTAACTTGTCTTTTTAGTTTACATATTGGTGTATTTTAGGCTCTGCTGATTGCTTTTCCTATATTATCAGAGAGAATATCTGGCTATTATATTTTAGTGAAACAAAAATATTCTATTTCATTTATTCAATTATATAAATTCAAAAACCCAGAAAACTTCATTTTTAGTTTGAGGTCAGGATAGTGACACTTCCTGGGGTGGTAGTAGAAGAGGACAGAATACAGGGTTTTTTGAGGTACTTTTTGAAGTACTAGGACTTTTTGGCTACTGGACATGGTACCAAGTTAATGTTGGGATCACTGATTATACAAGTGAGCTTATTTTGTGAAAACTTATGTTATACATTTGTGATTTCTACACCTTTCTACGTGTATTTTATACTTTAATAAAAATTTAAAAATAAAAAACTAAAAATGGGTTGCTATGTATGGAGTTTATTTTAATTATGAATCAAGTTAATAAAATGTAGGTAATATTAATAATATTTATGAGAAAATTATAAATAATAAATGTAAAAGTAAATAATATTTATGAAACAACTATGGGAATTTGAATAATAATGTGACAACCAATGATAGTAAGAACTTTCCTTAAAGAAATACTGTTCTTGTGGTTATGTTAAAAATAAACTTAATCTTTAATAAACATATGCTGAAATATTAATGGAGTAAGCTGTAGGATCTCTGGATTTGCTTGAAAAATCTAAGTGAAAAGATAGTGTTTTAGCATTTGGATGAAACAAGTATGGCCAAGAATTGATCATTGTTCAGGCTGGAGAATATGGAGAGTTTAGTACTACTCAATTTTTGTATATGCATGAAATTATCCATCATTTTTATGTTTAAAAGTATAATTTAGTAGAACTCTGTGGGTTCTACGTAGTATTGTTTTCTATTACCTTTGTTCTTATCAAAAAGATTGAGGTAATTCAAGAATCAAGATACAGCTATCAAAACATATCTTGATTTCATGACCTTCAATATAATCATCTGATGAGTACTTCTCTGGCAAATAAATCTTAAACCCACACCACCAGTGACTAGCAAAAGGACTAGTTTTGGCATTAGGTTTATTAACAGTAGGGAAGAAAGAACACAATAATTTCATATTAATTTTATAGGTCAGCCTCCAGATTTTCTATGTTTTGTAAGAATGAAACGACAGCAACAGTTAAACTATTTAACATTCACCTTCATATCTATGGACCAATTCCTAACACTATTTTGATTAAACCTACATGGGAAATGTTTTATCTTATATACACGATCAAGTGTATTCCAGAAACTTATTATGTACACTTTATATACTGTTGTCATTGTTGACTCAGAACTTTCTACCAGGTGTCGCACTTTGAGACAAAAACCAATGTTATGTTTAGTGAGCTCACAAAGACTCCCTTCATTATGGCTATTCTTTATCCAGCATGATTCAAAATTAAACTCAAGAAATATATATTTGATACTGATTTTATTTATGTATTTCTCCCCGGCTTGGGTCTTTTTTCCTTTTTAAGACACTTATTTGAAAATCATAACAAAGAATATTTACAAATAACACTTTTTATGAATAATGCAGTCTTTATCTAACTTGCAGCTGAAATACAGTCATTGGCATAAAATGAATCTTACACCACTAGATGACAAACTAACTCACTTGTCTAGTACGTGTAAGATACACCATTGAATATCCAACACAGGTAATACTGAAATCTAGGGTAGGATTGTGTCTAATAGCAGCATGAAAAGAGGAAAAAAGTCCTACTTATTATAACATATTTACAAACAGTAACAATAATGTTTTCCTCAGGATATAGGCCTCTATTTCCTCCACACTGTCATGATTAATTTTACTATAATACACTGATTCTCAAAAAGTACAATCAGCATCTTAAAAATAAAGAAACAGACCAAAATTTATTACATCACTTATCTGTTTCTCAAAAACCACTATTCTGATGTTTAGCAGCTTCTGATAATGAAGGAACCATTACTTAATCATGCTAAAATAATAGGGAGATAAAATTAAAAATTAAATCATATTAAAAATATAATGTTTCTATATGAGATATCTATATGCACAAATGTATCCACACAACAGAATCATGAAATGGAACACAGAAAATATGTTTACAATCACCTGTCCAATTCAATGATTTAAAAGCTATCATTGATAATTTTTTTGTCACTGATAATTTAATAACACTCTACAGATTATGGAAGTTTTGTAATAACACTCTACTGTACAGATAATGGAAATGTTGAAATTAAATTCGCATATAATCTTTTCAATCTCATAGCTAAAAGAAAGATATTCCTACGAAAAAGAAAATGGTATGTGCCTAGGTATAATGTACAAGTATAATGTCATAAATGTACTGATGAAAGATTCAGAAATAAAACCCTGACTTTTATCTGTGAAAATTTCTAGTTTATAATTTGTCCTTATCCATGTCCTTTGGTGTTTAATTACATTTGGGATTCAGTGTTTTCAAATCCTCCATGCTGTCCTCACCTAAACTGATGTAGGTGATTAGGGACCACTAATGAAGTCATTAGGGAGTCTTATTGGATCTCGATAGAAAACTTCCAAGATTTTTATTATACTTTGGGAAACATTAAATTGACTCCCATTATGCTGAGTTTAGTCCTAATTTGATAGTATTATTTAATCCTGAACAATGAACCTCACAGTCCAAATTTCCAAGCTATATTGTCTAAATGATGCTATCTAATTCCTATTAAAAGGACTTTAGAAGAAGCAGACTCACCCAAAAATTGTCTGGCACATTGAGTATTAAATAATGTTTAATGATGCTTATAAGCAATTGAATTTATATATTCCAGATTCTTTACTTTACTTAATGCATTTGAATTTTGACCCACACATCTTCAGTATGATGAGCCAGGGGAAAAAAATCCCAAGTAGATAATCCTTTTCATTGAATAATTCTATTTATATTTTAATTGATAATCTTCCTTTGTTAGGATCACATGATGGGCAAGTGCTTATATGGATTTACTTCCAATTACAAAATAAGAAAGAAGATGGAAATGATCTGTAATATAAAATGAGGTATATAAATAATATTAACATGCTAAATGTTAGCTCAATAAAATGCAAAGTATACATGAAATAAACTTCTTTAAATAGTAGATGGAGACTCATATACTAAGGATTATAAAATATTGAGTAAAGATATTAATTACCTCTTTCAATTAAGTCTTCTCTAAAAACCTTAAATATATTTTTTATTTAGCCAAGTATCTGTCAGTTCAAAAATATAATTAATAACATGCAAATAAATAATTCCTACATGGGAATTATATAAGAAAAATAAGTAACTACACTAGATGAAAATTTGTATCTATTAGCTTTACAAAGAAGTGAAAGATAAGACCTAAACTATGAAAGCTGCTAGTAAGTAAAATATGTCAAGGAAAGATTATCTCAAAGATCTGGTACGAAAGGGAGTATTTAAATTCTAAGAGAGTTAACAAGTATGAAACAAATTTAACACCTTTTTAGAATATAAGTTTTTAGAATGAATCAAAAGGTGTTTAAAATCTCAGAGTATTGAAAAACTCCATCATATTTTACAAAGCACCTTGGATATGTGCATATCAATATTTTGAATGAGTTCACAATCTCTTTCCCGTTATAAAAACTTGTAGTATTGTAATAGCCACGAGAGAAGGATAACTAATTTAAAACATATTTTAAAAATTGGAAGAAAATAAAGTTTGCTTAGAGATGAAAAAAACAAAACAATACTGTGTACAGACGTGTGTGTGAATGATAGTATAATGACAGCATTAAAGATTATTTGGGTACTTCAAAATACTCATTCAGCCATTCATTCATTTTTTTATCACATAATTTTTTAGCATTTATAACATGCATAGCTGGATAATGAGTCTAAATACGCCAAGAGAGTATTGGATACCAACCAGTTCCAATGCACCCAAAGGCACAGGTTTTAAATGACAGGTGATAAGTCACTGAGAAGCACTGATGTCTGAAAGTGAACAAAATGCTTACAGAAATTGCCAGATGTGTAGATGCAAAATGAACATCCACCTCAGAAGGATTTTTATAGCTTTCACTTGAAGTCGTATTAATTGAGGTAGACCATTACTGAACAACTACAGAAGAAATAAGATAATGTGATAATATCTCAGTTATCTGGAGTTACAGGAAGGTTCCAAGCAGCTGTTGCATCAGCTAACTGCAGTAAGAATACAAATCATGAATAGATTATCATTTTTCAAAGAAGTAAAATATAAAATTCAGTGAACATTAAATCTAACAGTAGATATACAGAGAATATGAACTGGGATTGGGTTTTTTCCTGACCCTGAGTTATCATTTATTTCCTGCTCACAAAACTGAGGTGAGTAAACTACTTTAATTATGAGAGATCAATTCTTAATTACTAAACAAAGGAATTTAATGAAAAACAGAAGGACTGGTGTGATTCAAAGACCAGGGATTTGTCACAAAGATTTAAACTAAAAAAGTGAGAAAGTTAGGTTCACAAATCTAGAGCTATTCTTATAAAGAAGAGTGAGAGAAGCGAAAGCCTCAGAAATAAGATATTATTAAAAAGTAACACAACTTGAAGAAAAAGGGAACATATGTACTAAAATTAACATATGTACTAGGAAAATAATATCCTGAAAAAGATGTCCATTCATTTAGTGATGTATGGACCTAGAGACAGATGTTAAAAAGGCCCTGTATAATAATGCTTATTTATGGACTTCATTATTTGATAAACTGATGCTATGTTTATGACGTTACAGGAATATAGAAATCCCAGAGAAAACATATACAAGGATTTGTAAATATGAGGGTAATGTGTACCAATAAGAAAAGTTGTTTTATTTTGAATCTTATGTATGCTCTTACCAAACTATTGAGTTAAATTACAAAAACGCACAGAAGGCAGATTGAGACAATGAAGGGATTGTTATTTTAAAACATGCTCTACAATTTTAATCAACTAAAAACTTGAAGTGCACCATAGAAATAACATAGATGCCCAAAAGAACTTTCTCAAAATGATGTTTATTGAAAAAAGTCTAGGTAAAATGTCAGCAATTTTTCAAATGGGATGGTTCAAAGTTCCGACATCTTTTCTTGTGTTATGTTAAGATTGAGTTGAATTGAAGTTTCAAAAGGACTCAAAAAGTAGGCAAAAATAAAATTAGGTCAGGAGAAAACCAGTAATTTTTTGGAACACACCGACTAGTCTAAATGCTGTGTAATGTGAACAGAGGATGAACCATGACACTTCAATAAATAGTTCCCTACAGCCCTGTGAGTCTAGAAAATTTCATGGATTAAGGGTTTAAAAAATTATTATGTCAATGTATGTTTTTCATTTCGTTCAGTATAATTTATTACTGTATGACCCTTTAAATAAATGAAAGAAGGATTTTTCACAAATGTATTTTAGGTGAAATTTCATTTTATTTGACTTTTGATTGTTGTCAATTCTTAGGCACTGATTAGGTTTATTGACAAGAAATCAGCAAGTTTCCAATGAACCCTTACACCTTTATTACTGTACTGTTTATGCTGATTAGAACCAAAAGATATGCTTATTTACTAACAAAAGTTGTAAGCAATGATGTTCAAAATGTGAAGTCAAAATCATAAGTAAAAATGATTGCAAGAGTCCTATTTAGGTGTTGTGTTAACTATTGGGTTTTTCTAAATTTTCTTAATAATATAGCTTTTATGTATTATATTCTTGAACTTAAATCATTTTTATGTTCCTTATTTTTTCTGTATAACGTTGTGTCATTTGAAATACTGTTATTTTAAATAAGATGTCTATAATACTAAAGAAATTCTTGAATTCTTCACAATAAAATGTGGTATTATTTTTAAACTCCAGGTAATATTTTTTTCATGTTTTATTTTAATAAGTGCGAAAAACAGTGATTAATTTTTATTAAAAGTTAAGGTGATATTTTAGTATTTTTTATGACTTTGAAAAGGTAAAGCTACGCTAAAATTCACTCGCACTTTAAGGTAAGTCAAAACACTGAGTTTTGAATACAACCATTTTTTACACGTTTGTATTTATTTCTTTAATCTTTCAGTGTATCCCTTCGGTTTTCATCAAAGTATTAACAAATTACGACATTATAACAAAAATAAGAACAAGCATGCTCATAGTGCTTGTGACTAACCAGTTTGAATTGCTATTCTTGATTTAAAAAATAACTTCCATTTCATTAAATGCATCATCTTTGTGGATCTTTCCCTACACATTATAAAAAAAAGAAAAAGGAAACATAGTTGTATTTGGGCATTTTAAAAAACACAAACTGTTTTTTAGCATGTGCATACACGTGCTTTTGTGTAGAAGTTGGTTCCTTGTGATTTTTAATTTTAAATTTGATAATCAGAAGTATAGAAATGGGAAGTTCCTGGATATAGACAATGATTTCATTTGTATTATTAAGCATTATCATTTCCTGATCATTTTATAAATGACAGTGGTAGCTTCATTAGGCTTTATCTTTAGAGCTCTACAAAAATAAATATTCAGCTACTTTCTTCAGATTAAGTAAACTTTATATTCACTAAAAAAATAAATGCATGTCCAACAAAAGAAAACTACTACTCCAATAATTATTTAGGCATTCTGGTTAAAAACAAGTTATAGGTGCCAAGTTCTTAGTTTAATTATGTAAGGGACATTCTTTTCAATGTAGAAGGTGAGAATATTTCCATGCCTGATGATAAATAGTACAAGTATTAACAACTATTCTCATGTGAATTTGGAGGGCAAAATGGTCAGGGATGTTATTTGTAGTTTATACCATCAAATTAACCATAAAATTGTCTATGTCTATTAAATCAGAACCATGATATAATTTTTAAGATAATTGTGTGAGTCTAAGACAGCATTAAACCCTGAAAGCTGAAGTTCTATGAAGAACTAAGGATAGTATAAGTAAAAACAACAAAATACTTCTATTTCTGCTTATTTTTCAGCCAGGTCACACTTCATCCCAAACCCTAAATTTTAAGTGGTGTGAGTTGGCTAACACAGAAAAAATAAAATAGTTTTTAAAACCTAACTTATTTTACCATTTCTGCATCATGTGCAAACAAATTTTAATTTTCTTAATTAAATAAAATATGCATTCTTTGATTTCTAGCAACACATATAACTATTTTAGGCTATTTGAAATCACTAATGTGTGCAGATGTGTGAGCTAAACTTTAGGACTCAAGCATCCAAATTTCATCATAGTTACTATGTTTGACATTTCAACACTTCCCTTAAGTATATGTGCTCTCCTTGTATTTTTTAACTTCGAAAGATAAAGCAAAACAAGTATCAATAGTTTATAGAGAGCATAGTTTAGGAACAACTATTTATACTCAATACAATATACAGCATACATATTGTATTTATACAATTATATTTATACTCCTAATAGTTTAGGAGCAATTATTTGGTTCTGAAATGCTAAAATACTTACTATATCATGTGTGGGGTAATGGTATTTCTGAGTAATTTGAAAAGTTAGGGGCGATCCTTCATAAAACAGTTTAATCATTGTTGCCATCACAATGTATATATCCTGTGGCAGATCTATTCCGTTATTCATAGGACTTATCAATGTCTAGAGTAGCAATCTTGTCCCCAATGCATTCAATGAAATGCCTTTCATCTTTACATTCACAAGAGCTAAAATATAT
Source organism: Mustela lutreola (assembly GCF_030435805.1). Classification (NCBI taxonomy): domain Eukaryota; kingdom Metazoa; phylum Chordata; class Mammalia; order Carnivora; family Mustelidae; genus Mustela; species Mustela lutreola. The sequence goes on from NC_081290.1 coordinate 78,284,335, forward strand.
GTTCTTCTAGCTTTTTTCTTTCCTTTCAGTATTTTTTCGATTTCCTCCCATCCATAAATCATAAAAGAAATGACACATCAGCAATCTGTCTCATTTTTGTTCCTAGCTTATGATTCTATGACTTTTTACACTAGAAGAGGAAAGAAAGAAAACATCATGTATGTTGGAGCTGCTATTTAAGATAAAAGTCATCTTTTGACTGAGTTTTTATGAGCTTCACCTTTATCAAACATTAGTTTATATGGTTCGACCAACCTATTGAATTGTCAGTGGCATTTACCCATTAACTAAGGAAAAGATAACTATGTAGTAGAGAATATAGGATTGTTTCATTGCCAAGATCCTCAAAGGAAATACACTACAAAATCTCTAAGCATTTTTATTTTCACAATGGTCGTATAAAATAATCCACTTAGAGAATATGGTCCCAATATTGAAAGAGCTGAATACAGGTTTCAATGTCTCCATGTTAGAAGAACATATTATTTTAAGTAAATGAAGATTATTGCTTTATTTCTATGTTTCCTTCACATAGTTCCTCTGAGTCTGATCAGAGACTTACTCCATATCAACATATTTCTAAATTACATTGAATGACCAAAGTGATGGCTGCACTGATTTCCTAACGTAGCCTAAAATGTTTAATGTCACTATGGAAAAAGGATGATTATGTGATAATGCTGGCATCAAAAAAATAAATAAATAAAATCTCACAGTGACTCAAGTGTCAAGAGATGTTCTTCCATCTTAATTAAGCCCTTCAAAACACATGGAAATCGGGGCGCCTGGGTGGCTCAGTGGGTTAAAGCCTCTGCCTTCGGCTCAGGTCATGATCCCAGGGTCCTGGGATCGAGCCCCACATCGGGCTCTCTGCTCAGCAGGGAGCCTGCTTCCTCCTCTCTCTCCCTGCCTGCCTCTCTTGCCTACCTGTGATCTCTGTCTGTCAAATAAATAAATAAAATCTTAAAAAAAAACCAAAAAAACACATGGAAATCAAGTAAACAAGAGATCAATATTCAAAGGAAATATGAAACACATTTGAAAATGTTTTCAGCATCAAAAGTTATGTTTGATTGTTGTCAACAACCATGTCCTAACACAGGAACCTGTCTTCCTGATACGTATATTCATTTTTCCATAGTAAAGTGCTGCCTACATCCAAGAGTCACTTTTATCTTGTTTTGGAAAACAACCTGAACTCTATTTTTACTAAGAAGAATGGCATGTTGAACTTATTCCCTCAAAGGGAATACTTTGATAAAGCCTTTTATGTAATACTTACTCAAATATGGTGGTTTGTAAGGCGCTCGAGTATTAGACAGCAGTCCATCCAGTTCCTTCCTCTCCAGAGTGCTGTGAAGGGCCTTCTCTTTGCCAAAGGTGGAGAAAGACCTCTCGGTCCCAGGCTGGGCTTCTGGAGTTTCAAACACCTCAGTGTCTGGAACAGAGTCCATACCAGGAACATGCAGATTGCTGCGATAATCAGCAGCCTGGCGTCCATCAGCGGGGACAAAAGAAGGCATCCAGCACCGATCTGAGTGGCCCAGCGCTTTGCATTCCTCAGTGCAGTTCGAGAAGAGATCCATACCTTTAACCAGGGGAAAAAAAAAAAAAAAAGAAACTCCAGATTCAGGTTTCATTAATGTGAGAGTTTACAGGTAACATAAAGAGTTCTGGGTGAATGTGGTTTGCCCAAATTTTCTTGCCTTAACCTCATAAGAACCAAATATGTCTTTGTACTGTTTTCCAAAGGGTTAGACTTCTAGCAAAGAGGACCCTGAGATAGATGTTTCTAAAATTCTCTGAGTATTGGGAGAAAAGTCTGACCCTAAATTATTTAAGTAACTAGGGAATGGTGAGTAGAAAAAGGACAATTTTTTTTTTTTTAATCTCTGGTGAAATTCATAAGAGAGAAAAATGCACAGGGTAATTCTTTTATAATCCATAATCTCTAATGATGATAAGACATCCAACATTTTTTCTTCTTTAGAGACAAAAGCATCGAACTATGTGAAGCACAAATGATGATATATAGATTATGAAATCTGGATATGAAATAAAAAAGTGAAATTCAACAGAAATACAGCACTCAAATTGATAAACTCATAAATAACAAGAATGAAACACTACATGAGGGGCCAAAAGCATGCTTCCTAAGGTTCTCAGAAAATGACCCTAAAAGGTATATTTTAATGACATTCTGGTAGCCCATATTACTACAAACCAATTATCACTTACCACAGCAGACAAACCCAGAACAAACGACTGTAATTAGTGAAACCAGGGTAATCAAGTGTATTTTGAGTCAGGTACAGATACTATTGACAAATGCTTTATTACTTGTCCCATATTGGAAAAACACTTGTCCTAGTCAACAAAAGAACTGTTTCCCTACTAATCCGAGAATATTCAGATTTCAAATGAAATCTTCAAATTTCACTGTCTCCCACAGATTAACAAGATTATTCAACATTACCTGATTATGACTCAAGAAAGTTCAGTTTCTTAAGCAAAGCATAACAATTTTTGAGCATTATAGAATACTTTTTGATATTTATTTTGTTAAATACCCCACGCAGAAAAACAAGTACATAAACCCAAATCACATTTTAATATTTTTCTAAACATACCAACACATTTACTGTGCTTGTTTTTAAACAGGATCAATTTAAAGTAATTTGAGTGTGATTATTCTGTATAAAAGAAACTCTCAAATGAGTATAGATTTCTTTTTTTAACTGACAGATTAATATTTGTTTAATGAACCCATCTGATTGTTTCTTCTTATAAATACCATGAGCGATTTGAACTCTTGAGTCAGTTTTAGTTTATAAATTCCTGATGGTATTGTGTCACAAACTGCTTTACTTGTTTATGTGTGTATGGTAACATCTATATGAATAAAATATAGAAAAAAAATTTCAGAGTATTAATCGTCTAGATTATCCACAAGTATTTTGGAGTTCAGAACAGTGAACTATGTAAATTATGTTTAAAGAAATAAAACAAAGCTTCTTATCCTATATTAATCTCACTTTATTAATAGTTTAGTCACTTTATGACTTTTTTATTTTAAAGTAAACTATGTATAATGCCGAGTCTGACTTCGATTATAATGTTCCATTGATAATTGTCATGCATAAACCGGGAAATAAATTACTGATCAGTGAACTGTTGAGGAACTTAAAACGTGAGCTGAAACCAGGATAAGGACCCAGACTAAAAAAGCATGTAAAACAAGTCAATGTTTTTCTAGACACCAGAGTAGCTCAGTTTTTTTATCCAATTTCTTCAAGGAGTTATGTATAAAGGAAAAGAGTAAGGGAAGGACAATGTCCCTGATACAAATTGACATACAAAATCGGCAGAAGCTATAGAACCAGAGAGATTTGTATTTTGAATACTGTATACTGTACTAGAACTGCTCTGTATTTGCAGTGTGATAGAGAAAAGAAGAATTTTTGATAGATGGAACTACTGTTAAAAGTCCAATTATTATGAGCAATCATTTGTTTGTAAATTAAATTCAAGGCACTAAATTTGAAGTTGGTGGAATTAATTCAAATAGTAAGATCAAATTGTATTATTAGACCCTAATAAAGATGGGTATACAATGCAAATTTGGTGTTAATGCAAGTTTTCCTCACGTGGACTGATAAATATCATTTTAAATATATTACACAGAACCATTAATAATCTTCTAAGTCTTTTTGAGCACCTGTACCCAGACTCTCATATTTTTAAATATGATCATCTCTCTTATAGAAAGATTGTAATAAACTAGTCTCTCAACATTATTAAAATGTTTGATTATATTAGAAGTTACTTTCAGTAGGACTGGTTTTTATAGATAGTGTGTACGCAGCTCTGCCCATTTTTTTTCCTTGAAGCTAATGATTTTTCTGGTTTTTGGCTTCTTTAGTTATTAAAGGCTAGTTAAAATTCCCTTAGATGATGTAATCAAATTCTCATGAGTTAAGAAACTGTACAGAAAATATATCGTGTGCATAACAAGAAAAATGTGAAATATCATAAAGTTTTGTTGGAAGAATAATCTTACTTGACAGAAGAAAGAAAACACTTGTAAATAATGTTCTTAGTGTATTTATGAATTAGTACTTTTAAAGTGTGATTCCCATAGTAATAACACACAGCTTTATACGACCAGAATGAGAAATTTGGTGCCACAAATTGTGCATGAATATATTTCACCAGTTTTACTTATAAAACAAGTGTACCGATTTCTCATGAGGAAAAAAATATGAGACATACCAACAAAATTAAAAGAAAAATAAAAAACAGTACATCAATAAATTTCAAATCATTTGCCTTTTAGATAAATAGTTTGAGAACAGATAAATGTTCTTATAATCATTCCTCACTTCAGGGAGTCTCTAAAAGACTAACAGTATTTACCTTTTTTTTATTTATCCCCAGGCCCATTAAACATACTCTTTAATAACCAAATAAACAGAATTATATTTCAATTTTATTGTGATAAATTACATGATATACAGGAATGCCTGGTATTATAGGGCAGGTGACATATTAAAATGCATGCCTTTCACATTGCTCTTGGAATTTTTTAATATCTCAAATTGAAGTCCCAAGAGAAAATAAATTTAACTTGATTTTAGTTTTTCTTATTCAAATGCCCTTACTATAGAACCTATAAGATTTGTACAGCAGAAAAATACAGGCCAACCAAACCTCAGTTTTGAAGTTTTGGTATTTTCTAAGAAATATGTATATATATATATATATATATATATATATATATATATATATATATATATAATTTGAAATTTCTTCTCCTAGTTATTTATTTTTACAACTTCTCAGAAATAATCTGTTCTACAAGGCATGACAGCTGACGTGATAGACTGCCTGTTAATGCAAAGATATATTTAGACCAATTTTAAAATACATATTTTTTAACCAGCAAGTAACTTGTTCCTTATAGTCAGAGGCAGTAATAGTACCACTGAGAATGAATTGTCATTTCAAAAATATTATAATTGTATTCAATTTGTGCTGTTTTCTGATGAATGTACTAATATGAAGTTATGGGTACATTTCTTCCTCATGCACCAAAGTTTCATAAAAATGTTTAATTTTTCATAACATGATAAATTAATTTTAAAGAAAATCAATACTGAATTTTTTGAAGAAATTTCCAGTCCTCCTTTAACCACTTAGCACCAAAAAAATGGAGAGATATTAATTACAACCACAAAAGTTGCTATAATTTTTAGGAAAATATAGCTCATAGTCAGATATTTATCAGCATAATTCACTCGTGAAAAAGTCAAAACATGTACATTAAAATTTCTCCCTACTTATCATTTAAAATGTTTATATTTTTCTCTATTTTATCTAATATTTTGTCATATATTTTTCCAATTATAAATCTTTCTGTAACATCAATTGTAGTTCAGGTTTTCACCAGAAACCTGAATAAGCTTTTGAAAACAATCATGTAAATTCATTTTATTTGTAAGTCCAGACACTAATCAACAAGCATCTAAATTCTTACTGGAGTTGGGAAAGAGAAATTTGTACTTTTGATAAATCATAAATTGTCTTGTTGATAATGTAATAGTTGTGCAATGGCTGAGCACATTTCATGATATACTTTACCTACTAGTTTGAAGATACTGACGATTCAAATCATTTTATTTGTTTTTATGTATAGCCTAATATTGACCTGTATCATGTATCAAGCTCAAGAATTAATTAAAAAATAAACACACTTAGAAGCTAACTGTCGCTGAAAGAAGAATTTACAAGAACGAGTGACTTGACAACTTTCAGGTACACCACAACAAGTAACATTAACAGAATCACTTATTAGGGTTATCTTCTTCAATATGCTTTTTAAGAAGGAGCAATTAATTCCAGGGGTATGCATATTGCAAATATTTAAAAATGAGGCAAAAACCATTCTTACAACTGAATAAATCTCCTCAGATGTATCTGCAATAATGTTAAAATGTTTAAGAATATACAACTAAACTGTTTATATCAGTGTTGCAAATCACAAAAAAATTCTTTTAATCTAATAAGATACTAAACAAAAGTGAAACTATATTTCTTTTAAGTACACTTTGACTTTTTTTTTTTTTTTTTGGCTATTTGAGTTGTGATTAATCAGATTTTCCTCTTGTGATTTTCCTCTTTTATGCATATATTTACCACATCTCCCTGGACTTCTGCCATATCTAACCAATACATCAATAGTGCACTGAAAAAAACGGAAAGCACCTTGACAAGGCTATAGAAAGAAAATGCCACAGAGCAGTGGTCAAGCCGAAGAATTTCACACATGGAGCCAGGTGCAGTAGAAAACTGAAAAAGCTTATGTGATTCTCTGTGCAGCTGCCTCCGTGTTTAAAGCCCTTCTATGAACAAGATTGGTGACTGCAAATGGCTTAGAAAGGAGAAAAGCAATGGGGGTAAGGAAGAAAGAACAAAAAAGAAAACTATTCATAGAAGAATAAATAGAAGACATATCTAAATAAATAAATACAAAATAATGTTAACATAGGAAAAGAAATTGAGAAAAAACAGTAAGTAAAGAAGTTTAAACAGGTGAAGCACTAAGCTCAGTAGTATATATAATGTATGTAATATGGAATGAGGTACAGACTGAAAGACAGAAGTCAGGGTCTATGACTTTCTAGTATTATTTTTCCTTGATAACCTGGTGTTTTCCCCCTAAAAATTGCCTAAGTAAAATTTGTCATGGTATGAATTTTTTCCGTATCGTAAACCTGGAAATAGATGTGCTATGAATAATATTTCCTAAATATTACAAAATTGGAAGGTCATCAATACCTGGCTTTACAAGAAAATAAAACAGAGCTACTTATTCACCTGAAATGGGTTTAACTTTAAGGAAATATTACAGCTGCTTGCTATAAAGTTTATGGTACACAACATTAGTGTGAACTGGAGAAAGTCATAAAAGTAAATGTATTTCAATTTTCTGCATTTAGGGTTTTATACTTAAAAAAGAAAACACTTCAAAAGCATTCTTACAATAAAATTAGACATTAAATCTGATTGCTATTCAATACACAAAGGTGAGATTACTTCTTAACACAAATGTGTCATTACAATTCTCAAACAGCAATTATTGTGCTCAGTATGTTGCAACTGCCCTGGAACCACCAAAGAAATACAAAAATAAATTAATTCTGTAACACTTTTCATGTTTAAGAATGTAAAGGGATAGGGAAATGTTTTTTGCTATTGATAAAGAAAAATACAAACTGCCTTGCTTTTTAAAAATGTTTTCCAGGACACAATTTGGCATTTTCGTTTTTCTTTTAAATCTTTGACATCTCAAATAATTTGAAAGAAACATTACCAAAATGGCAACATTGAGTCTCTGAGAAATAAAATAGGTACTGGGAAGGCGCATTGATTAGAATCTATTCCCAACCATCTTACAAATTTAGCACTTTTTGCAGATGTTTATTCGTTTCTCTTTCTTTGGTTAGGTTATTATAGCTCATTATGTCTGACGGACTAAACTAATTAAAATGTTCATTGAGACTGGAGTGCTACAGAAAAAAACAAAGCAGGGGATGGGGGAGTGGGAAAAGAATAAAATGCACCCAAGGAAACATGCAGCAGATACTGTTTAAATATTAAACATTTTGTTTTAAAAGTTTAAAAAGGCTAACTTAAATTAGAAACCCTGAAAAACGAATGGGAATGAACAATTCTAAACATATAGCTTTTTAAAGATAACAATAAATCATATGCCATATATAGGCCAAAAATGAAAGGGACTTTGTACTCAAATATAAACTTCTGGCAAGATCTGGTTTGTTGTCAGGTTCCCAGACACTAAATAGATGCTCTGTTCACTTAGCGTGAAGGCCCGCAAGGGGCAGGGACCTCCGGGGATTCTTGGCAGTTCTCAAGTCTCATTAGGTCTGCATATTAATGACTTGCAGCAATATAAAGAGACCCTTGAGCAGCCTTTTTTCCCCCCTCCTCCTGCCTGTGTTTCCCAAGGCTAAGGCAGCCTCAGACACAGCACACATTAGCCAAGTGAGAGGCTTGCAGTAACCACTGCTGCCAGGAGACCATGGGCGGGTACTGCCCTTTGACACACTGCCTCAGCACCATTCAGAGGTCCACCAAGTGTGTTAAGGAATGTGTGCTCTAGGACCAAGGTTACCTTGAAAATGAGGGCTCTATCTCTCTGTGGTTACATCATTAACCAAAATGAAGCTCAAAATCAAGTGAACAGAGTTGAATCTAGAGATGGCCCAGTGATAGACATTTTTATAAGTTATAAAGGTTAACTTGCCTTTCTATTTCTTTATGTGTCAGAAAAACACAAAACTCAATCAAAAAATAAAAAGTAAAAAAAAAAAATCAAAAAGCACCTTTCTTAGTTGAAATGCAAATGAAGGGGGAAGAAAATTCAACCATTGTGAAATCATTTTCATCATTATAAGGTATATGTTTTATTTTTAAAAGTGTTTTCTTTACGGATTAGTAAACAGAGTTATCAGCATCTTATAAAATTTAACAGTTAAATTTATATAGAAAAAAGTAAAATAAACAATGTAAAATATATGCATTATACTGCAACCCCATCAGGGGGTATCATTAGCCTTACATACAAATACACATGAGAGTCAACACTTGACAGGTCAGGGACCCTGTTGAAAATATGGGGAAGCCTAGGATGCCTGAGAAAATACACATTATGAAATGTTTACTAATGACCTGAAAGCTAAGAACCCAGCATTGGAAATCTTGCTTTCAGCCTATTCATGACTTTTAATCACCATTCCTTCTCTCATTCAATACTCAGTGGCTTACAAAATGCATTGCTCTCAAAAGGAATAAATTTGGATTCTATTTCCCAATCACCACTTATTCTCTGTGATTTTGTGCAGGTCAATTAATTTCATTCATCTTCAGTTACCTCATCCATAAACAAGTCTAATAATACCTTACTTGACTGAAGACTGAGGCCTGACCAGGTGAGAAATCTATAGGGTTTTTTAATGCAATATGATTACACTAAAGAACATTGCATAAGAAAGAAATAGCTCATTTTCTATCATATTTCACAACGCATCTCTAACTTTACCCAAAGGAACATTAGATTTTTATAATCCCCCTTGAATATACAATTATCAACATAGGATGACACCATTTTCCTGTGGACTTACCAACCATGAACCTACAGAAAATTACCCGGGACATCATTCTTTCTAGATTTACTTTTAACAACGACAACAACAAACTAAAAGTCAGCATTGCCTTTTGAACACACTTACCAGCTGACTGGCCGCGGTTGGTGGCATCATGATCACTATCTCCCTGTTCACTGTCTCCATGACCACTGTCCTTAGAGCTTACTATGTCAGCTTCCTGGAATGCAGAACTAGAAGTACAAAAACGTGAATATTAGAATAAAAAATGTGAAGAAACACAGAAAACATTCTTCTGCCACCACATGGTCACCAATGGTGCTGCAGATTCATAAACCTCTCAGTTGGCTTTATTTCTGCAGAAAGCTAGTTTTCATCACTTTAAGCCTAATTCTTTAAAACTGAGCAGAACAGTCAGTTCGAGCCTTTAAGACATGTCACTTTAGTCATTCTATGATTAGCGTTATGCATATGTGTATATCATTTTCATAAAAGAGAGTATATATCCACCTGGAAAAGGGAGGCTATCAGAAGCAGTGTAGGAGTATAAATTGATAAAATATTAAAATATTTAAATATATTCAGTAAGTTTTATATAGATGAATTATATCCATATTTTTAATGTATTGTCTAGGAACCCCAACATAATCAGTATTTATGTTCTGACCTAGCTGGAGATGCTTTATACGTCTTATATTTTAATATTGGACAATACACCTAATTCCTAATTTTAGTAGGTAGTAAACTGTCCACACACGGCTAGGGGGAAAAAAAAAGTCCATACCTGTTAACTCGGCGAGGTCTGTCAACTAGATAGCTGAGCTCTGCTCGCTGGTGTTTAGTCTAGAAAAAAAATAAATAAATCAAGAGCATTTGAATGCTAAGGGCTTAACTAATAGTCTTCTTCTGAGGTTAGGAACTGAGTCTAATTTAAGTAATTGTGTGGAGTTTTATGTATTTTCAAGCTGTTCTAAGACCTCATCCTAGTGATTACTGGGTAAGGTAAGGGCAAAATGCAGAGACATGTCAGTCTAGATTTTCAGTAAAAGTTAAAAAAAATTGCAAAAATAAAAGGCCAATTTTAAACGTGTGTGTGCATGTGTGTGTGTCATTAAGGAGAGAATGCAAATGACCTCATAGCTAGGGCTCATAAACTAATAGAGTTTATTTTATTCTATCCCTAATAGAATCAACCTAGGTATACTCTCCAGTGGCCTAAAAAAGTGTTTAGGTGCATACTGGTTTGACACAAGAAAAACAGCACGCTCAATAAGAAAAAGTTTGGATATTTTATGGAATTATTTTGTTGTTTATTTTCAAAATGTGCTTAAGATACAAATGAGCTGTACAAATATTCATGAAAGTCAATTAATAATATCTAAGACTCAAATAAATAAAATAACCTGCCAGGAAAGGAATTCATAATCCCCCTCCAAACACCCTCTGCATTTTCCTCCCCACCTCCACCATCCACACACCTTTTCTGCTCCAAACCTTCTTGTACATAAATCAACTCTGTTCTCCCCCTCCCTCCCTCCTTCCAACTTTGCCACTTCTCCATTTTTAAAAAGAAATCAGAATTGACAAGCCAAATTCTTCGAGGAAGAAAGCCAACAGCAGTGATTTATCAAGAACAGTGGCAAAATGTGATTATTAGCTAAAAGATGTATTTAAGGTAACACTTGTTTAAGCCTTTTGTTAGTTTACGCTTACAGGGATTTGTGCCAAAGCAACTTCATTCAAATTCACACTGTGTGGGCGTTGGACTTGAGGAGCGTCTGTAAATGCTGTCCAGAGCAGAACTGAAGGCTTTTCTGCAACCCGAGTTCAGAGGACAAGGATCTGATAACTTATTCACTAAAACATGCATTTGAATTTAGACAACTGTGCGAAGTTAAACAATCTATAGCTTACTTTACACGCGACTGAAAGCATCGATAAACAAAGCAAACAGAATTAACTTTATTAATGCCTGGGACAAACGCAAAAAAACCTTTGCCAGTACCAAAAAGTTCCTCCATCGCAGTTCCCTCGCTCCCCTCAGAATTCTGAAAAGGGGAAGGACTGAGAAGGGGTTAGGATTTTAAAGGAACTATGCCAGAGGGAAGAAGGAGGGTCCAAGGTGGCAAAGCACCAAGGGGAGGAAATGAAAGTAAATGTGGAGGGGTGGAGCGCAGAAAATTAGGGACAACACGAAGTTTAGGTTACATACGAAGGGGTGGGATAGCCTCCCCCCAATTCCTGCCCCCACAAAGATACAAATAAGTTAATATCCTAAATATAAATACACAGTGCACCAGAGATACAAGGGCCGGGCTAGAGAAGGCTTTCAGATGGAGGAGATGAGAGATGGTGGTCCTTTCGCTTCAGCCTTACCTCGTTGGACAAAATGCTTCCGTTGGAGATGATGTCGGGCTGCTGGTCTGTGTAGCCGGTGACGATGGCCCCACAGGGGTTGTGCTCAGTGTCCGTACTCCGTGAAGGGCTGCAGGGTTTAAGGAACATCAAGTCGGTCTTGGCGGACTCAGGGGTCAGGCAGACCTGGTAGCAGTAATTCTGGTTGTGGTGGTGGGAGCCGAAGCTCCCGGACTCCTCCACCGGCACTTGAGCCGGGTTACTGGGTACATTGGAGCTTTGCACCAGCATGATGTCCGACTTGCTGAGTTTCTTCTTGCGCGCCCGGGCTTGGCGGCCGCAGCAGGTCGAGCCCCCGCTGCCACAGCAGCAGCAGCAAAGGCAGCAGTCGCTGGCTAGACACGTGTAGATGTTGAGCTTCTTCTCTTTTTGGCAACGCACGGCAAGCACGATCATGGCTAGCAGGAATATGAAGGATACCGAGCCCAGCGCAATTATGAGAATGAGGGTGAGGTCCAGCGAGGTCTCCCCGCCGCCAGAGCGGCTGGGGCGCTGATGCTCCCCTGACCCCCCGCTACCGCCCCCACCCCCACCCTGGGGCTCCACAGCTCCATCCACCAGCTGCACCACCAGGGTGGCAGTGGAGGACAGGGGCGGCTGCCCGTGGTCGCGCACCTCGATCACCAGCTCGTAAGGCCGCTGGGGGTCGCGCTTGGCCGGCACCCGACGCGCGGTGCGGAGTTCCCCAGTGCGCCAGTCCATGCGGAAGAGGTTCATTTCGTTGCCCCGCACAATGCTGTAGGTGAGCCGGGCGTTCTCGCCGTCGTCCGCGTCCACTGCGGCCACGCGGGTCAGCAGGTAACCCGGCTCCGCCGACCGGGGCAGCACCTCCCGCGCTGGAGTCCCGTTGCGCCCAGGGAGGGGCGCCACTATGGCAGGGGCATTGTCGTTCTGATCCACGATGAGGATGTTGACAGTGGCGTTACCAGCCAGAGCCTGGGGGCTTCCGGCGTCCCGAGCTTCCACTTGGAAGCTGAAGTCCTTGAGCTGCTCGTAGTCGAAGGAGCGCAGGGCGTACAAGTAGCCGTTCTCAGAGTTGATGGACACGTAAGTGAAGACGCTCATGCCCTGGATCTGGCACTCGAGGATTGAGTAGGCTAGCTGGGCGTTGGCGCCCTCATCGCGGTCTGTGGCGCTCACCGCGTAGATGTACGCGCCCGGCACGTTGTTCTCGGTCACATACACGTCGTAGACGGGCTGGCTAAACCGCGGTGCGTTGTCGTTCACATCTGACACTTGTACCTGGATCGACTTACTGGTCGAGAGCGCCGGCTCGCCCCGATCCCGAGCCACCACTGTTAGGGTGTAGGAGTCTCCAGCCTCTCGGTCCAGAGGGGCCTCAGTCACGATGGTATAGTAGTTCTTGAAGGAAGACTTGAGGCGGAACGGCACATCCCCCAACAGCTCGCACTGCACCTGCCCATTTTCCTCTGAGTCGCGGTCGGTCACGCTGAACAGGGCCACCACTGTACCCGGCGCGGCGCCTTCGCTCACCGCCTCCTTCACGGTGCTGAAGCTGATCTCCGGCGCGTTGTCGTTAGCATCCAATACTCGCACTAGCACCTTGCAGTGCGCGGGCACGGCGTTGGGGCCCAAGTCCTTGGCTTGTACGTATACTTGGTACACTGGGCTCTCTTCATAGTCTAGCTCGCCGCTCACCTCCAGCCGGCCGGTGCGCGGGGAGAGTCCAAAGAGCTCCCGCGCCCGGGGCGAAATGTGACTGCTGAAGGAATACACGACTTCGCCATTCTGTCCCTCATCTGGGTCTGTGGCGTTGAGCTGGATTACGAGCGTGCCGGGTGGCGAGTTCTCTGGTAGGGACACAGTGTAGACGGGTTGGTCGAAGGCGGGGACATTGTCGTTGGAGTCCAGCACTCGGATGGTGAGTAGGGCAGTGCCGGTGCGCTGCTGTTGGGGGGGTAGGCCCCCTCCCCCGCCGCCTCCCCCTCCTTCTCCTCCTCCTCCCCCTCCTCCCCCGTCCACCGCGGTCAGCACGTAGCGGTGCACCGCTTGCTGTTCTCGGTCCAGCGGCTTCTCCAGCACCAGCTCCGCGAATCGGTTGCCATCCCCCTGGGTCTGCACATCCAGGGAGAAGTAGCTGTTGGGGGTTATCTCATAGTCGCGCAAGGAGTTGGTGCCCACGTCTGGGTCGAATGCGCTCTCCAGGGGGAAGCGGGTGCCCGGCGTGGCGCTCTCAGAGATCTCCACCGTCAGGTCCGGCTCCGGGAAGGAGGGGGGGTTGTCATTGATGTCCAGCACTTCGATCTCCACCCGGAACAGCTCCAGGGGGTTCTCCAGGAAGACCTCCAGGTGCAGGACGCAGGAGGGGCTCTGCTTGCAGATTTGCTCGCGGTCGATCTTCTCGTTCACGTACAGCACCCCGGTCTCCAGATTGAGGTCCAAATAAGGGGTCCGCGAGTTGGGCACCGTTTGAAACCTGCGAGCTGAAAGTTTTGTAATGTCCAAGCCCAGATCTTCAGCGATATTCCCCACGAAAGTGCCATGTTCCTGCTCCTCCTGCACTGTGTAGTGAAGCTGGGAAAAGACTCCTTCCACCATCCAGAGCAAAGCAAAGAATAATAGCACAATCATCTCCAAAGGGAAAGGAAGCAGCTTCCCGCAGCCAGCCAGCCACCCAATCACCTCCCCCACCACCACGAAAAAAAAAAATCTGAAAAAAAAAATACAAATAAAAGTGCGCTATGTGGGGGGCTCCTGTGGCTCTCTGTCCTTAAAAATCTTATTCCTTTTGCTTCATTTTAGGGCTTCCCCCAAATCAGCCTCATTTTTCAATCTTAGCGCAGGAAGGGTGACAGGCATCCCCTTTCCTCATCTGTAATCTTCCCACTGACCAATTAATAAAATAATAATACAATAGTCAGCGTCCTTTATTCCGACAGTCTTGGCGCAACGCGGCGCTGGCAAATCCCAAGGAGGAAATTTCGATATTTCAAGACTGTCCTCGGTTTGTCTTCTTGCTGATGGGAGGAGAAGGAGGAGGAGGAAAAGGAGGAGGAGGAGAAGAAGGAGGAGGTGGAAGAAGAGGAGGAGGAGGAGGAAGATGAAGAGGAAGAGAAGGAAGAGGAGATGCTGCTGGCACCGCTGAACATGCCTCAATGTCAACGGCTGGCAAATGCAAAAGGGCTTAAAAACAGCAAGAGAATTTTGTGCCGGAAAAACATAGAACGGCTCTGCAGCATAAAACTTTCATTCTCTTCATTTCTCCGGATGGATGTTCTTCTTGGCATTTTCTCCTCTTTTCGCTCTATCTGTATTTTTTGGCTTTCATAGTTCTGTGTCTCTCTGTCCTCATCTCCACCACCATCTGCCTCTCTATAAGTGTGATGACCAGTTTCTTTCCTGCTGTTTTCTTCCCAAGCCTCTTTCCCTCTAACCTGTCTCTCTTCCTTCCAGTCTTTCCCTCCTCCTGCTTCAGCCCTACAGCCTGTGATCTCGGCTGGCAGTTTCTGAGCTCCGAACGCTCCGCTTTTCTGTTTTTGCGCAGCGCCCTCATTCTGCCAACCAATCGGTGAGGAGCACCACCCACCGAGTCGCCGCTAATTGGCCAAACTGGCTGTCAAGCAGGTGCGTCATTCGGCAGCCAGGAGGGGCGGGATGGAACCCGCGTCCCGGCTGGCGGTCGGGGTGAGTGTGAGTGTGAGAGTGAGAACAGCCCCGCAGGTCCCGAGGCGCTGGCTAGGGACTCTGCCGCGGAAAGTTCCCAGTCCCCAGCCGCAGGTAATGGAGAGGGAATAGAGAGGTTCCCTGTTTGCATCAGCAAATGCGAAAACATAATAGCAACAGCAGCGGTGTCCTCTCTTCGGATCGGGGTTTCCAATGACGCTAACATTCTTTTTCCTTTAAGGTATTTTCCTTTACTACTGATCGTGGAAATAAATCACCGGGAAGGGAAAAAGTTGCAGAGGGGCCACTAACTACAGGGGTTACCTAATTACCTAATTAAGGGACTCTGGCAGCGTTTGACTTTTTTTTTTTTTTTTTTTTTTTTTTTTTTTTAGATATCGATTGTGTAAAACTAAGCGTGAGGATCTGAAGGGGCTGTGTGGGAAGGAGTGAAGCGGTTGGAGTGTGGGGTGGAGGTGGGTCCTGAAACGCCCAGGGATTCACGCTAAGGGATGTGGGAGGACAGGTACTATAGATGTTCAGACCCCTCAGACTTGCCTCTTCCCTTCCTCGGTGTATATCCATGACATTCTTACCAAATAGATTAATTCCCTTGGGGACCTAGTTCAAACTGAGAGAGCTTTGATCAATGACTGAGGAGTTTCGTTTGAGCACTGCCTTCAAGCACGCCAGCCTAACGCTCGACTCGCTGGCATCAGAGCATCGTTGGGCGCTGCGCGGCGCCTTGGATATCCCTGCGCCTCACCCCGCCAAGTGCTACGCTGCGGCGGCGCGCTCAGGCTATTTTCTGCTTTTTCTGACATTTGGAGATCCCCCTCCTCACCCCCATACTAAACCGGGGCACCGATTGCTGCCCAGTTTGAGACAAGACCGCTGGATGGGAACAGCGGAGCGGCTGAGAACACGGGCTGGGGTGAGGATGGGTAGGTGGGCAGGAGCCGAGCGCATGCAGTGCCCTAGTCTGTGGGGCTCCGGGTATCGGAAAATGCGCTTGCACACTTAATGGTGCTCGCATCCATCCTCCTTAGCCCGGTGCACAAGACTGTGCAAAGCCCCAAAGGAGCGCCAAACCACACACCCCGATCTCGAAGGATGCGCTTCAGGAGCTCTGAGTGCCCACTGCCGTGACGCGAGGGCAGAGCAGTGCATCCATGCATCCAGTTCTTGTGAAGTTAAAATACAGCGCGAACTCTTCAATCTAGAGAGTGGAATGAATGTCAATTCTCCAAGAAAAAGATTTTTAAAGCATATTTTTTATATTAACTAATGGGCTGTAGAGGGTTGTTATTCACTAAAGCTGTCCCTGTTCAGTCTTTTCCCTATGCCACAATATAGAATGGTCCCCTGCGGCTTCCTGGTAATGAATGACCCGAGAGTAACACCGCCACAACCTGCGAGAAAAGGAGAGCCCTTTACCCAACCCTGAGGTACGTCGACATTTCTTCGTGGCAGGGAATTAAGGAGAGCGAGTGTCCACAGGCGTGATTACAGACTGAGGCATGGCTCTGTGAGTCCCGTGAGTGCGTGTCTAGTGCCCTGACACCCCCACTCTTGGCTCTTTCATGGAGATGGGTCTTGCCTTTGAGCGGTTAGAAGGAAAAGATGCCAGCAAAAATGGCTAATCCTTTTTCAGCTGCAGTAAATTGACTACTGGCCATAGCCAAGAGAAAACCGCTGCAGTTAAAATGATTTTAGCATCGTGTCTACTGCTGAGAATGGAGTGGTAGTTTATAAAAAGAACCTGTGGATCAATGAAAAGGAGATTATAGTGTATCTGAATATTAATAACGGCATTGCATCTGTATTTTCTACCCCCCTTCCTTTTCTGTAGATCTGCAGGATTGAAATGAAATATTTTGAGCTCTTCCAACTGACTCATCAGAATTCTGGAGCATTTTTAAAATGACGGTAATTTTCTAATGTTTTCATTTATACGTTTGGAAACACTTGTGTGTGCGCGCGAGTGCACGCGTGTTAGCATGTGAGAGACATGTGGCTGAATGACAATGCAGATCCAGAAATTGTTTGAGGAAGAGGGTTTGTGTTTTCAAAATGTAGATGAAGTTTGAGCCGACTTGGGGCGTTCGCTGAGAGCCACAGAGCTTCCAGAGGTGAAGATGAGAACGTGGAAAGATGGCCAGATTTGCCTGTAAATAATCACTACATCCACTGTAACACTTGAGCTGCATTTTTTTTTTTTTTTTTTTTTTTTTTTTTTTTTGGTAGCTGTTGTGTTTGAGCCGGGAATTCTCTCTGCAAACGTGGATTACAGGCGTCTCCTAGCGGCGAAAGCAGCATAGGACAAGCCAGAGAATTTTTCTTTGGCGCTTTCTCGTTTGGCAGGGTTCGCCTGTTGGGGGCTCTGCAGGATTTCTTGGATCGCGAAGGCCTGTGTCCGCGCCGGCGACGCCGGCCCGGGTCCCCTAGAGGTCTCGCCTCTCTGACTTCTAGTCTTTGAGGCTGCCCGGGACCTTCGGGGTGACAACGGGGTCTTCTGCCAGGGAGAACATACCCGAGCCCAGCCGTCCTCCTCCCTCTAGGTAGCTCCATCCAAGGGCATTTGAGAGAGTATTTTATTCAGGGCAAGATTCAGATACTGGCATCAATAGCCTTCCCCGCCTCTTTACCCTGGAACCATTACACAGCCCCACTCCGCCACCCACAAAACAAAAGCCTTTTAAAAAGGCCTCTTAATTCCTTTTCCTTTTACATTTCCTTCGGTGAACCCCGGAATTTAGTGAGGCCATGATTACAAAAATGAGAACCTCGGTAGAGGGGTTCACGACCTCTTTGAAGTGCAGAATATACTGTGGTACTGCATCCCACTCTCCTCCCTCCTCCCATTATGGACCGCAGAGGGAGCAGTAACACCTAGGGAGCACACGTTATCCCCCACCCGCAACACCCCCTCCAGGGGAGCCAACCATATGGGCTAAAACAAATTGCATCCTAAACTAGAAGGGGAAAGTAGTTATTATTTTGAGGGATGTATCAAAATCAATTGTCATAAAAGTCCTGCTTGGTGTATGAGAATGATAATGCACACTCATGTATTGCATTGGCCTCTAAGTACATCAGAAACTGGGGGGGGGGGGGCGCTAAGGATCCCACAAATTTGTTTTATGTACATAGTTACAAACTTCAAAACTAGGTAACAGGGTTGCTTTCTTCTCTACCCTTTTCTGGAAAAGGCGGGAGGGAAATAAGTTTGTTAACCAGCGTTTGGATAAATGAGTGTTTGCAGTGATTTAACTTGACTTGAAAGCAATTTGTTTCTAAATCCTCTTATTATTGCAGTGTGCCCAGAGCTTTGAAAAGGTTTTTTTTTTTTTTTTTAAGAAATGGAAGAGAAAATTTTAAATTGTCAATGAGAAGTCTTTCAAACACTCGACCCAACCAGGATTGAGCTACATGATACTGGCATTTATCTTCCCAGCAAGGAGAGTGCAGAAAGCAAACTTAGAGGACCTGGACCTTACTGCATTTCTTATGGGTATCCATGAGACAGGTTTATTTGTAGTAGTATAACCTAACTTAAGAGGTAGGAAGGCAAGGCTTTGGGGGTAAGACATTGTGTTAGTTTTGATCATCTACTTTAGAAAGAGAATGTTGACTAGAGTTTCTAGAAAAGATTTATAACTTACGCTATTATAAGCATTTAGGTGACTCTTTAGGTACTGTGTTATAATGTTCTGGTCAACAGAGAACAAACCAATCCATGTTTTGGGGATTGGGAATACTAGCTATTCCATTAAAACATTACTTATGTTCAAAGTAGAAATGTTCTTCTCCATTTTGTTTAACCTAGTTAATATTGGTGCGGCTTCACATTTCAATGTCTTTTCAGTTATCAGACAGGGCCAGCGTTTTGTTAAACTCTAAACAGTGAATTAAAAGCACTGATGAGCTGAAGCAGCCCTCTAATGCAAAATGACAAATTGCACTTAAGCAATACATGAAGAAGAAAATGATTTATGGATTTTTACAATGGTCTGAGCAAATGAAAGCAACATGAATTATACATCCTAATGCTCACGATATCATTTTCTAATAATACTGTTTCAGTTCAGATGCTACACTCTCATTCTTTCTATAAGAGATATTGATCAATAAGAGGTCCAGGAATATTTTTAAATTAGGCAATGGTGTCTGATATGGGTTCCGAATATATATATTTTTTTCTGAGTAGGGGACAGAGGGTGAACATTGAACATACTAATATTCTAGCAGCTCCTTCACATATCGTGTCTTTGAGTGATTAATAGTCCTTTGGAAACTTACGTTTTGTTCCACACCTTTCAGAATGCAAATAAATAGATCTAATTTAGAATGACAAGCTTTATTACATCATGACCTCATTCTCTGAAAATCAAAATGCATAATCTCATCTTACCTTTTCCTTTTATTGCTTTTGATATTGAAAAATTGGTTTCTCCAAAATGTCTCTTACCTTCTTCATATTTGTTTTATCCTATTTTTCCAGAACATTGTTTAATTCCTTAGTGTGTTAAAGACACACCTGAGTTAGTAAAAAGGTCATATACCTTGATTTTATTTTGGTCTTAGTAGACAGAATAGATCTTATGGGTGTCATAAATTACAGGAAAAAAAATCAGATTAAATTTTATGTGGTGCATGTTTTTTGAGTCTGGGAAAAAATAAAGTTTAGTTACCTCTGTGTTATGATGCGTGTCTACTCCTAGCACTTTTATTTAACCATTTTTGGCTTATATAAGTATTTTAGGGCATGGGTAGAATTTTAAGTGAAGACTGTCTTTGCTGTATTATGTACTCAACCACAAGAAACTTCTAATTACCCAGAGGCCTCCAGAGCCACATTATTAGGCTTAATCTTAATTATCCAGGTTTATAAAAAAAGAAAAAGAGAAAAATTGAATCACAGCTTCTGCTTTTGACAGCATTAATAATCACTCTTACTGCAAGTTTACTGAAATCAATGAAGTGATTAGGATTGTAAATAAGAACTACAAGATATCACATTTAAAAGGCAAGCTGCTTTGCTAATATAAGTGATGTGTGGGTTTTACTGATGGAGCCCAATGGTAGAAATGAAGGTTGAAACATTAAGATCGATTCAGAACAATTTCAAAAAGTAATTGCAAGCCCTGATTAAGTTTATATAAGTAAGAAAAAAAGATGTTTAGAATTCTGTGTTTTTTTCTTCCCCAGTGTGTTTACTTCTTATTTGACAATGATACAGTCAGCATAATGCTAGCATTTGTCTGGTAAGTATAAATTGTGTTCTTCAGGGAAAGCCCCTTGAGTTTATAAATACAAAATGAGATTACCCAAATTGTGATTAGGGTTATAAGCCATAGCATTATTTTCTGAAGAGTTTGAAAATGTTATTGGAGACAGACACCAGGCAAAGAATATCAAACATAACTTGAGAATTACATTAATAATTAATAATTGGAATTATAATAGTAAACAGTAAATAGATACTTTAATAAAAAATTATCTATTTTGGTTTGATTGCCACCCTACTTAGTATAGCTTTTTATAAATCAGAAACTTGATTTTCCTGATGCCTTATTTCAATGGGCCTAGGATGCTACACTGTAAAGTGCTTTATTTTATTACAGTTTTTGGAGGCTTTTTAGATGAAATTGACTAATGACTTTTTTTTAAAATATTTTGTTTATTCGACTAAAAGAGACATAGAGAGAGGGGGGAACACAAACAGGAGAGTGGGAGAGAGAGAAGCAGTCCTCCCACAGAGCAGGGAACCTGATGCAGGGCTCAATCCAAGAACCAAGAACTGGGGGACACTGACCTGAGCCAAAGACAGACACTTAACCACTGAGCCACCCAGGCGCCCCTTGACTAATGACTTTTAACAACAGCCAATGTTTTCCAAGCGTTCTTACATGAGTTATCATATCCCTCCCCATATCTATAAGTATACAAAATGAGAATTTAGAATGAGTTTATCATTTCAACATTATAGGTAAAGATACTAAGGATGTTCAGAGTTTAAGTAACTCTTTGAATGAATACAAAATTCACATTCAGGCCTTTTGATGCTCATGTTGAGGCTCACTTTCCTATACCATGATGTTTTTCTAGTTTGAGTTAGATTTATTTAAGAGGTGAAACAAACAAACAAAAAAGAGCTAATTTAGAGGTGAGGTTCATCCAGATTTTGTACGGCAATAGTGCTGGTTTTATCCTAGTCAAAATGGCTAGTAAATTGAGTTGAGCCATGGAGAAATTCATAAATGAATTTAAGGAGCTATTTTGTGTGTGTGTGTGTGTGTGTGTGTGTGTGTGTGTGTGTGTATGTATGAGGGAGTATTGTCAGGAAACCCAAGCTTGAATATGTTTTCTTACAAGAGTGAATGGTTTCTAGCACCCACCTCTTTCTCATGCAAAAGTGTCTGACATGTGAATTGTAGGTTTTAATAACTGAAAATGGAAATTGATAAAACAAATATGTCCAAAAGGAAGGGAGCTCTGCTTCATCCAGTCCTGAAAAATACAATGTTAATCAATGGTTCCAGAAGTATTGTCTTAGTTTATTAGAGTTTGTTAAAAGCTAGAAAAAAACCAAGAAGTATATCAGTTTTTTTTACAATTCAAATATTAGTGTTTACTTTGTATAGGTTTCTGAACTTGTCTTTAATTTAAAAGGAAAACTTTCTTTGAGCAAAATTTCTAATATCATTTTATACTAATTTCTTCAGTGTTGCTCAGAAAAGATTGTTATAACTTTCTATTTTAAAGTTAAAGAAATTTATTTGACAATTTTGTGCCAGCAGAAAATGAAAGGAAACAACTTTAAAATAATTTTAATATGGAAAGAAATAATCAAATGAAGATGATTATGGAATCTTATTTACCTGCTGTAAGTAAAATATGTATTATTATTTTGATAATAAGTATTGACAGGGGAAAATATCATATTTCTTTTAGAAGTGTATCCAGTTACTCAGAGAATGTGCAATGTAGACTCTACAGGGTAGGTTCTATATCTTACTCATTTCTAAAAGTACCCAACTGTGAAAGGCAATGGTACAGTCAATTATGAAGAACATAAACTTGAGAATCAAGTCAAACTAGGCTCAAATCCCTGCTTCTCAAAATATTTGAGAACTTGAACACTTTACTTAATTCCTTTGAAATTCTGTGAAAGTGTATTTAACATGCTGAACATCTGTTAAAATATGATAATATATATTGACCTTGTTGAATCATTGTGAGGCTTAACTAAAATGTAAAACTCTTGGCCCATAGTAGACTCCCAATAAATGTTAAATATTATTATAGCAAGATGTTTGGAAGAAAGTGTCCTTAAATAGGATGCTTACTGAGAATAATTGGCACTGATTCCTAACTATTTTATCTCCTTCATGAAACACAAACTATTTACTTTGAGGTGCAAAAACAATTTCACATTGTTTCTATTTTACAGGAAATTATAATTTTGAAAATTGGATGCAAATAATACAAGAAAAAGCCTAAACCAACATTTTAATTAGGTACCAAGACATAAAAATCAATAATGACCTTTTCTCATAGTCGTGTTTTATTTTAAAACTTTTATTTGTTTTCTTCCAGATAAGTTTAAATTTTCTATGTTTTTAATTTATATAATATTGACATGTAGACAGATTTTAAAAATCATTTTGTTAAGAACATGCTCTTTCATTGTGCAAATTTGTTTTTCTTCTGTTTTTATCAAAATTTTAAGATTAAAGTACACTTATTTGATAGGCTCACTTATTTTTCTTCCAGTTCTTTAATGTAAAGCCTTTATACCTACTATTCTATTCATGCTGATGAGTACTAAAATTCTCAAAATTAAAAACAAATTAGTGAATATCAGTTACTTAAGACAGAATGAGTTTGTTAGAATTAGACTCAATTCTGAGTCTCAAGCCTCAATCGTATCTGACTTTCTCCTCAGCATCCTTCTCCTTGTAATTTTTCTGCCTAATATTGCTGTTACTAGTATTGTATTCTCTTCAGCAGCTTCTTAGAATTTTAGAAACAAAAATATGCATGGGTGCTAGTGTGATAGGAGCACAGTCATAGGAATACTGAAAGAATAGAAAAAATGTAAATCATGGATATTTTTTTTAAGGATTCATACTCAATTTGAAATATAAAGAACATACGTTAAAAGGTTTGAATAACTTCATTGAACGGAATGAAAAAAAACTGTTAAAACATATAGTTTTATATGACCATATGACTATGACCACCAAGTGCATAACGAATAAAGAAAAGACTACAATAAAACCAATTAGTTAAGCAAAGATTTTCATTAAAGGGCATTTTGGTTATGATTGATTGATTTTTGAGAGAGAGAGAGCACACACGGGTGGGGGTGGGCAGAGGGTGAGGGAGAGGGAGAGAGAGAATCTCAAGCAAACTCTATGCTGAGCACAGAGCCTGACCTGGGGCTTGATTACAGGACGCTGAGATCATGACATGAGCTAAAATCAAGAGTCAGTCACTCTGAGCCAACCAAGTGCCTCTTGTTATGATTTAAAACTATCTGAAGCAGGGTAGAGGGGTTTGCACAGTGGAGAAGTGAAGGCAGTGAGAGCAAAAAGCTTTCTGTAGGGATCATAAAACAGCAAAATAATCTTTTCAATTATGGGGCAATATCCTGACCCTGGACTCAGTTCCTTAAGTCTGCCATGTCCGAAGGCCTTAATTTTGTTTCATTGGATTTTTTTCCTCTCCATCACCACCGCAAGAACTTGGCCAAATTTAAGGTCAGTAGACAAGGGTGATATCCTCATTCAGCATACATACCTGAGTAATGCTTTTGGTATGGTTTGGGCTAATGCCCAAAGTTCAGCCTTAGAATTATGATAAAATGTAATATTATTGCTTGTTCATTAGCATATATATTTGAGGACCTTGGGGCTATTGTTAATCTAATGATGAAGTGCTGATTGCTGATTTTCTCAAACCATTTTTTAACCTTTCCTACTCAGAATACCTAAGTATCTAATTTAACAAGAACATATTTTCATTCTGCTGGACAGATAAGAGAGAGAAGTATTACTTAAGTCTAAGGAACCTAACAGACATTCAGCTAACTGGTCACATTTTTGATGGATTTGTTGGCAGCATAACCGGTACTTCATAAAAATGTGCTGATTAAATAAATGAATGATTGACCTTTTAAATTTCTACTATTATTCATCCTAAAAGATATTTCTAAGATATTTTGCTCAATTCCACAATCTATGTTTTTAATAATCTGTATTTGAGAAAGGTCTTTTTAAGTTGGTTATTGCAAAGAAACCCAAGATGGAAAGTTCACCATGTAAGTGCTTACAACTAATGAAATACATTTCTTCTCTCTCCAATTACTACTCAAAAGTGATGTATCATTATGATTTTATTTTCTAATTTTCACCCTATTTCATATATACTGTGTTGACCTTAAATACAAATATGAATAGAGTAAGTAAAATGGCCAATATTCTGAATTATTTTATTCCTTTTATAAGGTCATGACAAACTAAGGAGTCCTCTGTGATTAGAATGTTAGATGTTAAGGGTAAGCATAGATGAGATGGGAGGACATTTGCTGCCTCAGACAGAATCAGAAGATACTATAATTTTAGAAGAGTATTTCAGGATTAAGTTAAAAAAATGTTGATTAATTTTGTAGACTCTAAGTGATACACTGAATTTCAAGCCAGAGGGGACACTGTACTAAGCTTCTCTATTCTTTAATCTCCCTAAATGGAATTATGTCACTTCAAGAAAAGGCTATCAGTTGCCTTAGTGTGTACAGATATATATATATAGATATATATCTATATATATATATCTTTCATAATCCCCAGCTTCCTTATTCCATAATTACCAGACCCATATTGTAGTTTAGATGTTATGGAGTTTGGAAATAATTCTGTAATTAGTCTGATAACAATTTTACATATGCAAGATTCAGAATAATCCTGTGAGGTTTTTCACAGACTAATAAAGTCAGGATTAGTTGACCAGAATGAAAGATTTCAGTGTAAAGGTAAAGTATACACTTTAGGGGGGGAAAAAAGCATATTAGTTAAAACTGTTTTTGGTATAGGAAAATTTTTAAGAAGTATCAATGGAAAAGGATAGATGGCACATCAGGTGATTATAAGTTTGCTTGGTTTAAAAAGGAGAAGTTTGATGTCTGTTGTGAAAAGAAAGGTTTATTTTTTTCATATTTCATGATAAATGAAATTGAATTACCTGCAGGATTTGAGCATTAATTAAAAGATATAAAACCATGGGATAATTAGATTTATTATAGCATCTGTCAACTGAAAAAAGAGGTAAACTCGAATTACCAGAAATTTAGTTTATTCAGGAATAGCAAAAGAACTACAAATCTGAAGGCAAAACTTAACCGAGCTTTTGTGACCCTGAGGGCCGCAGGTCGCTGCAATGGACAAGGTGTGCAAAGAGTGGGGAGTCCAGCCAGAATCTAAGCAGTAAATTTATTGGCTTGAGAAGAGGGAGAGATTCTTCGCGGTTGTCCATTGGCCCAGAAATAAGTTTTCCTCTTTTTTAAATGGGGCTTTTACGGCAAATCAGTATCCCAGGTTTCCCTAAGAGCGCATGCGTGAGATTCTCCAACTCCAAAACCTCTGAGACTTGGTTTCGGTTTTAGACTGAAATCCTTTCAAATGCGGCAGGTTTATGTAGCTCAGATACCTTTCTTCCAACAGGGCTTAACGTTGTGCTCTTCGGGGTTTACTCCTGAAGGCAAGTAAAAAAAACACTTCCGGAACAAAAACGTGAGAGAAAGCAGAAACTGTGCTCTTCCACTACGTGAGGCCCTCCAACGGAGAACAGTAGCCTTCTCCTCTGAGGCGTTCCTGGCATCCCCACCCCAATTAACCAAAACTGCCATGGTGGCAATAGATGGAGATTCTGGGAGGGGAAATCGAGGCTTGAACTTTTTGGACCTCTCCTTACTGCAATGTGAGTTCCCTTTTGACACTGATGTGGGAGGAGGGGAATTAGGAGGAGGGGAATTAATATTGTTAGCCTTTCTTCATTACCAGGGTTAGAAAAATACCCATTTTTTGGTGTTGAGATCCCAGAAACTCGTAAAAGGTTACTCAGTTAGGGAATCCTGAACTAATAACCTGTTTTTCAGATTCTGAGTGGAAAGTTTTTTTTTTGTTGTTGTTGTTGTTTTCTTTATTCTTTGGAGAGTGAGCGAGAGAGCGCGTGCGCGAAGTGAGAGCAAGGCAGGTAAGTCCAAGCTGGGCGAGTGGTAGGCAGAGGCAGAGGAGGAAGCGACTCCCTGCTGAGCAGAGAGCTCCATCTGAGGACCCCGGAATCATGACCTGAGCTGGAAGCACATGCTTAACCGCTTAATCGACTGAGCCACCCAGGGGCCCCCACCCTCCAAGTGGAGAGTATTTCTAACATGCATAGATAGCTTGGATGATGTCTTCTGATCGGAAAACTAAGATATTGGTTGTTTTATGATTATTTCTTACTAAATTCAAATTAAAATTTGTCTGAAATGTTTCTGTTTTTCTTTCATGTTTTAGTATATCATTTCTTATTTAACTATTTTTCTATAATCAAATACATAAGATTTATCTCTGAAAAGCAAAAGAAAAAAAAGGGTAAATATCAACCTAGAACACACGGTTTATTTTAAAAATCTATTCATCTTTGAGGCGCCTGGGTGGCTTAGTGGATTAAGCCTCTGCCGTGGGCTCAGGTCATGATCTCAGGGTCCTGGGATCAAGCCCCACCTTAGCCCCTCTGCTCAGCAGGGAGCCTGCTTCTCTCTCTCTCTCTGCCTGCCTCTCTGCCTGCCTCTCTGCCTGCCTCTCTGCCTGCCTCTCTGCCTGCTTGTGATCAGTCAAGTAAGCAAATAAAATCTCAAAAAAAAAAAAAATCTATTGATCTTTGTCATGATTCTTTTAATGGCACACCTGAATTAATCTAGGATGGGAAAATTCATTCACAAATTTAAAATAAATGCTCATTTAAACAAATGCTCCTTTTTTTCTTACTCTTAAAGTTGGTGGCTTAGACTTAGCTGACTTTCTTATGACTTATGTAGCATTTTTATGTTTAAAATAAGGACACTCATGGGAGCGTGAGATCTGATTATAGATTGAAGACTTAACAGGAATGCCTCTATTTCTGTGCTCTGAAATTTTACATATGAAGAAGAATTTTAGATATAAGGATAGAAATGCTGTTGATTTTATAGTTTATTCTAACTTAAATAATTATGAATAAAATAGGTTAAAATTAAACATTATGGCATTTAAGAACATCTTTTTAATAGGGTGCTGTTCTCTTAAATTGCTGATGATCACAGAATCCCTGCTGAATTTGTATTGTATTCAGCAACATTTGCAAATTTTCTTTTTTATCTGAGAAGAATGTGTTTTATTTCAGTGAATTATAGGTGGCAGTATACACAGCTAAATTCTATGTTGTATTGCAGGTAGATAAGAGATATCTCAGTTGGTTAACAATTTCATATTTAACCTTTTCATAATTCTAACTTCCATTCTTAACTCCCCTCATCTTTTTGTTTTTGATATAAAAATATCAGATAAACTTCCTCAAATAAGAATATGCTCTTGGGAAGTATTTTAAAGCTTAAGTTTATTCTGAAAGATATAAAGTTTTTTTTTTTTTTTTTTGGTAATGTTATTAAAGGTACATTAGAAACAGATAATATTCACTGACCAGTTGATTTAATATTAACATCAGAATTTTAAAACTGAAAATTCTCTTAGAATTATATATCAAACCAGTGAGAGGAGATTTTTTTATTCTGTCTTTACATCTTCTGTTTTAAAAGTTACAAGCAAATGTGTTTTGACTGCTAATTATAAAAATTCAATACTTTCTTGATTTACTTTCTTGAGGTGTGATATCTATCTTTGAGAAGAAGTAGAAAATTGCTATTCTTTATGCCTCATCTCCACTCTGAAAGCATTATATTCATGACTATGATTATAAAATTATACATGTTGTAGAGAAACAGAAAACCTTTAAATTGATGATCAATACCCATACCCATCTTATGGAGAATAAGAACATTAGGCATTAAAGTGGTCCATTGACACCATTCCTTCCGGAAATTTTCACAAAGTGTGTTCAAAGGATTTATGAAGGTTACTCAGAGACATGCAGGGTTGGAAGATGTGGCAGAGTGGAGGTGAGAGCCAAAGAGGCAAGCAGGTCAAACTCTGGTGCCCTGGATTTTCCTGTTGCTTTGTTTTACATGTTGAACTTTGTAAAACAATCTCTTTCCCTTTTAACCTAAAACAATTTTATTTAATCCCAAATCCTTACATATAAAGGAGAAAATTGACAATGGAGTAGACTGAGATACTTGCTGAGGGTCAAGTCAATAATTAGTAGTGTAGGGCTGACTTTACCCAGTATTGCTACTATACTGCTAACCAATAAGTGGTATTTACTTTGTATATGTGTTTTCTCTGTTGTGGGGATATTTTATGTTTGTTTACTTGCTTGCTTTGTCCCTTTCCTACCATAGTTTATTTATTTTAATGCAGTCAGTTATCTTGCAATTTTTGGCCTATATGTAACTTATAATTTTCAAATAAATTTGCTTGCTTGCAAATGCTCACATTAATGCTGGGCTGTTGTTTTAGGATCATTTGGTTCTCTCAAGCTGATACTGAAATATTATTAATTCTAATAAGAAATAAGTAGATGTAGAGGAATTCAGAAACAGTTTCTTCAGATTTTTTTCAAGGTCAAAAAGATAAGTTCTCAAAACTTGAGTGTTTCTGAAGTACTTTCCAACAGGTTTTATTGTTTTTTGATAAGATGTGGTTCTCTAGCATTTGGAAGTCTGAATAACCTTAAGCATTTGGAGTCCCGAGGTAGGCATAGGCTTCCAGAAATGTAAGAAGACTTTAGTTAAATGTATTGAGCTAAATTCATTTGAAAAACAAATGGAAATCATGAAAATAAACCCCAAATCTCCTCCAATTTGGATTGGAGAAATACAATGGACCCCAGGAATTAGCCTCCCTGTTTTTGAATAGTTTACTCTTTCAGATAGCTTTTGAGTCAAATAGTTATGTTAAGAATGAATATCTTTTCACATGAAAGACATATTATGCTTGGAGCTATCATATTCCCACAGATTATGTCTTTCTGAGAATGTTTTATTATTATATTAGTTGAGATCTCAATCTTTCCCACTACAGATGCCTAGGTTTAATAAAAATAAATAAATGAATAAACATGTTCAAGATGCGGATAGATATTGCAGTGAGTACAGCGGACTTATTTTGCGTGTTTGTCTAGAGCCTAGGAAAAAATCATTTATTTCAGTTGTGCTTGCATAGATCTGTATGATAATCTAGATTTCAAGTTCATGAACTCAAATTTATTTAATATAGGGCCTTCCCCAGAAGTTAATACATCTTTGTGCTTCAATATGAAATATAATGAAATAAAAAATGGCAGGAAGTTTTGGTTCATTCATTTATTCCTTAAAGAAATGCATATTCAGCATCTACCATGTGTCAAGGTGTTTGGGATATATTAGTGAATAAAATAGACAAATGTTTTGCCCTCATTTTAGTGTTTGTGTGTACAGACAACAACAAATCAATGTATTAAATAAATAAATCATCTAGCATGTCAGAAGGTGAAAAGTGCTATGGAGAAAAGAAAAAACTGAACAGGTTAAGAGGATCTTTAAAATTAAGTACCTCTGAAATTTGTGAGGGTTATAGAATTCAGAGATGACATAGAGTGTGTTATTATTAAGTGACTATGGTTGTTTTGCCATAGGAAGAGAAAAACACAACCTTAACTGTTCTTTTTTAAGATTTCCTTCAGGAGTTGCTTTAAAGTAGATTTCTCATTAGCCATGAAATTGAATGTTTTCCCACTAGGGGATTTGCCCCAAACACTAAATTAGTGGGAGAACCACTAAGATAACTTTGTCATTCTAATGGCAAAAAGGTTTTTAAAGAAAAGGTGTAAGGGGCTGTTTGGATAGAGAGGAGGTTTCCTGTTTTTGTTTTTGTTTTTTCCCCCCTTTGGCAGTAATGGAAGGTAGTATTTAAGAATGTGTCACTGAAGGTAAAACTGTGGTTTAAGATCTTGAGTTCCCAGAAGACCTTAGGAGAATTTGTTGGTTACATTATCAAAACCCTTATTTTCCATGAGGAGTGGCTAAACAATAATAAAAATAAATTAAAAGCAAGAAAGAAAATGTAGTTATTGTCATTTGAACACGTAAGTTTCACATGGAAACTGACAACAAAGAACTTTATCAAACTTGACTGCTCCAAGAGCCTGCCTCCATTGCTCTTTGCAAAAATATCATTCTTATGCAAGCAGAAGTCTTGCATAAGACTTTCCTTTGTGAATGCATACTCTGTGATTACAAAATGCTCACTCTTGCTTTAATGCTCTGAAAGATTTTCTCCTGCTGCCTCAATTTCCAAGTTTTATTTTAGCAAAATTCCTATCTTCCAAGCTTACATATTTATTTGTTACTAACTTCATATACTTATTTACTCACTTATTTAAAAATGTGAAATGAAGTCCTATATGTTTGGCACATTGTGCTCAGTGCTTACAAAAACTTTCTAGTTAAAAAATTTCATATGAAAGAAAAGTGGTAAAGTGATACCACTAGTCTGAGTACCTGATTTGAGAGCCATGGTTTAGTTCTTTCTGGCTTATAGCTGTAAAGAGATAAGAAGAGATGGAAGACAGGCAGGATATGGGTAGAAGTATCACTATATATTTCTGATACACCAGATACATCAGAAAACAGGGAGAGGTATCTGTATGAATTCAGTTAAGTGCTACACATGTGATGATGTACATAATGAAGACAAGGAGAAAAAGTTAAATGTTTTTGCTTGTAGTCCTTTTAATAAGAAAGAGACATTTTTAATATATTTCAGAATGATTTCAACACAGTGGTTCACATTTATACAAAGTTAATACTAAATTACATTAATGGTAATAATCCTTTACATTTATGTATTTAATAAGTTTGTGAAGTCCTTGATTAGTTATTTTTAAAGTTCTTTCATAAAGAAAATTATTTTGTATAGATTATATTTTTAGAATTTGGTAAATAAATTGTACCATTATAGATTGTATTTAATCTACATTTTTTAAAAAGATGCTTCATATATATTTAGCTTACTGATTTGCTGTACCTGGTTTGCTGCAAACCTATTTTTTATATGAAGATTTTCCTATTTTACAGATTGATAACGCAGTTAATGAATATATTTTTAATTCTAAATGTTAAAAGAATCATATTTAAATCATTCTTGCATTTACGTACACTGAGCTCGGTACAGTACACCATATATGTAATTATCTCATATGTGCTTGTGGATGTCTTGTTTCTAATAATTTTATCACATATTAGAAATATGTGTTTTAGTTTCTATAGAATAATTGTTAAATTTCATATAATATCTTTCTGGGAGAAATGTGAGTAATTAAGCAGCACAAAGCTACCTATTTAATTAGCCTACTTGTATCCACAGAAGAATCTTGAGTTGTAAAAAGTCAGAGGGAGCTTGCCTTTAGTTAATTGAATCAGAGGATTTTTTACCTTTTTACATTTCTCTCTACTCATTTGATTTAGGTGTAGTCATTCTAAATGACTCACTAAAAAATTCCAGACTATATACTTTTGTATAAGTAATATTTTGTTGAAGTCTCTCTATGGTCAAATCTAGGGCCAATATCTAACTTATTTTGTTACCAGAAAAGCATGAATATGTTTTTTTGATAAAGACGTATTCAAATATGAAAATAGATTTCATTGATCTTTAAGAGTAAGGGATTTAATATTTTGACCTCTACTGAATAGTTTAAAATGTAGTTTGAGAGCTGCTTAATCTATTTTGTGGATATTGGTAAATCACAGGTGTGGAGAATTTGGCTTACATATAGATCCTTCTGTCCCCAGTTAATTGTAGTGTTTATGAAGGTGAACTTTACCTGTTTCAGCTTAATATTTCTTTTAAAGGGCAGTCCTAATTTAGAAGCAATTGAATAAAAAGCATCATGCTTTTAATTACTTTATAAAATTAACCTGATTCTTTCCCCCTTTGAATACTCTAAATTAGATTAAACTTTTTGGGGAGAAACAAAGCCGAGGGGAGTTGCTAGTGGAGAAGTGTTTTGAAGCCCAATGTAAGTTACTAATCCTTTTATGGAATAAAGGAAACTAAGAAAAACAGTAGCTGCCATTTCAGCTCCATAACTCCAGTAGCTCCTAGTGAGATCATTTTGAGACTGCTGAGTAGAAATAGTTTAAAGGTCTATTGTAAAAGAAACAATAATTTTATTCATTAATTAGATTCGTCAGAGACTGCTTTGATTTTGCAAAGTGAATAACCTTTTATTCCCTGGTTATAGTTAAATCCTTAAGCTCATTTGATATCCTGTGCCCCATTAGATTTCACTTTAAGGTTTCACCTTTGCAAATGCATTATACCAGGCCAATCCCTTTAATGTTTTCCTTTCCCTCTCACTTTAATAAAAAAGCGGGGTAACTTTTCTTAAAATGAACACAAGACAGGGAGAACATAAATTGCAGAATTGAATGCACAAGTAATAGAATGAGCAACATTTTGTTTGTGTTTCCTACTTCAACTCGAATAGATGATGAAGACTGCTTTTTTTTCCCCTTACCAATGATTTTTTTGTGTTGTAAAATACTGGATTTTTTTGGAGATTATTTTCAGTTTTGCTACTTTTTAGTTGAGATTGATTCAAAGGCAAAATTTATGCCAGCATTTGGGATTTTGCTGTCTAGCATCTATCAATTCACACTTGATTAATTTGGAGTTTTTGAAAATTTTGGTGTAGTATTGAACTTTTTTGGCCCAGTGGAAAAGAGTATATGAAACAAATAGTGTAAAAAACCATATATGAGAAGTATACATACATAGAGATCAAGCAGTTTTCAAAGTCTTAAAAATAGTTGAAAACATTCTTTTTTGTTGTTGAAAGCATTCTTTTTCAATCACTTTGATATGACAGTTTCAACTTATTTATTAATCATAACATTTATGTTCCTAAGAAATATTTTAGATTTTAGCATGTTTCAGGTTACAGTTGCTTAAAAGTAACTAATTTTGATTATAATTTTTAAATGTAATACATTTGCATACATTTTAACTAAATAGTTCAGTGTGCAAAAAATGGGAATTGTCTGCTCCCACCTTCCCCATCCAAGATACCCAGTCACCAAGGGCAAGTATTTTGAACTTTATAAGCTTTTTCTTTGGATATTTCTAGCTATGTATCTAAATACTCCATTGATATTTTTATTTCTTGACCTTTCAATTTTAGGCTGCATATAGCTAGGAATGTCCCAGAGTAGAAGCTCTTTTAACAATGCATTCATACATATTAAAACATGCTTCTATACCTTCCATTATCCCACTGGAATCTTACTATAATTTTGGTTAAAATATTATTTGGTGATTACATTATTATAAGTATGAAATTTGTTTATATCTGAGTTAAATGCCATATGCTATGAA
Organism: Mustela lutreola; assembly: GCF_030435805.1. Lineage (NCBI taxonomy): Eukaryota > Metazoa > Chordata > Mammalia > Carnivora > Mustelidae > Mustela > Mustela lutreola. The sequence continues at coordinate 78,318,122 of NC_081290.1, forward strand.
TATAATTGCTTTCTTGTGCAATGGATTTTATATGGAGGGGATGATAAATTATGTCTTTAATTTGTATATACCTATCTCTCCAAATTCTCCAGAAATGCTATAAAATTCCCTCAGTACTTACATATCAGATAATCTTTTAGATTCTTTTGTTTTGTTTTGTTTTGTTTTCTCTTTTCACTGCCAACATCTTACTCTGTTCTGCAGCAGCTGAGCTGCAGGTCAGAGAAATAGTTATCAATCCCAGGATTTCCTTTCACCATCATCTGGAGATTTCCTGTGTGTTCCCTTTTGTTCAGTTTATCTTTTATGTGTATCTTTATCCTCTTTCTAGGTTTTTCCTTAATTTTAGGTGAATGTGTTGTCCAGAAACAAAGGAGAAAGGGGTTTGTCTTGGGAGTCACATTTTTGAGGTCATAGAATTCTGAAAAACATTGTTGAACATTGTATTTTGACTGAAGATCTAATTCTAGTTCAGAAATGTTTATTTGTCAAAAGTTGAAGATTTCATTTCTTCTAGCTCCCAAGGTTGCTCTTGAAAAATCTGACATTCTGATCCTAAATCTAGCTCTGTGTAATGTGACCTGTTGTGCTTATTTATCTTTCTAGAAGATTTTAGGATTTTTCTCTTTATCTTTGGTATTCTGAAATTTCAGGATGATACAACCTATGTGCTGCTCCACACAAAACAAAACAAAAACACATTTCACTGAGCTGAGTACTCACTGGGCCATTTTCCACTCTAAAATGTGTGTGTTTTTAAAAATACATCTTTATGTACCCTTTTAATACCTCTCTGAGGAAAAAAAAAGATTTTTTTCTGAATTATTATTCTTTTCCTATATACTCTTCTTCTCAGATCCTATTTTCTGTTTGTTATTTTTGTTCAATGTTTTTAATTTATAGGATTGTTTTATGTGTGGTGCTTGTTGACCATCAATTCAGTTTTAAAGCAGAACTAAAACGTTGCTTTGATGATCAGAATAAAAGAGTTCACTGGATGCTCAGTGTACCAGGGTCAGTGTGCGAATAATATGTGTCCCTCACAGTAGGAAGAATCTAATCAGGGATTCTTAAAAATGAATGTTTGTGATCACTTATCTGGGACTAATTTGCACAAAGCAGGATCTTCTAATCTCTTGCAGAAAGATGTAAAATGGGCTGGAAATGCCACTTTTGACTCTGCAGGTTTTCGTGTTAAAACATTTGTTTTTATTTTTATTTACCTCTGTCACCTTTGGTGACCCAGAAATAACAGCCTCTTGTACTTCCCAATTGCATAAAGTTAATGTGTGTTGAGGGAAGGAAGGGGTATGTTTAGGACTGGGGGAATGATTAGAAAGATCTGAGAAGTGATCTATTCCATCTTTTAACAAATCTTTATTTTCAGTCTTATCCCATGTGCTCTCCATGTTGCTCTACTGATAACTCCAATTCCTGAACAATTCATTGGTGTCTAAGGAGGGACATGACTTTCTTCCTGTGAAGACACTTTAGCATTGGCTTTGTTTGCAGTGCTATGTCAGTTATCAAGTATCCATCTACTTTTCTTTTACCAAAAAATTTCCCGACATCTCTCATCCACTGTGTTTTCTTCTCATTCTCTTCTGTATATGTAATTCTTAAAAATTAATTTACTCGTCATTTTATTTATTTACTTTTTTACATGTCATTTTAATACAGTTTTGAGAGGCATCAGAGGGAAACCATGTTCAACCAGAAGTCATGTAGAATAATTTTAATTTGTAAAACAATTCGGTAATTCAAAATTTTGATTATTGTAGTGAATTCACATTAATAACTTTATGTTAGCTGAAATTGTGAAATGTTCTTATGAGAAATAATTACTTGCTAACAACAGAATTCAAATCAGATCTTTTACTGGAATAAAGATGATTTAAAAAATACATATAGGGGCGCCTGGGTGACTCTGTGGGGAAAGCCTCTGCCTTCGGCTCGGGTCATGATCCCAGGGTCCTGGGATTGGGCCCCACATCGGGCTCTCTGCTCGGTGGCGAGCCTGCTTCCCCTTCTCTCTGTCTGCCTCTCTGCCTACTGGTGATCTCTCTGTCAAATAAATAAATAAAATATTAAAAAAAATTACGTATATTTATATACTGATTGAATTCCTTCATCAGGAAAAACGTATCACCAGTCCTACCAGAGTGTTCAATTGATTTTCTAAAGTACTCAGTTCCAAATGTTAAAAGTGTATAGATGAGGGGCACCTGGGTGGCTCAGTGGGTTAAAGCCTCTGCCTTCGGCTCAGGTCATGATCTCAGGGTCCTGGGATCGAGCCCCGCATCGGGCTCTCTGCTCAGCAGCTAGTCTGCTTCCTCCCTTCTCTCTCTCTGCCTGCCTCTCTGCCTACTTGTGATCTGTCAAATAAATAAATAAAATCTTAAAAAAAAAAGTGTATGGGTGAGACATCCTATGAATAATATTGGAATCTGTTGTTTCTAGAAAAACTGCCACTGTTGTTGTCCATGTTTCAGACATCACTAATGCTTATAAAAATGTTGATATCATTGGCCAATATAAATTGTCCTGCTCAAATATATGAAATTCAGTGACCATATTCATATGTAGCATTAAATTTCTATAATTGAGCTAGAGATAAGAGTGTACTATTGAAATGGGGGTAAACTCTGGAAGGAGATGAATTCAAGTCAATTCAAGGTAATATTGTTGACTATTTCATATTACAAATGAGAGCAGAAACATCCAAAGGAATGTAGATTTATGGGAATGTAAGTTTATGAGATATATGAAAAAGAAGTTTGGAAGAGACAACTGTTTTTGTTTCAGATGCATTAACCTTGAGGATCTTTGGAAATGTTAAATAATAACCTGTAATCTGCAATCTTTTGAAATATTAAATAGCAATCAGCAATCTGATGAGGACTGGACCTCATCAAAAAGGTTTGGTTAAAGTATATAGAATTGATTGAATTAGTTAAGCTTTACACACAGGAAGACTCCCGTATCACAGGTGCTTGACTTTTTTCACTTGTGAAAGAAGCATAGTGGAAGCCAACTTAGGCTGAATTGAACACTAAAAAGTCATTCATCCAGACTTATTTCAGATATTCATTCTGCCATTCCAAGGTGTGGCACCCCTTCCATAGGATTCAATATTTCTAGTGTAAATGTTCCATCACAATGGTGTATCCAGTAGCAAAATGGAAGAAGACATAACTCCTCCCTTTTAAGGAGACTTAGCCAAATTTTCACCCCATTCTGTTTATATCTCTTTCACAAGAATTTAGTTGTATCTCACCAGGTTACCAGGATGCCTTGGAAATATTATCTTTTACTCTGTATGGTAACATGGAAAGCTAAAAACAAAACAAAAAAAAATGACTTTTTATATTTAAATAGATAAAGGGAATGGAAGATTGAGTATGCATCTCACAGTTCTATGTTAAGTCACTGGCATATAGATTGCATTTCGAAATGTGGATATGTATAAATCACAGCATGTATATTAAAAAAGCCTTATTTTGAAGTCAAATTTTTGTGTGTTGAGCAATGAATGGCAGATGAGGAACTAAAGAGAAACAGAAAAATCCTTCAAAAAGCTTGGATGAGAGGGGCGCCTGGGTGGCTCAGTGGGTTAAAGCCTCTGTCTTCAGCTCAGGTCATGATCTCAGGGTCCTGGGATCTAGCCCCGCATTGGGCTTTCTGCTCGGCAAGGAGCCTGCTTCCTCCTCTCTCTCTGCCTGCCCCTCTGCCTACCTGTGATCTCTGTCTAATAAATAAATAAAATCTTAGAAAAAAAAAAAACTTGGATGAGAGATAAGAAAGAAGATAGGACAGTAGTCCAAAAATACAGGGTTTGTGAAGAATGAAGCTAACTCAGTAAAAGGTGACTCAGAAATGGAGGATGTGTTGAGGCTGAGGACCAATTAAAATTTATTAAGTGATGCTATCTATTAATGTATTGAATGCTTTTATATGCACTAAGCCTTTTCTGTAGGTGTAATAATCTCCATTTTATAAATGAATAAACTTAGGTCTGAAAGATTAAATGACTTAAATTGAGACCCGGAGTTGCTAAATACTAGATCTAAGAGTTTTATTCGTAAGAGGCCCTATGTCAACTCATAATCACAGTTTACCTATTTCTTCTTAATTATTCAGGATCTCCCTAGAGAGAGATGCACCTAGACATCTGGGTGGCTCAGCTGGTTAAGTGGACCACCTCTTGGTTTCAGCCCAGGTCATGATCTCAGGGTCCTGATCTCAGAATCAAGAGATTGAGCCCCTCTTTGGTCTCTGTGCTCAGCACAGAGTCTGCTTGAGGTTCTTTCTCTTTCTCTTTTTCCCTCCCCTGCTGCCTCTGCTCTCTGTCTCTCTAAAAATAAATAAGCAACAAGTCTTTAAAAAAAAATAGGCAGGATTTCTACTCTGAACCACCATTCAACTTAATACTTGCATTTTTAGTTAGGAAGGTAAGAAGCTCAGTGAAGGGGAATGGATAGGTTTAGTCAGAATGGAGAATGAATGAGTAAGTTTTTCGTGGAAAAAAAAACTTCCTAAAGATGAGAAATTTCAAAACAGTTTTACCAGTGCCAAAGGTGCCAAAGGTACATGTTCTAATTATGTTTCCAAAGCAGAAGCTGATGATCATATTTTAATAAAATTAATACTACTAATTCTCTTGAACTATAAATATTTCCTTAAGGGAAATAGTAGTTGTGTTTTACATTTCATTATTTTTGGTTTCATTTGGTCTCTTGTTTAAAAATTTAAATAAAGAACAATTATGATAACTGTGATAATGTTATAATTAGAATTAATTTTGTTTATATGAAAATGATACCATAAATGTCCGTTGAGATGGTGACTACACTTTTATTTTTATTCATTTATTTATTTTTTAAAGATTTTATTTATTTATTTGACAGAGAGAGATCACAAGTAGATGGAGAGGCAGGCAGAGAGAGAGGAGGAAGCGGGCTCCCTGCTGAGTAGAGAGCCTGATGAGGGGCTCGATCCCAGGACCCTGAGATCCTGACCTGAGCCGAAGGCAGAAGCTTAACCCACTGAGCCATCCAGGCACCCTGGTGACTACATTTTTAGATGATTTTGTCCTTTAGAACCGTGCTTTGCTGTAGAGGTTCAAATAAGTTTATAGAATAGAAAAAGGGTATGATTACTTTTTAGGGAGGGACCAATAGTTTATTTCCTAAAAAGTCTTCATTTAAGTGGATTTTTCTAGGTTGCTGAATAACCTGATTCTCTGAATGTATTGAAATTATTTCTGTTTGTCTAGTATCATTTCATATTGACCAACAGTATAAGACTGATGCATATGAGCAGAATGTATTTAACCACAATAGTGAGTAACTTCAAAGAGACCAGAGTCGTAAAAACCTGTATGACTAGAAAAATCTTTATTTCACGTAGTTAAGCCTTCTCTGGGACCAGCTGGTAGGTGTTCCTGAAATAAGACATAAGACAACTTGATTTAATTTAATCTTATAGTATTACTAAAATTGTTTAATTCATCTCTCATCTCATGGTGGTCTTCTCTGAAGAATAGGCTATTATTTGTGGCACACTGTTACATAAATGTGTGTAATTGTCCAGGCCCTTAACATGTATTAATGTACTGAGATCTTTTTTTGTTTACCCTTTAATGCAGCATTTTAAGGTTAATAATATTATTCTCATTTTACACATGAGAAAACTGAGGTTACAAATTATTATGAATTGTCCAAGGGTTATAAGTGATTCAGTCAGAATTATAACCAAGGCCGTTTCCACAGCCCAAAATGTAAAGGACTCTGTATAATATTGTCTGTAGGATGCATGTATTAGTGCTTCAGGCTGCTGCAACAAGTTACCAGACACTTACTGGCTTAAAACGATGTATGTTTGTTCTCTCAAAGGTGTGGAGGCCAGAAATCCAAAATCAAGTGTTGGCTTCTGCCAAAGCCTCTAAGGAAGAATTCTTTGCCTTTTCTAGCTTCTGGTGGCTAACAGTTTTCCTTGGCATATCACAGTGTAACTCCAGTTGCTTCCTCCGTCTTGGCAGTCCTTCTTTCTTGTATGTGAGTGTCTCTTTTTTTCTGTGGCTTATAAGGAAAGTTGTTATTGGATGTAGGACCCACCTTAATCCAGCATGGTCTCTAGAGATTCTTAACTACATTTGTAAAATCCTTATTCCAAATAAGTTCGCATTCTGAGGTTCTGGGTGGGAAGATTTTTGGAACATCACTTTTCAACCCATTACATTGGGCATGGCCAAATTTTTAAAATGCTAAAAAAATTTGAAATATAACAAAAGCACAGAAAAATATATAATACATAATGTACAATATAATTAGTAATTATAAAGTGATCACTTAGGTAGCCACCACCGATATCAAGATATAGAACACTCCCAGCAATCTGAAAGTACACTGTTTCCTTTAATGATTTTCTCGTGTTCATTAGAATTGTTCTGACTTACAGTGAATCACTTCCTTACTCTTCTTTAAAATTTTGCTTTTCATGTAGTGAGATAATGGTATTATATATATTTTTAATTTATATAAATGAAACATTATCACATATTTTAGTTTGTGTTATGCTTCTTTCAGTTAATACTGTATAGGAATCATAGATATTATTGAGAGTGGCTGTGCTTAATTTGTTTTCTTTACAACTTGTAAATTTTATTTTTATTGCATATGTTTGTTATATTTTTGTGTCTATCAAAAACACTATTGTTATGAACATTTTTGTATATTTATCCTCATGTAACTGCACAGTTTTATGTGAGATATATGCTTACTAGATGATAACATATTTTCAAAGCAGCTGTAGCAATATATCTCTCATCAGCAGTTTATTTGAGTTCCATTGCTCTCACATATTTAATAATCCATGACATTGACCAAAATTTTAATTATCTGATAATTTCATAGGTGTGCAGCAAATTCCATGACAGTTTTCACTTAAGTATCTCTAATTACCAATGAGTATCATAAATTTATTGGATTTGTACTTTTATGAACTGCCAGTTCAGTTCTTTTTCCCGTTTTCCAATTTATCTTTTCTTGTTATTTCTTTTTTTTTTTTTAATTATTCTGAGTAGGAGTCCAGAATATTTAAATAAAATTTTTATTTTATGTAATGTAAATATTTCCTTTCATATAATGGTTGTCTTGTTCTCCTTCTGTGTATGTTTTGATGAGCAAGAGTTTGTTGTTTTTTTTTAAAGATTTTATTTATTTATTTGACACAAGTAGATCACAAGTAGGCAGAGAGGCAGACAGAGAGAGGAAGGAAAGCAGGCTCCCTGCTGAGAAGAGAGCCTGATGCTAGCCTTGATCCCAGGACCCTGGGATCATGACTTGAGCCGAAGGCAGAGGCTTTAACCCGGTGAGCCACCCAGGCATCCCGAGCAAGAGTTCTTTTAACATCAGTTCAGTCCATCTTTTTTTTTAAGATTAGTGCTTTTAGGGGTACCCCGTTTCAGGCTCTCTGCTCGGTGGGGAGCCTGCTTCCCTTCCTCTCTCTCTGCCTGCCTGTGATCTCTGTCTGTCAAATAACTAACTAAATAAATAAAGATTAGTGCTTAAAAAAAAAACTTCCTATTCTTTCCTAAAAGTGCTACTGTTTGTAATTCCTTTTGTCTGTGTTTCTCTGACCAACCAAACCTTCTCTGATTGACACTTCCTTTTTTAGAGATAGTGGTATTTTAATCAAGTCTTACTTATTGCGAGCAATTCTGTCACTTTTGGCGTGTTGTACATTTCTTGTATATTGATTTTTCTAGGTTAACTTGGAGGCAGATCTTAATTTGCTCATTTTCATCTTCTTGGGAGATTTATTTACAGTGGGCCTTCGCTATCTAGTAAGTATGGATAAAAATGGGCTGGGTTTGAAACTGGTTTTACTCTGATAGTGTTTTTTGGATAGAGAATCTCCTCAGCTGATTTCAGTGTTGGTCCTACTTCATGTTGGTTAGGTATCTGACTACATGGAAAGCTGCCTATTTACCAGATATTTTATATATGACATTTCAATTATCTCTTGAAAACTACAAATATATATTTATATATAATTATAATCATATTACTAATGAAAATTATGAGATTGAATGGCATTAATATACTCAAGGACGCATTAGGAAATTATGAGTTAAAATATGTGCTCAACTTTCATTTTTTTAGACTCCTTTGATGTCTCTCCTTAAATGCATTTTCAAACTTTAAAGTTACAAATTCACATATTTTTTATGACATTGCCAATTTAAAAATAAGTGAAAGAGCCCTGCTCTAATTTAAACTACTTCCAAATTTCTCCCTATGAGCAGTCTTCCCTTATCCATATTCAAGTAAAATTATTTACATTTATAATCTTTTTAAAAGTTATTCCTGTTGTTTTACATGTTAGTTAATGTATTTTCTTTTTCTTTGAGGAATTTTGGGGTGAGTCATAGGGAGTCTTTCGAGGACAACTTGCTTAGCAAATAGACTTTCTTCCTTGTTTGTTTTTTAGCAAGTATTTTAGATCAGTGAAATAAGGGCAAGATAGGCAAAACAAGAAAAAAGATCCAATTAGAGAAGTTCACTTACCATTTGTCGGCAATAGATTTGACTATGGTTGCCATTTTGAAATTTATTCCTAAGAGGATACTTATTTCCCGTTAAGCTAATACAGTTTTATTTGCTTTAAAACCTTGAAAATCACACTTTGATGTTTGTAATGGGATAAGTTCCAACCTTGTATCTCAGGAATTATTCTTTGAAAACAGACAGTAATTCCAGATTCTTCTACTAGGTCCAAATCAATGATGAAGGCTATACCTCTGAGGTTATGGGATAGGCAACAGAAGTCTTAAAAAAAAATGGGAATATCTATCTTTTGACCTTATTTAACAAAGTGATGAAAATGTAGTAATTAATTGATAAATTTTAAGAAAAAAACTAAAATATAGTGCATAGTTCAATATAGTACTTCAGATAAATATGCTCACAGTTGTGAGATTTTCTAATCCTCATTTGTCTTCTAGCATAAGGCTATGAATAACTTATTATCTGTTTAATTCTTAGAAATTACTATATTATCCATATAATACCTAAATTCTAATGAAAATTTAGTTATTCAAAATAAGACTGAAACTTGACTAGCATTAGCCACTAAGTGGTAAGCAGTATTCTGCACATGCTCTTACCTATGGTTGCTTTTTAGTATTATTTCTTATTTTGAAAATTTTTAGTAGTTCCTAGGTTTTAAATTTAATTCTTTCATAAGTTTCTTGTACTTTATAATTATAATCACTTGTCTTTCAGAAGAACAATACAAAAGGTGGCTATTATATGCTAGTCTCTCAGATGGATTATGTTCTATCATGCTGCTGTAGTCCAAACACAAATACACTGTCTTACTGGTTGATATAGATTGAAATCTAAGTAATCTATATTGTCATTCTGGGTGTTGGGGTTTTCCCTGAAAATCATGCTTTTCAATTTCCTTTGAGTCTCTTTGGCTCAATCTCCTGCTGTTGTAATTATTAGAAGTCCATAGAGACTGGAATTTCTCAAAATGTAGACAGTTTTATTCAGAACATGAGCCCTCAGGCATTTCTTTTCATTTTTACTTAGCTTGAGATATATAGATACACCTTTGACTTTAATGTGCTTATTACAGAGCCTGAACGCAGAGTATGCTTCCTTGTGCTTTGAGATACAGGTGGCAAGAATTCTTGATCTGCCAAGGAATTTTATTTGCTTCTAAATTCTGACTGTACCATTTTATGACTTTGTTATATTAAGATTTTAATAGTGCAAATAAGGGTCAAGGCTTCTTTGTTGATGAAATATTAAATCACTCTTTAGTCTTCTTACATCTGACAGTTATTTTCTACTTCATCTGTAAAAGAGGAAGTGTGTGAGCTTTCATCCAGTGGAGTAGTTGGAATTTATTCATATGAGTTCAGATCCATTGAAACCTGCCAACCATATAGAAACAGTTGCCAGTGTGGGAGAAGTCTTCCTTGTGTTGTGATAGAAAGGGTTTCACTGTTTAGATGTGAACTTAAAATAAAAATGTATTCCTCCATTTAAAAAAAAAAAAAAAAAAAAGCCTGTGCCTGCTTTTCCCAGATGGCTTTCTACAGGAATGAGGAACAAAGTGGATTTATTTGATAACATCTTAAATCTTAAATTATTTTTCAATTCATATGTGTATGTGCTTACATATATTTTATATATGTATGTGTGTGTGTGTGTGAGGGAGAAAATGTCTTGATTTAATGTCAGCTTTAAATTGGACACAGAATTTAGTTGGACTTGTTTTTGACCAACTAGGCAAGCAAGCAAAGACTTTTTTTTTTGAAATGTATTCATTTGATTTTTGAACCATGACTGATACTTTGGCATTTGTATTTAAAGAGTATCCAAAATGATCTGAATTTTTATCAGTGAGTGTTTCTTGACACTAGTATGGTTTTTCTCTGCTACCTGGGTTCTTTTGTTAGTGATGGTGTTTTCATTCTAATCACCTGTAGCAGCAAAGATGGATTCAGATTTAAAAAAACATCAAAATCCTGGCTCAGAGCTCCTCTGGCCAAGGGCCTGGGAGTTGAAGGAGCCAAGATTTCTTAGGCATGACTGGAAAGAGAAGTCCCAATGGTGCTGGAATGGTGCTACAGTGCCAGAAGATGGCTCATGAGTGAGGTGTAGAAGAATGATAGGGAAGACATCTATTATTTGCTTGAAAGTATTCAAGCCAGATCCTGGGGAGAATCATGAGAACTCTGATTCCTGAACAGTTACAGAAGCAGACTCTGAATGAGCTGAAATGCACATGCTTCAGCATAGTTTGGTAAAAAAACTGGTCTTCTTCTTCTCCATAACCCCCTCTTCCTTTTTTCTTCCTGAGGCCAGTTGTTGCTATTATTTCATCCTTGTTCTATGCTCTAGGAGTTATGGTACTTATACTAGAAAGCCCTCTAAAGTCTCAAAACCCAACCCAAAAGGAAGGGGGTGGGTATCTTTCCACCGATAAAGAAGGGACACCAAAACTTGGGGAAGAGTGATTGAAAGATGTGGATTGTTTTACACACTTACTTTGGAAGGCAGGAGAATACTTAGCAATTCTTAATATCCCTATTGTGCATGAATTGCAAGAGTGAACTGTAGAGGGCTTCCTGGAAATCTGAACATGACTCATGGTGGATAGTCTCTCTCGCTTAACCTTTGACCATACAGATATTAAAAAAAAAAAAAAAAAGTTAAAATCCTGTTTATTTTGCCTCTTCCGTGTTTCCCAGTCATTTATTCCCCTTCCATTCATCCTGTCACTGCCCTAATTCAGGTCTTCGGTCCCTAACATCTAGATTTTTGCAGTTTCTGTCTAGTTGTTTAGTTCTCCAGTTTCTCATTTTAAATGTTACTTTCAGTATTATTTTTCAGAAATACAATTCTCATCCCATTATTTTTCCTCCTATAAATCTTCCATGGCTCTTTGGTTTTAAAGTTCCAAATTCCTTAGAAAATGCACAGCTTAAGAGAGTAGCCACAGCCATATTCAGGTCTTTACATTTAAATGTAAACTTAATTAAAAGTAAATAAAATAAATAAGTTCATCAATCACAGCTTCATTTCATGTATTCAAAAGCTACTGTGGCTAGTGACTACTGAATTGGATAGCACCAATTTAAAATATTTCTATCATCACACAGTTTTATTGGATAACTCTGCCTTAGAATCTTGTACAAGCCCTTCCACAACATGTTCCAGCTTACTTTTCCAGCATTATGGATTCAGTCATGGGGATATACTTATTGTTGAAAGCATCAGCCATTCAATCATCAAACATTCATTGAGTAGACTAAGTATCATTCTTTTGGCAGCACTACTCTGAATTAAGAAAGAACAAAACTGTTCTCATCAAGTTTATATTAGTGGAGAAAATAAACATCCAAAATATTAAACATGTAAAATACACAGTGGTAAGGGGTACTAAGAAGAAAAATAAAAATGATAGTGTCCAGTGAACAATGGGTGGGTTGTTACATGGGGTGTTCAGGAAAGACTTTTTGTTAAGCATTATTGGCCAAGACCTGAATGAAGTGAGGAAATGAGTCATGTACCTCTCTGAGGGAGTTTAAGTCTTTCATTCAATTATCTTCAAGCTTTTGCCCCTCTTATAATGTTTGTGAGAATATAATCTATAAAGGTTACATCATCATTAAGTGGCAGCCTTTATCTTGCTCTAAAGATTTTTGGTCTCAAGCTAGAATGTAATCAGAATCCTAGACTTTTAAAACTAGAGACAACTATAGAAATCATCTAATCTATTTCTTAATTTTAAGGAGGAGATAGCTAAGGTGTAGACAGATTTAACTGATTTAAGTGGCAAAGTGAAATAGTGGTAAAATGTCAATTAGAACCTGGTCTCCTGGCTTCTACTGTTGTCTTGCATATGGTTGAGTTTCCTAAGTAATGGGATTAAAATGAGGAAGACCTCTTGAACCTTTAAGAAAAAATTTCTTTAAATATTTAGTTTAGCTTCCTCAGAATTTTGCTGATATTTATGTTTCAAAAGAATCATTGTTTTTCTTTTTACATTGCAAAATCTATTTGATTGTTTAGAGACATATTTGTAATTATTTCTGCATTTAGTTGTCTTTTAAATTTTAGCTTACCAATATTGTAGAATACTTTTAGCATTATAAGCATGATACATACACGCTGCTTTTGTGTTCACAGAGTGTATTTTCAAAAACCAAAAATTTATTTTGTGTATTCCCAACTAGCATAAATTCATGGATTTTAGTTGATTTATTATGGCCTTATTCTCTAAATGAAATCCTGAGGAATTGTTTCAAGAATTCTCATAGATGGTGGGATAGTAATTTAATTAATATTCTAGAACATTTTTTAAGAGATTAGAAGCCTTAAACTCATCTTTGGTAGGTAAGAGCTACGTCTTCTCTCCTTGTGGAATACAAGTTCATGGCACATTATTCAAAATTAATATCTTAGTAGTATAATTTTTATTAAGCTGACTATATTGTCAATGAATAGTAAGCTCATAAGTAAATCTTTATTTAATGATTTTGTGAATTTCAGTGATTTCAGTGAATTTCAACAGTGAAACTAAGGATACTGAGAATGTATTTCAAATTAGGTGTTTTGGAGAATTACATCACCGGTATGCCAATTTGGGTCAATCCTGGTTTTGCTCCCCTCACAAGAATAATAGCTGATATCTTTTCAAGAACAAGATATCACTGAGAGAATTCTAGAACATGGGGTGAGGCTGAAGCATACCTCTATACCTCAGAGACCAAGACAAACTGCATTAGAAGGATAACAGAAAGAGCTACATGTTGACTGCATTGCACTTTCCCAGGATAGCATAGTACCATACACAGTGGTCTTCCTTGAGCCTCTTTTTTTTCCAGTAGGAAAATAGAACTTGCAGGTCTTTGTGGGAGCCCTCACTCTGATCTTGCATCATGAAGATTGCAAGAGAATCTGTGGGGCTCAATCACTGAGAATCTGACTGCCATAGAGAAGAGTGGGAGGGATTTCTAACAACCAGCACTTGTATCTTGGCAGACTGAGTTGATACATGAAGTGCCCAAGTAGTGATCCCAAAGAGCACATCTGCTCATCTGCAGAACCTAATCAGGGGTGCACTCTGACCAGGGAACTTGGAAGGGTGCAGATCTGCCTGATTCAGATCCTCAAAGGAAGAGTTTGCTAGCCTAAAGCCCAGTATGTCTACATAGAGGCTGAGTCATGAGCCATAGCCCCACCCACTATGGAGACTCTCATGTGACTCATAGGGCTGAGAGGCAGACAAGCAGAGTTGATTGCCCCCAGAGCAAAACTAGTACCTCATGTTGAGGCTTCCTGTGCTATGCACAGGTGGGAGAATTAATTCATAGAAGGCTGAGAGTGGCCTCAGTCTCCACTGAAACATAGAGCCTGTTTGGGAAATTGAGAGTGGTGTGGAGTGGCTCCTTCCCATCCTGTCCTGGCAAAGAGGCTGAGATATAGCCCCACTTGCTGTGGAGAGTGTCTTCAGTCCCTTGTAACCAGAAGATCTGGCAAAAACACCTGAAAGGTGTGCAGTTTAGTGCTCAAGCCAAAAGAAATGACAGACAAAAACAGCAGTTTATAGAGAAAATCCAGTGGCCTTGTACAGCCAGGGACCTTGGGGTACAAGTCATCCTAAATTAAGACAACAAAGAGCTTCACCAGTTTTAGAGCTACTTCAGCTGCACCCAGGCAAAGAATTTAGTTCATAGCCCTGTTCATTGTTAAATTCAGCATCTAGTCTGTTTAACCAGAGAACTTAATAAGAGCAAACAGGAAGCTACATAGCTGATTCAACAGTGGGACTATGTACAGTGGTTCTTGACCCAGAGTGTAGCCTGTGGCTTCTCCTGTCTGCAGAGCAAAACTGGTGGCCTTATCTGACCCAAGAACTAAGTGTACATTCAGTCCTGATTCAGCAACCTCCCCCCCACCCCCAGCAACAAGCTGTACAGGTTATAGCCCTGGCTTGCTTTCTTTCTAGGGCAGGGAATCTTTCATAGCCCTGTCTACTACTATAGTCCCAGTCCCAGTCTGACCAGAATATTCACAAATACAGAGACCATCCTAAGCCTCACCTGGGTAGGGAACCAAGCCAGCAATCTTATCCAACTATTCTGTCAGTGAGACACCTGCTATCCCTGTACTCAGAGTTCAAACAGTTGCCTAGCCTCAAAATAGATCATGATAGCAGGCCCCAGCTGCCCAAGGACATTATCAGCAGACATACCCAGAAACTCTAATTGAGCTGACTGGTGAGAAACAGTCTCTGCCAAAACAAACCTGTAAAATCTGGAAGAGGAGCCCCTTTGCTCAAATGAACAGATAAAAATGTAGGGAATCAGGAATCACAAAAAATCAGGTAAATATGATACCTCTAAATGAAATAAATAAAGCTTCAATAATTAAACCTAAAGAAATGGAGATCTGTGAACCATCAGAGAATAGGGAATAATCCTCTAAAGTAGTTTAATGAATTGTAAGAAAACCTAGATAACTAAATGAAATTAAGAAAACAATGCATGAGGGGCACCTGGGTGGCTCAGTGGGTAAAGCCTCTGCCTTCAGCTGAGGTCATGATCCCAGGGTCCTGGGATTGAGCCCCGCAGGCTCTCTGCTCAGCAGGGAGACTGCTTCCTCCTCTCTCTGTGCCTGCCTCTCTGCCTACTTGTGATCTCTATCAAATAACTAAATCTTAAAAAAAAAAAAAAAAGAATGCATGAGTAAAATAAGAAGTTTGACAAGGAAATATAAGCCATTAAAAACAACAGCAACAAAAAGAAATCCTAGAGTTGAAAAATACAACAAGTGAACTACAGAATTCAATAGTGAATTTTAGAAGTGGACTTCTATGATGTAGAAGAAAGAATCAGCCACCTAGAAATATTGGAAATTAACTAGTCAAAGAAGCACAAAGATAAAAGAATGAAAAATAGGGAAGAAGGCCTCCTGGACTTGTAGGATGTAATGAAAATAAATATTTACATTATGGGAATTCCAGAAGAAGAGAGAGTAGGGATGGAAAGTATATTTAAAGCAATATGACTAAAATTTCCCAAATCCAAGGAGAGAGATAGACATGCAGAAGTGTGAGGCCCAAAGACCCCAGATAGATTGAATCTGAATAGGTTGCCCTGAGAAACAGTGTAATTACTTTGTCAAAAGTCGGAGACAAAGAACTTCAAGAGCAGCAAGAGAATAGAGAGAAGTTACATACAAGGGAATATAGGTGGATTCCTCAACATAAACTTCTCATGTCAGGAGAGAATGAGTGACATTCAAAATACTGAAAGAAAATAACTCAATCAATAATTCTATATTCACTGAAGCTGTTCCTCAGAAATGAAGGAAGGATAAAGATTTCCCAAACAAAAGCTGGGAGAATTTATTGGCACCAGACCTCTTTTATAAGAAATGTCAAAAGGAGTTATTTGAGTGGAAATAAAATGATGCTAATTAACATCATTAAAACACAAAAAGCACACATTTCATTGGTAATAGTAAATATATGGTCATAGTTAGATTTTGCAGGTAATGGTGGTGTATTAACTCCAAGCAGTAGGTTAATGGAACTGAATGTAGCAAAAGTAATCATAAGTACAATAATCTGTTATTGTTACAGAATATAAAAAAACATGTAAATTGTAACAGAAATAACCTAGAATGTGAGGGGAGAAGGAAAAAAAAAGTGTAATGTCTATAAATTCTATTGAAGTTAGCAGTTTAAAATAATTTTATAACTTTAAGATGTTTTATTTAAGCTTCATGGTAACTATAAGGGAAATTTTGGTAGTAGTTACAGAAAAGAACACAATGACACAAAGTATACTGATATTAAAAAACATTAAAACACAAAAGAGAAAGCAAGATAAGAAACAGAACAATAGATCTACATAACAACCAGAAAACAATTAACAAAGGCAATAATATTTCCTTACTTATGAATAATCACTTAAACATAAATGGATTAAAATTTTCAATCAAAAGATACAGAATGGCTAAATAGATTAAAAAACAAAAAGTCAATGTCCAACAATATACTGCTGCAAGAGACTCAATTTAGCCTTACAGGCACACACAGACTGAGAATAAAGGGATGGAAAAAGCCATTTCAAACAAATGATAACCAAAAAAAAAAAAAAAAGAAACCCAAAAAAAGTATAATTATACTTATGTAAGAGAAATACAGATGGAAGCTATACTAATATCAGACAAAACATATTTTAAAATAAAAGCAGTGAGAAAGAGACAAAGGTCATTCTATAAATGATAAAGGGTCAGTACATCAGGAAGTTGTAAGAGTACTTCCACAAATTTAGTTGTACTTTTACAAATTTAGAGCCAAAATTAGCGCACTTAAATATGTAAAGCAAAAACTGACAGAAGTAAAGGGAGAAATAAAGAGCAATACAATAACAGGGACTTTAATACCCATTCTCAACAATGGCAAGATCATTCAAACAGAGAATCCATAAGGAAACAGCAGTCTTGAACACTATAGACCAAATGGACCTCACAGACATGTACAGAATGTTTTGTTTAACAGCAGCAGTATGCATATTCTTCTCAAGGGCACATGAAACATTTTCTAGAACAGACATATATTAGGCCACAAAACAATTCTTGAAAATTCATTAATATTTAATTTTTTCCAAATATGTTCTCTGACCACAGTGGCATAAAACTAGAAATCAATAACAAGAGAAAAACTGGAGAATTCAGGAACACATGGAAATTAACACTCTCCTGAAAAACTGATGGACCAAATAATAAATTAAAGGAGAAATAGTTTCTTGAGACAAATGAAAGTGGAAGCACCACATACCAGAGCTTATGGGATGCAGCAAAACTTGTAGTAATAGATGCCTACATTAAGAGGCAAAGAGCAGGGCGCCCAGGTGGCTCAGTGGGTTAAGCCACTGCCTTTGGCTCAGGTCCTGATCTCAGGGTCCTGGGATTGAACCCTGCATTGGGCTCTGTGCTCAGCAGGGAGCCTGCTTCCCTCTCTCTCTCTCTGCCTGCCTCTCTGTCTACTTGTGATCTCTCTCTGTCAAATAAATAAATAAAATCTTTAAAAAATATATTAATTTTTTTTAAATTAAAAAATAAAAAAAAGAGGCAAAGAGCAGCTAAGGTGGTAGAGTAGTAGGGGGACCCGAAACTTGCCTCTTCCCTCAAACACAGCTAGATAAATATGAAATCATCCTGAATACCCAAGAAATTGATCAGAGGACTCACAGAATAAACTGCACAACTAGAGGGAGAGAGGAGGCCACGTTGTAGAAAGTAGGGGTTATGGAGATGTGTTTTGGGGGAGAAAAGGATCATAGGTGCTGCAGAGGGGAGGGAGCCCTGGTCTCAGAAAGAGGCAGTATTGAGAGAGAGTGTAGAGGGGTGGATCCCATAAGGAAAACACTTCTCTGAAGCCATTGACTGGGGAAATGAGAGGGGCTGATTTTCCTGAGATTTTACAACCAATTGAGCTCAAAGACTGGAATTTTAGTGGTCTGCTGTGTGGCTGGTGTAGAACCCTGATGGCACTGCAGTGCTCCTATATAGAAGGCAGGCAGGTCATGAGGGGGTGGGGTGGGCAGACCGCATGATCTGAAGATCACCCAGAGAAGCACTAGAAGAGAAGTTTCCCCCTTCTTGGAGTGCATCTGAGAGAGGTGGCATTGCCTTTCTAGGGAAAAAGGAGTCTGTGGGACCCATTTCCCTCCCCCACCCCTCAGCCTAGGCTCAGAGACATCTGCTGAGGGTGACTAATCTGGACAATGACTCCGTAATGTGCTTTGCTCCAAACCCCATCCTCCTGTCCTCTGGTGTGACTGGCCTTCTGGGTCAAACCTGCATCAATTCCAGCATGGTGAGACCCTCCCCCAGAAGACCAGCACAGGTCCCTTTCACACCAGGTCCCTAAAGTTTGAAGTTTTAAAAACTCAGCCAACCTGGCTGGGATAGAGCCCGAAGTGCTCTGCGTTACTCCAAGCAGGCAAGCAACAGTAAAAAAACAGTGATGTGAAAAACACGTAGGATACACGAGGGACATTTATTCACTCTTCTGGGAGGGCTTCCCTGACACCAGCAAGCACAAACTCCTCTCTTCAGGGACAAAGGAGCTGGCTGGTGGCATTTCCCTACTCCACCCCTCAGCATAAACTACTTCAGTAAACAGTGCAGTGCCAACAATGGGACCTAACTTGCTTACACCAAACCCTGTCTGCATCCTCCCACCCCCCATGCTCTGCTGATACTGCTTTTCTCAGGCAGGTGTGCCTGAGAACCAATGCAGCAAGGCTCCTCCCCCAGAAGACAGGCATAAACCCCTGCATGCACCACATCTGCTAACCACAGAGTTCTGCAGAACTTCAGCTCTAGTGGAAATAGCATCAGGTCACTTTCAACAAGCAGACCAGAGCACTCCTAGTTAAAACTCGCCACACTCTGGCCCAAGTCCAAACACTCCCTACTGCAGGCAAGGAAATACCCTGCTGAGGAGTGACTTAAGGGATAGAGCAGCCATAACACAGCAGTAGAATACACACAGAATACACAGGAGACACTTCCTGAAGCACTAGGCTCTGGAGAGTATATGACTTCTTAACAAAACCATTACTCTCAGGAGCAGGAAACCTAATACTCTTTACTAATACACAGATGTTCTAAGAAAGATTCACGGCAGCTGTAGTCTCAGTTTTGAAAGGGAAAAAAACCACATTATTGATAATTGCAAAAAATCTAGGAACAAGAAAAGGGAAATCTGAGCAAAGATGAGGGCAATAGTAAGCAGAAGGAGAATAAGACAGAGTTACATCAAATCAGTTACTTAACAACATGCAACCTCATTAGCTGGGAAAGCCCCATGGAGATAGGCTGAAGTCCCGAGTGAGAGGTGTAGGAGGAGCGTCTTCCCCTCAGGTGAGACTTCCAACTGACCATTTCTATATGGGCCTCATATATGGGGTAAATGATAGGGTCTGAAGTTAGACACTTGTTTGCCTATGTGCAAGGGTTTTGTTTTGTTTGTTTTGTTTTGTTTTTGCTTATGTGCAGTTTGAAGCAGGCTGCATTTCTATCTTGTCTTTACATCTTTAAGGAGCCTGTGTAATGTATGCTTGTTTCCAAGCCTGGATTCCATTCTGGGGGGCCAGCTCAGCCCAGAGCCAGAGGAGATACAAGGCAAAATTTATAGCCCTTGGTGTCTAGACCAGAAGGGTCAATTCTGACCTGAAGACCAGCTAATGTCAATTAACCAGGCTCCCAAGGTCACTCAGGCAGCAAAGGACTCACAAACAATATTCTTTTTTTAAAAATTTTATTTATTTATTCATCCATTCATTCATTTATTTATTTTTTTAAAAATCTTTATTTATTTATTTATTATTGACTTTATTTATTTATTTATTGTGATCTCTATCACAAGCAGGCAGAGAGGCAGAAGCAGGCTCCCTGCAGAGCAGAGAGTCCAATGTGGTACTTGATCCCAGGACCCTGAGAACATGACCTGAGCTGAAGGCAGAAGCTTAACCCACTGAGCCACTCAGGTGCCCACAAACAACATTCTTTAGCCTTGCTGAGTACATGCAGGTCAGGGTGGTCAGTTATACATGACAGATCATAGACCTCTCCATGCATACAATGTAACAGACAAAAAGAGACCTAGACAAAATGCCAAGATGGAAGGATTCATCCTACAAGAAAGAACAAGAAAAGGTTACAACCTGGGATCTAATTGAAACAGACACAAGTGATATGCCTGATCCAGGATTTAAAGCAGCAATCATAAGGATACTAGCTGAGCTTGAAAAAAACAGAAGACATCACAGATACCATTACTACAGAGATAAAAGAGCTTAAAACCAACGAGACTAAAATGAAATATGCAGTAACTGAGATTTAAAACTTACTGGATATAATGACCACAAGGATAGAAGAAGTAGAGGGATGGATTAAGTGATATAGAAGATAGAATTTTAGAAAATAATGGAGTTGATCAGAAGAGGCAAAGAAAAATCTTGGATCATGAAAGTAGACTTAGGGAACTCAGTAAGCATCAAAGATAATAAAATTCATATCATGGGAATCCAGAAAAAGAAGACACAGGAAAGAAAGCAGAAGTTTTATTTGAGGAAATTATATCTGATAACTCCCTTTTTTGTTTTTTATTATTTTTTAAAGATTTTATTTATTTATTTGACAGACAGAGATCACAAGTAGGCAGAGAGGCAGACAGAGAGAGGAGGAAGCAGGCTCCCCGCTGAGCAGAGAACCCGATGCAGGGCTCTATCCCAGGACCCTGAGCTGAAGGCAGAGGCTTTAACCCGCTGAGCCACCTAGGCGCCCCATCTGAAAACTTTCTTGATCTGGGGTAGGAAACAGATTTCCTAATCCAGGAAGCACAGAAAACTTCCATGAAAATGAACAAAAGCAGGCTGAGAGCAAGACATATCATTGTTTAATTTGTAAAATATATAGAGAAAAATTGTTTAAAGCTGCAAGATAAAAGAAGTCCTTCACTTAAAAGGAAGACAAATAAGATTAGCAGTAGATCTCTCCACAGAAACTTGGCAGGCCAGAAGAGAGTAGAGTAATATATTCAACATGCTGAATGGGAAAAGTATGCAGCTACGAATACTCTATCCAGCAAGGCTATCATTGATAATAGAAGGAGAGTTTCCCAGAGAAACAAAAACTAAACAAGTTCATGTCTACTAAACTGGCCCTGCAAGAACAAGAAACATTAAAGGGGACTCTTTGAATTGGAAAGAAAGATCAAAAACTACAAATCCTAGAAAGGAATAGAGAAAATCTCCAGAAATGATGAAAGAAGTAATAAAGTGGCACAAAATTCATATCTATCAATAATCACTCTGATTGTAAAAAAAAAAAAAAAAGTAAAAGAATATATGTTCCAATTAAAAGATAAGAATGTCAGAATGGCTAAAGAAACAAGACCCATCCATACGCTGCCTATAGGGGATTCATTTTAGACCTAAAGACACCTGCAGATTGAAAATGAGGGGATGTAGAAACATTTACCATACAAGTGCATGTCAAAAGAAAGCTGAAGTAGCAATACTGATAGAAGACAAACTAGATTTTAAACCAAAGACTGTAACAAGGTAAAGAAAGGCACTATGTCATAATAAAAGGTTTTATCCAACAAGAAGATCTAACAATTATAAATATTTATACCCCCAACTTGGGAGCAGCCAAATATATAAAAATATAACAAAGAAACTCATTGATAATAATACGATAATAGTAGGGGAATTTAATACCCACTTGTATTAATGGCAGATAATCTAAGCAGAAAATCAACAAGAAAATTTTACACACTGGAACAGATGGACTTAACAGATATTTTTAGAACATTTCATCCTAAAATAGCAGAATGCACATTCTTTTCAAATGCACCTGGGACATTCTCCATAAAGGATCACATACTATGTCACTTAGCAGACCTCAACAAGTATAAGAAGATTGAGATCATACTGTGCATATTTTCAGACCACAATGCTATGATACTTGAAATCCACAAGACAAAATGTGGAAAGACCACAAATACACGGAGGTTAAAGGGCATCTTTCTAAAGAATGAATGGGTCAACCAGAAGGTTAAAAAGTAAATTTGGAAACAAATGAAAATGAAAACACTATAGTTCAAAACCTTTGGGATGCAGCAAAACATGGTCGTAAAGGGAACTATATAGCAATATAGGCCTTCCTCAAGAAGCAAGAAAAATCTCAAATCTGCAACCTAACCTTACACCTAAAGGAGCTAGAAAATGAAAAACAAATGAAGCCTAAATCCAGTAGAAGAAGGCAAATAATAAAGATTAGACCAAAATAAATCCTATGGAGATGCACAGAAAACCAATACAATAGATCGTTGAGAATAGGAGCAGGTTCTTTGAAAAAATTAATACAATTGACAAACCCCTAGCCAGACTTAAAAACAAAAGGGAAAGGACCCAAATAAAATTACAAAGAGGAGAAATCACAACCAAGACCAAAGAAATATAAACAATTGTAAGGGAATATTATGAAAAATTATATGCCACAACTTAGGCAATCTGGAAGGAATGGATAAATTCCTAGAAGCATAAACTACCAAAACTGAAATAGGAAGAAATAACAAACCTGAACAGACTGATAACCAGCGAAGTAATTGAATCAGTAATTAAAAATCTTCCAACAAATACAAGTCCAGAGCTAGATGGCTTATAACAGGGGAATTCTACCAGATATTTAAAGAAGAGTTAATACTTATTCTCAAACTATTCCAAAAAACAGAAATGGAAGAACTTCCAAATCCATATTACAAGGTTGGCATTACCCTGATTCCCAAATCAGACAAAACCCCACTAAAAAAGGAGAATTACAGGCCAATATCCCTGATAAACATGGATGCAGAAATTCTCAAGATAAGAGCAAATCATATCCAAGAGCACATTAAAAGAATTATTCACCACAATCAAGTGGGATTCATTCCTGTGCTGTAGGGGTGGTTCAGTATCCATGAATCAGCCAACATAATACACCACACTAATGAAAGAAAGAAGAACCGTGTGATCATCATCTCAATAAATACAGAAAAGGCATTTAAAGAAATGTAGCATCCATTCTTGATTACAAACCCTCAACAGGGTAGGGTGGAGAAGAAAACACACCTCAAAATCATAAGGGCCGCATACAAGAAACCCACGGCTAATATTGAACAATGGGGAAAAACTGAGAGCTTTTCCTCTACAGTCAGGAATAAGATAGGGATGTCCACTCTCACCACTGTTGTTCAACATAGTACTAGAGGTCCTGGCTTCAGCAATTAGACAACAAAAAGAAATAAAAGGCATCCAAATAGGCAGAAGAAGTAAGACTTTCATTATATGCAGACAGCATGATACTCTATGTGGAAAACCTGAAAAGCCCCACCAAAAATTTGTTAGAACTGATACACAAATTCATTAAAGTTGCAGGATACAATCAACATACAGAAATCTGTTGCATTTCTACACACTAGTAATGAAGCAGCAGAAAGAGAAATCTAGGAATCAATCCCATTTACAACTGGACCAAAAATCGTAAGATACCTAGAAATAAATCTAACCAAGAGGTGAAAGATCTGTCCTCTGAGAACTATAAAATACTTATGAAAGAAAGTGAAGATGCTACAAAGAAATGGAAAAACATTCCATGCTCATGGAAAGGAAGAACAATATTGTTAAAATGTCTATACTACCGGGGCATCTGGGTGGCTCAGGGTTAAAGCCTCTGCCTTCAGCTCAGGTCATGATCCCAGCATGCTGGGATGGAGCCCCGCATAGGGGTCTCTGCTCAGTGGGGAGCCTGCTTCCACCTCACTCTCTATCTGCCTATCTCTCTGCCTACTTGTGATCTCTGCCTGTCAAATACATAAATAAAATCTTTAAAAAAAAATGTCTGTACTACTTAAAGTAATGTACACATTCAGTGCAATCCCTATCAAAATGCCACCAGCATTTTTCCCAGAAGTAGAACAAACAGCCCTAAAATTTGTATGGAAGCACAAAAGACCCTGAATAGCAAAAATAATTTTGAAAAAGAAAAAGTAAATCTAAATGCATCACAATTCCAGACTTTATATTATAAAGCTGTAGTGATCAAGACAGTATGGCATGGGCATGAAAACAGACCCATAGATCAGTAGAACAGAAGAGAGAATCCAGAAATAGAGCCACCACTAAATGGTCAACTAATTTTTCAACAAAGCAGGAAAGAATATCCAATGGGAAAAAGTATCTTCAACAAATGCTGTTAGGAAAACTGGAGAGCAACATGCAGCAGGATGAAACTGGACCACTTTCTTACATTCATATACAGAAATAAGTTCAAAATGGATGAAAGACCTAAATATGAAACAGGAATCCTAGAGGAGAACACAGGCAGTAATCTCTTTGACACTGACTGGCTGTAGTAACTTCTTACTAAATACATCTCCTGAGGGAAGGGAAACAAAGGAAAAATGAACTATTGGGATTTTATCAAGATAAAAATCTTCTTTCCTTCAGGGAAGGAAACAATCAATAAAACAAAAACAGCCTATAGAAAGGGAGAATATATTTGCAAGTGACATACCTGATAAAGGCTTAGTATCTAAAATTTATATAGAACTTATCAAACTCAACGCCCAAAAAACAAATCATCCAGTTAAGAAATGGGCAGCAGACAAGAATAGGTATTTTTCAAAAAAAGATACAGAGATGGCTAACAGATGCATGAAAAGATGTTCAATATCACTCTTCTTCTGGGAAATACAAATCACAATGACTATGAGATTCCACCTCATACCTCTCAGAATGGCAAAATTAACAACTTAAGAAACAACAGATGTTGGTGAAGACATGGGAGAAAGGAGAACCCTTACACTGTTAGTGGTGCAGCGGCTGTGGAAGACAGAATGGATGTTCCTCAAAAAGTTAAAAATAGAGCTACCCTATGACCCAGAAATTGTACTACTGGGTATATACCCAAAAGATACAAAAATACAGATTTGAAGGGGCACATGCACCCCAATATGTATAGCAGCATTATCAACAATAGCCAAATAAGGGAAAGAGCCCAAGTGTCCCTTGACTGATGAATGGATAAAGAAGAGGTGATATGTGTATGTGTGTGTATTTGCATATTTATATGCACACACAAATATTTACATATACTCAGTAGCACTATATTTATATAAATATATAAATAATATATAAATAATATATATAAATTTATATATAAATATATAAACAATATATAAATATGTATAAAAACATATATAAATATATATATATATATATATATATAGAATATGAGATAGAATATTACTCAGGCATCAAAAAGAGTGCAATCTTGCCATTTGTAACAATGTGGATGGAGCTAGAGAGTGTTATGCTACATGAAATAATCAGTCAGAGAATGACAAATAACATATGATTTCACTCATGTGTGGAATTTGAGAAACAGAACAGATGAACATGAGGGAAAAAGAGAGGCAAACAATAAAACAGATTCTTAACTATAGAGTGCAAACAGGTTGCTGGGGTGGAGGTGGGCAGGGGTGGGTTAAATGAATGATGAGTATTAAGGAGAGCACTTGTGATAAGCATTAGTGTTGTATGTAAATGATCAATCAGTATATTGTACAGCCAAAACTAATACAACACTGTATCTTAACTAAATGGAAGTTAAATAAAAATCTGAAGCTAAAAATTTAAAAAAAAAAAATTTCAAAGGTTAAAAAAATAAAGATTAAAAAAAATTAAGAAAGGAGGTAAGAGTTAATTTCAAATAAATAGACTAAGTGTATACCCTAAGGAACTAGGAAAAAAAAAAAGGATTCAAAAGCTAGCAGAATAAAAGAAATAATAAAGATTAGAACAAAAATAAATGAAATAGAGAACAGAAAAACAAAAACAAGTTTAAGCAAGCTAAGAGTTTATACTTAGAAAAGATAAACAAAATTGACAAACCCTTAGTTAACCAAGGAGAAAAGAGAAAAGACTCAATCTGCAAAATTATAGTTGAAAAAGTAGAGATTACAATTACCATAGAAATTCAGAGGATCATAGGAGGCTACTATAAACAACTATGTGTTAACATATTGAGCAACCTAGAAGAAATGGAAAAAAATCTTAGAAACATACAAATTACAAAGACTCCAATCAGGAAGTAGAAGTAGATAATCCAATCATAGTAGATAGACTCCAATCATAGTTCCAATCAAGAAGTAAATAATCTGAATAAACCAATTACTAGTAAGGATATGGGATCAGTAAATAAATATTTCCCAGAGAAGAAAAGCACAAGACCAGATGGTTTTATTGGTGAATTTTACTGAACATTGAAAGAATTACCACCAATCCTTCTTAAAGTCTTCCAAAAAATCAAAGAGGAAGAACACTCAGTCCCAAACTGAATTTAGAAGGCTGAGATTATCCTGATAGTAAATCCAGAAAAGGAAAACTACTGGAAAAGAAAACCACAGACCAATATTTCCGATGACTAGATATGCAGAAATTCTCAATAACTGAAACTGAATTGAGCAGCATGTTAAAAGGATCATTCACCATGATCCTTTAGGGTGATTTACCCCTAGGATGTAAGGACAGTTCTACATATGCACATGATTGTGATGCATTGCATTAATAGAATGAAAGAAGAAAATTGTATGAACATCTCAATAGATGTAGAAAAAGAATTTGACACAATTCAACACCCACTTATGATTAAAAACTTAACAAATTAGCCATAGAAGGAACATTTCTCAACATAAAGGCCACATATGACAAGTTCATAGCCAACATCATAGTCAATGGTGAAAGAAAGAAATCATTTTCTCTAAAATGAGCAATGAGACAAGTGTGCCCATTGTCATTTCTCCTATTCAACATAGTGCTGGAAGTCTTATCCAGAGCAGTCAGACAGGAAAAAAGAAATAAAATATATTAGAATTGGAAAGGAGAAGTAAAATTGTTTCTGTTTGAAGATGACACAATTTTATATATAGAAAATCTTAAGGATCTAAAGATTCAGCCAAATATTGTGAGCTCTAATCATAATTCAATAATTTGTATAATACAAAATTGACATACAAAAATCAGCAACATTTCTACACAGCAATAACAAAATTTCTGAAAAAGAATGAAGAAATCAATCCCACTTACAGAAAGTATAAAAAAAAAATTCTTGTGAGAGAAAAAGAGAGAGAAAAACAGAGACAAAAGGCTCATTATTATGAGAAAAATACTTTGATATTATGGACCCTTGAAAATTGTTGGAATCACTGGGAGTCCTTTGACCATACTTCAAGAACTACTGCTGTTTTTGTTTTGTTTTGTTTTGTTTTGTTTTGTTAAGAACAGCTATTGAAGAATATTACCTTGTTCATTCAATACATTTTATGTTTATCACAACCCCATATCTTTTAAAACCAGTTGCTTGTATTCCAGTCCTATAGTAATGGATTGCTGTTTGTAGTGAGATCAAGGTATGGGATTAGAGATGTCTCTGACTTTGCATGTGTTAACACTCACTGCTGAGGAAAGTTTTCCACATCTTGCAAGTCTTTTTCAGATCATCAGTCACCTTCTCTGTGACACATTTAATAATTCCTGTGTCTTTCTTATGTACTTCATACATACTTTTAATATTTTACAATCATGTGGGTGTTAATTACAGAAAAAAATTGTGGTGTGTATAAAATACTACTTTATTTCCTTTGTAATCTGTTTTACTGTGACTTTTCAACTTTCTAACTTCACAGGAAATTCCATATTTAGCATGGTACGTTCTCCTAACCTGACCTAATGTTCCTTCGTACTCTGAGAACCTACTTGGTGCCCATAGAATGGAAATGAGCTTCTGGTCACTGATGCAGACATTGTCTTCGCTTATGGTAGTACTCGTCTGTAGCATTTTAACTGCGGCCATGCCATACGTCTTGTGACCAGATCTCTGCTGAGTCTGGTGACCAATGACTAGTGTCGGTGGTCACTACTTCTTCCATTCCCACACAGCTATTCCTTTTGGAGGCTTTGGGGCACTGTCCCTTCACATCTGTGTCTCTAGTTCTGGGACCCCACTAACCTAACAAAAACTGTAGGAAGGGGAAACACCAACTAGTCTCCTGCTTTTGCAAGACTCTTTTTGATTTATAATTGACACTATTGTGCTCAGCGGGTTTAGGACTTACAAAATAAGGGTTAAGAATTCTGGCCAGCTTTCTTTTCCTTCCAGCAATATACAAATCCTGAGTACACTGAAGCATGGAATTTTCTACTTTCTTGAAGGGGACATGGAAAAAAGAAGAAAATCTGGAAAGGGGGAAAAGACAGCACTCATTAATCCAACAAAATATTATCTATCCATATATGTATTAGAAATGATTATTTTATTAGGTTTTATCTTTGCACCCCTCTCCAACATACATACACACATGTGTGCACACATAATGCATGAACATTGATGTAACTGTTTTGACATAGGTAGCTTCTAGTACGATACATAGTGATCAGCATATCATAGAATCTCTAAATATTTGTTAAAGCAATCTAAAAATAACTAATATTTTACCAGTATATTTTATCTTAATTTTCTTTGAAAAAGAATCTAAGCTATGCCTTCTTGTTCGTTGTTATTATAATTGAGGAATGAAAGGCTAAAGACCATGCATAAAATACTAATACCTTTAAGGATTTAATATACTAAAACAAGTTTTTAATACACTAAGGACATTAACTGTCAGTGCCAGGCAAAGATCTAGATTTAGGCATTGGAAGGAAGCATGCAATAAATAGGTAATCTCTTCTGACTCAGAATTGTTTATAAATTAAAATTTCCTTTATGCTGGAAAATTATAGCCATCTGGTACACTTAGTTATGCACAGAAATTTCTGGTAGCACTCAATGAAACAATGTTTTAAAATGGCTAGTGTGATATGTCATAGGTGATGCTCAGGAAATGGCAGTAATTTGCATTGCTTTATTTTCCTCTCAATGTAGATAGACCTTGTGGGTCTACAGCACAGCTACCTTGCAACTTTGAGAAATGCCAGTTTTCTCTGCTGCCAGTAAATTCTTTTTGCACCAAAAGGAAATCTAGACTTCTTGCTAGTTAATGTGCATAATAAAACAACTGTTATAGAAGCAGAAAATGGAGGGCCAGAATGATCCAGCAGTGTCTTAAAAATGTACTTCACAGGAGACAATGGGAAGAAATCTGAATTTGCTAGTACTTTTAAGTTTTTTTCTGACTTCTTTTTCTGTGATTTATTGCATGCTCAATTTCTGCTGTGTCTGGATCAACTCAAAGTATGTGTTCCCATGGCACATGATCCTCAGTTTCTTGAAGCATATTAATACATATAAGATCTCTTCCAGGACAAAAATTAGTCTTCATCATATAATGAAAGAATTGCCTTAACTTTTTAATAAGTATTTGAGGGAGAATGGTTCAAGGCAAATTCAGAATTTATTACAAAACTTTTTTTTTTTAAAGATTATATGTATGTATTTGATAGAGCAAGAGAGTGTGAGAGAGAGCTCAAGCACACAAGGAGGGGGAGTGGCAGGCAGAGGGAGAGGGAGAAGCAAGCTGACTGCAAAGCAGGGAGCCTGATGTGGGGCTCAATCTCAGGACTCAGGGATCATGACCTGAGCAGAAGACAGGCACTTAACTCACTGAGCCATCTAGGCATTCCTGTTGTAAAACTATAGAAACTTGATGGATTCGCAGACTGGAACTATGTTTGGATAATTTTTTCAAAACAAAAAAAACCAATTATGTAAAATCTTCAACATCAAAGTCTTTCTCATAGTGGTGCTTAAAAATGCAGGGTGTAACATCTGTGTTTTAATCTCGGTTCTACATTTGCCACCATGAGCAAATTCTTAACATTTTCTGACCCCCCGTTTTCACATCTAAACAAGTGGAATGAGAAATAGGACCTTGTCATAGGTTTATTGTGATTAATAAGTAAATAATTCATATAAGTTGACAAGAGTGTCCAGCACATTGTAAGTCATTATTAAATATTAAGTATGGTAATAAACTAACTTCCAATTTCTACCCTCAGAATTTATCCTTAATATAGTTCATGAAATATTATTGAAGTTTTAAGAATTATTTTCTTGGGGCACCTGGGGGGCTCAGTGGGTTAAGCCTCTGCCTTCCGCCTGGGTCATGATCCCAGGGTCTTGGGTTTGAGCCTCACATCGGGCTCTCTGCTCAGTGGAGAGTCTGCTTCCCCCTTTCTCTCTCTGCCTACCTCTGTGCCTGCTTGTGATTTCTCTCTCTGTCAAATAAATAAATAAAATCTTTAAAAAAAAGAATTATTTTCTTCTTGCATTTAAACTATGCTAAACAATTATAATGCATTTGGGTGATGGATTATCTCATGGAATTATTCTTTATTTATTATTTAGTCCTAGGTTTCAGGAATTAAAGTTTGAATTTAGGAAAGGAGTTAATATTCTTAACTGTAAATGCCATCTTTATAGCTTGATTTTATCATAAACAGTATTTATTTGACATTGCTGTTAAGTTTCTTTCATTGACAGTAAAATAAATCTCTATTGTATTGTTTGAATGATGGCATTAAATATATGCTAAAAGTCTCCTTTCAAAAATAAAAAAATTAAAAAAAAGTCTCCGTTCTCTGAAGTTGGTATAAATGTACTTTCCATTCTTAGATGGTTATTAGGAAGTAGGTAAGCTTTTCCTTTATTTTCTCTACTTTAAGATATGTACAGTGATAAGTATCATTGATATTCTGAGACATCCCACTTTTACACTCACTGTTAACTTGCCTAACTTATTTAGTTCATCTAAGCTTGTGTGCAGGTCAACTTTGACAAGTAATTTAGAAGGTTGTCATGTTTGACAGGAAAGCTTCTGTGATCATGGATTTTCTACTCTATTAATATTGTCAACTGGACTGTTTTCTGACATTTTAAAATAAATGTGAGCCATATTTACTATTATTCAAAAGACAGATCACTCAACTACTGTGAATGAAGAATATTTCACTGGCTAGTGGGAATTTTTTAAGACATAAAAGTTATATTCAGAAAACTTAGTGAAATAATCATTCCTATTATTTAGAGGAATTGGGGCTTTTTTGTATATACTTAAATTTAACTGCAGTGTTGTGCTTTCTTCGGCTAAATGAAAAAAGCAGTAATTTTTTAAAACCTCAAGTCTAGACAATGGGTGCCTTTGTGTATTTCCATTTTAAATCAGCAAATATTTTCTCCAAAGGTTACAATGTAAAAGCACCATGGGGCAAATTCTCTCTTATTCACCAAGCCCCACCCCACTGTCCTGCCTTGATTTTTTTTTTTTTTTTTTTTAGTTAAGCAAATATAAAGCAGAGGTTTCTTCTAAAATGAAAGTTTCTATTGAAGTAATTCCAGGACATTTAACCTATTTTCAAGAAAATAAGAGCAGCACTCCAGTCATTATTCAATCAGTATACCATTGCACCATAGTATTTAAGGTAAGGTTTTTTGTTTGTTTGTTTGTTTGTTTTTTGCTGCTGTTGTTGTTGTTGTTAAGTCATGGCATGGGGTTTATAATTCTGTCTCTACTACCTGGGACCTTGATCAGGTTGAGGATAAAAATGATAGTACCTCATCAGGTGGTTATGAGGGACGAGTGAATTTGTATTTACTTTTTATTTTTAAAACACTCAGAATTGTACCTGGCATGCACAGTAAACACAAAGGTTCAGGTCAGCTTCCTTGATTGGCACTACTCAGTGCATATTGAGTCATATATATTGTGTCATACATTGTAGGGGGAAAAAGAAGACACTGCATGAATGACTTCTCTGGGAGAGGATGAATGGAAGCTTATGCTTGGTGACTCCTGGACCTTTTTGATACTAATATGTACAATTTTGTTGTAATAAACTGTGTCTGTGAGTATAATGCTTTTTATGAGTTAGTTCTTCTGGTGAATTATTGAACCCGGATATTCTTGGGATCCCTCCAAACTTAAAATCCATGTCAGAGGTGAGGGTGATCTTGAGGATTCCTAAACTTTGCATGGCCATTCACAATTATCTTCATACTCTGTGGCCATTCTGAAAGTTTCATGCATACGTCTCCTTCAGACCTGTTTATTCCCACTTTTCAAACATTCCCTTTACAATTGAATGGCTAGTAGCCAACCTTGGCTCTTGCCCATGAGTGCAAATGTCGATACCTCTCTTCTTGTAGGGAAGAGTGGACAGCCAGATACACCATCTGAAATTATACTCTCTGTACAATTTTCCTTACTGATATTCCTCAATAGGACAGTAATCTTGTATCCTTCCAAGTTCCAAAAATCAGGTCTGCATTTCTCATCTCCTGTTAGCTGGTCATTGGAAATCCCATGCACCTCGGCCCCCAGGCCTTAGCTGTGGGTTTAGGAAAAGTTTGTGAGCAGCATGATTAACCATCATGAGATTCTGAGCCAGCAGCTCATGCAATTTAATTGTCTGTTCTTGATGTTGGACTCAGTCTCATACATACCATTTCAATTTAATGATGTAGTAAATACAGACCAGTTCGTGATGGGCAATTCATGATGCATATTTCCTTGATGTTCTTTAATTAGAAGTCTTTACCAGAGCCCAGTAAATTGCAAGAAGTTGCTTCTCAAAAGTAGAATGATTTTTGGCAAAGAGGACATAGCTTTACTATGAGTAAAAACTAATGAGTCTTTAATGTGATTCTCCTATTGAGACTTAACAGATACTCCATGTACCATTGTCATTACCCATGTATACTTCCCAATATTGTTGGAACTGTACAACCTAATCACTTTAATAGTAATCTGTGGTTATTTTCAAACATGTAACAGGCTCTTCCACTGTCAAACAAACAAGATAAAAATGGATAAGATAGGAATGACTAGCCTTGCAACTTTCAAATCTTCAAACATAGTAAAAATCTTTAGTTTTCTTACAGATGTGGTATTGTTTTTTTTATCCTTTATTTGTATATACAGGACAGTTCCAAGAGTTTCCTTTTAGCTTTTATGACCCTGATACGGGGGAGTCAATGTAAGGATTCTAACTTTGCATTCAGGAACTGAAAAAATAACCACAGGATTTGTTGTGGGTCTGCAGGATCCACTGGGAGACATATATGAAGATTCTGTCATTTGACTTCCCATTCTAGAAGTTGGGCCTGAGATGTATTTGCTTTCTCAAGTTTAGTGTTAATTCAGGGCCTATAATTAACAAACCTTTGGAAATTTGGGCATTTATCTGAGTCCAGTTATAAATCACCCAAATATATATCTGCATATCTCTCTGGAGAAGGCTTGAACACCTGTTCATTTAACATAGCTAGGTGCACCATTTCAGGGATCTTCCACAAAGCCTCTCCATTCATTAATCAAAGGACTCATGGTCTATGAATTGACCCAAGGCCATACATTTACTAATCAACTCTGTTAATTTTATATTTGCAGGACTTACTTTATTTTCTTTGTTAATGTCAAATACATAAAGGTTGCTCATTTATTGTATTCTAGGGATGGCATAATAAAATATCCACTGCTTCAGTTGCCTGCAAGTCAATATTCTCTCATTACCACTTTTTCTCTGTGGTTTTGTATAAATTCATATGCCTTCTTCATCTGGCTTTTATTATACTGGGATTCCATTTTTCCCATCTAAAACTGTGAACCCAATTACCTTTCAGCCTCACAGGACAGTTGCCATAAAGCTCTTCACAGATGGTGTTGCCTCCCTCATCAATACATTTATTAATGTCTCAGAAAAGGAAAACTTCCTGTTATTTCTTTTCTCTTTTTTTAAAGACTGATTATTATTACTACTACTACTACTATTATTATTACTACTACTACTATTGTTTTGGAGAGAGAGAGGGAGAGAGAACATGAGCTGGGACTGGAGGTATGGAGGACAGAGGGAGAGGGAGAGAGAATCTCAAGCAGGCTTCTCACTGAGCATGGAGCTCAACTTGGGACTTTATCTCTTGACCATGAGATCATGACCTGATCTGAAGCCAAGAGGCAGAGGCCTAACCAAACTGTGCCAACAGAGGTGCAATAAAAGAGGTGCCCCTCTTTTATTTCTTTCATGCTCATTAGTAATTGTGTTCTTTATTGGTTGGTTTGTTAACACACCATCTTTCTAGTATGTGAGATTTCTGTAATGATAGAGTAATTCTTGTCTATCTTATTCTCTGATAGTTCTGTCATGCCTAAATAGGTCCTACTATACAGAGGTGCTTAGTAAGTCATTACTGATTGACTGACTGAATGAGTGAATGATTATATCTCTGTGCTTCTATGTGAATGTTAATGTGGGGTAGATTTCCAAAAATTTCAATTGCTTTGTATAAATTTATAGACATTTTAATTTTATGAAGTACTATCTGTTTTCCCTCAAATAGATATTACTGATGGACATTTTCATCAAATATGTATGAGAATATTCATTTCCACAAATTCATTCTAATACATGGCTTTAATTGTATTGTCAGTTCATATGTGAAAAAAAATCCTATTGATTTATTTGCATTTATTTGATGATTGGTACATTTGAACATTTTTTTTTCTTTTTTAATTTTTTATTTTTTATAAACATATATTTTTATCCCCCGGGGTACAGGTCTGTGAATCACCAGGTTTACACACTTCACAGCACTCACCAAAGCACATACCCTCCCCAATGTCCATAATCCCACCCCCTTCTCCCAAACCCCCTCCCCCCAGCAACCCTCAGTTTGTTTTGTGAGATTAAGAGTCACTTATGGTTTGTCTCCCTCCCAATCCCATCTTGTTTCATTGATTCTTCTCCTACCCACTTAAGCCCCCATATTGCATCACCACTTCCTCATATCAGGGAGATCATATGATAGTTGTCTTTCTCTGCTTGACTTATTTCACTAAGCATGATACGCTCTAGTTCCATCCATGTTGTCGCAAATGGCAAGATTTCATTTCTTTTGATGGCTGCATAGTTTTCCATTGTGTATATATACCACATCTTCTTGATCCATTCATCTGTTGATGGACATCTAGTCCACAATAGCCAAACTATGGTACATTTGAATATTTTATATTATATATATTTAATATATGTGTATACATATAAAACATATAGAGGTATGTATATATATATAAATACTGCCCCTTTATATTACTTTATAAGAACTTGTTCATACACTGTTAATTTTCCCATCGAATTTTAAAAACTTTATTTGTAGGAGGTTGTTTTGTTTTGGGGTGTCTTTTTTTTTAAGATTATTTATTTATTTGACAGACAGAGATTACAAGGAGACAGAGAGGCAGGCAGAGAGAGGAAGGGAAGCAGGCTCCCTACTGAGCAGAGAGCCTGATTCGGGGCTCAATCCCAGGACCCTGGGGTAATGATCTGACCCGAAGACAGAGGATTTAATCCACTGAGCCACCCAGGTGCCCTGGTGTTCTTGATCATATATTGATTTGTGCTTAGCAACCTTTATCAATCTTGTGCCTATTGTATAATTTTTTCTATAATTTATCTGCATTTTTTATTATTTATTTATTTATTCTAAAGATTTATTTATTTATTTATTTGACAGACAGAGATCACAAGTAGGCAGAGAGGCAGGCAGAGAGAGGAAAGGAAGCAGGCTCCCTACTGAGCAGAGAGCCTGATGCGGGGCTCAGTCCTAGGACCCTGAGATCATGACCTGAGCTGAAGGCAGAGTCTTAACCCACTGAGCCACTGAGG
Organism: Mustela lutreola; assembly: GCF_030435805.1. Classification (NCBI taxonomy): domain Eukaryota; kingdom Metazoa; phylum Chordata; class Mammalia; order Carnivora; family Mustelidae; genus Mustela; species Mustela lutreola. The sequence continues at coordinate 78,353,934 of NC_081290.1, forward strand.
CGCCCCTTATTTGCATTTTTGATATAGCTTATCTTGTCATTTGTGAGTAAGAGTCTAGGTTTCCCCCCAAATTCTTAGACAGTATTTATTTTTCTTGCCTATTGCAACAGTTTAAAGCCTCTACACTTCTAATTAAGAAATGAGAACTGCAAGCTCCCTTTTAATGTCTTACAGAGTATTTTCGTTACCCTAAAAATCCTCTGTGCTCCACTTATTTATCCTCTCCTCCTTCACAACTCTGGAAAATACTGATCTTTTACTCTCTGTATAGTTTTTTGCCTTTTTCCAGAATGTTGTGTAGTTGGAATCATACAGAATATAGCCATTTCAGATTGATTTCTTTCACTTAGTAATATGTATTTAAGGTTACTTCACATCTCTCATGGCTTGATAGCCCATTTCTTTTTAGGGCTGAGTAATATTTCATTGTCTGGATACACCATAGTTTATCCATTTACCTAATGAAGAGCATTTTGATTGCTTCCATTATTTCACAATTATGAATAAAGCTGCCGTAAACATCAATGTGCAGGTATTTGTGTGGACATAGATTTTTAACTCCCTTGGATAAATACACAGGAGTGCACTTTCTGGATCATATGGTTAAGAGTATGTTTAGTTTTGTAAGAAACTGCCAAAGTGTCTTCCAACTGGTTATACCATTTTACATTCTCACCATCAATGAGTGAAAGTTCCTGTTGCTCCACATCCTAGTCAGCATTTGTTGTCAGTGTTCCAGATTTTGTCCATTCCAATACGTATGTAGTGGTATCTTGTTTTAATTGGATTTTCTCTGATGACTGATGATGTGGAGCATCTTTTTTTATGCTTATGGTATCTGTATATTTTCTTTGAGGACTTTGGCCCATTTTTAAATTTTTATATTGAGTTTTTAAGAATCTTTGTATATTTTTATATTCTACATAGATGATCATGTCTTCTACAAAGACAGTTTTATGTCTTCTCGATCTATTTATGTTTCATTTCTTTTTTCTGCCTTATTACATGAGCAAGGACTTTGAGTATGATGTTGAAAAGGAGTGATGAGAGGGGACATCCTTGCCTTATACCTGATCACAGTGAAAAAGCTTCAAAGTTTCTCACCATTAGGTCTGATGTTAGCTGTAGGTTTTTATAGATAGTCTTTGTCAAGTTGAGAATTCCACTCTATTCTTAAATTACTGAGAGTTTTTAACACAAATGTGTGCTGGATTTTCCAAATCTATTGATATGATCATGTGATCTTTCTTTCTCTTTCTTTCTTTCTTTCTTTCTTTTTCTGTTGATGTGATGGATTAATTACTTTTTGAATGTTGAACCATCTTTACCTAACTGGGATAAACCCACTTGGTCATAGTGTATACTTCTTTTACACACTGTTTGGTTCAATTTGCTAATTATTTATTGAGAATTTTTGCGCTGTTGCTATATAAAATAGCCAGCAGATGTTATTTCTATCCAGTTGGTTGATGGTATTATTGAGATCAGCTGTGTTTTTACTGATTTTCTGTCTATTCTGTTTTTGCTAGAGGGGTATTAAAGTCTTCAACTATGATAGTGGGTTTATCAATTTCTCCTGGTAGTTCTATAGTTTTTGCCTTGTGTAGTTTGATGCTCTGTTGTTAGGTACATTCAGATTTATGTGTTTTGGAGAATTGCCTCCTTCATCATTATGTAATATCCTTCTTTGTTAATTTTCCTTACCTTTTAGTCTTCCTTGTCTGAAATTAATATTGCTACTCCTGCTTTCTTTTGATTACAGTTAGCATGGAATGTATATTTCTCTGTTTATTTATTTTTAATTCATATGATTCTTTATATTTAAAGTGTATTTTTTGGTAGACAATTTATTGTTGGGTCATATCTTTTGATCCACTCTGACAATCTCTTTTAATTGGTATATTTATACTATATGCTATACATTTATACTATTTATACTGTACATTTAATGTGATTGATATAGTTGAATTAGTGTTTACTATTTGTTACCCTGTTCTTTGTTTCTATATATTTCTTTCATTTTTCTGCCTTTGTAGTTTTGCCTTTGTGGTTTTATTTTATTTTATTTTACTTTATTTTTAAAGATTTTATTTATTTATTTGATGCGAAAGCGATCACAAGTAGGCAGAGAGGCAGTCAGAGAGAGGGGGGAAGAAGACTCTCTGCTGAGCAGAGAGCCCAATGCAGGGGTCAATCCCAGGACCCCGAGAACATGGCAGAGGCTTAACCCACTGAGCCACCCAGGCACCCCTCCTCTGTGGTTTTAATTAAGCATTTATTTTTTAATTTTAAGCATTTCATGATTCAACTTTCTCTTCTTTCTTAGCATGTCATTTATTCTTTTCTTTTTTTTTTAACTTTTTTTGTGGCTGTTCTAAAGTTTGCAATATATGTTTATACTTCAAGTCAATTTTCAAATAATACTACATCACTTTATAACAGTATATCTTATATTTAAAAAATCCTTATTTTTTCCTTCTGTCTCGTATCATTGCTGTTATTCATTTCACTTACATATAATCATACATAAACATACACACACACATAAGTGACTCTTAATCTCACAAAACAAACTGAGGGTTGCCGGGGGGAGGGGGTTGGGGAGAAGGGGGTGGGATTATGGACATTGGGGAGGGTATGTGATTTGGTGAGTGCTGTGAAGTGTGTAAACCTGGTGATTCACAGACCTGGGGATAAAAATATATGTATATAAAAAATATATGTTTATAAAAAATAAAAAAAAAAAAAAAAAAAAAAAAAAAAAAAAACATACACACACACATATATATGCACATATAATTGAATGCATTGTTGCTATTATTATTTTGAACGAACTATTTCTATTAGATCCATTAAGAGTAAAAAAAATAAGTTTTATTTTACTTTCACTTGTTCCTTTTTTGGCGCTCTTACTTTGTCCTATAAATCCAAGTTTCTGACCTATATTTTTTTTCTTTCTGAAAAACTCATTTTAACATTTCTACAAATTCTAGGCCTGTTGCATCACCACTTCCTCATATCAGGGAGATCATATGATAGTTGTCTTTCTCTGCTGACTCTTAAGTGGGTAGGAGAAGAATAAATGAAACAAGATGGGATTGGGAGGGAGACAAACCATAAGTGACTCTTAATCTCACAAAACAAACTGAGGGTTGCTGGGGGGAGGGGGTTTGGGAGAAGGGGGTGGGATTATGGACATTGGGGAGGGTATGTGCTTTGGTGAGTGCTGTGAAGTGTGTAAACCTGGTGATTCACAGACCTGTACCCCGGGGGATAAAAATATATGTTTATAAAAAATAAAACATTAAAAAAAGAAAAGAATTCTAGGCCTGTAACTTTTTTCTCTCAAACTTTAAATATTTCATATCACTCTATTCTTGCTTGCATGTTTTCTGAGGAGAAGTTGAATATAATTATGTAATTCTTTTTTATTTCTCTATAGGTAATATTTTTTCCATTTTTTTCTGAGATTTTTTTTTTAAATCTTTGTTTTTCTGTAATTTGACAATGATATTTCCAGGTGTAGTTTTTTACCATTTATCATGTTTGGTGTTTTCTGAGCTTTCTGGATATAGGGCTTGGTGTCTGACATCAATTTGGGGAAATTATTAGTCTTAGTGTTTCAAATATTTCTTCTGTTCCCTTCTTTCCTTTCCCGCTGGTATTCCCATTATGTGTATCTTGCACTTTTTGTAGTAGTTCTACAGTCCTTAGGTTTTCTGTTCTGCTTTTTCAGTCTTTTTAGTTTTTGTTTTTCAGTTTTTGAGCATTCTATTGATACCTGTTCTAGACTAGAGAGTCTTCCCTCAACTCTGTCCAATCTACTAGTAAATCCTTCAAAGGCATGCTTCATTTCTGTTATATATATTTTTTTCATCTGTAGCACCTCTTTTTCACTATTTATTAGGATTTCCATCTCTCTAGTTCCTTGTGTATTTTTTTTCTTGCTTATCATATACTTTATCCATTGAAACTCTCAACATGTAAATTGTAGTTGTTTTAAATTCCTGATCTGACATCCCAACATCTCTGCCATGTCTGGTTCTGATGCTTGCTCTGTCACTTCAAATTTTATGAAATGCAGCTAATGTAGCATTTAACTGAATACTTAGAGCCTAAAGCACATACATTATAAAAGAATGAAAGTTGAGAATAAGTGAGCTATGTTTCCATCTCAAGATGTTAGAAAAGAGCAATAAATCTTACAAAATAAAATAGAAAGGAGGAGTTAATATAAGTGCAGAATCAATTAAATAAAAAATGAATAAATGTACAATATAATTTTATCTTATTATTATAGTATAATTGTATTAAAATTTTTTCTTGATAGACATGATACATTAATAGAAGGAACTACTATAAATAGGCCTTTAGTAATACATGGTGAGTTTTCAGGAGTGGGAAGGTATTCTCTAGTCCTACAGGAAGGTCTCAATCTTTTAGTGATTTTTGTCTCTGGACTGTAACTTCACAAGTGTTTTTTATTTCTTTCTTCCCTCCTTCATTGGGACAAATTGGTTACAGTGAGTTTATATTGGGTATTTCCCTTCTCTAGGCCAGTTATGCTCTGATAATACCCTAGTGGGGTTAGTTCTGGTTAAGTAGTTTCACGTGAGTGCAGACTTTGTTAAGCACAGCATGCTCTGGAGTATTTAAAAATGGCTTCTTTAGGATTTTGATGATTTCCTTTCTCACATTAGGTCTTTCATCCAGTTTGAACTGTGTATGATGTAAGAAAAGTCCAGTTTCATTCTCCTGCATGTTGCTGTCCACTTTTCCAACACTGATTGTTGAAAAGATTGTTCCCCCCCCCCCACTGGATATTCTTTGTTGATTTCAATTTGTTGAAAATTAATTGACCATATAGTTGTGGCTCCATTACTGGCTTTTCTATTCCATGCCATTGATCAATATATCTGTTTTTGTGACAGTACCATACTGTCTTGATGGTACAGCTTTGTAATGTATATTACAGCTTTGTAATATAGCTCGAGGCCCAGAATTGCACTGCTTTGCTTTTCTCTTTTAAGATTTGGGTCTTTTTTGATTCCATACAAATTTTAGGATTGTTTGTTCTATTTCTGAGAAAAATGCGGGTGGTATTTTGGTAGGGATTGCACTGAATGTGTACATTGCTTTAGGTAGTATAGACATTTTAACAAATGTTATATTGTTCTTCCTTTCCATGAGTGTGGAATGCTTTTTCATTTCTTTGTGGCATCTTCACTTTCTTTCGTAAGTATTTTATAATTCTCAGATGACAGATCTTTCACCTCTTGGTTAGATTTATGTCTAGGTATCTTACGATTTTTGGTCCAGTTGTAAATGGGATTGCTCCCTTGATTTCTCTTTCTACTGCTTCTTTATTGGTGTATAGAAATGCAACAGATTTCTGTATGTTGATTGTATCCTGCAACTTTACTGAATTCATGTATCAGTTCTAGCAGGTTTTGGGTGGAGCTTTTCAGGTTTCCACATAGCATATCATTCTGTCTGCAAATAGTGAAAGTTTAACTTCTTCCTTGCCCATTTGGATGCCTTTTATTTCTTTTTGTTGTCTGATTGCTGAAGCCAGGACTTCTAGTACTATGTTGAACAACAGTGGTGAGAGTGGACATCCCTATCTTATTCCTGACTGTAGAGGAAAAGCTCTCAGTTTTTCCCCATTGCTGAATATTAGCTGTGGGGGTTTTGTGCATGGCTTTTATGATTTTGAGGTGTGTTTTCTTCTCCATCCTACCCTGTTGAGGGTTTGTAATCAAGAAAGGATGCTACATTTCTTTAAATGTCTTCTCTGTATTTATGAGATGATGATCACACGGTTCTTCTTTCTTTTATTAGTGTGGTGTATTATGTTGGCTGATTCATGGAAATTGAACCACCCCTACAGCACAGGAATGAGTCCCACTTGATTGTGGTGAATAATTCTTTTAATTGTACTCTTAGATATGATTTTCTTTTATCTTGAGAATTTTTGCATCCATGTTCATCAGGGATATTGGCCTGTAATTCCTCTTTTTAGTGGGGTTTTGTCTGATTTGGGAATCAGGATATTGCTAGCCTTGTAATATGAGTTTGCAAGTTTTCCTTCCATTTCTGTGTTTTGGAATAGTTTGAGAATAAATATTAACTCTTCTTTAAATATCTGGTAGAATTCCCTTGGTATAAGCCATCTGGCCCTGGACTTTTGTTCATTGGGGGATTTTTAATTAGTGTTTTAATTTCTTTGCTGGTTATCAGTCTGTTCCAATTTTCTATTTCTTCCTGTTTCAGTTTTGGTAGTTTATGTTTCTAGGACTTTATCCATTCCTTCCAACTTGCCAAGTTTATTGGCATATAATTTTTCATAATATCTTAAAATAATTATTTGTATTTCTTTGGTATTAGTTGTGATATCTCCCCTTTAATTCATTATTTCATTTATTTAGGCCCTTTTTCTTTTCCTTTTAGTACGTCTGGTTAGAGGTTCAATCAATTTGTCAGCTACCTCTTTTACCTTGGCCATAACAACTTCTTACTAGACACATCTCCCGGGGCAAGGGAAACAAAAGCAAAAATGAACTATTGGAACCTCAGCATGATAAGAAGCTTCTGCACAGCAAAGAAAATAAAACTTAAAGGCAGCCTTTGGAATGGGAGAAGATATTTGCAAATGACATCTGATGAAGTGTTAATATCTATTTATATAGAACTTACCAAACTCAACACCCAAAAAGTAAATCATCCAGTCAATAAATGGGCAGAAAACACAAATAGACATTTTTTCCAAAGAAAGCATCAGATGGACAAAGACACTCATCATCAAGGAAATACAATTGAAAGATGCTCAATATCACCCTTCATCAGGGAAATGGAAACCAAAACAACTATGAGATTCCATCTCATTCTGTCAGAATGGCTAAAATTAACAACTCAGGAGACAACAGATGTTGGTGAGGATATGGAGAAAAGGAAACCCTCTTATACCATTGGTGCGAGTGCAAACTGGTGCAGCCACTATGGAAGATAGTATGGACTTTCCTTAAAAAGTTAAAAATAGAATTACCCAATGACCAGCAATTGCACTACTAGTTATTTACACAAAGGATAGAAAAAACCTGATTCAAAGGGGCACATGCACCCTAATGTTTATAATAGTATTATCAACAATAGCCAAATAATGGAGATAGCCCAAGTGTCCATCAACTGGTGAATGGATAAAGAAGTTATGGTACAGATATATAGTGGAATATTATTTGGTCATCAAAAGGAATGGAATCTTGCCATTTGCAAATGTGGATAGAGCTAGAGAGTATTATGCTAAGCGAGATAAGTCAGAGAAAGACAAAAACCATATGATTTCACTCAGTGTGCAATTGAAGAAGCAAACAGTTGAATATTTGGGAAGGGAAAAAAAGAAAAAAAAAAGAGGGAAGCAAACCACAAGAGACTCTTAGCTATAGAAAACAAACTGAGTGTTGATGGTAGGGTGGTGGGTGGTGGATGGGCTAAATGGATTATGGGAATTAGGGGAGCACTTGTTGTATTGAGCACTGTTATTTGTGTGTGACGAATCACCAAATTCTACTCCTGAAATCACTGTTACACTAAATGTTAACGAACTAGAATTTAAATAAATTTGAAACCAAAAAAAAAAAAATGCAAGGAAAATTATGGAAAATTAAAAACAGTTTAAAAAATGGCTCTATCCGTAGAAGAAAAAGTTTGGAAACAGTGTGGTGGTTGCATAGCAATTAAGTAATTAGTGCTGCCAAATTGTACACTTGAAAATGGTTAATGGAAATAACAAATTTCGGGTTAGATAAATATTTTACCAAAATAAAAAGTGATTATATAAAAAACAAATAACAAAACAAAACAAAAACAAAAATAAAATAACTCACCATCTGTTCAGTTTTTCTTACCTGGCACTGGGTTCTTGTGGAAGTTTCTGCATGTAAATCTCTGCTCTTGTAAGCTAAGACTTCTGTATTTGCTTGTTTGTCTCTTTGATTTGTGGGTCAGCAGTTATCCCTGTGCCCTACCCTTTCTTATGGAACCAGGAAGAGTTGTGTGTTTTTCGATCTGTTAAGCATTTTACTTGTTTTTAGGATGGACTGATGACTTCCAAGCTTCCTACATAAGAACTAAAAACTGGGACTCTCTTGGACTGCATGTGTCAGTTTTTAATATGATGTTTATGATAATAAAATAGCTGGTGTTTTCTTTTATTTTTCTTTTTAATTTTTTATATATTACTATAATATATAAAATTTTGTTCACATCTATATATGTATTTATGAATATGTGTGTGTCTGATTTTAAAAGCTGTGCAACCACCCCTCAAATCATATGGATAATTTTTTTTAGCATTATAACCCTATTTTTTAAATAGAACTTAGGTTCCCATTGACATAAAATGTTACTTTGGGGGGATTCCTGTGTGGCTCAGTCCGTTAAGTATCTGTCTTCAGCTCACATCATGATCCCAGGGTCCTGGGATCGAGTCCTACATCGGGCTCCTGGCTCAGTGGGAAGCCTGCTTCTCCCCCTATCTGCCATTCCCCCCTACTTGTTCTCTCTTTCTTTCTCTGACAAATAAATGAATAAAATCTTTAAGTGAACAAATAAAATACCATTTTTTGGCATTTATCAATGATACATGTTTTTGTTTCATTGAACATCATTCATTGATGGCACACTCTCTTAGCAATTATAAGTTTATGAAAATCCTTGATTACTTAAAGACCTTGTCCCTAATATACTGTTTTTTGTTTTTTTTTTCCTAAGAGGCCCTAGGACTTAAAAAAAAAAATACTCAAAACAATTCTTAGACTCCCATAAGAAGGAAATAGCCTGTGTAAGTTGTATAGTATCCTTAAGTAATGAACAAGTAAGTGTCTCCCAGAAAGCTTAACCCAACCACCTTCTCCCTCCCTCCTTCCCCCGGCAACCCTCAGTTTGTTTTGTGAGATTAAGAATCTCTAATGGTTTGTCTCTCTCCCAGTCCCATCTTGTTTCATTTTTTTCCCTTCCATAGCTCCCACAGACCCCTACCCTGCATCTCAAATTCCTCATATCAGAGAGACCATAGGATAATTGTCTTTCTCTGATTGGGTTTTTCGCTTAGCATAATACCCTCTAGTTCCATCCATGTTGTTGCAAATGACAAGATTTCTTTTTTTTTGGATGGCCGAATAGTATTCCATTGTATATATACCACATCTTAATCCATTCATCTATTGATGGACATCTAGATTCTTTTTTTTTTTTCTTAAAGATTTTATTTATTTATTTGACAGAGAGAAATTACAAGTACACTGAGAGGCAGGCAGAGAGAGAGACTGAGAGGCAGGCAGAGAGAGAGAGAGAGAGAGAGAGAAGGAAGCAGGCTCCCTGCTGAGCAGAGAGCCCGATGCAGGACTCGATCCCAGGACCCTGAGATCATGACCTGAGCCGAAGGCAGCGGCTTAACCCACTGAGCCACCCAGGCACCCGACATCTAGATTCTTTCCATAGTTTGGCTATTGTGGACATTGCTGCTATAAACATTTGGTTGCATGTGCCCCTTTGGATAACTACATTTCTTTTTTTTTTTTTTTAAAGATTTTATTTATTTATTTTACAGAGAGAGATCACAAGTAGACAGAGAGGCAGGCAGAGAGAGAGGGGGAGGCAGGCTCCCTGCTGAGCAGAGAGCCCGATGTGGGACTCGATCTCAGAACCCTAAGATCATGACCTGAGCCGAAGGCAGCAGCTTAACCCACAGCCACCCAGGCACCCTACATTTCTGTCTTTAGGGTAAATACCCAGTAGTGTGATTGCTGGGTCATAGGGTAGCTCTATTTTCAACTTTTTGAGGAACCTCCATACTGTTTTCCAGAGTTGCTGCATCAGCTTGCATTCCCACCAAAGTGTAGGAGGGTTCCCTTTTCTCTGCATCCTCACCAACACCTGTTGTTACCTAACTTGCTAATTTTAGCCATTCTGACTGGTGTGAGGAGATATCTCACTGTGCTTTTGATTTGTATTTACTTGATGTTGAGTAATATTGAGCACTTTTTCATGTGTCTATTGGCCACATGGATGTGTTCTTTGCAGAAATGTCTGTTCATGTCTTCTACCCATTTCTTGATTGGATTATTTGTTCTTTGGGTGTTGATTTTTATAAGTTCTTTATAGATTTTGGATACTAGCCCTCTATCTGATAGATCATTTGCAAATATCTTTTCACATTCTGTCATTTGTCTTTTGGTTTTGTTGACTGTTTCCTTCACTATGCAAAATCTTTTGATCTGGATGAAGTCCCAAGTTCACTTTTGCTCTCGCTTCCCTTGCCTTTGGCAATGTTTCTTGGAAGAAGTTGCTGTGGTTGAGGTCGAAGAGGTTGATGCCTGTGTTCTCCTCAAGGATTTTGATGGTTTTCTGTCTCACACTGAGGTCTATCTTCCATTTTGAGTCTATTTTTATGTGTGGTGTAAGGAAATGGTTCCATTTCATTCTTCTGCATGTGGCTGTCCAATTTTTCCAACACCATTTGTTGAAGAGACTTTTTTTCATTGGACATTCTTTCCTGCTTTGTCAAATACTAGTTAACCACAGAGTTGAGGATCCGTTTCTGGGCTCTCTATTCTGTTCCACTCATCTATGTGCCAATGCCATACTGTCTTTGTAATACCATACTGAGCTTTGTTATAGAGCTTAAAGTCTGGAATTGTGATGCCACCAACTTTGTTTTTTTCTTTCAACAGTCCTCTGGCTATTCAGGGTCTTTTCTGGTTCCATATAAATTTTAGGGTTATTTGAGGTACCTGGGTGGCTCAGTGGGCTAAGCCTTTGCCTTTAGCTCAGATCATGATTTTAGGTTCCTGGGATGGAGCCCCACATCTGGCTCTCTGCTCAGCAGGGAGCCTGCTTCCCCCTCTCTCTCTGCCTGCCTCTCTGCCTACTTGTGATCTCTCTCTATCAAGTAAATAAATAAAATCATTTAAAAAATTAGGGTTATTTGTTCCATTTCTTTGAAAAAAATGATGGTATTTTGATAGGGATTGCATTAAATCTGTAGACTGCTTTAGAGAGCACAGACATTTTTACAGTGTTTGTTCTTCCAATCCCTGCATAGAACATTTTCTCATTCCTTTGTGTCTTCTTCAATTTCTTTTATGAGTACCGTATAGTGTTCTGGATACAGATTCTTTGTCTCTTTGGTTAGGTTTATTCCTAGGTATCTTATGATTTTGGGTGCAATTGTAAATGAGATCGACTCCTTAATTTCCCTTTCTTCTGTTTTGCTGTTGCTTTATAGAAATGCAACTGATTTCTATGTATTGCTTTTATATCCTGACATTTTACTGAATTCCTGTGTGAGTTCTAGCAGTTTTGGAGTGGAGTCTTTTGGGTTTTCCACATAAAGCATCATATCATCTGCAAAGAGCGAGAGTTTGACTTCTTCTTTGCCTATTTGGATGCCTTTAACTTCTTTTTGTTGTCTGATTGCTGAGGCTAGGACTTTTAGTACTATATTGAATAGCAGTGGTGATAGTGGACATCCCTGCCATGTTTCTTACCTTTGGGGAAAAATTCTCAGTTTTTCCCCATTGAGAATGATATTCGCTGTGAGTTTTTCACAGATGGCTTTGATGATATTGGGGTATGTAACCTCTATCTCTACACTGTGAAGAGTTTTGATCAAGAAAGGATGCTGTACTTTGTAAAATGCTTTTCAACATCTACTGAGAGAATCATATGGTTCTTGTTCATTCTTTTATTAATTTATTGTATCACACTGATTGATTTGAGGATGTTGAATCAAGCTTGAAGCCCAGGAATAAATCCCACTTGATCGTGGTGAATAATCCTTTTCATGTACTGCTGGTTCTTATTAGCTAGTATTTTGGTGAGAATTTTTGCATCCATCTTCCTCAAGGATACTGGTCTGTAATTCTCCTTTTTGATGGGGTCTTTGTCTGGTTTTGGGATCAAGGTGATGCTGGCCTTATAAAATGAGTTGGGAAGTTTTCCTTCCATTTCTATTTTTTGGAACAGTTTCAGGAAAATAGGAATTAATTCTTCTTTAAATGTTTGGTAGAACTCTCCTGGGAAGCCGTCTGGCCCTGGGCTCGTGTTTATTGGGAAATTTTTGATGACTGCTTCAGTCTCTTTCCTTGTTATGGGTCTGTTTAGGTTTTCCATTTCTTCCTGGTTTAGTTTTGGTAGTTTATATGTCTCTAGGAATGCATCCATTTCTTCCAGATTGTCAAATTTGCTGGCATATAGTTGCCCATAATATGTTCTTATAATTGTTTGCATTTCTTTGGTGTTGGTTGTGATCTCTTCTTTATCATTCATGGTTTTATTAATTTTGGTCCTTTCTTTTTTCTTTTTTTTTAAATTATTTTTAAATTTTTTTTTTTAAGAGCCTGATGCGGGGCTCGATCCCAGGACCCTGGGATCATGACCTGGGCCAAAGGCAGAGGCTTTAACCCACTGAGCCACCCAAGCACCCCTTCCTTTTGATAATTCTGGCTAGGGGTTTATCAATCTTATTAATTCTCTCAAAGTACCAGCTCCTACTTTTATTGATCTGTTTTACTGTTCTTTGTTATCATTGATTTCTGTTCTTATCTTTATGATTTCTCTTCTCATGCTAGGTTTAGGCTTTCTTTGCTCTTCTTTCTCCAGCTCCTTAGGTGTAGGGTTAGTTTGTATACTTGAGACCTTTCTTCTTCTTGAGAAAGGCTTGTATCACTATATACTTTCCTCTCAGGTGGCCTTTTCTGTATCCCAAAGACTTTGAACAGTTGTGTTTTTATTTTCATTTGTTTCTATGATTTTTTAAAATTCTTTAATTTCCTGGTTGACTGATTCATTCTTTAGTAGGATACTCTTTCGCCTCCATGTATTTGAATTCTTTCCAACTTTCCTCTTGTGATTGAGTTCTAGTTTTAAAGCATCGTGGTCTGAAAATATGCAAGGAATGATCCCAATCTTTTTGGTACCGGTTGAGACCTGATTTATGACCCAGGATGTGATCTATTCTGGAGAATGTTTTATGCACTGGAGAGGAATGTGTATTCTGTTGCTTTGGGATGGAATGTTCTGATTATATCTGTGATGTCCATCTAGTCCAGTGTGTCATTTAAAGCCTTTATTTTTTTGTTTATCTTTTGTTTAGATGATCTGTCCATTTCAGTGAGAGGGGTGTTAAAGTCTCAAACTATTATTATATTATTGTTGATGTTTTTCTTTGATTTTGTTATTAATTGGTTTATATAATCGGCATTTCCCTGGTTAGGTGAATTGATATTTAAAATTGTTAGAACTTCTTGTTGGACAGAACCTTTAAGTATGATATATTGTTCTTCCTCATCTCTTATTATAGTCTTTGGCTTAAAATCCAATTTATCTGATGTAAGGATTGCCACTCCAGCTTTCTTTTGATGTCTATTAGCATGATAAATGGTTTTATAACCCTTCCCTTTAAATCTTTACGTGTCTTTGGTTCTAAAATGAGTCTCTTGCAGACAGCATATTGATGGGTCTTGTTTTTTGTTTTTTTCATCATTTTGATACCCTGTATCTTTTGATTGGTGTATTTCGCTCATTTACATTCAGGGTAACTATTGAAATATATGAATTTAGTGCCATTGTATTTCCTGTAAGGTGACTGTTACTGTATATTGTCTGTGTTCTTTCTGGTTTGTTACTTTTAGGCTCTCTCTTTGCTTAGAGGACCCCTTTCAATATTTCCTGTAGGACTGGTTTGGTATTTGCAAATTCTTTTAGTTTTTGTTTGTCCTGGAAGCTTTTTATCTTTCCTATTTTCAATGACAGTCTAGCTGGATATAGTATTCTTGGCTGCATATTTTTCTCAGTTAGTGCTCTGAATGGATCATGCAAGTCCTTTCTGGCCTGCCAGGTCTCTGTGGGTAGGTCTCTGCCAATCTAATATTTCTACCATTGTATGTTACAGATCTCTTGTCCCGAGCTTCTTTCAGCATTTTCTCTTTGTCACTGAGACCTGTAAGTTTTACTATTAGATGATGGGGTGTTGACATATATTTATTGATTTTAAGGTTGCTTTTCTGTGCCTCCTGGAGTTTGATGCTTGTTCCCTTTGGAAATTAGGGAAATTCTCTGCTGTAATTTGCTCCAATATCCCTTCAGCCCCTCTCTCTCTTTCTTTTTCTTCAGGGATCTCAATTATTCTAATATTGTTTCATCTTATGGTATCACTTATCTTTTGTATTCTCTCATGATCCAGTATTGTTTGTCTCTCTTTTGCTCAGCTTCTTTGTTCTCCATTACTCAGTCTTCTATATCATTAATTCTCTCTTATGCCTCATTTATACTAGCAGTAAGAGCCTCCATTTTTTATTGCACCTCATTAATATCTTTTCTGATTTCAACATTTTTTAGATTTTAGTTCTTCCATTTGTCCAGAAAGGGATTTTATTTCTCTTGAAATGGATTCTGTAATATCTTCCATGGTTTTTTAGAGCCCAACTAGTGCCTTGATAATCACGATTCTGAACTCTACTTCTGACACATTACTGATGTCCAAGACCTCTTGGTCTTTTTTGTGTGTGTGTGATGAGTTTTTCTGCCTTGTCATTTTGTCCAGATAAGAACAGATGAGTGAGAAAACAAAATATTAAAAGGTAGCAATGAATCCAGAAAAAATATACACTAGCCAAGTCAGAAGAGCCCCCAAACCAAGGGGAGATGTGAGGGGGAAGTAATGAAAAGGAAAAAAAATATATATATATGTATGTGCATATATATATATATATATATATATATATATATATATATATTAGACTGGTGAATAGTACACAAGCACATACTTGATTTTGGGTGTATTTTGGTCTGTTAGAAGAAACTACCTCCCTATATTTTAAAGAAGGAATAACATATAATACAAAAATAAGGGTAAACATGATGAAGGGATGGAATATGACTGTAAAGATGAAAATTTAAAAAAAAAAATTCCAAAAAAGGCATTGATAAGAAGTTGGTTGAAAAAAGAAAAAAAAGGGGGGGGGGATATGTGATTAGGCTGGGGAGTAGATCAAAACCATGCACTAGATTTAGGATATATTTTGATCTATTTGAAGAAATGGTATACCAAATTTTTAAAGAAAAAATCTTTATGTATATAAAAAATAAGGTTAAATATAATGATAGGATAAAATATGATTATAGCATTGAAAATTTAAAAAATATTTTAAAAATATATTGATAAAATAAAATTTTTAAAAATGTTAAAATGGGAAAGAGAAAAATAAAAAAAATAGAATAAGAAAAATAAAATTTTAAAAAATTTAACTTTTAAGAACTGAAGGACCATGGAAAAACGCCATGAATTCTGTATGTTGCTTTCCCCAGCTCGGGAGTTCTGCAGTTGTCACTGATGTGTGAACTTGGTCTTGGATGGATGTTCTTGCTGATCTTCTGTGCAAGGGCTTGTTGCTGTGATTGTCAGATGTCTTTGCCTGAGACAGAATTGCATCACCCTTGCCAGGTCCATGCTCAGTAATCTGCTTGGTTTTAATCTCGGGATCTTTTGTTCCCTGACCACTTTCTGTATAGTTTTGGAGGAAAGGAACAAAAATGGCAACCTCCGAATCTCTAGCCCCTTTGAGGCCAAGAGCTCAGGGCCCCACTCCTCAATGCACCCTCAGAGAAAGCTGTCAATCCCTTCTGTCTCCCTAGTCTCTGGCCACACTCGGAGCTCACCCACCTGATGATGGAGCATTTCAATCTCTGGTGCATGGCTTCATTTGGAGTCTCCAAACCCAGCAGATGCCTGCAGCACCATCCTGTGATGCTCCTCCCAGCAGTGGAAGGAGGGGGGTCTTTCCAGATCTGCCACTCATGGTGTCCTTACTCGAAGAGAGGTGGCCCGACTGTGCCTTGGATCACAGTTTAAGGTAATCCTGAGCTGAGAGCCCCCTCTTTGGCTCTGTCTTTACAGCTGGCTTCCCCAATCTGATACCTGGAAGCTCTACCACATTCTGACACCCCTGGTCTTTTTGTGACCCCACATGTCCTGAGACCACACTGTCCCCAGAAGAGTTCCATGCCCTGCTTAGCTTCTGGAGTGATGCCCCTCAGAGGAGCAGACTTCTAAAAGTTCTGATTTTATACTACACTGCTGTACCGCTTTCTGGGAGCTGACCCCTCCCCCCATGGTCTCTCTTCCCTTATGTTGCCTTGGATTCACTTCTCCATACATCCTGCATTCCAGAAAGTGATCGCCTTTCTGTTCCTAGCATTGCTGCTCTTCTCTTCTATCTCCTGTTGAGTTTGTAGGTGTTCAGAACGGTTTGATAACTACCTAGCTAAACTCCTGGGACCTGATGATATTTAGGTTTCCTGCTCCTCTGCCATCTTGCTGCAGCATTTTGTGTTGTTAGCAGCTGTGTGCTTCCCTTTCCGAAATGTAAGTTTTCTAAAGTTATTGTTATTCTACCAGTGATAGCATACACAGGACTGATATTTTGTCCTTTATATCATATTTTACAGGACCACAACAACTAGATCCAGCAACAATGGAGAAGATTACTCAATATCCAGAGATTTTGAAATTTCAGCTATCTATGTAAGTGAATAAAATTTTGGATTGTCTCCTTTGGAGAACAAGTGAGTAGATATCACCTGTGGAAAGAGGACACACATAAATATGTATAAAGGGAAAGATGGTTTGGGAAGAAATTACTGGCTGCTCAACAGTGTTCTTGTTCTCCACCTCTTGATCTCAGAGGTAAAGATTTCTTACCTCTCTTGATCTTTCGTGTGGACATTTCCTGAGTTCTAGCCAATGAAGTGTGAGCAGAGTTGACCTTTCCAGTCTTGGCCCATTAAAAACTCCCATGTTTGCTCCTGTGAGCTCTGTTTGCTTTCTGTTTGGAAGGAAGAACATTGCCAGGCAGGACTTGGATTGGCATAAGGTGAAGATGACAGTATGTCTGTTGGCCATTTGGGGGAGGATTGCCCTACTGACCTGTTTACTCTTTTGAGCAAAAAATAACCTTCTAATATATTCGTAGTATGTCTTCGGGCAAGTATGACAAAGTATAATAGATAGGTTGGCTTATAAACATAATTTATTTCCCACAGTTCTGGATCATAGGGAGAGGGAGAAGCTGGTTTCCAGGCCCCTGGGATGATGACCTGAGCTAAAGGCAGACACTTGACTAGCTGAGCAATACTGGCACCAACTTTAAAAGACTTTAAATATGCTTAAGTGGGTACGAGAAGAATAAATGAAAGAAGATGGGATTGGGAGGGAGACAAACCATAAGTGACTCTTAATCTCACAAAACAAACTGAGGGTTGCTGGGGGGAGGGGGTTTGGGAGAAAGGGGTGGTATTATGGACATTGGGGAGGGTATGTGTTTTGGTGAGTGCTGTGAAGTGTGTAAACCTGGTGATTCACAGACCTGTACCCCTGGGGATAAAAATATATGTTTATAAAAAATAAAAAATTATATTTAAAAAAAATATAGGTATTCTATTGAGCAGTGTGCTGCTTCTCCAATTTCTCTTTTTGGGTAGACTGTAATTGATTTACTTTGAATTATAGGGCCATTTCTAAAGCAATAGTTTGCTATAATATAATTTTGATGCCACATGCTTAACCTTGTGGTATGGACACATCAGAACTGCATAGAATGAATCCCATTGATGAAATAGAGGCTCATCTATCAGATTAAAGGGAAAAGTAATTCACACACACACACACACACACACAATGCTGATTTCTACTATGAGGACCTATCTAAATTTCATCTGTAGTCATAGATGCTCATGTCTATATGGAATTATAAGGTGATAACCTATTCATCTCCCCAGCTCTATTCATCCCCCTTCAAAATGAAATGAAAATATTTCAGTGGCATGATTTTATTTTTCTTTTGTAGACCTCTTTCAGGCACTATTGGGACTGATTTGATCTGATACATTGTTCATCTCCTAGTATTGTCAGAAGTTATATGATAAATGGAATTGACTTTGTATATGGTATAATATTTTTCCTGTATATAATCAATTATTTTCCAGCATCATCTGCTGAATTAGATATTGAAGTGTTTTCCCAGTGGTTTGTAAAAGCATGGCTACCAGATACAAATATTCTTATGTGAAGATCTGAATCATTGCTCCTTAATCTGTTCATTGTCCATCTCTGTCCCAACATCACACAGGTGGTATTACTAAATCTCTTAATATTTGACAGGTTGAAGTGCTCTTCCTAATGCTACAGCTTTAATTTGTCTTGGTGATGCATTGCCCTTTTTTATTCCACATGGATTTGTAGCAAACTTGTTAGCTGTGAAAATCATTTTTGGGATTTGAATCAGAATCACATCTAATTTATAGAATAACTTGTAGAAAATTGGCATTCTTCATAATATTTAGTCTCACCAACTATGGATACATTATTTGTTTCTTTTTTTTTTAAATATTCGTATGCACTTTTAGTAGTAATAGGTGTAGGAGTAGTAGTAGTAACAATAGCAACAACCAGTTGAATGGCAGTTACTATGTGATAAATGTTTTCAATGTACTGTCCATATATCAAATCATAGATTTCTATGGGTGGGAAATATTATTATCTACATTATGCTGATGATGAAACTGAGGTACAGGGAACTTAATAACATGTGTTAAGTTATATAAAAGGATGAGCCAGTATTTCAATCCATGCAGTTCGTCTCCAGAGTTTAGAATCTTCACCAATATCTGATAATGCCTCCCTAAGAAGTTGGACCACCTTCTTGGTGACTCTATCGTTGGGTTATTACCTTGGATTTTCTAACTAAATAATAATAGTTTATGTGCATAACTGCAGTAAAATTATTAGTTACATTCCAGTCCTTAAACTACTCATGTTTGCTCATTTACATATTACCTTAGCTAAGACTTTCAAGAAAACATGCATTATCAAGGGTGATAGTATCCTGCTTTTGATTTAAAATAGAATACTTTTAGGGCGCCTGGGTGGCTCAGTGGGTTAAGCCACTGCCTTTGGCTGGGGTCATGATCTCAGGGTCCTGGGATCGAGTCCCGCATCGGGCTCTCTGCTCAGCAGGGAGTCTGCTTCCTCCTCTCTCTCTCTCTGCCTGCCTCTCTGCCTACTTGTGATCTCTCTCTGTCAAATAAATAAATAAAATCTTAAAAAAAAAAAAAAACTTAAAAAAAAATTTAAAAAAATAGAATACTTTTAAATATTTAGCAAGATGTTTACTGTTTTAAGAGTTAACATTATAAAGTTATTTCATTTCTATTTCCCCCATTTTTAAAACTATAAATGAAGGGCACCTGGGTGACTCAGTCATTAAGCGTCTGCCTTTAGCTCTGGTCATGGTCCCAGGGTCCTGGGATCAAGCCCCGCATCAGGCTTCCTGCTTGGCTGGAAGCCTGTGTCTCCCTGTCCCACTCCCCCTGCTTGTGTTCCCTCTCTCACTGTGTCTCTTTCTGTCGAATAAATAAATAAACTCTTAAAAAAATACAACTATAACTGGGTACTTAATTTTTTTTTAAGATTTTATTTATTTATTTGACAGACAGAGATTATAAGTAGGCAGAGAGGCAGGCAGAGAGAGAGGAGGAGGAAGCAGGCTCTCTGCTGAGTAGAGAGCCCGGTATGGGGCTCCATCCCAGGATCCTGGGACCATGACTTAAGCCGAAGGCAGAGGCTTTAAACCGCTGAGCCACCCAGGCACCCCAGGTTCTTAATTTTTTAAAAATATCTTTTCTGCTTCTATTTTCTGTTGCAAAAACTTGTGCTTTATTCAGATGAATCCAATGTCTCAGAAGAGATTGCAAAGTCAAAAAAGCATAACTTCCACATTACACTTTCTGGTTGCAAAGCTTTCTGTGTCATTTGTAAACTCTGGGTCTTGGGAGAGTTGGTTAACTTCCCTAATGGTAACAATCTTAGATGCTGGTGAGAATGAAACTTCCTCTGGGCCCTGCCCTTTGGGAGGTCCTATGTATCACAATTACACACAAAAAATTAATTTATTAAATAATATTTGAATGTCTTTTATTGTTTTGTTGGTAAATATTTGACAAGAGGCTCTCAAACATGTGTTTATGCATATGCATACATGTGTATATACTTACAAATTTTATTGCTACAAAGGTTGTATATCATACTATTTGTAAATAATATTCAATACCATGTATTGTAAATTATATATAGCCAATTGCTTTTCACAAAATGTTTACTTTGATGATGATGATGATGATGATGATTTTGCTTTACTCCTCTATATATACCCAACTTTTGAATTTTGGGCTAACAAATATGGTCTTGACATGAATGTTGACTGATGACTTTCATTTATATGAATAATACAAAGTGAAATAATGAAAACATGTATTAGAACTTCATTTGTTCATCAGTGATGCAAGCAACTTCTTTACTGAATTGGATAGTAGATTTAGAAGAACAAAATAATATTTTCAATGTTATTCTACTTTCACTGTAATGGCTACACACAAGACATACTTCTGGTCTGATGTCTATGATAAACATTTTCTTTTTCACTTTCTTAAGTTTAGACAGTCAACAAAACAATAAATACCTGATTGTGGAATTTACCTTTTTTTTGTTGCTGTTATATAAATACTCCCATCAGGGCAGATTTCTTCTCCATGTGGAAGAGATGCACAGTAGCTCACCATTGTATACTGGCTGTGCCATGCAGATAAAATAGATACAGAATCCTCTTCAGTATAGAACATAATAAAATGTGTTAAAACAATGACTCATTTTGAATATTAATTTCCTTAACTTTTAATATAATTTGTTTAAATGTACATTTACAGAATTTAATTCTTAATAATGTCTGGGTTTAAAAATTGGCTTGTAAACTTCCTGAAGATATAAGTTGTTATAAGCCTGCACGCACAGACTCCAGTATTCCACTAGCACATCCACGTGTAAATTCAGCTCCAGTTGCCCACATATTGTATCCCATAATATTAAACATAAACCTTCCCACGTGGTTCAGTCTCCAAAAAAACACTCCTTACTCCCTTTGCCCTGTGTTTTTTTTTTTTAATTTTTTATTTTTTATAAACATATATTTTTAGTCCCCAGGGGTACAGGTCTGTGAATCACCACTTCACAGCTCTCACCAAAGCACATACCCTCCCCAATGTCCATAATCCCATCCCCTTCTCCCAAACCCCCTCCCCCCAGCAACCCTCAGTTTGTTTTGTGAGATTAAGAGTCACTTATGGTTTGTCTCCCTCTCAATCCCACCTTGTTTCATTTATTCTTCTCCTACCCACTTAAGCCCCCATGCCCTGTGTTTTAAGGCAAAAACATGACTGAATTCATTGATATGAAATTTATAGATACTTTGAGCTGCTGCCAGTGTTGGAGATGGACTTTAGTGCACAGGGAAGATTTGAACAGAAATACTAAGGAAAGCTTATTACTTGCCAAAGCCTTCTTTTAGAAAGGACCAGAGCAATAGGTTTTGTGTGATGAAGTATTGAGTTCAGTATTGCGAATCTTCTTTACTTGGTATTCCAATTCATGATCCTGGAATTACACATTCATTATTGTGGCACTCAAAAATACTGTATAAAGCAGGAGAGGAATATTTTGCGACTCTATACAATTCAAATTATCTTTAAGTTTTACCTATGTGGTCTATACAGAACGTGAATGAAACATAATAGCTTTTTTTGACAAATGGTCAGTGAACATTAAAATTATAAATAGAACTTTTTGTTAAAATTTATATTGAAATTTCTGAATAAAGTTATATTGAAGTGTAGATTTTAAATTTGGAAATTTATTATTTATAATTTGTATCTTTTGTATAAATGTTATTGAACTGTAACATACATAGAAAAAGAGTGCACAGATTTTAAAGATAGATCCTGATAAAATTAAATATTACCGTGGTAACTACTCTTTGATATAGAAACAGAGCTTCGCCTGGATTCCAAAAAGTGTTTCACATTATGCTTATCTTGCAATCACTATCAACTCTGAAGGGCAATGTTTATCTTGACTTTACCTCCATATATTAGTATTATTGCTGCTGCCTTTTTATTTTTTATTTTTTTATTTTTTTTTTGCTGCTGCCTTTTTAAAAACATTTTTTATATACATATATGTATTCATATATATTACATATATATAGCTTCTCTCTTTTGTATCTTGGTTCTTTCTTTCAACATTATGTTTGTGTGATGCATCCATTTTTTAGCACAAAGATGTAATTTTTTTTTTTCTCCTTGCTGTCTAGTAAGGGATTGTATGAATATATCACTTTATTTATTGTCATGCTGATGGATCTTTGGGTTGTTTTCCTAATTTATATTACATATTACTGCTATGAATGAATGTTGCTTATCTTTTGGCAGATGTATTTTTACATATTTGTAGATGCAAGCAATATTATTGAATAAACGTTGGTTCCCAGTGTGCTGCATTGTAATGTAAACTTAGATATATCTGTTTCTAGACCCTATTAACCATTTCTTAATTATAATAGTTAATACAATCTTGATTCTGGTAATATAGATCCTCTAGATTTCTTCCTTGAGATTGTCTTTGACCTTCTTCCTTCTTTATATTTCCTTCCTTCTTTATATTTCCATATACATAGTAGAAACAGCTTCTCAATTTCTTCATACACAAACACACAGACACACACACACACACCCAGCTTGAATTCTAAACTGGATTGTATTAGATCTATAAATGAGTTGGATAAATTTATATTACTCAAATAGTCAACAATCCAATTCATGAATATGCTGTATTCTTCTATTTGAGGTTTCCACAAATTTCCTTGTTAATGTCATGTAGTTTTCATGTATTAGGTTGCAAATCTTGCATTAGATTTATTCTTAGATACTTATTTTTTTAATCTGTTGAAAATTGAGTAACATTTAAAGTTTTTTTCTTTAAAAGATTTTATTTATTTGACAGAGAGAGAGACAGCCAGAGAGGGAACACAAACAGGGTGAGTGGGAGAGGAGAACCAGGCTTCCCGCACAGCTGGATGTAGGGCTCGATCCTGGAACCCTGGAATCACTACCTGAGGTGAAGGCAGATGCTTCACCACTGAGTCACCCAGGTGCCCCACATTTAACATTTTTAAAGAAAGATTTATTTATTTATTTGAGGGAGGGAGAGAAGGAGGGAGAGAGAGAGTATGTTTTTGAGTGGGAGAAGGGATAGAGGAAGAAGGAGAGAAATCCTCAAGCTGAGGATTTCTCAGCATTGTGTGCAGAGCCCGATGAGGGGTTCAATCCCAGGACCTTCGATCATGACCTGAGCCGAAATCAAGTCAGATGCTTAACCTGAGTCACCCAGATGCCCCAACATTTAACATTTTAATTTTTATATTGTTTGTGGTGCGTAGAGATGCTTTATGACTTCTAACATCTTAATTCTATTTTAAGCCAGAAATCTAACTAAATTCCTTATTAATTTAAGTAATGTAGAGATACTCTTTGATATTCTATCATCACAGTCAAGTCACTGTTAATAATGAAACCTTCATACATACATATCTTTTTAATTTCTTATTCTCTTTACTGCCATTTTATAAGGCTTTTCTTGCCTGAATACAATTGCCTACCACTTCTTATATAGTACTGAATATAATTTACATGATGGGTTTTCTTTGTATCACTTCTGACTTTAGGAATAAATCTTGTAATTTTCATCATTAAGTATGAGATTTGTTTTTGTGTCTTCGTGGATACATTTTTGGTATATTTAGGAAGTACATGATTTTCCTGGTTCCATCAGTGTTGTTTTTTTTTTTTTCAAATGTTGAATGATTTTGAATATTATCATATCTTAAAAAATGTATTGAGATAATATTTAGTTTACAACAACAAATGGTGTTAATTTTCAAATGGTAAACAAATTTAGCATGCCTAGAATAGAATCCACTTGTTTGTGACAGGCTGTTCTTCTTTTACATTGCTAAATTCAGTATGCAAATGTCTTGTTAAGGGTATTTGTATCTGTTAATAAGAAAGGATTAACTATCTGTTGGAGCTTGAGAAGCCCTGTCCTTCTAGGAGGATCCTTTAGTCACTATGTTAGCTGGCCAGGTGTCTCTCCTTCATAGGATGAAAAGCAGGGATCTAAACTTATCCAAAAAGCTAGAGGGGCACCTTTTATTCCTATTGGAATGTGGGTTTTGCTGCAGTCATTGCATTTGGAGTGTATAAATTGAAGAACAGGGGAGATACTAAAGTATCTGTTCACCTGGTCCAAATGTGTGTGCTGGCCTAAGACTTTGCAAGTTGTATGTGGGAATAATCACTCTTGGAATGGCTATTCCATGTATACGGAATTCTGGGCAAAGCCTAAATCTTAGAAGAAGAGAAGCTGTCTGTCTTGATTTTATAGATAGTGCTTGCTTTAGTTAGACATCTCATGTTGACTTTATATGTTTACATTAAAAATAAATCGTTCGAAAAATAAATAAATAAATAAATAAATTGTACGAATGGGTCAGACAATAACATGGTAATTTGAAATTACGAGTGACTAGTTAACTAGCTAGCTCATTCAGGGGAGTCAAATTAGCACAAAAGAAACTTGTCACTTTTAAATGTTCTTGATCCAGGTAAATTATGAACCTTCTTAAACTCTTCTGATGAGATTAGTTCTAAAGAGGACAATTTGCCAGTCCTGAGGTACTCCCAGTTGCTACAGAATATTACATGATTTGATGTTAAGGTGGGAATCCTGTTTGCCCTAATTAATTTAACTTTATTCAACCTGTCTTGCAGACTCATAGAGTGTTTCAGTTTTTAGGGCCTTGTGGCTGTTAATGAACCCTTCAGAACAGTGCATGGAATATAACATTATAAGCTTCCACACAACTGAAATTGTATGTGTGTGTTTAAATCTAACCTGGGAAGCTAACAGCTGCATAGGAGTAGTATTTACTTCAGAAGCAGACTTGTGAAGATGGGAATAACTTAGCTATGGATCCCTAGCTTTTTTGTAACTGCAGAATTGTATTTATGTTCCAGTTGCATTAGAATAATTTTTAAATGTTATCTTGAAATAGAAATATGCATTTTGAGTACTAATGTAAAGTAAATGAAAAACACCTTTTAAATGTAAAAAAAAGATTATCTTTAATTTTTCATTCTTATAATGCTTTTCTCAGATTTTTGTGTAAGATTTTAGATTCCTTGGAAATAATTTCTTCTCATATAATTTTCTGGAAGATAAAATGGATTCTGCTTCTTTCTTAAATACTTAAATTAGTTTACCAGTGGAAACTTTCACAAGTGAAGTTTGATTTGTGAATAGTTCTTAGAAAAGGATTCCCTTTTTTTAACCATGTAAAAGTATTTAATTTTTCCTAAGTTGGATTTTGCAAGTTGTATGTCCATTTCATTTATGTTTTCAAATTTTAGTATAAAATTGTTCACAATATTCTCATCCTTTTAATGTTAGCAAGATCTATGGTGTGGTCTCATTTTTAATTCATGATATTGGTAATTTTTTTCCATTTTCTGGATTAGTTCTAAGGGAGTTATTAAAAATTTATATTCTTAAATAAAACATCTTTTAGCTTGGTTGATTTTTCTCTATTGTACATTTATTTATTTTCTACTTCATTGATTCTACTTTTATGTTTATTAAAACTAACACTTTTTATCATCATTGCTTTTGGTACAAATGCTGACAAAATGAAAAGGAAAAAATAACACCTTGGTAGTATTATGAAAAGATAGGCTGCCTATGTAGGCTACACTAAGAAGTACTGCATTGGATAGTTCATCTTGATAAAGTCCAACTGTTGGCACTTCATCACGATAAAAAGCTTTAGCACAGCAAAGGAAACAGTAAATAAAAGCAAAAGAGGTAAAGTTGGAGTTTTTGTAAGGGTTTCTTGTTCTTTTTTTCACCCATTCTCTTTGGGTGGAGCTAGCCAAGGATTTCAACAAGTCTGTAATGTTCCCTGGGACTTTCTTCTTGGTGGACCTTAAAGTTAAATCTTCATTTCCTCAATGCTATATAATCTGTAATTCATCCTGTGTGATTATATCATTTGGAATTTCCAGGTCCTTAAGTTTTTCTTCCAAAACATTTAATGGATTATTTTGCTTATCCATTCAGTTTTTTTTTTTTTTAAATACCAAATCCATTTTTCTTATTTAGGAATTAACATGACCCTGATTCATAATGACCTGTTTTAAATAAGGTATCCATTCCTTAACCTCTAGTCACTTAATACAAACTTATTATAAAGTCAAAGTACTTTTTTTAATTATTTATAGTTTACAACCATTAAGTTGTTAGGAGATACCATATTTAATGACACTCTCTCATAATGCTTCATTTTCTTAAGTAAATATGGATGTTTTGTGTGTATACTTTTCATTTGGATATTTTATTTCTGGTAGTACTTTGTTCATTCTATGATAAGAACTTTAGTAAAAATAATTGTATTTATTTTTTGCCAAAAGTCCTTGGTCTCTTACCTTTTCCAGCGCATTTTATATTAATTTCACTGGTTGATGTTTCAAGTTTAAAAGCATATTTAAAATTTAGATTTCACACTTGAAAAGTAGTGTCATTTTACCTCACATATTTTTTTAAATGCTTTTTGCCTAGTAAAATTCAAGAGAGGACATTCAAATATTTTTTCCTACTGCGTTCTTTACTCTCTTCCTCCCTCCTTCCCCCCTTCCCTCCTTCTACCTTTCCTTCTCTCTCTTTTCTTTTCTTCTTCTTCTTTTTTTAACGAGAACATTACTTTTGGATTTCCTATAAATCTCTCAGATTCTTTTTTCAATCTAATGCTTCTTCAAGATAGTACCTCCCCTCATTAAAACACAATTCAGTATCTTCTCAGTCTTACAGGTGAAGTCAAATCTTCATTAACTACCATGGTGTCATTTCCTTCTCACTATAGAGGCTTTGAGTTTCTTCCTGTTTTGGGTCCTTGCTATGTTTGTTTGTTTGCTCTTTTGTTTTCTTTGCTGTTTTTTGTTTTGTTTTGTTTTGTTTCCTCTTCTCCCCTTCCTTCTCTTCCTCTTCCTTCTTCTTCTTCTTTGGCTTTTTCCCTTTCCAAATTCAGCTATGTATTTTAAGTTTTTTTTTATATTAAATTTTAACGAGAATACCTATTTGTTTGTAAATGGATTGGAAGAGCTTTTCAAATTAGCTTAATGTACCATATTAATGGAAATATTATATACTTGGGTTTGCTGGCCTGATATAGATTACTTGTATCCTGATTGTACTACTTGTACAACATACTGTTAGAGTATGTGTGAAACATAATCTGCAGAAAGAACCCCAGTATTTTAAGTCCATTACATAATTTTATAATAGTTTCCAGGAAGGAATGTTTTACTGTTTAGAGTAGACAGAATAATGCCCCACCCTCCACAGCTGTCCATGTCCAAATCCCTAGAATCCCTGAATATGTCAGGTTATAGAAATGGAAAAGGGGAATTAAGACTGCTGAGGGAGGGTACCTGTGTGTCTCAGTTGGTTAAGCATCTGCCTTTGGCTCAGGTCAGGATCCCAGATTCCCAGTGGGAGTCGGCTTCTCCCTCTGCCCTTCACCTTGCTTGTGCTCTCTCTCTCTCTCTCAATCTCTCTCTCTCTCTCAAATAAATAAATAAAATTTAAAAAAGACTGCTGATGGAATTAAGTCTGCTGATCAGTTGATTTTAAAATATTATTATCCGATTATACTGATGAACCCTATGGGATCACAAGGGTTGTTTACATGTTTAAGAGGGAGGCAGAAGAGTTAGAAAAGATGTGAAGGAAGCCAGCTTAAAATGGTGTAAGGCAAGTGTTCAAGCCACAAATGCTGACTTTAAAGATAGAAGAAGTCCATGAACCAAGGAAAGTAGGCAATCTCTACAAGTTTTGAAAGGCAAGAAATAGATTCTCCCCCTAGAGACTCCCTGAAGGAACATAGTCCTGTCAACACCTTGATTTCCATTGTTTCCTTCATTGCTCAGAGGCTTTTTATTTTCTTGTAGGGTTTATTTTTGTTTTTATTTCCCTTGACTGAATTTTTTCTTAATGAATTTCTTAAAAACAATATAATTTAGGGAAACTATTCATATAGTGACAATAGTCTTATTCAATAAAGAATAAATATTTCTTTCCTTTCTTGTAGATATTTTAGTGGGTGTTTGGAGAAATCATTAAAAACATTCCTTGTTATAATTTCAATTGTGAATTGAAGACTTTACATAATATTCATTTATATAATAAATGGTATGTTAGGTAGCATCAACATGTGCCTGTGGATTGGTATAAACAGTCAAGTGACAAAACTAGAACAATTAGAAATGAATTTGATGTCTTTTATTTAAGAGAAAAAGATCCATGGATTGGGAAAATGGAGTGCCATACAAGAACTGGAGCACCCTGCCTGAATGACTTTGGGTAAGAGTGAGTCTTACAGGATTTTAAAACAGGTGAGCAGAAATAGAGCATGATTGGCTAGGAGGTTGGGGACTTCCTTATAAAACTAGGCAGGCCCTAGGTTCTAGGGTAAGGTAAGCTAGCTAAAGCAGAGTTGGAGGATTGTGATTGGTGTATGTTGGCTGTTCTTGACGGGTATTTCCCATAAATGCAAATCGACTTGGGTTTAGTTTTGTGATATGGGACTGGCCACTGGTATGGCCTCCATTTTGTGGGTCCTGACACACAACTTTATCAAAGCATGTATTTTTATCTTAACTGTGGTAAACTTATTTGCATCAGTATGCAATCAGAGTCAGGGTTTGTTTTAATTTAGCTTCTGAGTGAGATAAAATTAGTACATAAATTCTGACCTAAGAGTGTTTGCAAGTTGCATTATCTCTTGAGATACCAAGACATTATTACATATTTATGCATCAAACGGTTTAAAATAATTCTGACATTTTTATGTCTCTCTACCTGGAAAAACCTACAGCTTATTCCTTCTGAAATTCTTGATTATCCTGTCTCTCTCTTGCTTTCATTTATTAAGTGCCTTATGAGCAACTTGGGCATGGTCCATCACCTCTACATGTTTTTGTGGAGGATATCCATCAGTTACATTATTCCGATTAAGTGCATTTTTGGAGATTGGAAAAGAAGAATGTTCTTTATTATTTCTAATGCATCACAGCTACATGTTTAAGTATGGAATGAGGTTCAGACCATGGCTCTAGATCACTTTCATTTTCTTTTAAAAAAAATTGTAGAAAAACATTTTTTGGAAATATAAATATTATTATCTCTTTATACATGAAATGTAGTCTTTTAAATTGAATATATACTAATGAATTAAAATGCTGGAATATTTTAGTTTGTCTAATTAATTTATTAGTAGCCTATTTAACTATTTCTTTGATTACATCAATGGCTCATAAACTTTGACCTTTCTGTGTTCACTGGCAGCATAGCTGATTGTTAGAGAACTATTTCTGGCTTCATTGACATTTGTAGTGACCACAGTTCCTTTCAGTCACTTGCTTCCTTTGATGATACTTTATTGGCTCAATGAGGAACAATATCTTCAGTATTCATTTTTGAGTATTCTGAACATAGACATGGGAGCCATTGCCCATTTAACATGCTTAATTATAATAATTCAAATGGTAAATGATGCCGTTAACTTTTAAATTAAGTTTTCTATTCATGAGTTCAGCAGGAGCTTCTTTCAACTTCAGAGTAAAGTAGAAATCTTGCCCCCCTGCAAATATTTTTGAAAGAAACAAAAGATCAAAAGATGAAAACAGCAGCTTATTTGGCCTTAAGATGATTTATGTTTTGAGCCAGACTTGAATAAACAGAAGCAGCAATTATAGTTCATAGATTATTCAAAACAAAGTAAACATTATTTATTATTGCTTTCTAATTATGCATTTTTAAAATTTATTTTATTGCTTGCTGATTATTTCATAGTCCTACCACATTAGTAGACTTGAGTCTAGTTCTCATATTAAACTAATTAAAATGTATGAAATGTATGAATTAAATTGTAATTTCCATTATACTTCAACTGCAATAATCTGAAAAAATCTTCATATTTCCCTTTAAAATATAACATTAATCTTAGTTGTCAAATGTTAGTACATAATGCTTCTAGCACTTTAGGACATTTTCTAATTGCATATCTATTTTTTCATGTTATATTGATGGGAAAACCATTCACATATTTTAGTGCATTGCAGTTTATGGAGATTTGTTATTAGCTATGGCTATATTATCTCTAAAACATAATCCTAGAATGTCAGTCTAGCTCTGAAACATAAATCTCTATAGGTCGGGACTCCTGGCTGGCTCAGTCAGTTAAGCATCTGACTCTTGATTTTGACTCAGACTTGATCTCAGGATCTTGAGGTCAAACCCTGCATTCTGCTGTTTGCTGGGCATGGAGCCTGCTTAAGATTCTCTCCTTCTCCCTCTGCTCTCTTTCCTAAATATAAGTGCTATAGAAAAATGTTCATATGTTTGAAGTAAAGGTATTTTTCTTTTTCAAACAGACCTTGCATAAAGTCATAAAAATATTTCTTGGTGAATAAAAATAAACTAATTTACCTTTATATGAAGAGGCAGATGATACTGTATTTTTCAGATTTATTAACTTCAAAAACCAAATGAATTCTGGTTACTTTGAGAAAAATGTCTGCTAGATTATGGAGTTTCAGGGTATATTGTAGAATTAGGTTTGGACAAGGGTTAGTTTCAGCCAGACAACCCAAAGAAGTTACCTGATAGAACATCACCACTAATCTTAGTTTTAATTAACTGTTATTGTCGCTACCTTGTCCCTGGACACTTAACTCCACACAGTTCACACAATCTCTAATTTGACTCTGTGTCTTTGTATAAAGTCCTCAGACTTCAAATTTCAGAGTGTCAGTTAGGAGAATATGAGTAGGCGAACACCCTATTCTCTACCTGACAAGTACAGGGAAGAAGAAATATGTCTGCCCACCTTAAATTTGTATTTCTGGCCATCTGTCCTTCAGGTGAAATGGCCAATCAAATGCATTACTTGAAATTCTACTCACAGATTTTCCTTCTTCACTGCCTTTTAGAGCCCCCTAAATGTGGTGGTCCTGCTGTGACATTTTATATCTCAGTCGTACCAACTTGTGTTTCCATCTATAAGCTGGATTTGAATTTGGGGACTTTTGGGGCCATAGTTGTGATTTGAAGGAGAGATGACAATGCAGCAAAAATAGATGGAATTGAGAGTGTGAGCCAGCTCCTCATGCAATTTAGCTGTGCCTATAGATCCCGCTTGAATTCTGTTTCGTATATACTACTTCTACTTGGTGTTGGAATGATGTTGATCATGTTCATGCCTATCTGTAAGGTAGGTGATCTAATGACACTTTATTGATGATGGACAGCTAAGCTCACATAGTCCTTAACTGAGTCTCTATTGCACAAGGAAGGCGATAATTGACTACTAAAACTGTTCATTTTGGGGGTGTCTGGGAGGCTCTGTCATTAAGTGGCTGCATTCAGTTCAGGTCATGATCTCAGGGTGATGGAACTGAGTCCCACGTTGGGCTCCCTGCTCAGCAGGAAGCCTACTTCTCCCCCCACTGCCCTCTTGTGTTACCCTTCTCTTGGTATCTTCATCAAATAAATAAATAAACTCTTTTAAAAAAAGGTTTCTTTTTCATAGAGATATGGTTTTGCTCTGACATCTAAGTTGCATTATTATTAGGTTGCTTCTTTCCATGTACAATGTTATATTTTGGTACAGCTATCTACTGTGGAATTACCACCAGATAACAGGGATTAAGCTAGTTCTGCCTTTGTAACAGCCTGAACAACTGAACAATCTTCTCCTGTTCTAGGTTCCTCATAGTTAAGCAATAATATAATCCATAATCCATTTAAGATTCCTCAAAAAATAATACTATTAAAAGGCTTAAACAGAAGTCTTGTGATAGAGGATCTAAAAACATTACTTTTGTTTAAGTCATTAGTTATTAATTTGGTAATTGACATTGACCAGTGAACTTGTCCCTATACCTTATTATTAAAGTAACTATTCTCATCATCCTTCTGGCTCCACCAGGATTTCCTATTTAGTCATTAAAATATATTGGGCAAATTCTATTATTTTTATTGTTATTTTTTTTCTCTTTTATATTGACTCAGGTAACTAGAGAAAGTAGGAATTTGAATGCAGCTTTCATATTGATCAAGAAACTTCTGGGTGAGACAAGTTTGAGTAAGAGAACTAGCTGAACAAAGTGCTCTGACTGAATTGAAGTAGCTACCTTAAATCTATGCTAAATAACATGGAGACTTTAGGAACTACTAGATGATTTTAATATATATTCCATTTAGTCAGTTTTACAAAAGAAGTGTATTTTCAGATATATAATGTTCTCTTAATTTACTTTTCTTTTACATTTTTTTAAAGTCCTTTGGAAATATTCTAGGTTTTTGTTAATATCATGAATCTATACAAATCACTCAGGCATAAAAGATTCCTGATTTAAAGGACGAGTTTAAGGGAGATGTCCATGAGATTTGGTAGACAGATCAGTAGAGAGCAATAGCAGAATTTTTTGTAACCATGTATCAGAATGATTGTTCCTCTCTATTGGGTAAATTAAGTCTATTATGGAGGCTTGAGAGAAGAGACATGTCCTGCTGAGCTGGAAAGGGTAAATGAAGAGGAAATTAAGAGTTTGACTCTTTGCAAGTGAAATTAGTAGTTTACAATGTGCAATTGGTCAAACATAAAGATAAAAATACTTGTTGTTTGGGTAACACAAATAGATACTAGTTATTAGTATCAATCCAGTGTTAATTTTCTCTTAAGAACAAAGAAAAACCATTTTAAATGTGAAATGAAAATTTAAGCTAATTAGAGAATGTCACTGAGAAATTTTGAAAATATAAATAAAAAGGATTTTCTTAGTGCTCGGTATAAATGGGAGTTCTTGCCAGAAACTAAAATGTAATTAGAGAAATGAAGTACATAATGATAATGCATCATGTAATGAAATATTGAGACATGTATATGACATATTTCTGGGATGAGATGACTTCAGTGTTTTACAGTATTTACAGCTGAATCATTTTTTTTTAAAGATTTACTTATTTATTTTAGAGAGAGAAAGAGAAAGAGCACGTGTGCATGTGTGAGTGAGGGAAGGGACAGGGGGAGAGGGAGAGAAGCAGATTTTCCCCTGAGCACAGAGCCCAGGCAAGGCTCCATCTCAGGACCTTGGGATCATGACCTGAGCCAAAATCAAGAGTGGGACACACCACGGACTGAGCCACCCAGGTGCTCCAAAATCAGTTAATTTTTTGCATAAACAAAAACACCAATTCTATCATCATGCCAAACTGTAGTGAGCTAACTTTAATCTTCATAATAACATCATAATAAATGCATCCATTTGAATATTTTTGGGAAAAAGAAGGGTAAAAATTTTGTCTAAAACAGTAAATTAGGAAAAATAAATTGTAGATTATTAATCTAATGTTAGAGTTACCTTTCTGTATGACTGTATTGCTGTTATTTAAACTAACAGCTTATTAAAATATAGAATTTTAGAAATATATATATATTGATCATAAAATCTCTGATTTTATGCTTTTTATTTCTCCATTCCTTGCTCAACCCAAAGCCTCAGCAGAGTGAAACTACATAGAATTTTTATATAGACCAGTTTAACAGCAGCCTCAATAGCATCAATACAGACAGCGTTTACTGAACTTTTTAGTATGTTCCAGTCACTGTGTGAATGCTTTACAGGAACTCAATCCCACCAGATGATTTTTGTTGAAACCAAGACTCAGAGAAATTTGTATTGTTCAAGGTAATACAATGACTGCCAGTCCAGGGATTCGGGAGTCACTGTTTATTTTAAAGCACAGTTGAACTTTTACTTTCATTTCTACTTAAGCGTAGCAAACCATCCCTAAACTAGGCAGTTCTAAGGAACAATATGGTATATTATTTCTCATAATATTATGGATCAACAGGATATTTGTATCTCCCGAAATTCATATATTGAATCCTAAACCCTGATGTAGTGATACTAAGAGAGGTGGGTTTTTCTGGAAGTATGTAATTATGGGTGTTGGGTGTTGGTTGAACATTTAGCTGAAACTGTCAATGAGAGCACCTTAGCTGTGATCTCCCACTTACCTCGGAATTCTCTGTGTGTTGGGGATGAGTTCTTAGGAGGAAACTTCCTAAACATATCAAAGTAAGAATACCACCTTAACTGTAACCTCCCACCTACTTTGAATTCTGTGTGTTTGGGGGGATGGTTGGGGGGGTAGTTCTTAAGAGGAAACTTTATAAACATATGAAAGTAAGAACTGCAGATCTCTTAAGGTTCAACCTCATAGTTATAGTTATTTTATTATGTTCTAGTGGTCAAGGGAAGTTGTAGATCTAGCCCAGAACCAAGGGAATGAGAAATAGATGTGCCTCTCTTTTTGGGAGATGTGGCCAAAATATGTAGCCATTTTAATCTACAATGTTACTAATTTATTATACTGTACATCATGTTGATTTCAATAAAGCATTAGTTTTATACTTTAATGAAGTTAAAATTTCTTTAGAGATCTATTTTAAATTATTAACTTCTGTTTTTTCTTAGACTACTTGAATCACAAACACTAAAGGTGTATAACACCATTATATTAACTAATCTTTCTGTGACTCTATATTTAATGCTTTATTAGCCTAAGGAAGGAAACATTTAGTTGTTGGAAAAAATAGAGATAATAAATATTTTTTGTCATCAATTTTATAAATTTTAGTATGTTTTTCTGATCTATTACTTTTATTAAATCACTTATTTGTAGTTTTTTTTTCCCCTTACTGGTGATTTTTCTGTTATATTTTTGGAGGCCTTTGACAATTGACATTTCAGTTTTCTCTCCATGGCAAAAGAAATACAGTCCTGTTACTATACCAAGAGGAAAAAAAAAAATTGACCACATTTTGTTTCATCCATTTGCCTGAAGAAATTCCATCAAAACACCAAGAATAATGACTGAAAATGATTATTTAATAACTACAAAATTAATGATAGGATTTTATTCCACATTTCTTTATGACTTTAAATATCTAAATATTAGAGATTATTTATGACTTTATTATTTCATAATATATCAATAATGCTGGGAGCTGATATAATTATAAGATGGTGAATAATGTGATATACAATTTAAATAGATTGTTTTCATAGTTATTACTGTTACATATACTATCACACCCTTGATATGGGTGTATGCAAGTATGCTGCCATAACATGGACTGGTCATTTTCTAAACTGGGCTTACTGCATTCAAATTCTTAAGCTAAATATTTGTAAGCCTATCATATTGAGACGTAGCCTAGTTTTATTTAATTCTTTCCTGAAATTTATGTAAGAACTGATTGCCTATAACTTTACTTTAAAATATATATGTATAGGGGCACCTGGGTGGCATGGGTTAAAGCCTCTGCCTTCATCTCGGGTCATGGTCTTGGGCTCCTGGGATGGAGCTTTGTATTGGGCTCTCTGCTCAGCAGGGAGCCTGCTTCCCTTCCTCTCTCTTTGCCTGCCTCTCTGCCATCTTGTGATCTCTGTCTGTCAAATAAATGAATAAAATATTTAAAAAAAGAAATAAAAATAAAATATATATGTAGGGGTGCCTGGGTGGCTCAGTGGGTTAAAGCCTCTGCCTTTGGCTCAGGTCATGATCCCAGAGTCCTGGGATCGAGCCCCACATCGAGTTCTTTGCTCTGCAGGGAGCCTGCTTCCCCCTCTCTCTCTGCCTGCCTCTCTACCTAGTTGTGATCTCTGTCTGTCAAACAAATAAATAAAATCTTTAAATATATATATCTGTATATATTCCTTGAAAATATATATGTATATATAGTAACAATAAATATATGTGTAATAATATTAAGAAGTATTGAGAATGTAGTTTTAGAGGCTCTCTATTGGGAATTTATATTGATCATTGATTTTAACATACTTAAAACCTTAAAAGAAAACTGTTTATTAATTATGTCCATTATAGAGATAAGGAAATTTAGGCTTAGAAAGTTGAATAAATTATCTAATGTCATATATCTAAGGAGCCAAGAGGCTGAATTCGATGCTTTTTCTGTCTCCACCCCTGTGTTTGTAGACTATAATATTATATCCTTTATAAGTTATTGAAAGAGCTAACTGTGATTATTCTTTCTACAGCACATACAATATTAGTTTATTTGTCTTCTTTGAGTCATATACTGTTCATGGTAAAGAGGAAACAGTAATGAGCAAAACAGATGTGATTGTGGACTTAATGGGCTTTTAGGCATGCAGTATATGGCCACTAAGCAAATACACCAGTTTATAAAAAAAGAAAAAGTGTTACAGTGCCAAGAGAGAAAGAATAGATCAGATAACAGGAAATTGAAAGATTTTCCTAATGAAAATTCATTTGAACTAAGATCTGAGAAAGACAGTTTAAAAAGATGAAAAGCAGGGAGAGCTTGGGATGAGTGCCAGCCAGTGAGAAAAACATATAGAGCTGTCTCTGAAAGAGACAAGTAATTCAAACGAAGTCCATATATCTGAAATTAAAAAATTAAAAAAAAATAGAAACAGGGTATATAAGATGATCTACAAATAGGTAAGGGCAAGATTATATTTTAAATCATGCTAAATATTTAAATTTTAACCCAAGATCATTGATGTGTTTTCCAGAGTGGATGATGCATGAAATTTGTGCTTTTAAAATGCTTCACAGCTACAATTGTAGAGAAAAATAGGGATAAAAAACAGAAGATTAAAAATTTGAGGTATTTTTATATATCCAAGTAGAGATTAATAAATACATTAGAATTCAGAGAAGAGATACAAGCTATGAAAAAAAGTATTTTGAAGTAACTCAAAGTATAGAGATGTTACCTGAAATAAAGAGTGAAGATTTTATAACAGAAAAGAAAAGGGGGAGCTACATCTATTTATAAGAACTGAGTCAACATTGAAGAATGAGATTGGCTAAAATATGATGAAAATGTGATTCAATGGTTTTTTTAGTAACAGTGTTTGAAGGAAAAAGGAAGTAGTTAATAATATTGGATGCTGTTAAAGAGTCAAGTGAGACAGGTAAGGAAAAGTAACTTGGATTGAGTCATTAGAGACCATTGTTTACTTTAGTGGGAACAACTTTGAGAGGAGCTTTGGACAAGAGCCAGAAATGTATAGGTTATGGGGTGAACACAAAATGTTCATGCAGGGAGAAAAAACCAACTCTTTCAAGATATAAATTTTATAAAGGGGATAAGAAAATTAAATTTATAGAGGAATTTTAATAGGGGTTTCCCTGACAAAATATTTTTAAAGCTCTTTGGAGAGAGAGAATAGAAGCAGGCAGAGAGAGAGGAGGAAGCAAGCTCCCTGCTGAGCAGAGAGCCCAATGTGGGGCTGGATCCCAGGACCCTGAGATCATGACCTGAGCCGAAGGCAGAGACTTTAACCCACTGAGCCACCCAGGTGCCCCATATTCTAAAATTTTGTATAAATGAAAGCCTACAGTATGTTTCTATTGCTTGTCTGGTCTCTCATTTATTTGGCCTGTTTCATTTCACATAATTTTTCTCAACAATCTGTTTTTGTGTATATCAAGAGTTCATTCATTTATGTGGTTATACCACAATTTATTTTTCCATTTGCTTATTCGTGTACATCTGGGCCATTTCCAGTTTGGGGCTATTACAAATCTGCTATTAATAGCCATGTAATAATCTTTGTATAGATGCAAGCTTTCATTTGTCATGGGAGGGAAACTGGGTGTAATAATGTCTGGGTTATATGATAGATATTTTAATTTCTTTAGAAATTGCCAAACTTTCCTAAGTGGCTGTCCCATTTTCCATTCTCATTACCAGTGTCTGGGAGGTTTACATCCTTATCTGCACTTATCTACACTCTACATCCTTCTCAATACTTGGAATGGAGAGTCTTCCTAATAAAGGTACAGCGATGTCTCATTTTAGTTCAAATTTTTATTTTCCTAATTATGTTAAATATCTTTTATTATGCTTATTTGAAATCCTTATATTGTCTTTGGCAATGTGGCCATTCAAGTACTTTACCCATTTGGTTTTTAAATTTGAATTGTTTGCTTTCTTAGTGTGAGTTCTTTATGTATTTTAGATACATGTCCTTTATTAGATGTGTAAGTGCAAATAGGTTTTCCCATATGAGAGCTTGCCTTTTCCTTCTCTTAGCAGTATCTTAGGAACAGTAGACATTTTTAATTTTGATAAAGTGCAAATTAGGATTTTTTTTTTTGGTGGATCATATTTTTGATGTCATGTTAAATAAATGTTGACCTAACCCCAGTTCATAAATATTTTTTCCAGTGTTTTCTTCTGGAAATTTTAGAATTTTAGGCCTTATATTTAGGTATAAGATCCATTTTAATTCAATTTTGTATATTATTTTCAGTGTGATTTGAAGCTTTTCAAGTAAAATGTAAAAATATTAATATTTTCCTTTGAATTGCTATTAAAACTTTTTCAAAAATCAAGTGGCCTAAAATTTATAATCCTGACTGTGTTATCTTGGACAAGTTAAATGACTTATTTTATTTAATTACTTAAATTATTTACTTAAAGATTTTGTTTATTTGTCAGAGAGAGAGAGAGAAACACAAACAAGGGGAAAGGCAGGCTCCCTGCTGAGCAAGGAGCCCAACGTGGGACTTGATCCCAGGACCCCAAGATCATGACCTGAGTTGAAGGCAGATGCTTAACCGACTGAAACACCCAGGCATCCCTAAATGATTTACTTTAAATCCTAGATTTCTTTTCTTCAAATAGTGGAAAGTAGGACAAGCATTGTAGGTTTGTTTTGCAGATAAAATTGAGTAAATATGTAAACATCTAGTGGGATGCTTTCTACATAGTCATTCTTCAAATATTTGTCTCATTTTATTCCATTTATGTTCAAAATCAAAGTTAAGTAAGTTGTCTTAATATAACTATATGTAATGTGATATGGAATCATCTGGAGATAATTATCAAGCAGCCACTGGTCTGCCACATTCTTATTCTACATTTTTATTGTACACATACACATACACACATATATACACGTACACATATATATGTATAAAGTTATGGAGGAAATGTCGGTTGTTAATTGTGGATTGCTAATTATGAATTATCGCTTTTATGAAGAAAGAAAAATAAAATAGTATTCCTTTTTTATTATTACTAGTTGTATGTAATATATAGATGTATCATCCTGGAAATTCTTTACATATATCCTGTACAAAAAAAATTCTTTTGAAAATTAGACCACCTCTCTGTTGCTTCCTGATAATGTAAGATAAATCTGTATTGGAACCTGTATTCATTTATTATTTTCAGATTCTACAAAGTATATTGACTACCAACAGTACATGAATCATTCTTGATTTGGTTTATGAAATGAACAAAATATCATTATTTTCTAGGATTTCTATCTACTCTAAGGGAGGATAAAATATAGCTATTATAAACAAAAATTATATGTACAAATATTATTTCCATGAAGAAGATTAAGTGCATTATTTTATAGTGAATTTAGGAAGGAAATTTGAGTAATAAGGGATCAGGGAGAAGAAGTAGATTAAACAGGGTGAAAATGATAGTTAAAGAGAGGAAGGGCATTTTCAGGAAGAAAATAATATGTAAATGTAGACAATTTTAAACATAAATGTTTCATTCAGAAATTCTGGAGTTGTAATGTATGCTGAGGTGAAGTGTGTATGTTGGCAATGATAACAATTACAATTTTGATTGTCAGATTTGGTTAAAGTGAATTCTAGGATTATTTTACCTTAAAGTTAAAATAATAATAGAAGAAAAATTATCACATAGTTTTTAGTGTTCTATATATAATTGGAATTCAAATATTTTATATTTGAAGTGTGAAGATAAGGATTATAATGAGTGAA
The DNA here is from genome assembly GCF_030435805.1 of Mustela lutreola. Lineage (NCBI taxonomy): Eukaryota > Metazoa > Chordata > Mammalia > Carnivora > Mustelidae > Mustela > Mustela lutreola. The sequence goes on from NC_081290.1 coordinate 78,393,862, forward strand.
CCAATTTAATGAGTAAATAATCTTATGTTTTAAAAATGATTAGTAGTCAGTTTTTTAGCTTATGTATCAATTGAAACTTTGTTCAATCATCTGTTTGTAAACATTTAAAAAATTACTAATCTTTGGATTAGAGTGAGGTTAGACTTTTTTGACATTTGCAACTTAAAATTTTTTTTTCTGTTACCTTCTTTACCAATTTTCAAGCTTATACTTTTAGGATGTTACTATCAATATAATCTTTGTTACCTCTGTCTGATTTTCCATCTTCTACAAAATATTATTTCATTATTATCTAAACCAATTATTCTTGATTTCTCAGTGTCAGTGTTTTTGAAGAAACTCATACTTTTTGAGATTGCTATAAAATATGAGTTATTTTACCTTATTTTGCTACCACCAGAAACAAATGGGACTTCTTATGAAATTATCATTAATGTATTCTCTTTTCTTTCTGTTTTCCCATATGATCACTCATCCATACCTTTAAAATATTAACTGATTTCATCAGATTTTCTGACTTTAATTCCAAGAATTAAGTCCTGTCATTCTGTGTAATCTAAAATATTTTCTACATCTTTTGTAGTCTTATTTACTTCAAACATTTCCTGTTCCTGGCTATAAATTGGTCCTTGATTGTTTTGTTTCCATTACTGTCATTTAATTCAATGTATTTGTCCTTATTGACTTAATGTAAATTTGTCAGCATTTAATATTTAATGTTTTCTTTTTTTGCCATAATGTTAATGTATTCCTAGACCACTAATTGTATCTGAGATACATGTATATTCCTCATTTCAGAACATCTTATTTTTTTAATGGTTTTGAGGAAATTTTGATCCATCAATGAGTTTATCTCTCTATTATGACATCAAGTTAAATACCTTGTTTTGATTCCTCTGTTGTAGGCAATCCTTTTCCTAGAAACAAGCAGAAAATAATCTCACTGCTTTTACTTAATGGCAGTATAATATATTAATTATATGCCAATATTTAAGGAATGCTGTAATTTCTAAAATGATCATTTTAAAAAATGTTGGTTTTATTAAAAAATATATTTACCCCATATTTAAAAGATTGAACCATACTATTCAAAAACAGTTCCTTTTTTTTTTCAGGCTTGAAATTTTATGATATGGTGTAGGCTTTTTGGCACCTCTAGAAATTTTATAAGCTTAAATGATTATAGTCATGTCTTATAATTTAAGTCATAGGTAAGTTGATATGTTTATTTGGATTTTAAATTCTCATTTTTGTAGACTCTACAATGTATAAATCAAACGATTATACATTTTCTTTTATGATAAGGTGGGCTTTATGGAAAGAAACTAAATATCTTAAGTGAGCTCTTTGTTATCATTTGGGGAACAGTTATATGCTTAAATAATATTTTATTTAAGTATATAAATGCATTTTACTTTATGAGAAAAATCTCTTTACCCTTTTATTTCACCTCTTCCCCCCCTCAAAAAATGCATTTGTTTCTAGCCTGATTTTTTGTTCAACTTGTATTCATTTATTTATTTAATTTCAGGACTAAACATACATAGATTATCACACAATTATAATTGTTAGTAAATAATAATAAATTTATAAGATTATTCAGGTCAAATGACATTACTTGAAAGCAAACAATGTGCAAAACTAAATTATTAAGGATGTATAAGGGAAATGATAACCACTTTTGCTTGGTCTTTATATGACATTTTATTTTTATTTTTATTAATAGTTTCCATTGCTAATTCATTTCCTCTTATCAAATTATCCTTAAGATGTTTTGAAGATTTTGATAACATAGTGTAAATATAGTATACCTGTAAGGAAATGAAACAAACTACATGAGATTCTAGCAGGACTTAGACTTAAAATATTCAAGAGTATATACAAAATAGTTGTATTTCATATTAAATTGTTCCAAGCATAAATTACTATAAGAGTTTTAAAAATAACACTTTTGTTTTATGGAGCAGTCTAGATTTACAGAAAAATTATGAAGATAGTAGCCTTCTCATGTACCCCACATCTAGTTCCTGCTATTATTAACATATTAGTATGCTACATTAATTATAAGGTTGTCAGTTATTAACTGAAATCCATACCTTACTCATGTTTTCTTGATTTTTACTTGATGTCATGTTTCTTTTGGAGGATCTAGTCTAGATACCACATTACATTTAGTTATCATTTCTCCGTAGGTTTCTCTTAGCAATGGCATTTTCTTACACTTTTTTTCTTTTTGGTTTATTTTTTGTTTTTGCGTTTTGTTTCATTTTGTTTTGTTTTTGATGACCTTGTTAGCTTTGAGGAAAACTGGTCAGGTATTTTCTAGAATGCCTAGCTATCAGAAATTGATGTTCTTCTCATAATGAGGCTGAGGTTATAGGTTTTGGGAAGGATGACCATAGAGGCAAATGCCATTTTCATCACATCGTATCAAAGGTACATACATCATGATTTTAGAACATGCATGCTGGCTTGATTCCCTGGCTGAGGTAGGGTTTATAGTGTTTCTCCACTGTAAGATCCCTGCAACCTTTCCATAATGAGCTCTTTGGAAGGAAGTTGCTACACCTAGTTCATCCATAAAGAGTATATAGAGTTATGCTTCCCCTTCCTTGAGGATGGAGTATCTACATAAATTATTTGCAATTCTTTTGCACAGAAGATTTGTCTCTTCTTCCCCTTTTATTTATAAATTAAGTTGGGATAATCTGACATCTTAACAATAGTCTTCCTGGCCGAGAACATTATTTATTTAGATCTTTGACTTTTTCATCAGAGTTTTCTAGTATTTTGCATATAAATGCTATGCATATTCTCTTAGGTTTTTACCTAAATATTTCAATTGTCGGTGCTGTTGTCAATGCATTGTTTTGTTATTATTTATTTATTTATTTATTTACTTTTCCCACGTGTTCATTACTTACATATTGGAAAGCTACATTTTAGAATCTGATACTGAGTGGAAGTGATAAGAGAGGATATCCTTGTCTCCTCGAGATCTTGAGGGGGGGCGGTATTTTTATTTTCCATCATTGATTATGATAGATCCAAGAATAGCCATTGGTTTTAGTTTCTTCATGTTGTTGTTGTTATGAAGGTAGGAATGACAATATCCAAGCTGATTAATTGTCAGCATAGAAATCAGAAATTCTATGGTATGATTATTTCAGCCTTTAGCTTACTTTGCTTATTTCAGCTTACAAGTTATGTTTTCCTCTATATTTTACAGACATTTATGATTGAAGAAAGAAATAAAGTTAAAAAGATAATTATACATTTAAATATTTGAGTCTACATAGTATAGTATAACCATAAAAGAGTTAACACTATATTAATCCTGCTTTATCTAATGAAGACATTTGAGTGAAGTTTGTTTCTATCCTTTTAAGATATGTTGCTATTAGAAGAAAGTAATAAATGTTCTTTGCTTGAATAGTGTCATGCATGGAAAATTCTCCATTTTGATATTTGCCGTTTCAAAGTGATTGGCAAAGTATGTATCAAGTAACGATTCTATCACTGTGAATGAACACTGACTTAAATAGTGTACTCTATTTAAGCATCCTGCTGGGGGACTTCGATTCAGTTATAAATACTTCTTGTGCTAATTTTTTAAAAAAGAGATTCATACACTGAATTAAAAAAAAAACAACTATATTTTGCTCTCTCAAAGTGTTCCATCAAACCTAAAAGAAGATGCACTGTTCCTGGTTAATTTCAGCTTGAAATTCTGTAATAATTATTTCTGGCATTTTGTATGGCTGAAATCTCCAACTTTACAGTTAATAGTGTGAAACCCCTTTCTGTCCCCAAAGCTGTATGACACATAATTATTTTAAGTATTTAAAATTCAAATTACTGTTATTTTAGAATTCTGTGAAACCCCTTGTGATAATTAGAGATCTAATTATCTAACATATCTAACTATCAGGTTTTAGAATCGGAAGAGGCAAGTAGGCAAGGAAATTGACAGTGATTTCTTTCTCTGCATTTCCAAATCTCTTGACTATGTCCTCTGAATGTGGAAATGGTCCTTAACAATGTCAGAAAAAAGTTTGTCTTTACTGTTTCTTCATTGAATTTGACTTTCACAGAAACAACAAAAACAGCAAACAGAAAAGGGATGTAGATACAAAGTATTTATATACTTGCTTTGCCATATTCATGATTTGAAATGCCTGACTTTGAATCCTGACTATTAGCTATGTGATTTTGAATAAATTAGTTAACATTTTATGTCATTTTAAAACTGAGATACTATATTTCTTTTAGTTTCTATAAGAGTTGAATTAATATGTCAAGTCTCTTGAATACTGTGAACATGGTCGATATATACAAGTGTTTGCTAATATTAAAGTTTTGGTGTAATAATTCACAAAACATACTATCAAATTCACATTATAGTTTATTAACAAAGAGTTCCATAGAAGAGAATTGTTTTGAACTGTTAAAAAACCAAAACCAACAAAAACAAAAATGAAAAAAAAAAACTGCAACAAAGCAATATTATTTTGGGATATGTCAAAACCAATGTTGGGAATCACTGCATGAAAACAAAATTCATCAGCTTTCTGGTGCAGTCCTTTCTCCCTCCACACAGTGATTTTTTTTTTAATCTAATCTTACTTTTGGAAATATGACAAAATCTTTATTTTCTTTTTGAAGTAGCAATTACAGTATTCAGCAACAAGTGTTTTTTTACTAGAGGGACCCAAATTTTAACTCTTTCTAGGATAGAGTGGAAACAGCTGAATTAATAGTGAAAACCATTTGTGAGAAAACACTCAACATATGATCATATTGGTATCATAGGATTCTTTGAAAGTTTAAATGAGGTAACATTTCTCTAATATGTAATGCCTGAAACAAAAGAATCTCAATAAATGGACTTGCTTTCATTTTTAGTTGAATCAACAGAGCAAACCAAATACAGAAACAAACTAAATTCTAAAGATTAGGTACTTACAGTTTTAAAATTTTTAAGTGAGATTTTAAATATGATGTACTAATTATATCCTATAGAATTAATAAAGACCCTAACAATCCTGTGTTATCATTGAATTGAATCTAACTTCCTTACCATTCCAGTGGCAGAAAATTAAGACTGACATCTTCTCTAATAAATTTTATGCACATACTAAGTTAAGTAGGAGTTACTGACTACACTTAACACCTAAAACCCAGCCAGATTATGGGGTATATGTAATTATTATTGAACCAAAAGTTGAACACAAATATATAAAATTGTATAAGGATTTCCTTTATAAGATATCTATTAATGTTAAAAAAAAGATATCTATTAATGTTATTTATGCTTATCAGGTAATTTGACCGCTGCTCTAGAATAGTGTTGTCCAGCAGAATATAGTATGAACAACAAATGTAATTTTTTATCAGCCATGTTAAGAATATAGAAACACTTGAAAATAATTTAAAGAATGACTCTTAATCTCACAAAACAAACTGAGGGTTGCTGGGGGGAGGGGGTTTGGGAGAAGGGGGTGGGATTTTGGACATTGGGGAGGGTATGTGCTTTGGTGAGTGCTGTGAAGTGTGTAAACCTGGTGATTCACAGACCTGTACCCCTGGGGATAAAAATATATGTTTATAAAAAATAAAAAATTAAAAAAAAATAAAATAAAAATTAAAAAAAAAGAATGTATCCTATTTAAACCAGTATATCACATATATTACAATTTCAGAACAAAATCCAGATAAAAATTAATGAGACATTTATGTTCTTTTTTCAAACTAGGTCTTCTAAAACCACTGTGCATTTTACACTTAAAGCATATCTCAAGTCAGATTGTTCACATTTCAAACGTCTGAACAGGGCCTCAGCATGATAATACATTCTAAAAAATATTGTTCAATGATATAAAAATGTTTGTAGGTAGTTTCAACAGTAAAAGCAATCCCCATGCCATGTCTAAATTTTAATCTGAGATTCAACACAATATCTAAAATAGGGATAATTGATTTTTTATCAACCTCACATTCTAGACAATTTCATCAAAATCATTTCATATTATTTATATATACATATATATATTTTATATTTTATATATGTATATATTATTTATATATATTTTATATATGTATATATTTTACATATATATTTTTATATATGTATATATTATTTATATATACATATATAAAATGGAACATATTTATATGTATTTGTTACTTATTTATATTACTGAGTAGAAAGAAAAGGTCAATTGAGGGATACTAAATTAAAAATCCAAAATATGTAATTAATTGTTTTTATATTATTGTACCCTACAGAGCATAGATTATTATGACAAGATCTCTCAGTAGTAGTAACTTAAAACTAGATCAGAATATAAAGGGCATATATATTAAAATATATCAGATAAATGAAACAGGCATTACAAAACAATGGACTAGATGTACAGTTCAAGTGAGAAGACCTTTGCAAATGGGGTAGTTGGCAAGGTGGAAAAACTTTGAACTTAAACTGAAACATATGGCTGTAGGTACTGATCACATTTGTACATCTTTAACTTTTTTAGCATTTTTTTTTACAATTGTAAAAGATAGGACTTGATTGAATTATCTTTTTGACATTTCTAGAGGAACTGAAAAATATTATGATTGACAGCATACAGCCCAGAGAAGCCCGTCATACAACCACTTCATTTACTGTAATGTGAACAACTGGTCTGATCATATCTGATCACTGAAATTTAAAATTCTGAGGTTTATATGCAAAATATATTCTGGATTTGAAATTGTAGTATAAAGAAGTTACATGTTTTGCATTTAATATTTTTCTAGGACTTCAAGTTTTAATGTTATCTCTAAACAAGTTTTAGCAGCTATCCACTGAAAGTACTGAAAAGAAGATACTGATTATTCCAATTTAAATTTAGGTCTTTAGTATATTATAACATAAACTTATAAATTTCAAAATCATTCTATGGATGACACAATTAAGTTGCACAGCATTTTAACTTCAAAGTATAAATTTTCAAATAAATATTAAAAAACCAGTCACAATTTTCATAATTTTGATTTTTTTAACTTTTTTTTGAAATAAAAATGAAGTCATTGGAAGTAGTTTTACTTCTACTAATTTCTTAAACTACAGTGTAGAATGGTATACAATTGACTAATGAGTATAGCTTTAACTAGCATCAACTCATCCTAAAGAAAATAGTCAGTGAGTCAGATATGTCACAGGTGATTTACATGATTACTATCAGGGAACTGAAGATTCTCTGGTAAATATCCTTGATATAGCACTTATACAACTCTAGGAATTAAACTTAAATCAGAAATAAATTGAAGTAAGCATCATGTTTTATTTAAAAACAAATGCTTAATTTCCGGGACTATAGGTATATATGTTAACTGCTTTTATACATTAATGTTCAGAGAAAATCTTTTGAGCTTTAATTTCTAAAGCTCTAAAATTGAGAAAAATATTTTACCACTTTATCAAATAGATGAGCCACATGGAATGCATAGTAACATGATTCATCAATCATGACACATCATATTTTATTTCTATTGGGCACTTTTGTTCAACATAAAGAGATCAAGCAGAGAAAATAAATGACAAATAATTTCTTCAGACACCATTTGACCCAGCAAGTGTTAGACTCTGCAGGCATATCACAGTGGCTGTAAATAATGGGGTTAATTGCAGGCTTTTTTCAGCTTCAGAAACTCAGTTATGTTCATCAAGAGAAAAAAAAAAAAGTTCAGCAATGATATGTTAATAAGCTATTTCAATGTTGTGCATCATTACTGTTGTTTACCCAAACTAAAACATGCCGCTGGAAGCAGGGGATCCTTTAATTTTGAACTCAGGGCAAAAGGAATCAATCTAAAGGGACATCCTTAGTACACAGAGATTCGATTCTTCAACCCAGCAGTTCGCAATACTGGCTGTATATGAAAATAAGTTTTAAAATCCAAGTCCCCAGCCCATCAACATTTAATTAAATGAGAATCTTTGCAGGTAGATCTTTCACTTCATTATTTTTCAAAAATACCCCTAAATGATTCTTATATGCATCTGGGTTGACAACTAATAGACTAGAATACCCTCTTCTTTCTTAAAATAATCTAATAGAGATAGTTGAGGTTGTGTCGTCAACAAAATATTATCAATATTTTCTTTATTATAAGCTACTTGGTAAATCTATTTTTTTAAAGATTTTATTAATTTATTTGACATAGAGATCACAAGTACGCAGAGAGGCAGGCAGAGAGAAAGAGAGAGAGAGGAGGAAGCTGGCTCTTTGCTGAGCAGAGAGCCCGATGTGGGGCTCAATCCCAGAACCCTGGGATCATGACCTGAGCCAAACGCAGAGGCTTTAACCCACTGAGCCACCCAGGTGCCCCGGTAAATCTATTCTTAATCAACAATGCCTAACGGTCAGTTGGAGATGCATACCAACTACATGGTGAAACCAAGAATTCCATGAAAGATAGGTATTTTCAACATGCAAAGCTTTATAATTTCAAGCTACCATGTGTCTTTATTTTTCTTTTAGCATATTTTATTTGATTGAAGCATAATTGAGGTACAATGCCCTGTAAGTTTCAGGTGATATTTGTATGGTGACAGATGGTAACTAGACTTATCATGGGGATAATTTTGCAATGTATAAAAATAACAATTGCTACCATGTATCTTGAAGGCTCATCTTTCAAAATATGAAAAGATAACGATGTGCTGTCTTCCCATACAATTTCAGCATTATTGAAAAAAAATCCCAATTATTTCATTACATGAGCAATCACAAAAGCTATCCTTCTCAAGGGATGACAGCAAAACCCTGAAACAAAATTTATTACCAACCAGCAACGATAAAGAAAATAGACTTCATCTCCTAACCGTGTATTGGTTGTCAATATGTACTGACAGAAGATAAAAATCCATCTACAAGAGTCTGAATCACTGGCCCAAACGTCTGCTGTGTCCCTTATTTTAGAAACTTGCCTACTGAACAGACTTTTGCAAAACCTGTAACAAACAAACATGGCATATATAAAGAAAAGAGTAGATAAGAGATAACTAATTAAAAAGAAGAAAGATGGAATGTGGAAACCTGTAAACCCTACGAAGAGGACTAAGAATCCTAAGTCCACTGGCATATGCTAAGAATAAGACCTCTAATAAAATAATACAGAAATTTAAAGGCCATTTCCAAATTAGGCTATGATATATATTCCAATCTGATATGTTAACATATCTAATATCATCTGTGTTTTGCCTTTCCTACTGTATGTCTTTGCTGTGAGGTTCACTGATGAGAGGCAGATTTCCTGATATCCACACCTTTGAGACCCCAGAGCCTAGCTTGCTTTTTTTTTTTTTTTATATAATTTTTTATTTTTTATAAACATATATTTTTATCCCCAGGGGTACAGGTCTGTGAATCACCAGGTTTACACACTTCACAGCACTCACCAAAGCATATACCCTCCCCAATGTCCATAATCCCACCCCCTTCTCCCAAACCCCCTCCCCCCAGCAACCCTCAGTTTGTTTTGTGAGATTAAGGAAGTGGTGATGCAACAGAGCCTAGCTTTTATCTAAAATGTGACATAGTCTCCTATCAAACTGAAATAATAGACACAAAGCAAATAACAGAGAACAATGAGGAAAATTAACTCAAAATATAATTTCTATTTATTAGATTAAATGAGTAAAGTGATTATCTTCTCCCCTTGGTCTTAGTTAGTGGTACAGTAGATTGTTTGAATTACACAAGTGAGAGATGATAGTGTCATCTTTGAACTATTGATCTTTGTTAGCCTCGCATGTAATTATATTCAAGTTCCATTTTTCTTGAATTTTTTTCTCTTTATTTTTAAGCTAACACTTCCCAGCCCCAAAGTCCAGGCAGGCATTCATATGTTATTACATTAGCCTCTAAACTATTTCTTTCTTCCAACATCTCCCTGAATTGCCGTGATTCATTTCCATTATCTTTGTGGCAAAACAGGGATCTATGAATGCCTCTTTAATAAATAAACACTATTTGTAATTGTCTCCAAGTGAAGTATGAATTCTGTCCATTTCAGGTATGTCATTTTTTACTGTCCCATCTCTTTTTTAGTTATATGCCATACATAGATCCAATTAAATCAGACTCTTTTTGGGAGGCATGATAACATAGCTGTTAAATAATGGCTTAAATTAGCTTTGGTGTTTGAGGGCTTACTCTGTCACTTAACTTTCTCTGACTTTGGTGAAATTACTTTGGTAAAATCAAAATTAGAATATTAACTATTACAAAGTAATATTGTGAGAGTAAAATGCTTAAAGTATATAAAATGTTTTCTTACTGCTTTATATGTACTAGTTCTTAGAATGTAGCTTCAATTGTGTCTCCCAAAAAGGTGTGTTGAAGTCCTAACCCTTACTCAACACACCAGAATTTGACCTTACTTGGACATAGAGTTGTTGCAGATGATAATGACTTAAGACGAGGATATACTGAAGTAGGGTGGATGCCCTTATAAGAAGAGGGCCATGTAAAGATACAGTGATACAGGGTTAATGTCATGTAAAGATTGAGACAGAGATTGGAGTGATGCATCTACAACCTGAGGAATGCCAAAGGTTGCCAGGTGTTACTAGGACCATGGAATAGTTTCTCTCTGAGTGCTCAGAAAGGTCCTGAGCTTGATTTTAGACTTCCAGTGTCAGGACCTTGATTTTAGACTTTCAGACTCCAGAGCTGTTTTAAGACAACCCGTTTGTGGTACTTTGTATGGCAACTCTAGGAAGCTAATAATTTTATTATTTCAAATTTATTAATTATATTCTCTGTTCTTTATTCTTCCTTTGCTCTCACTTTACTGGTTGTGCTTTTCAGCACTTAATTCCTATTTATGACTTATGTTCAGTTCTCTAATGTCTGCATTTCAGCATGCATCCCTACTCTTAGCTATTAACTCATATATACTTTTATTATAGTCCTTAATTATGATTTTATTGTTTATTTATGTATATTTCCTTTTGCTGGAATATAAACTTCAAATCTTCAGAAACTAGAATTAAACTGATTTTGCTTCTTGGTTTGCTCTTTATCTTTCATGGAGTTTGACACATAGATCATGAAAAGTTTTTGAATAAGAATTGCTTTAGCAAATGTGACCATGACAGGATATTGTTTCTAAAACTTATTTGTAATGCTAATTCTAATATTTATAAAAATATCGAAAACTTATAAGAGTATATTGGACAAATGTGGTAAGTGAATTTTATAATCTGTAATTTATAATAAAGCTACAAACTAGATACATGGCATCATTAAACTTAATATTAACTTTTTTTTGGGTCAGAATATTTGTTTGCTGATTAAAAAAATGTCAAACACCTAAAGATTTCTTTTTTAAAGGAACACATTATTTAAAAGTTAGATTTTTATCAAGCTAAACATTTTATATAGCAAATTTAAAAATTGTGAAATTGGTAGAAACTTGAAAACGTATTTAAAATTGGAATGTCACCCTCAAAATTTACCATGTTTTATTCTTACACTCAGTGACTAAATAAAAACTCAAAAAAGGTCAAAGCTTTTTATCATTTCTTGTTAAGAATAGGATCTAAAGCATATTGTATATCTAGCCCTTATTTTACTAAAGCTCATTAGGTCAATATATCCTCATTCTTTATTAGTAAATACTATGTTTTTTTTTTTTTTTTAATTTCAGCAATATGATACCTCAAGCAGGTCTAAAACCTGGGTGGCAAAGGGAAAAATCATCTCTGAGGCATTCAACCTTATAGTAAACAGCCAGGAATGTGCTGAAGTTACATCATGAGAGTTGGGATTATTGCAGTTGACAGAATTTGTGAAGGTTTGAAAGCCAGGGAAGCTTGCATCTCTGGGCAGAAGGCTGCTATGTTTGTGGCTCATCAAGCTAAATTTTCTGCTTTACCTTAACATTAGTACCCCTAAGGGATACTAAAGTATCCCTTAGCATTGTTCTGTCATTTTTCCCATCCTCTGACTTGTGACAGTCCTACATTTTATAATCTGTGGTACTTTATCATAGAGACAGACTTTCTCACATATTATTTCATGTACAGTTTGACATGGAATTTAATTTTTATTTGAAAAGCTAAATATAATGTACAGTTCTTTCATTAAAAAAGTGTTCAATAAGGAAAATAAACTCAAATAAGAAGAGAAATGGGGAAGGAAAAGGGATTTTCTTGGGGATAGGAGGTAATCAGTAGGCGCTGCATAAAAACAAGTTAAGTGAAGTTAGTGTCCCCATCCCACGATTGTTACCTTAAGCTCTCTTCACTGTTAACACTCATCTCATGTGACACCTCCAGAAAAAAGTTTATTCTGGGTATGTTTTCTATGTATAAAATATCAACAGCTAAAGATGAATGTATAGAATCACCTCATTCATTACATTTTCTAAAAAAATCACAAAAAGGTTTTATAGTAAGCATGCACTTTTTTTCTTTCTTAGGTGAAATCAGTTGTGGTGTGTGTGTGTGTGTGTGTGTGTGTGTTTAATCACAGTAGTAATTATAGTGATATTAGGTAGATATTAGCAGCTGTGTTTTCATATTATTGCAGTTTAAGATGGAAAAACACAGGGCACCTGAGTGGCTCAGTGGGTTAAAGTCTCTGCCTTCGCCTCAGGTCATGATCCCAGAGTCCTGGGATGAATCCCCAATTCAGGCTCTCTGCTCAGCAGGGAGCCTGCTTCCTCCTCTCTCTCTGCCTGCTTCTCTGCCTACTTGTGATCTCTATCTGTCAAATAAATTAATAAAGTCTTTGAGAAAACAGATGGAAAAAACCCTCATCACCAGAAGCCTATTAGAATATTAGAAGAGAAATTTTAAGAGGGTAATAAAATAATGAATAAATTAATAAATAAATAAATTTATTGAATCATTTATTAATTTTAAATTTGATTTAATTTACTAAAGATGGAACAGAACAAAAAATGTGTATACCCTAAGTATAGATTGTATTTACAAGGGTATAATTAAATGGTTTCTATAGCACCTGCAGATCATTCTATTTACTTGGTCCAAATTTTCACTGGGATAGGCACTAAAAAACTGAAAAATTGAAAATGAGGTTTGAAGGTTATATACCTCCTGATAAAATTTAGTGCTCTTTGGTAATTGTGGTAAAATGTTAAGGAAAAATTCATGATCTGCTTACCAAGTTGAATAGCATTATTATTGGCCTCTAGAAGACACTTTTCAGGATTATTGAAGCCCCTTATCTGTTCATTCCCTTCAACCAACATTTCTCATATTTCTTATTTAACAAAAACCTAACACTCTCCTTAGGAAATTACTTCTTTGCCTCTCTTCCAGGTAGAGTTTGATTGTTCTTTTGGACTAGGCACTGTCCAGAAGATCTGGTCAATGTTCTCTTCGGTTCCTTAGCATCTTCATGCTGTTTTAATTTGATATAACTGAAAAACAAAACAAAACAAAACAAAAAACCCTTGCCCACTTAAGGACCCTGCTATGGGAATATTTTGTACCATACGAATAGTATCTACTATTTTACTGAATATGTTGCCCCATAAGTTGCAGCATCAAAATATTGATCTTGTCAACCCGTCTAACAGTATGACTTCTCAGTTTCTTGACTTTTTCACCAGTAACAGCTTGTCATCCATAATTCCTTTCCCTAACCCTAGAATTTAGCACCTGCAAATGTAGGACTGGTGTATCAATAAATTCAGACATTTCTCTTCAAACGAAACTTTTTTTTTTAGCAACTTCCTCTCTTATTTTGATCCTCTATTTTTTTTTTTCCTCTTCCATGTTGGTTTCTGAAGTCCCTCTTGTCTCTAATAATAATTTTATCCAGCAGTCTCAACCTTGCTATGATAGATTTTTTTTAACACTGAGGGTGACCAAGCATCATAGCTTACTTTGGACTGAGAGGTTTCTGTGGACACAGGACTTTCATTGCCAACACTAGGACAATCCCGGCAAAACCAGGGAAGATGGTCATATTGCTCTATTACTACAGCCCCTTGCTCCTGTTCTACCAGTGTGGTAAAACCACAACCTAATCCACTGGGAAAAACAAAAAAACAAAAACACAAATCTCTCAGTTGGTTAGACTGGCACCACTATAACCTCATAGTTTGTCTTTAACACTACCTGAGATTCCAATATTATTTTTGTCAACAACACATTTCTTGGTTTTCTATAATAAATAATTAACTTTCTTCATTATTGTCTCTTTACTTTATATACCCAAACTGTCACATTGCCCTTCCCCTACTTTGCTGGAAAAAAATTGTCTGATAAATTCATTAAACTGACTGCAAACAGACTTAAATGTACATCTGCAACACTTTTATCACCTTTTATTTAGAAGAGGAATAATTTCTCATCAAAGCTAATCTCATGATATTTAGTCTGAGTTGGTTTCATCCCGCCCTTCTCAATTGTACCTACAGCTGGCCACCAAATCAGATTTATTCTTGCTCTAGAATAGCTCTGAAGTCATTCCAGTTTTATGAATCCATATCTTAACCATTATGGTAGTTTCATAACTAGTCATGTGTCTGTAATATATCTATTGACAGTTGACTTAGGATAGATACTAAAGTGATCTTTGAAAATGTAAACTGATCATATTCTTGAGTCAAAATGATTCAAAGACTTTTAGTTATGTTTAATATAAAACTTCAGAATGATAATATGGTCTGAAAAGTCCTGTATCATCTAGCCTAAGACCATCTGTCTGTTTGACTTCTTTCGCTTTTAATCTGTGCTCCACACATACTAAACTTTTCTTGAATTTCATGTAACGAGTATGCTGATATTAGAGGTTTTCCATATACTGTTCTTTTCAGCAGTCCCTCTTCAGAACCTGTTACTCATTCTCGGATTTTAACTTACATATTGCTTTTTAGGAATCGTTTTTTGGAGTCTTAGACTGGTAAGGAACTTCTGTTATTTAGTCTCATGTACTTCCCCCATCAAAGCACCTCCCACAGTTTTAATGCCTGTCTTCCCTACTTGACTATGAATTACCCAAGCAAACTTGTCTCTCCTTTTTACAGTTGTTTCTAAGGCGACAAACACAGTGCTTGGGACACAGTAAATGAGCAGTATGCATTTAAAAATAAAGTAAATCATTGAACTTAGTTTTACAAAGTCACTTTTGATATCTGGTTGTATTTATTATTCAAAAATATATTATCAGATAGTTTGTGAACATCAGATAGTTTGCAGCCATGAAGAAAAACAAGTCATGTGTATGTGAATTTTTCCTAAAAGGCAAACCCATGACAAAGGAATACATGTGGTCTTATAGGAAAACTTTTATATATGTAAGAAGTTAGAGGTGTTTTCAGAATACTAGCCTTCTACCACATAGTTTTTTTTTTAAGAGATATTACAGGGACAACCACCATGTAGAAAGGGGTCATTGTAGGAGAGAGACAGATACTCAGCAACCGAGTTGACATATTCTCAGATGTTATGGTTCTACCTACCCTGCTCCTAAATGTCTGTTACAGAAGGAGGGAAGTATTTTGGAACATGAGACCCTTCCTTAACTTCTGATGATCAAAGGACTACTAACAGATCAAATAAAATATGTTGTAAGGGGGAGATTTGATTTGGGTTGGTAGACAGGTAAAGTTATGCTGTTGGGTTACAATCAGAGGAGTTAGGGATTTCCCCTCTTCCATTACCCCTGTGTTTTACTTCCTATTGGATCTAAACTAATCCATTATTATGGACCAGAATTGTTATTATTAATTTATCAACAGCAAGCTCTCTTAACTCATTTTATTTCTTACTGCTAATTCCATTATACTCCAAATTATCCTTATTTAACTTCCTTTTTGGACATATCTTTAGTTAGTAAGAGTGGTATCATTATTTAGCATTTGTATGTAAGAGAATATCTTGTCTCCTTCCTTTTTAAGAATGTGTTCATACTGTAATGTTCTTATGATAGTCTAGATTCTTTTAAATATATTTAATATTTTTATTTTATTTTATTAATTTTTTAGAGATTATTTGAGAGAGAGAGAAAGAAAGAGAAAGAGCACAAGCAGGGGTCAGGGAGAGAGATGGGGAAAAGGTAGAAGCAGATTCCTTGTTGAGTGGGGAGCCTGATGTGGGACTTGATCCCAGGACTCTGGGATCATGACCTGAGCTGAAGTCAGATGCTTAACTGATAGAGCCACCCAGGCGCCCCAAGATTTTTATCTTAAAAATAAATGGACAAAAAGAACGAGATAGTTGAAATTACTATTTTAAGGAAACTCAGCAAATTACACACACACACACACACACACACACATATGTATACATCTATGACAAATGTTATTGTATACCATCTATAAAATAGAGGATCTATAAGGAATTTATTGTGTCCTCTATTTTAACTTGTTATTTATTCAACTACATTAATCGAAACATTTATCTTGTAAATATTGCCTATGAAATGTATAAACATTTTAATTTAACGGCAGAAAGTCACCACAGGAGTCTGAAAGGATGTCAGTGCTCACACACAGCTCATACACCATACACATCATGACATTTTAATTCCATAAAATCTGAAGTGAGTATAGGAATACAACCCTTTGAGTTATGAATTTGGCCATCAGAAATTTTAGTTGAGTGTAGGAACACATAGTTTTGAGTTATGAATTTGCAGTCAAAATTTCAAGTGATATTTGAAATATCATGTAGCAACCTGAAACAGGGAGGCACTTTAATAGCTTAGAAAGATTTCTGCCTTCGGTAGTTTTAACTGTGCTCTTTGGTAACTTGGTGACACTGAGTAAAGTACTTTATCCTGTCTTGCTATCTATTTTCCATCTATAAAGTGAGGGATAACCACAATTGCTTGATGAACTTGAGCTACTAGTTTGTTACAAAGATAAGTTAATATGCAGTAGTAGATGCTAAAGTAATTAATTATAAGCTATTTAGATCTGTTGGTTACAGCTCCTGTGGTGCTTCCTCCTCCCAGCAACAGATCTACTGAATGTAAAGCAATTCCTGGCAAGCTTCTGGCAATGCATGGTGGAGCAGTTTAATGGGGTTTATTTTTATAATGAGGAGTAGACTTTGGGATCCCACATTTGTGGTGAATATATCTCCACTCTACAACCCATGTGGAACATATCCTGCATTTGGTAGCCAGTGTTGTGCTGCCTAAGCAAAAAATCTGATGTTCAAGTTCCTGGGGTTAAGAAATGCTCCTGGGGCAGCTGGGTGGCTCAGTGGGTTAAGCTGCTGCCTTCGGCTCAGGGCATGATCTCGCGTCCAAGGATCGAGTCCCGCATCGGGCTCTCTGCTCGGCAGGGAGCCTGCTTCCTCCTTTCTCTCTCTCTGCCTGCCTCTCTGCCTACTTGTGATCTCTCTCTGTCAAATAAATAAATAAAATCTTTAAAAAAAAAATAAGGAAAAGAAATGCTCCCATGGCAAACATAACTTCAAGAGTAATTTAATTCTTTGGGTTTTGCTTTCTCCTGTACTTGGGGCAGAAAATCTTATTTTATCATTTCCTCAATTAATCTTTCAATGGAAGAGGTGGCCCTAATACCAATTCTGTTCTCTTGAATGTAATAAACAGAACAACCATCTGGTCATATTCCTGGAAATGGAAAGCTCCGTGTATGTCTTAGTGTTTTTTTGTTTTTTGTTTTTTTAATTCCAAAAATAACAAGTGCTTTGGGGGCTCTACATTACCCCCATTTTATTTTATTTTTTTTAAGATTTTATTTATTTATTTAACAGAGAGAGAGAAGGAACACAACTAGGGAGAATGGGAGAGGAAGAAGCACACCTCCTGGTGAGCGGGGAGCCCTGTGTGGGGCTAGATCTCAGGACCCCAGGATCTTGACCTGACTGCACCACCCAGGTGCCCTCCCCCCATTTTATAGTATAAAATATCTGTGCCATATTAGGTTAAAAGCTATGTCAGGTAATCTGTCCGCACAAATATGCCTAGAATGAAGACCATGAATCGTATAGGCAAATGGGTAGAAAATTGCAGAAGGACTAGTATCTTTTTTTTTTTAATTTTTTTAAGATTTTATTTATTTATTTGACAAACAGAGATCACAAGTAGGCAGAGAGGCAGGCAGAGAGGATGGGGGAAGCAGGATCCCTGCTGAGCAGAGAGCCCATGTGAGGCTTGATCCTAGGACACTGGGATCATGACCTGAACCGAAGGCAGTTTTTTTTGTTTTTTTGTTTTGTTTTGTTTTGGTTTGGTTTTTTTTGCTATTTTTTTTTAATTTTCTATAAAATGTTTAATTGCTTCCTCTGAATTTTAGTGCTACCTTCATGTTGCTGTCAGTTTCTTTTTTTTTTTTTTTGACTTTTAATTTTTAATTTTTAATTTTTTATAAACATATATTTTTATCCCCAGGCAGTTTTAACCCACTGAGCCACCAGGCGCCCCGGGACTAGTATCTTTAAAGTCAAATGCATATTTCAATAGAATGTCATGTGGAAATTAGAAATAATTAATTCCTTAAATTATTTAATCATACATGGGTATTCTTTTTTAAATTCAGATTTAGAGTGGCAATGAAGTATTTTCATATGCTCAATACATATTTTAATTACTACTAGTACTGTTTAAGGAAATCAAAGTATTGATCAATAAGATTTTAGCTCTCATAAACTTCATTCACCTTCTACTGGGAGGATATAATAAACAAGTAAACAAATATGTAACCACTATTTTAAAAAAATCCTTAGAGGAAAATTAGGGCATTTTAATAGAAACTGACTAGAGGAAGAATTTAGTTTAGAGGGGACAAATATGTAATTTGAGAGCTAAATTACCAAAGAGAAGCCAATGAAGTGGATATCTTCAATCAAGTAGAAAGCCCTGAAGCTGCTGGTTGTACTAGAGAATTAGAAAGAAAGCAATAAGCAACCAGGAGTGCAAGAGCTAGGGAGAGAGTTCAAGATGAGCAGTGTTTAAAAACCACTTCATTTAGCCCTTTGTAGACTATCTTAAGAAATTTCATTTTGATTCCAACTACAATGGATTGTTTTAAGTATTTAAGTAACCAGATTTGGTTTAGGATTTTAAAAACAAAACTAAACTAAACAAAACAACAAACAAAAAGCTTTCAGGGAAGCATGAGGGCTCTATCAGTTAAGCCTCTGACGTTTGGTTTTGGCTCAGATGATGATCTCAGGATTGTGAGATCAGTATTGAGTTTGATTGTCTTTCTCCCTCTGGTCACCCCCTGCTCACTCTCTCTTAAATAAATAAATAAAATCTTTAAAAAAAATTGCTTTCACTCTTAGTAGAAGGTGAATTCTAAGGAAGAAAGACACTAGTCTTTGGGCTGCTTCTGGCCAAAAAAGGGTAAGGGCTTAACTTGAAGCAGTATCAGTGGTTGTCTTTTCAACAGAACAACTAGGTTTCACAAAAATATTAAACAAATAGAATCCATAGGAATTCTGTACAGATTATACTTTAAGAAGTCTATATAATTCTCTGATTTTTGGCTTGAATGATTGGTTTGAAATGCAGTACCATTCACTTGAGAGAGGACGCATGGAGGTACAAGAATAGAAATGATGGAATAATATTTGTAATTGGGTATGAGTCATATATTGAACACCTGACATTTGGCTGTGGAGAAACAACCTGTCTTGGTAGAGAAAACATGTATATGTAATCAAACTAAGATTTTCATCATGGCTTTGCTGTTTATAAGCTGTGAAGGCTTAAACAACTTAAATTCTCTGATCCTCAACATTCTTTTCCATGAAAGAGAATTATTAATACAAAATATTGTGTGGATTTGAAAATTATGGATTACATAGTGTTTTAGTGTTGGCATGTGGAAACTACTTTATCATTTTCATTAGCATATGTGGCTTGTATAGTGAGAGAAAAATTATAGATATCATTTGGGAGATTTGGAATACAGCTTTTTAAATAAATTTGGATGAAATATAATATAAAAACTAATAGAAAAATGATATGGGAAGGAAGACAGATATCAAGAGGGGAAGTAAATGGTGGTGGGTGAAGTTGATGCTGAATATGAAAGAGATTTCATAAAGGAGAAGTTGGGAAGTTGGAGGGAGGAGAAAGAGGGAGAGGGAGTTTGAGAGTGAAACTGCAGTTTGTGATTGCAGAGAAGATACAAAAGGAATAGAAAAGTCCCAGTGAGATATAATAATAATGGCAGTGATTATTAACCTGGTCAAGGGTTGTATCACTGTGGACAGAAATCTTGGAGAAGAACACATTTTCCGTTCAGAGGGGTGTAAAAATATTACAATATGAACATTATAGTTTCTTATTTGTGGAAATGAAGTTGCAATCAATATTTCTTAAGTAAGACGCAAAATCATGATAAGTGGAATGAGGGTGAAAAGATTTGGGTAGGGCATTTGATGAAAGATGACACTTGGAATTAAACGATCAAAATTACTTCTCCAAAATTACTTAATGACAAAAGCAGTAAAAATCCCAGGATTATTGGAAAACATTTGCTTTCGTTAAAAAAAAAAATCTGGCACTATATTCTTATGTCATTTCCAGCAAAAATATGAAATTATATTAAAAAATAAATGTTTTTTTTAGTATCTTTTGTATATACTAAATTGTGGCTCAACACATTTTACCAAAAATGATCTACTCAAAAAGAAAGACTATTTTTATATGTTTCTGATCTAGGAGACATGCTGTTTTATTAATTAGTGTACAAAGAATTGTTAGGTTAGATGATTATGTTCAATTAAGTATAATGAATATAATTAATGTAGTTGCTGTTTTAGGTTTTCGAGTTAATAGTGCCATTAAATGCTGCTGTTTTTGTTGCGATACTGAATATTGTTATAATAGAATACCAAACTTTGAAATGAACAGAAACCTAAAACTTTGGCTATTCTTTTGTAGCAGTGTGTGTGTGTGTGTGTGTGTGTTTGCCATTTAAGTAGAAGATCATAACAAATGCATTATATAATAATTAGCTTTTTAAGTCATTATATTAACTATTTAAAAACAATTTTATCGGGATGCCTGGGTGGCTCAGTCAATTAAGTGGCTGCCTTCAGCTCAGGTCGTGATCCTAGTGTCCTGGGATCGAGACCCACATAGGGCTCCTTTCTTGACAGGGAGCCTGCTTCTGCCTCTGCCTGCCTGTGCTCTCTCTCTCTCTCTCTCTGACAAATAAATAAAATATTTAAAAAAAAAAACATTTTTATCTATTTAGAAAGAATAGTTTCAAGTTAAAATATAGCTATCAAATTACAATTGGAAGATAAGTATACATTGTTTAATTATCTGAATGAGAAATCTTACTCATTGGGTTCCTGTAAAAATATGTTAAACATCTTCAACATGCCAGCTATTTTAAATAAGGTAATTTTTCTTTATTAAATGCTTCAGTAGTTTATGTTTATATAAAAATGTTTTCCACAATATGAGATATCAATAACGATGCACAATAAAATTTTAATAATATTTGTAGTTTGTTTGTACATCTACTTGTTCTACAGGAGATAGAAATGAATATTTAAATAGGGATAAGTGAAAATCCTTCTTTTACATTTAAGCAGTGCTGAAAAAAGCACATGGGTGATCTGCATTTCTTGGATTATTTATAGCATAAATAGCATAATTAAAGTGTTTTTAATATAAGTTAGAAATGTATCATTGACTCTAAGCTATAAGTATACTAATTGCACTGAAAAAATGTTAAGAAGGAGTTCTTCTTAAAATTATTTTTTAGATATGTTCCCAATTTAGCTATGAATAGGTATAATTTCATGTATTTTATTATCTGTCATTTTAGTCACATAAGTTTCCAGGCCACTTGGGTTCTGCTATGCGAGTTAACTAAAAGTTCTTCCTTATCAACTGTTTTAAAAGAGTAAGATGTAGTGTTCAATAATTCATCAGTACAACTGAAACTGTTGATGTACTCTATGTTCGTTAATTGAATTTAAATAAAAAAATATAAGATACCCCACAAATACTTATTTACTTAGTTTTAAAATCATTTTACACCATTTTTCTAGTAGTAAACATTTATAGTTTTTTCTCTAATAATGTATTTTTTTGATGTCTGAAGTTTGTAGGTGGTATCAGAGCATCCAATTTCCCAATTTATTTGCTGAAAAATGAAGATGACTCTCTCAGTGTTGGATGTTGAGGATGAGTCTGGAGTTATAATTTGTCAATCACATATTTCTTTCTCTATTGGGATAAAGATGCTATTTCAGTTTTCTTTTAGCAGAAAGAAAATCAGATTACACAGGGTTGAGGTATCTTAATTCAGAAGACTTTAAGTGCAGAATTTTGAAAAGGCACTGGACTCAGAATAAGTTGATATTATCAATATTGAAGAACCAGTTCTGCCCTCTTTCCCCCGGAAAAAAAAAAGACAAACCCTTATTTTGTTCTCAATGCCCTTTAATACAAATTGAAATGGTTAGACCAAATCGTGCTTTTCAGACTGTGTTCTTTTAATGCCTTCAGGCAGGGCCGCCGTTCAGTGGTTTCATACTTCATAAATGTAGAAATGCCATTGACCACCTCGCCTACTCACAGAACTTGGTCCTGAGTGTGTCTCAGAGGGGAGTAAGCAACAGGCCCACCACTAAGTTTCAAAACCTCAGGCTGCAGTTTCAGTCAGGTTCACTTTTAAATGTTATTATCAGATTAAAATGATAGATTCTCTGAATTTACTCACTTTAAAAACTTTTTAGTCCATTTTCTTTGTGTGTGAAAAGAAAGTTATTGATTCCATATTTTATTGTTTAGTGCTATTCAAGTTTTTATTTTTTCTTGAGTCACTTTTGGAAAGTTATAATGAATATTTTTTCTGCTTAAATTTCTTCAAATGTTTTTATGTTTTTAAAAACTATTTACAGCATGTGTACTATAATTATTTTATTAACATATTTTTGTGTTTAGGATCTCTATTGATATTGTCATAGATTTGTCAAATTTGTTTTATATGTTTTAGTTAATTTTTAAAAATTTATATAAAATTTTATTTACAAACTACTTCTACATTTTTTTCCTTTTTTTAAATGTTTTATTTAAATTCCAGTTAGTTCACACACAGTATGATATTAACACCCTGTACTCATCACAAGTGTACTCTCCATCTGTGTCATTGCAAATCACAAGATTTAGTTCTTTTTTACAGTCAAGTAATATTTAATGATAAATATATATATCTATCTCTATATATATTTCACATTTTCTTTGTCCGTTCATCAGTAGATGAATGGGATAAAGATACTAAAGTTTCCTTTGCTGTGCAAAAGCTTTTTATCTTGATGAAGTCCCAGTAGTTCATTTTTGCTTTTGTTTTCCTTCCTCCAGCGATGAGTCTAATAAGAAGATGCTGTGGCTAATGTCAAAGAGGTTACTGCCTGTGTTTTCAGATTTTGGAAGTTATCTAGGATTTTGATGGTTTCTTGTCTCACATTTAGGTCTTTTATCCATTTTGAAATTTTTTTGTGTATGATATAAGAAAGTGGTTCAGATTCATTATTTTGCATGTTGCTGTCCAGTTTTCCCAACACCATTTGTTGAAGAGACTTGTCTTTTCTCCCCTGATATTCTTTCCTACTCTGTTGAAGATTAGTTGACCATACAGTTATGGGTCTATTTCTGAGTTCTCTATCCTCCTCCCTTGATCTGTGTGTCTGTGTTTGTGCCAATACCATACTGTCTTGATGATTACAGCTTTGTAATGCACCATGAAGTTGGGGATTATGATGTCTCCCACTTTGCTTTGCTTTTTCAGTATCACTTTGGCTATTCAGGGTCTTTCTGGTTATAAATAAATTTTAGGATGGTTTGTTCTAGCTCTGTGAAAAATGCTGGTGATATTTTGATAGGGATTTCATTGAATGTGTAGAGTGCTTTGGGAAGTATATTTTAACAGTATTTATCCTTCCGATCCATGAGCATGGAATGTTTTTGCATTTCTTTGTGTTTTACTCAATTTCTTCAACTGTTCTACAGTTTTCAGAGTACAGATCTTCTGCTGCTGTGGTTAGGCTTATTCCTAGGTATCTTATGGATTTGGGTGCAGTTGTAAATGGGATAAATTCTTTGATTTCTCTTTCTGCTGCTTTATTATTGGTGTATAGAAAGCCAATAGATTTCTGTGCATTGATTTTATATCCTTCGACTTAGCTGAATTTCTTTATCAGTTATAGCAATTTTTGGTTGGTGCCTTAAGGGTTTTCTATATAGAGTATTATGTCCTCGCAGAGTGGAAGTGTGACTTTTCCCTTGACTATTTTTATTTTTTTTTGTTTTTTATTTTATTTTTTTGTTTTATTTATTTTTGTTGTCTGATTGCTGAGTCAAGTACTTCCATACTACACTGAACAACAGCAGTCAGAATGGACAACCCTGTCATATACTTGACTTTAGGGGAAAAGATTTTAATTTTTCCCCTTTGGGGATGATAATAGCTATGGGTCTTCCATATATGGCCTTTCTGATGTTGAGGTATGTTCTTTCCATCCCTACTTTCTTGAGGGTTATTATCAAGAAAGAATGCTGTATTTTGTCAAAAGATTTTATGTCATCTGTTGAGTGGCTCATATGGTTCTTATCCTTTCTTTTAATTAATATGGCATATCATGTTGATTGAGTTGTGGACATTGTACCACCTCTACAGCCCAGGAATAAATCCCAGTTGATAATGGTGAATAATTCCTTTAATGTACTGTTGGATTTGATTTGCTAGTATTTTGTTCATTAGAAAATTTGGCACGTAATTCTCCTTTTTAGTGTGGTCTCTGGTTTTGGAATCAACTTAATGATAACCTTATACAATGATTTTGGAAATTTGCCTTCCGTTTCTGGTTTTTTGTTTTTTGTTTGTTTGTTTTTTGTTTGTTTGGTTTTGGAACAGTTTCAGAAGAAAAGGTATTAAGTCTTCTTTGAGTGTTTGGTAGAATTCCCCTGGGAAGCATTCTGGCTCTGGGCTTTTGTTTGAGATTTTTGAATACTGATTCAGTTTCTTTGCTGGCTATGCATCTGTTCAAAATTTCTGTTTCTTCCTATTATAGTTTTGGTAGTTTGTATGTTTCTAGGAATTTATCCATTTCTTCCACAATACCCAATTTGTTGGTATATAATTGCTTATATTACTCTCCTATAACTATTTGTGTTTCTGCAGTATTGGTTGTGATCACTCCTCTTTCATTCATGATATTATTTATTTGGGTCATTTCTCTTTTCTTTTTGATAAGTCTGGCTAGGGGTTTATTGATTTTGCTAATTCTTCCAAAGAACCAGCTCCTAGTTTCATTCATCGCATCTACTGTTTTTTGTTTTTGATTTTGTGTTTTTTTAAAAATTTTTGTATCATTTATTTCTGCTCTAATCTTAATTATTTCCTTTCTTCTGCTGTTTTTAGACTTTATTTGTGGTTCTTTTGCCTAATTCCTGTAAGTGTAAGGTTAGGTTTTTGTTTTGTTTTGTTTTAAATATTTTATTTATTTATTTGTCATAGAGAGAGAAATGAGAGCAAGCACAGGCAGACAGAGTGGCAGGCAGAGGCAGAGGGAGAAGCAGGCTCCCTGCCAAGCAAGGAGCCGGATGTGGGACTCGATCCCAGGACACTGGGATCATGACCTGAGCCAAAGGCAGCCAGCCGCTCAACCAACTGAGCCACCCAGGCGTCCCTAAGGTTAGGTTTTTTATATGAATCTTTTCTTGCTTCTTGAGGAAGGCCTGTATTGCTATGTACTTCCCTCATAGGATTGCCTATGCTGTATCTCGAAGGTTTTGGACTGTCTTGTTTCATTGTCACTTGCTTCCATGAGAGAGAAGAAGAGGGAGAATGAGCGGGTGAGAAGAGAAGCAGGGGGGAGAAGTAGACTTCCTGCTGAGTAGGGAGCTCAACATGGGGCTCAATACCAGGACCTGGTGATCTTGCCCTGAGTCAAAGGCAGACACTTAACCAACTGACCCACTGAGGTGTCCCAGTTCCATGTATTCTTTTAAATTTCTTCTTTAATTTCCTTGTTGACCTATTCATTCTTTAGCAAAAGTTTTTTTAACTCTATGTGTTTGGGATCTTTCCAAATTTTTTCTTGTGGTTGACTTCAAGTTTCCTAATTCTGTGGTCTAAAAATAAAAATTGTATATCTCAGTCTTTTTGTACTGGTCAAGGCCTGATTTGTGACCCTGTATGTGATATATTCTGGAGAATATTCCATGTGCCCTTGAAAAGCATTTTCTGATCTGTGAGTGGGTTGTTAACATCTTCTACTTTTATTGTATTATTATCAATGGGTTTAAATTTGTTATTAATTGATTTATATATTTGGCTGCTTCCAATTTAGAGACAAATCTATTTACAATTGTTAGATCTTTTTGTTGGCTAGACCCCTTTATTATGATATAGTGCCCTTCTTCATCTCTTGTTACAGATGTTTGTAATCTTGTTTAAAATCTAGTTTTTCTGATATAAGTATGGCAACTCCAGCTTTTTTTGATGTCCATTAGCATGATAAATAATTCTCCATCCCCTCACTTTCAATCTGGAAATGTCTTTGTGTCTAAAATGAGACTCTTATAAGCACCATATCAGTGGATTTTGTTTTATTTTGTTTTGTTTATCCATTCTGATACTCTTTGTCTTTTGATTAGAGCATTTAGTACATTGACTTTCATGGTAATTCTTTATAAGTATAAATTTAGTGTCATTATATTATCTGTAAAGTAGCTGTTCCTGTATTTTGTCTCTGTTCCTTCCTAGTCATTGTTACATTTGGTTTCTCTTTCCTGCTCAAAGGTCCCTTTTAATATTTCTTGTAGAGCTGGTTTAGTGTTCACCAACTCCTTCAGTTTTTGTCTTGGAAACTCTTTAATCTCTCCATTTATACTGAATGGCAGCTTTGCTGGATAAAGTGTTCTTGGCTGCATATTTTTTCCCATTCAGCACATTGAATATATCCTGCCACTTTCTTCTGGCCTACCAAGTTCCTATGGACAGGTCCACTGGCAAACTTATGTGTTCACCCTTGTACATTAAGAACCTTTTGTCCTTAGCTGCTTTCAGAATTTTCTCTTTATCTTTTTATTTTGCAAATTTCACTATGATATATCTTGGTGTTGATCTGTTTTTGTTGATTTTGAGTGGAATTCTCAGTGTCTCTTGGACTTGAATGCCTATTTCATTCCCACATTAGGAAAGTTCTCAGTTACAATTTGTTCAAATAAACCTTCTGCCCCCTCTTCCCACTCTTCTTTTTCTGGGACACCTCTAATATGGATATTATTGCACTTTATGGAATTGCTGAGTTCCCTAAGTCTGTATTCATAATCTAATAGTTTTAGTTTTTTTTTCATCTTCTTTTCAGGTTTATTATTTTGCATCATTTTATCTTCTGTGTCACCTATTTGTTCCTCCACCTATTTGTTTCTCTTCCATCCTCATTGTGATTACATCCAGCTTTGCATCTCAGTTACAGCATTTTAAATTTCAGCCCAACTAGCTTTTAGATCTTTTCTCTCTGTGGCCAGGGTTTCTCTGGTGTCTTCTGTGCTTTTTTTCAAGCCTAATTAGTATTCTTATGCTGTTGTTCGAAATTCTTTGTTCAGATATATTATTTATATCTGTCTTGAGTAAATCCCTGGCTGTGGTTTCTTTGCTATCTTTCTTTTTTGGAGAATTTCTCCATCTTGTCATTATGTCTACATTTCTGTCTTTTGCATGTTATGAAACCTTGTTATGTTTCCTGAGAGTAATGTTATGTTCCTGAGAGTAATGCTATATAAAGAAGGAGTCATACACTGTACAGTGCCTGGTGGTTCAGGAAGTGTTTCTGGTGTATGCTGTATTCACTCTGCTGTTGTGTTTTGGCTGCCTTTCCCACAGGTTAGCCCTCTGCTAAGTTCCTTCTTGCTTGTAAAGGGGAGTGTTTGAAATTTTAACAATGTGTGCTTTGATTTCTTTGTTAAAATAAGCCTGAATAAAAAAGAAGAAGAAGGAGAAGGAGGAGAGAGTTAGAGAAGAAGAAAGAAGAAGCCTTTCCAAAAAAAAAAAAAAAAAAGAGGAAAGGAAAAAATAAACAAACAAACAAGAACTATAAGCCTGATTCCAAAGGAATAAGAAAGAAAGAAAGAAGAAAAGAAAAGAAGAAGAAAAAGAAAAAGAATAAAAAGAGAGAGAGAAAGGAAGGAAGGATGGAAGCAAGGAAGCAAGCCTGATCCTGTTTCCACCAGAACTGAAGCTGACACTCTGGAGCACTCTATGATCATTAGACTTCTTATGTGCCCCAGACCTGTGCTGATCCTCTGGGGGAGAGGTCTGCTGCATTTGCTCACAGACCTGTCCTATTATAAAGATGCCTCTGAAGGGAGTGGGGGCCGGGTTTGCTCTAAATGGCTCCAGCTTCCACTGGGGGCACTGCGTTGCTCACTAAAGTACAACCATTCTTGTGGGTTGAGGGGGAGATAGTATTACCACCACACTGTCTCATACCCAGGAAGGGGTGCTTGCACCTGCCTCTGTTCAGGAAGCCCTCACGAAAAAACAAACAATGTCCCTTCTTTTCTTGTGGGCCAGACCTTTGTCAGAGCCCTGCCTTCAACCTGCCTATGCCCAGGACTTAGACATGCCCAGGCCCACAGTTCTATGTTTTATCTCTGGCTGGTGGCTGGGATTCAAAACTTCAAATCTTAAAGGAGTCAGTAAGGCAAAGACCTGCTCCCCTCCTCCAGAATGTCTAGTGCTGTTTTGTCCCAGAAGAGTAGTCACGGCCCCACAGGTGCTTGGAGTTTTCCCTGAAGCACAGTAAAAAGCTGCAACCAGGTTATCTGATGTCTGTGTGTACTGTGTCTTTTGCTTATGAATGGCATTTCAATTGCTCCTGGTGGGCCTTTTGTCCTTGGAGAGGCCGTATACCTTCTTCCAAATGTACTCCAGCAAGGGGAACTTTCTTCCCCAGTGCTACTCAGGGGATCCCTACACCATGCTGTCTACTATCAGCTCCTGGGCCTCTGTCCTCTTCCACCTGGAGGCCTCCACCTCCCCAGGTGCTGCCTGCCTTGCTTGACTCTGCCAAATGGTGCAGGATTCTGAAACCTCAGAATCTGAGCTTCACTGTTTGTAAAAACCTGTGATAGTTCCTCTTGATTCCCCAGTCACTGGTTTTGGGGTGGGGGTGTTTTTCTTGTGGGAACCTGACCCACTGCCCTTTCTCCCTCTTTCTCTTTCTTTGTCCTCTCTCCATATAAAGGACTCTCTCCTGTCTGTAGCACTGCAGCTTTTCTCTTCCCCAGTTCATGTCTCCACACCTCACACTTGCACAATGTCTCCCTCTAATTGTACATATTATTCTCTTAATCTTCAGGTAGATTTTCTAGGTGTTCAGAATGATTTGATGTTGAGCTAGCCATGTTTGAGGGTCAAGGCAAGCCCAGGTTCCTCCTACAATTCTGTCATCTTAACTCCCTCCAACCCATAGTGTATTTTTACTTGTACTTCATTTATATTTCTTCTGTTTTCTAACTCCTCATTTTTTAAAAAATTAACCTCATATATTTATTATAAACATGTAAATTTCCTTCTATGTCTAAATTTAGGTTCATTCTCTAGGTTTTCTTAAATATTATTGTCATGTTTTATTTCTTTGGGCAGGCAGGATGGAAAATTTTAAATGTTTACATCATCATTTTCAGCATAATTGCATGGTTGTGCAGTGGTCAGAAAATATATCATGTGTAATACAGTATCTCTGAAATTTTCTTTATGTCATGCCTCATTGATTTTCTCAAATGTATTAAAATACAGATGTATTTTCCAATTGAGTACAGGAAAAAAATACATGCACAGAATAAAGTATTATTTTCTTAAAATCACCTATTTATTACAAATTGATAATTTTTATATATTTCATAACTTTAATTGGATGATTTTAGTATAATCCATACTTTGTGGAATTGTCTATTTGTTATTTTTTTTGAATTGACTATTATTAGATATGTAAATATAGAATTCTTGATTCCTTCTTTGGAACTGTAGCTTCTATCATTATGTAGAAAGCTTTCTTATTTTTACCTATTATGAATATGTATCTACTTTCATTTAATTAGTATTGTCCTTCTTATCTTTTTTTGTCCCTTTGTATGAATTTAACATTATAGCATCCACATATCTTTCTGTATACATGCCTATGTATACATTTATCTATGTATTTATATTCTACATATATACTTGGGAAAAGAGTTATATACATACACAGACACACAGATAAATATAGGCATATACACATGCATATACATTTGGGTGTTTTATCAAGGTATAATTCATACACAGTGAAATAAAATCTAACATATAGAGCCTGATATTTATATATGAATTTTTATATGTGATTTTAATATTATCATATTATTTGTAATAATATAATATAAAATTAAAACATAAAATTCTATTGTTATTATATTATTATATTAATTATTATTAATTTGTATTATGTAACAGCCAACCAAATAAAGACAAAATTTATTTTTTTGCAAAGTGTTATTACATTTATCCATAATTCGGTCTTCATTACTGCTTAATATTCCTTTGTATGAATTTAGCATCATAGTTTGCTCCATTTTCCATGCAATAGACAGTTGCTTTATTCCTGGGTTTTGGCTATGATGAATAGAGGTACTATAAATCTTGTCGTACAAGTATTTTTGTGGTCATAGGCCCTCCTTTCTCCAGAAGTAGAATTGTTAGGTTATGGGTACATATGTTTTTAACTTTAGTAGCAAATTCCAAAAAAGTCATAAATGTGTGTTTAACATCTTTAAGATATATCTTATGTACATTAAACTTTGTTTAAAGTGTGTTATTTGGTAAGTTTTTTCATATGTATACAGCTATGAAATCATAACCATAATCAAGAGAATATACCTAACCATCATACTCACCCTCCCCCCCAAAAAAACCCCACATATTCTCTTGCTTCTTTTTAATTATGTCCCTTGTCTCACTTCGATAAATAAAAGTAGAATGTGCTAAATGGTAGGTCTATATTTCGGTATTTATTAAACTATAAAGTTGTTTTCCAAAGTGGACATACCATTTTAAATCCCTAACAAGAGTATATAAAATTTCCAGTTCTTCTATTCCAAAATTTCTTTTATTACAAAGTGTTATTACATTTACCCATAATTTGATCTTAATTACTACTTAATATTCCTTTGAATGAATTTAGCACTGTAGTTTGTTCCATTTTTCATGTAATGGACAATTGTGTTATTCCTAGGTTTTGGCTATATAGCATGCTTTTTTTTTTAATTTTTTATTTTTTATAAACATATATTTTTATCCCCAGGGGTACAGGTCTGTGAATCACCAGGTTTACACACTTCACAGCACTCACCAAAGCACATACCCTCCCCAATGTCCATAATCCCACCCCCTTCTCCCAATCCCCCTCCCCCCAGCAACCCTCAGTTTGTTTTGTGAGATTAAGAGTCACTTATGGTTTGTCTCCCTCCGAATTCCATCTTGTTTCATTGATTCTTCTCCTACCCACTTAAGCCCCCATGTTGCATCACCACTTCCTCATATCAGGGAGAACATATGATAGTTGTCTTTCTCTGCTTGACTTATTTCGCTAAGCATGATACACTCTAGTTCCATCCATGTTGTCGCAAATGGCAAGATTTCATTTCTTTTGATGGCTGCATAGTATTCCATTGTGTATATATACCACATCTTCTGGATCCATTCATCTATTGATGGACATCTAGGTTCTTTCCATAGTTTGGCTATTGTGGATATTGCTGCTATAAACATTCGGGTGCACGTGCCCCTTTGGATCACTACATTTGTATCTTTAGGGTAAATACCCAGTAGTGCAATTGCTGGGTCATAGGGCAGTTCTATTTTCAACATTTTGAGGAATCTCCATGCTGTTTTCCAAAGTGGCTGCGCCAGCTTGCATTCCCACCAACAGAGTAGGAGGGTTCCCCTTTCTCCGCATGCTCGCCAGCATCTGTCATTTCCTGACTTATTGATTTTAGCCATTCTGACTGGCCTGAGGTGATATCTCATTGTGGTTTTGATTTGTATTTCCCTCATGCTGAGTGATATGGAGCACTTTTTCATGTGTCTGTTGGCCATCTGGATGTCTTCTTTGCAGAAATGTCTGTTCATGTCCTCTGCCCATTTCTTGATTGGATTATTTCTTCTTTGGGTGTTGAGTTTGCTAAGTTCTTTATAGATTCTGGACACTAGTCCTTCATCTGAAATGTCGTTCGCAAATATCTTCTCCCATTCGGTCAGTTGTCTTTTGATTTTGTTAACTGTTTCCTTTGCTGTGCAAAAGCTTTTGATCTTGATGAAATCCCAATAGTTCATTTTTTCCCTTGCTTCCCTTGCCTTTTGCGTTGTTCCTAGGAAGATGTTGCTGCGGCTGAGGTCGAAGAGGTTGCTGCCTGTGTTCTCCTCAAGGATTTTGATGGATTCCTTTCGCACATTGAGGTCCTTCATCCATTTTGAGTCTATTTTTGTGTGTGGTGTAAGGAAATGGTCCAATTTCATTTTTCTGCATATGGCTGTCCAATTTTCCCAGCACCATTTATTGAAGAGGCTGTCTTTTTTCCATTGGACAGTCTTTCCTGCTTTGTCGAAGATTAGTTGACTGTAGAGTTGAGGGTCTATTTCTGGGTTCTCTATTCTGTTCCATTGATCTATGTGTCTGTTTTTGTGCCAGTACCAGACTGTCTTGATGATGACAGCTTTATAACAGAGCTTGAAGTCGGAATTGTGATGCTACCAACTTTGGCTTTCTTTTTCAATATTCCTTTGGCTATTCGAGGTCTTTTCTGGTTCCATATAAATTTTAGAATTATTTGTTCCATTTCTTTGAAAAAGATGGATGGTACTTTGATAGGAATTGCATTAAATGTGTAGATTGCTTTAGGTAGCATAGACATTTTCACAATATTTATTCTTCCAATCCAGGATCATGGAACATTTTTCCATTTCTCTGTGTCTTCCTCAGTTTCTTTCATGAGTACTTTGTAGTTTTCTGAGTATAGATTCTGTGCCTCTTTGCTTAGGTTTATTCCTAGGTATCTTATGGTTTTGGGTGCAATTGTAAATGGGATTGACTCCTTAATTTCTCTTTTTTCTGTCTTGTTGTTGGTGTAGAGAAATGCAACTGATTTCTGTGCATTGATTTTATATCCTGACACTTTACTAAATTCCTGTATAAGTTCTAGCAGTTTTGGAGTGGAGTCTTTTGGGTTTTCCACATACAGTATCATATTATCATCTGCGAAGAGTGATAATTTGACTTTTTCTTTGCCGATTTGGATGCCTTTAATTTCCTTTTGTTGTCTGATTGCTGAGGCTAGGACCTCTAGTACTATGTTGAATAGCAGTGGTGATAATGGACATCCCTGCCGTGTTCCTGACCTTAGCGGAAAAGCTTTCAGTTTTTCTCCATTGAGAATGATATTTGCGGTGGGTTTTTTATAGATGGCTTTGATAATATTGAGGTATGTGCCCTCTATCCCTACACTTTGAAGAGTTTTGATCAGGAAGGGATGCTGTACTTTGTCAAATGCTTTTTCAGCATCTATTGAGAGTATCATATGGTTCTTGTTCTTTCTTTTATTGATGTGTTGTATCACATTGACTGATTTGCGGATGTTGAACCAACCTTGCAGCCCTGGAATAAATCCCACTTGGTCGTGGTGAATAATCCTTTTAATGTACTGTTGAATCCTATTGGCTAGTATTTTGTTGAGTATTTTCGCATCTGTGTTCATCAAGGATATTGGTCTATAGCTCTCTTTTTTGATGGGATCCTTGTCTGGTTTTGGGATCAAGGTGATGCTGGCCTCATAAAATGAGTTTGGAAGTTTTCCTTCCATTTCTATTTTTTGGAACAGTTTCAGGAGAATAGGAATTAGTTCTTCTTTAAATGTTTGGTAGAACTCCCCTGGGAAACCGTCTGGCCCTGGGCTTTTGTTTGTTTGGAGATTTTTAATGACTGTTTCAATCTCCTTACTGGTTATGGGTCTGTTCAGGCTTTCTATTTCTTCCTGGTTCAGTTGTGGTAGTTTATATGTTTCTAGGAATGCATCCATTTCTTCCAGATTGTCAAATTTGTTGGCGTAGATTTGCTCATAGTATGTTCTTATAATAGTTTGTATTTATTTGGTGTTAGTTGTGATCTCTCCTCTTTCATTCATGATTTTATTTATTTGGGTCCTTTCTCTTTTCTTTTTGATAAGTCAGGCCAGGGGTTTATCAATTTTATTAATTCTTTCAAAGAACCAGCTCTTGGTTTCGTTGATTTGTTCTATTGTTTTTTTGGTTTCTATTTCATTGATTTCTGCTCTGATCTTTATGATTTCTCTTCTCCTGCTGGGCTTAGGGTTTCTTTCTTGTTCTTTCTCCAGCTCCTTTAGGTGTAGTGTTAGGTTGTGTACCTGAGACCTTTCTTGTTTCTTGAGAAAGGCATGTATCACTATATATTTTCCTCTCAGGACTGCCTTTGTTGTGTCCCACAGATTTTGAACCGTTGTATTTTCATTATCATTTGTTTCCATGATTTTTTTCAGTTCTTCTTTAATTTCCCGGTTGTCCCATTAATTCTTTAGAAGGATGCTGTTTAGTCTCCATGTATTTGGGTTCTTTCCAAACTTCCTTTTGTGGTTGAGTTCTAGCTTTAGAGTATTGTGGTCTGAAAATATGCAGGGAATGATCCCAATCTTTTGATACCGGTTGAGTCTTAATTTAGGACCGAGGATGTGATCCATTCTGGAGAATGTTCCATGTGCACTAGAGAAGAATGTGTATTCTGTTGCTTTGGGATGAAAAGTTCTGAATATATCTGTGATGTCCATCTGGTCCAGTGTGTCGTTTAAGGCCTTTATTTCCTTGCTGATCTTTTGCTTGGATGATCTGTCCATTTCAGTGAGGGGAGTGTTAAAGTCCCCTACTATTATTGTATTATTGTTGATGTGTTTCTTTGATTTTGTTATTAATTGGTTTATATAGTTGGCTGCTCCCACGTTGGGGGCATAGATATTTAAAATTGTTAGATCTTCTTGTTGGGCAGACCCTTTGAGTATGATATAGTGTCCTTCCTCATCTCTTATTATAGTCTTTGGCTTAAAATCTAATTGATCTGATATAAGGATTGCCACTCCTGCTTTCTTCTGATGTCCATTAGCATGGTAAATTCTTTTCCACCCCCTCACTTTAAATCTGGAGGTGTCTTCAGGCTTAAAATGAGTTTTTTGTAGGCAACATATAGATGGGTTTTGTTTTTTTATCCATTCTGATACCCTGTGTCTTTTGACAGGGGCATTTAGCCCATTAATATTCAGGGTAACTATTGAGAGATATGAATTTAGTGCCATTGTATTGCCTGTAAGGTGACTGTTACTGTATATGGTCTCTGTTCCTTTCTGATCTACCACTTGTAGGCTCTCTCTTAGCTTAGAGGACCCCTTTCAATATTTCCTGTAGAGCTGGTTTGGTGTTTGCAAATTCTTTCAGTTGTTGTTTGTCCTGGAAGCTTTTAATCTCTCCTTCTATTTTCAATGATAGCCTAGCTGGATATAGTATTCTTGGCTGCATGTTTTTCTCGTTTAGTGCTCTGAAAATATCATGCCAGCTCTTTCTGGCCTGCCAGGTCTCTGTGGATAAGTCAGCTGCCAATCTAATATTTTTACCATTGTATGTTACAGACTTCTTTTCCCGGGCTGCTTTCAGGATTTTCTCTTTGTCACTGAGACTTGTAAATTTTACTATTAGGTGACGGGGTGTGGGCCTATTCTTATTGATTTTGAGGGGCGTTCTCTGAACCTCCTGAATTTTGATGCTCGTTCCCTTTGCCATATTGGGGAAATTCTCCCCAATAATTCTCTCCAGTATACCTTCTGCTCCCCTCTCTCTTTCTTCTTCTGGAAACCCAATTATTCTAATGTTGTTTCGTCTTATGGTGTCACTTATCTTTCGAATTCTCCCCTCGTGGTCCAGTAGCTGTTTGTCCCTCTTTTGCTCAGCTTCTTTATACTCTGTCATTTGGTCTTCTATATCACTAATTCTTTCTTCTGCCTCATTTATCCTAGCAGTGAGAGCCTCCATTTTTGATTGCACCTCATTAATAGTTTTTTGATTTCAACTTGGTTAGATTTTAGTTCTTTTATTTCTCCAGAAAGGGCTTTTATATCTCCCGAGAGGGTTTCTCTAATATCTTCCATGCTTTTTTTGAGCCCGGCTAGAACCTTGAGAATTGTCATTCTGAACTCTAGATCTGACATATTACCAATGTCTGTATTGATTAGGTCCCTAGCCTTCGGTACTGCCTCTTGTTCTTTTTATTTTGTGGTGAATCTTTCCGTCTTGTCATTTTATCCAGATAAGAGTATATGAAGGAGCAAGTAAAATACTAAAAGGGTGGCAACAACCCCAGGAAAATATGCTTTAACCAAATCAGAAGAGATCCCAAATCGTGAGGGGGGAGAAAGGGAGTAAAAAGAGGTTCAAAAAGGTAGAAAGGAAAAAAAAGAAAAGAAAAGAATTAAAAAAAAATAAAACGAACAAAGAAAAATATAAAAAAGAAAAAATATATATATTAGATAAACTAGTTAAAAAACTTTAATAAAGAAAAGGGTAAATGTTAAAAGAAAAAATTTACCAGAAAGCGAGAAAAAAAAAAAAAAACTGAAAAAGAAAAAAATTAAATAGCTGCAAGACTAAAAAAAAAATCACAGGGAGAAAGCCATGAGTTCCGTGCTTTGCTTTCTCCTCCTCTGGAATTCTGCTGCTCTCCTTGGTATTGAAACCGCACTCCTTGGTAGGTGAACTTGGTCTCTGCTGGATTTCTTGTTGATCTTCTGGGGGAGGGGCATGTTGTAGTGATTCTCAAGTGTCTTTGCCCCAGGCGGAATTGCATCGCCCTTACCAGGGGCCAGGGTGATTAATCCGCTCCGGTTTTCTTTCGGGAGCTTTTGTTCCCTGAGCGCTTTCCGTAGAATTCCGGAGGATGGGAATACAAATGGCGGCCTTCTGGTCTCCAGCCCGGAGGAGCCGAGAGCCCGGGGCCCCACTCCTCAGTGCACCCCCAGAGAACAGTGCCCAGCAACTCCCGTTGCCCGATCTCCGGCCGCATTCTGAGCTCACCGAGCCTGCGACCGGTTCAAGGTAACACCGAGCTGTGAGCTTACTGTCGGCTCTGTCTCTGTAGCCGGTTTTCCCGTTCCAATACCCGCAAGCTCTGCGACACTCAGACACCCCTGATCCTTCTGTGACCCTGCGGGACCTGAGGCCACGCTGACCCCGCGTGGGCTTCGCCCCGGTTTAGCCTCTGGAGTGATGTCCCTCAGCGGAACAGACTTTTAAAAGTCCTGATTTTGTGCTCTGTTGCTCCGCCGCTTGCTGGGAGCCGGCCCCTCCCCCAGTGTCTATCTTCCCGTCGCTTTGGATTCACGTCTCTGCCAGTCCTACATTTCAGAAAGTGGTTGTTTTTCTGTTTCCAGAATTGCTGTTCTTCTTCTCTTCGATCTGCTGATGGATTTGCAGGTGTTTGCGATTTTTAGATAAGCTATCTAGCTGATCTCCTGGTAGCTGAAGTAGTCTCAGCCTGCTACTTCTCCGCCATCTTGACTCCTCTCCCCGGCTATATAGCATGTTGGCATGATAGCAATACACATATTTTTCAATCTCTAATAGGTGTCTAACAGTCTCTCATTGTGATTTTAATTTGGGATTGTAAATAGTTTTCATTTCCTGTTTGGATGAGTGACTAGTTGTTTTTGACTGTGATTTGATTTACATTTCCCTAAGGAATAGTCATGTTTGACAACTTTTCATGTGCACATAATCTATTTGAATATTCTACATTTTGAGAGAATTTTCAAATCCTTTGTTCATTTTTTAATTGGGTTGCTTGCTTTTTCTTATTAATTTTTACAACTTCTTTATTCTTAATATGAAATCCTTGGCAGATATTTGAATTTCAGGTATTTTCTTCCTTTCTGTGGTTTACTTTCTTACTTTTTTAGTAGTGTACTTAATAAGATTTTTAATAATTTTGATAAAGTCAAATTTGTCATTTTTTCCTGTTGCACTTTTTATGTCCTTTTTAAGAAACCTTTGTCTAACACAAGGTCATGATTATATTCTCAAGTGTTTCCTTCTAGAAGCTTCATAGTTTAGCTTCATATTTAGGTTTCATCTTGAATTAAGTTTATAACACTGACAGGTAGGAGTCAAGGCTAATGCATTCCATTCTGGATTTCCAGTTGCTACAGCCTCATTTACTGAAAGTATATTCTTTCCTCCATGGAATTGTTTGGATGCTTTTATTGAGTTACCATAGAATTGAGGGCCTACTGTGCTCTCTCTTCTGCTGTACTGACATGCTTGGCTCTACTGTGAATAGCACACAGTATTAATGAAATTAGTTTTATAGTAATCCTAAACTCATATAGTGTCTTTATGTATATGTATAATCTAGTATATGTAATCATGTATATTACATATACATTACATATACATGATTATAATCCTGTATATGTAAAATCTTTTTACAAAGATTTTATTTATTTATTTAAGAGAGTGCAAGAGCAAGAGCAAGAGGGAGAGCATGAGTAGGGTGAGGGGCAGGGGGAGAAGCTGACTCCCTTCTGAGCAGGAAGCCAGATGTGGGGCTGGATCCCAGGACTCCAGGATCATGACTTGGGCTGAAAGCAGACTCACCTGACTGAGCCACCTAGGTGCCTGATCTATAACAATTAAATTGTCTTTTTTTTTTTTCCTTTTGTGTCTGTTTCATTAATGTCTCTTTTTTCCAGGCATTGTTCCTTTTACTTAAATCATCAAATATATTGATGTAGTACTGCTTATAATAGCCTTTTAATTTTTTTTTTTTAGGATTTGTGATGATGTGTGCCTTTCCTTATTAATTGTAATTTGTTTTTGCTATTTTATTTACTTGATCAAAACTGCTAAAGAGTTGCATTTTATTACTCTTTCAAATTTTTTTGATTTATTGATTTATTCTATTTATATCTATTTTCCATTCCATTTATTTTTTCCTTATACTTATATCTTTATTCCTTCTAATATTTTTGAGATGAATATGCTTTCATTTGTCTGGTTTCTTGAGAGATGAGTTCATATAATTGATTTTAAATTTTACTTTTTTGTAAGATATCATTTAAAGTGACACAGTTCTTCTGAGCACTAGTTTAGGGGCTTGCCACAAACTTAATTGGTTGTATCATTAAAGATGTTATTACTCAGTACAAATGATTTTGAATTTTTTTGAGAACTGCTTAATGAGAATAGTGTGTTGTCAATTTTGGTGAATGTTTCGCAGGCTCCTAAAGAGAGTAGGTTTTCTGAGGTTGTATAAATAGTGTTTAATGTACATGCTATCTGAAGTGAATTCAAATCTTGTTTAAGTCTTGTTTAAAACACTATATTTTAATTAATTGAATTTAAATTTCAAAAAAATGTTTCAACATAAAGAAAAAGTTTCTCCCTGCCCAATCCTGCTTACTTCTTTTTTTAATATTTCATAAACATTACTTTCTAATAAATGTCTTTTTGGTACATAAGAAAACACCATAGATTCGGTGGCTTCAAAAATAGAAATGTAGGGCGCCTGGGTGGCTCAGTGGGTTGAGCCGCTGCCTTCAGCTCAGGTCATGATCTCGGGGTCCTGGGATCGAGTCCCACATCGGGCTCTCTGCTCAGCAGGGAGCCTGCTTCCCTCTCTCTCTCTGCCTGTCTCTCTGTCTACTTGTGATCTCTCTCTGTCAAATAAATAAATAAAATATTAAAAAAAATAGAAATGTATTTTCTTATGTCTTAAAAGGACACTAATTATATAAAACAAATGCCTCATCCTTATGACCTAATTTAACCTTAATTACTTCCTTAGAGCCTTCCATCTCTGAATATAGCTACACTGAAGTTTGGGATTTTAACATATGAATTTAGGTTGAGGAGGCATAAACACACATTCCATAACACTTGAATTTTTAACTCCGTTAATGTTACTTCTTGTAAGTCCAAGTTACATGCCCTGAAGAGTTTTGATGCCTACATTGAGCCTGATCTGATCCCTATGCACAAAATAAAGTGTTTACGCCTCTGAGGAAAGCCAATGATACCTGCAAATTGAGGAACGCTCTTCCTCATATGGATTTGGTTTGTTTAGACACTTCTGTATTTGAAGTTCACACTGATACCTTTATTTATATATAAAGGAACTGATAAATAAAAATTATTTTATATATTAATGTTACATAATATATCATAAAACCAAATCATTTATAAATTAAAAATGTATATTCATTATAATACATTATATTATATATAAAAGATTTTAAAATTTTATCAATTCTTTTTTTTTAGTTATTACTGTAGGTCTGATCATCTGAAATGTTTATGTCACACTAATTTGGAAACATTATTGAAGGTTATTTTTTTTAAACTGCATGCATATGACTCAGTCCATTTCCATTCCATATATTAGAGCTACTCATACATTTATATTACATTTTGCCTTTTGTTTGCTTCTCTTTGCCTCATTTTATTATGCTCTATTTTATTCTTTTCCAGCTTTCTTTAGGTCTGATTGAGGTTTTTACCCCCTTTATTATTAAATGTTCCTTCTGAATGTATGTATGCTTTCTGCCTCTCTTTTTCCAGTTTAAGGTACTCCATATTTTAGCATGTTTGTCAATTAATTTAAAAATTAAAGTTTTTTACATGCCATG
Source organism: Mustela lutreola (assembly GCF_030435805.1). NCBI lineage: Eukaryota > Metazoa > Chordata > Mammalia > Carnivora > Mustelidae > Mustela > Mustela lutreola. The sequence goes on from NC_081290.1 coordinate 78,434,610, forward strand.
CAAAAAAATAAAGTTGAATTACTGGGTTCCCAATTTACATAGGCTGTGGTAGTAATTTAGTTTTGTTGTCTCTAACTTAAGGAGGTTAAACTTATTTATACTAATTATGTGTAGGAATGCGTTATGTTTGTATAAAAAAACTTCAGTGAAATAAAGCTCAATGCAGTTACACTCCTGTGCTTTAAAGTGGTTACCTTTCAACATATATTTATTCCATTTTCTTTTTACTTCCATTATTGCTTTTAAAAAGTCAATTATTTGATTCATTTATCAGTTGCAGAAAACTTTTTCTTTCCCTATTGCTGGTTTATGACTTTTTACTTTCACTGGTCAACTTTGGTTTCGTACTTAAGTTACTAGGCATGGATATATTTGTATTTATTGTAGTAAGATTCTTAAGACTTCCTAAATCTGAAGAATGCTGTATTTGTATAGCAATACAAATTGCTCCTTCCTTCCTTCCTTCCTTCCTTCCTTTCCTTCTTTCCTTCCTTCCTTCCTCTTTCTTTCTCTTCTCTTTCTTTCTTTTTAAAGATTTTTATTTATTTGAGAGAGACAGAGAGGGAGAGAGCATGAGTGAGGGGAAGTAGCAGAGGGAGAGGGAGAAGCAGACTTCCCACTGAGCAGTAGCCTGATGTGTGGCTCCATCCCAGGTCTCCAGATCATTACCTGAGCCAAAGGCAGATGCTTAAAGGACTGAACCACCCAGGTGCCAAGAACGCTGACTTCCATTAAGTGATTCTACTCATTTTTGAAAAATCTATCCCTAGAAACTCTGGAGTATAGAGCTTGAATTTTCTTTTTCCAATTTTAATTTTATCAGTTGTTTTTATCTCTGTCTAGCCTGATGTTTAAGACCACCATTGTTCAAAAATGTGTGTGTTTTAGCAGTTTCTAAATTTTCCATTTGACTAAATGACTGGGTTGCCTAACCATTTTTAATAGTTTAGGGTTCTCGATTTATACTTTGTTTTTATTTCACTTTTCTTAACACAGAGTTATTCTATCTGTGGTAATTCTTGAGGATGACGGTCATTGTGGTTCTACCAAAAGAACTTGCACTTAATCTTATCTCGTTCCTGGGAAAGTTTCAAGCCCAGTTTCTGTTAAATTAAAAATCTTGTTAGTAACAGATTTAAGTTTGAATTTACAGTGTTAAACCATTGTTAAAATGTCCTTTATAGTTCAAAAGGTGTGTAGGTATGTACATATTTATTTATTTAAACATCACCAAATAACAAGACAGGTTTAAAATTTTCCTTGTGATCTGCAAGTTTGTTCGTTTGTTCGTTCTTTCTTTCTTTCTTTTTTCTTCTTTCTTTCCCCTTCCTACATTCCTTCCTTTCTTTTTCTCTTTTCTTCCCCTTACTTCTCTTCTCTTCTCTTCTTTTCTTTTTTTCCTACCTTTTCTAAGGTATTTACTTCATCTTAAGATTAGCTCTGTGTGTGGTATTCTCAAATTCATCTACCTACCTTTTTGGAGCTCCTATTATTTATATGAAAGAGATCTACTATCTAGGTCCAAATATTCCCTAATGGTATCTGACAATTTCATTGCTTAATAACATTTCTGAAACCACATTCCATTATGTTTCCTGGACTCTGTTAATTTTCTTCAGACTTACATATCTGGAAGCATATTAAATTATTTTACCCAGTATTTTATGTTTTGTATAATCAGTTTTTCATATCAGATAACATCTGAATAAATAGTATTAATGCTATAAAATTTTAATTACATTGAAATTATAATTCTTTTTTCATGATTTTATTTATTTATTTATTTATTAAAGATATTATTTATTTATTTGACAGAGAGATCACTATTAGGTAGAGAGGCAGGCAGAGAGAGAGAGAGAGGGAAGCAGGTTCCCTGCTGAGCAGAGAGCCCGATGTGGGACTTGATCCCAGGACCCTGAGATCATGACCTGAGCCAAAGGCAGCAGCTTAACCCACTGAGCCACCTAGGTGCCCAGATTTTATTTATTTATTTAACAGATAGAGATCACAAGTAGGCACAGAGGCAGACAGAGAGAGAGAGAGAGGAAGAAGCAGGCTCCTTGCCCAGCAGAGAGCCCAATATAGTACTTGATCCCAGGACCCTGAGATCATGACCCGAGCCGAAGGCAGTGGCTTTAACCCACTGAGCCACCCAGGCACTCCAAAATATATAATTCTTATGTCCCTTTTGATTCCTTAAAATTTATGATGGTTTTACTTTTTTCTAACTAGTCATTAATGTATAATTAATTGATTATGATATAAAATAAATAAGAATTTAAGTGTGTATCAATAACAAAACAAAGACCAATTCCTTAAATCAGCCTGAATTATTGCTATGTGGATTCATTGACTTTATTTTTTTATTTTATGTTTTAAATTTTATTCATTTATTTGACAGAGAGACAGCAAGAGAGGGAACATGAGCAGGGGGAGTGGGAGAGGGAGAAGCAGGCTTCCCGCTGAGCAGGTAGCTTGACATGGGGCTGGATCCCAGGACCCTAGGACTGTGACCAGAGCCAGAGGCAGACGCCCAATGACCAACCCTCCAGGCTCCCTGATTTACTGACTTTAAATGCTTGGTTCCCTCATTTTTATCCATCTTACCCATAAGAACAATTATGGGTTTTTTATTGGTGTTGTTGTTTTAAATTCTGGAAGAATGCCTTATGATTTTGGCTCTGCAATAACAAATAATTCTGAATTAGAGCAATAACTCCTTAATCTTATGTCTGAACTATAAATATGAGAAATTATTCTCTTAGATAGGATATTGATAGTAATATTTATTGTTTACTTAGTTAATGCTCAAATTTGGGTATTTTCTGAAAAAATAATTAGCATGATATATGTAAGATTTTAAGGCATTATGTGAACTTTAATGAAGAAGCTTCCAAAAAGTCAACATAATAATTTAGGAGATCTGAATTCTTGATCTTTATGTTACACCCAATTAAATTGTGGACAATATTAATTATATCTAATAATGCCTTCCTAAGATTATATTTTATATATTATCTAAACAATATCAATGTTCATGTATGAAGAAATTCCCTTTACAGCAAATCAGCACAGCACAAATGATGCTAAGATCTTCACCAGTTGTTTCTGCTACCATTCATCTTCTTGCTCCTTTTCTGTACTTTCTTCTTCTTCCATGTCTTTCTCTGCCATTGTTTTCTTTTTCTTTCCTGTTTTCTTCTTAGTATTCTTATTTATTATTTAATGACTTGCCCACTTTAAACTCTTTTTCCCTGAACTGCCAAAATTCATTTCCCACCCTTACAAATCACTGCAAAAAGAGACCAGCAACACTCAATGTGACATCAAATTTTTCATTATTTAATGTTATAAGTCTATCCAGATCTCCAAAAAATTGCATATTCCTAAGCCTAACTGAAAACTCCTGTCCTGAATTCAAAAAGTATCTTCCAATCAATTTTATTCTTCTTTCCTCTTTCCAAGTCTTGTTCCCACAGAGGTGTTTATATATTTTTATTGGTATTATGGTCTGAATGTTTGTGTCTCACCCAAATTCATATGTTGATGATATTAGGGGGTGGGGCATTTGATAAGTGAGTAGGCTGTAAGGGCAGAGCTTTCATACCTGGGGTTAGTACCTTCCTAAGAGACCCCACAGGATCCCTAGTTCTTTTCATCATGTGAGGACACAGCAAAAATGTCCTGTCTAGAAACATGAGAGCAGGCTCTCACAAGACACCAATCTCCAGCATTTTGACCTTGGGCTTTCTAGCTTCCAGAACTTTGAGAAATCAATTTTTGTTCTTTAAAAGCCTTTGATTCCTTAAAATTTAAGGACCTGTGGTATTTTGCTATATTAGCCCAAATGGATTAAGACAATGGTTTATAGTTGTTGAATGCTTTCCCTAAATTATATTCTTTATCTTCACCATTGCAGGTACAAATATTTGCCTATGCTAATACAAAAACATGAAACCAATTATTTACTTTAAACTAATATTTGAATAGCCTTTTGTAATTTATAAAACAACTTAATGTATAGTATTTTAAATGCAGATGGGAAATGCAGTTATCTGGATTTTATGGATAGAGAAACTGACACTCAAAAAGGTTAAGTGATTTACCTAAAAAATAAAATAAAAAATGCTAAAATTTACTGGAGCTGTATTTACCTAGAAAGGTCCTGGCCTACTTTGGATTATTAATAAATGCTTGCTGAATGAATAAAACAAGAGAGAGGTAGGTATCAAACTATCAAACTCATTTGCATGCTTTTTATATAATTTTGCACTGTATCCTTGAGCACTCTGAGCCTTATTTCACTGTCTGAAAATTGACAATAATAATTCCATATTAAAAGAACTACTATGATCATTAGAGTAGTATATATGAGATAGCCAATAGTAAGTTATTTAAATTATCTTTCTTCCTCTCTCATCTGAAGAGTCATAATTAGTTTTTGGTGTTCCAGGAGATATAACAATGTGCAGAATTCTGTATTTAATCCTTTAGCTAAACCAGGTAATTTGCTTCTCTGTTACTTTCTTTTCTATATTCATAAATTATGTTACTTGTCATCTTCAAACTGAAGACAAAGTATGGAACATATGGTGGTAAAAGGGAGCTACATTTACATTCTTGAAGCTTGTTAAAATTTATTTGTTTTAATGTCCATAATCATAAAAAGTTCCTATGACAAATTATTTAAAACTTAATTTTTTAAATTTAAAAGTTAAAATTTATTTAAAAAATAGACATATTTACCTAGATGTCCATCAACAGATGAATGGATAAAGATGTGGTATATATATACAATGGAATACTATGCAGCTATCAAAAGAAATGAAATCTTGCCATTGCGATGATGTGGATGGAACTAGAGGGTATTATGCTTAGTGAAATAAGTCAGTCGGAGAAAGACAACTATCATATGATCTCCCTGATATGAGGAAGTGGAGATCCAATGTGGGGGGTTTGGGGAGCAGGAAAAGAATAAATGAAACAAGATGGTATTGGGAGGGAGACAAACCATAAGTGACTCTTAATCTCACAAAACAAACTGAGGGTTGCTGGGGGGAGTAGGGGAAGGAGAGGGTAGTGGGGTTATGGACATTGGGGAGGGTATGTACTATGGTGAGTGCTGTGAAGTGTGTAAACCTGGCGATTCACAGACCTGTACCCCTGGGGCTAATAATACATTATATGTTTATAAAAAAATTAAAAAAAATTAATGCCCCCCCAAATAGGCATATTTAAAAACCCCATAAAACATCTGCTTACACAATATCATATTCTTAAGCAGAACTGAAGAAAGAATCCCAAGAGAAAATTAACTACAGAGTATTTCCCCACTCAGATCCCGCTTGAAAACTATTTAGATCTGCAGAGGATTTTTTCCTTTTTTATTATCACCAGCATTTACTGAAACATATCTTGTTCTGAGAGGCAGACTTCTTTGACAGTTTATGTAGAGAAGCCACTACAGTGCAGGAATCCTCTTCTGTTTGATCCTGCACATCATTCTTAATTTTGAGACATTTCAGTATAAGTATTCTTTGCCTCTGTTCTTAAAAACAGATTGACTATCAAAATCAGCTGAACAGTTGAAATCACGTCTTGATGATTTACCTTCTAGTCTGGATTTCTGAAACCTCACTTCCGGTTTATGATGTGTCAGAATTATACTCCCTCATCTCTCTAGGATAACTTGGTTTTCTGTATACCATTGTTTAGCTTCTAGATATTGAGTACACCCTTGCACATATTCCTGATTGGGTATCTGGTGCCAGACTGAAAAATTATCTACATCTCAAAATTATGCACTAATTATTTTATTTTCATTAATCAACTCATTAATAATACAAGCTAAATCTAATTTTTGCCGTTTATCTTCAGGCACTTTTTGTTTACTGTATACACATTCTTACACACATTTTTCACCTGCCTTGGCTGAGAAATGCACTCTCCAGCCTTTTCTTCAATCCTTATTATGTGCCATGTACTGACTAGGCACTGGAGATAAAGAAGTAAAGAAGGTATTTTTCTTTCCTGAAAGTGCTAATGAGTAACAAACTCTTGTAATATTTTTATTTTCATTTTTTAAAATTCCTTAAATATTTAGCTGTAAATATTACATGTATAGACATACTTGTGACTGTTATAACAAAGATAGGCCATGTAACGTCTAGAAATTGCCCATTAACTTGGATATTTACAATAGGATGAAATAATTTGCATAAATAACCCAGGAATCCAGATAAACTGTATTTTGGCAAGGTTATTATTCTATAAATGGTTCATTCTCTTACAGCAGAATTAATCTTAGAAGGAGAGAGGCTTGGAAAGAGACAACATTAATCCACAATACTGATAAAGGAAGAACTTAGCTTGCTAAATAATGAGACACTGCAACACTGTAATGTTGTGAACTCTCATAGGAAAGTTTCAGAGGGCTGTTATCATTCACTTGATGTTTAAGACTGTATTAGATTGAGATAATAAAAGTCAGTATGTCTTAGATACCCTACATCTTAATACTTTATGTCATTAATAAAACAGACTCAACTACTTTTCTGATGGCACTATTAGATTACTTTTCAAAAAAAAAATAAAACAACAATCCTATGGTTCTAATATTTCTAGGGAGACTGTGAGTACAATGATATAAAATAGGATTTCTAAAAGTCATTATTGTACCATGCTAATTTAGTGAAGACAAGCCTACTCATATAAAATATCTCAATAACATGCATCCTTGCTCTTATTTTTCTTGGAATCAAAACGTTTTTTACTTTGGTAACAAATTTGGGGCTGTCTATGACATCTTTATCTTTGGATAGAGGTACTACAGATGACTTCTTACTGAGTGTCAAGAAAAAGGTTCTCATTTAATAATCCTCTTTACTATTGCCAGGACACTTTGAGAGGTGCATTTTTCTCTTTTTATCTTCACCTTTGCCTCTTATTTTATGTACTTTCTGTACCTAAACAACTTCCTACTGGATATTTCTTCTTCAGTTTCTCAGGAAGTAACTCAAACCTGAAATGAAAAGCTTAACTATACATCATTTTGTGTATTAGGTAGGTTTTGTGATAACACCATTTTCACACTGGATTATAATTAGCATTTCTTGTTTATATGATATAAGGCCCATGGATCACTTGGATGTCTGCTAAGCTTGACTGGATTTTGCATAACTTCTGATTCTGGGACCACTACCTGGGTGGTAGGTACTCATGGCAGAGGGTAGGAATTCAAGCGCCCAAACTACATTACATAACATTTAAAATTTTACTTGAATGAGGTAATGGTAAAATCATTTCTGCCATTTCCTTCACCAAAATGGTCACTGGACTATGCTTAAGGTCAGTAAAATCGGCTTTACATTCCTTATTCAGGGCCAGTGGTGTAACAATGAGTAGGAATCCATAACTCTAATATAGAGAGAAAGAGTGAAGAGTGGGCAGCATTAATTCAGCATCCTGCAATGTCTCCAACTTGATCTTTTCCCTAACAAATCCATCTCATTGATTATGCCTTTATTATGTTAATAATACCAACTACGTTAATGTTGGTTATCTTCCTGAACTGTTCCTCAACAATTAATTGACTATCAAGAATGTCATGATGAGGGGCACCTGGGTGGCTCAGTGGGTTAAGCCTCTGTCTTCAGCTCAGGTCATGATCCCAGGGTCCTGGGATAGAGCCTCACATCGGGCTCTCTGCTCAGCGGGGAGCCTGCATCCTCCTCTTTCTCTTCCTGCCTCTCTACCTACTTGTGATCTCTGTCTGTCAAATAAATAAAATAAAATAAAATAAAATAAAATAAAATAATGTCATGATGACATCTCTTCAAATGTCTTCCACTAGCTCTTCATCTGATCACTACCACAGGCATCCTGTCATTTTCCATTTGCATAATTATCACTATATCCTTCTTGAATTGACTGATTTAAGGTTTCCTTAAATCCCTTTTCCAATGAATAAAAAATTGATTTCAGAAAATGTAGGGGCGCCTGGGTGGCTCAGTGGGTTAAAGCCTCTGCCTTCAGCTAGGGTTGTGATCTCAGGGTCTTGGGATGGAGTCCCACATCCGGTTCTCTGCTCAGCAGGGAGCCTGCTTCCTCCTCTCTCTGCCTGCTTCTCTGCCTACTTCTGATCTGTCTCTGTCAAAGAAATAAATATCTTTAAAAATATATATTATGTAATGTCATTCCTAAATTCAGGGTTTTTTGGTTTTTGTTTGTTTGTTTGTTTGTCATTCCCGTGACTTTATAGATAAAATCTTTAAGCCAGAACATAATCACCTTGAGGGCTTTTATGACAAAGACCTGTTTAGGGGTCCAGCCTAAGTTTCCAACTTTACCACTCTCCCAAGATACAGTTCAGCTAGTAGAATGTTGACGTTCTGAGAAGATAACCTTAATTTTGAAGTGTTATCTTTTCTTCTTTCCTTTGTTTATTGAAAGCTTCTGCAGGGTGCAGCTATAACACCTTGTCTGGGGAGGACACCCTCCATCACAGCCACAGGTTGTGTCTTCAGTGTTTTTTTGCATGGTGTCAGCACTGTGTGCATTCACACCTATGATATTTGCATTTTATCACAAATCCATGCATATATATCTATCCCTTACCCAACTAGGAATGTGAAAGGGGTATTTAGTGATATAATGAAATAAAAATGCAAATACTTATGTACAAAAAATTTGAGATTTGTTTTATTTTATTTATTTTTATTTTTATTTTTTTATTTTTTTAAATTTTTTATTTTTTATAAACATATATTTTTATCCCCAGGGGTATAGGTCTGCGAATCACCAGGTTTACACACTTCACAGCACTCACCAAAGCACATACCCTCCCCAATGTCCATAATCCCACCCCCTTCTCCCAAATTCCCTCCCCCCAGCAACCCTCAGTTTGTTTTGTGAGATTAAGAGTCACTTATGGTTTGTCTCCCTCCCAATCCCATCTTGTTTCATTGATTCTTCTCCTACCCACTTAAGCCCCCATGTTGCATCACCACTTCCTCATATGAGGGAGATCATATGATAGTTGTCTTTCTCTGCTTGACTTATTTCGCTAAGCATGATACGCTCTAGTTCCATCCATGTTGTCACAAATGGCAAGATTTCATTTCTTTTGATGGCGGCATAGTATTCCATTGTGTATATATACCACATCTTCTTGATCCATTCATCTGTTGATGCACATCTAAAGAACCGAGATTTGTTTTATGATGGTTTTATTGTTTTGTTTGATTTTACTTTTGATATCACTATTACCATTTTCATAATATTGGACCTTTTTGTAGTATGACATTTATAACATTTTGCCAATAGGTAATAAAATTTCAATTTATAATGGCTTGACCTGCCATACAATCTGGGAAATAATTGGGTTATAACCAAACTTCAGCTAAACTTATTTGAGTTGAGGCCCAGCTTTAGCTTCCTCATATGGAATTCTTATAGTGATTCATTCATCATGTTATGCAAATTTTAAATACAATATTTCAGTATAAGTATGTATGTACTTTATAATTAGTCTGTAAAATATGTTATATCTCAACAGATCATTCCTCTAAAATCCAAAAATTGAGAAATAAGAGCATGATACCTTAAGGAGTAAAAGAAGTTAAAACTATTGGCTAAAAATTAATCTCTTATGATTACCAATTATTGTACTAGCTAACATTTTTTTTAATTTGCTACAGATATGTCACAGAATTTAATTGCTTCATATTAATTTGATTCAGATAATGTTTGCTCTTGTTGGGAGATCACTCTGCCTGGGTTCCTGTGTGACCTTGCACATCTTTGCTTAATACATCAAACAAATAGCAAGGGCCAAGTGTCTCCTGATAATAAGCAGTTTCAGTAGTTAGTCACACAGACACTTAAGTATGTCAAGGAAATCACATGTGACTACTAGGCAATGTCTAGGAGAGACGATTGGCTTATTTTCTGCTGATGACAAGTGTTGAGCCCTTGAACCTAGACTCCTCTGCTGTGGCACAACACACCTTTATGTAGTCTCTATATGGGTCCATTTTCTCTCCCCTGGCACTCAGACTCAGGAAAACCTGCATTACTGTGATGATGCCTTTGCTGGTTGCTGTGTTGAAGATAGTAAACTATTTTGCCAGAACCCTTGAGTTTTAGTACTATTGGATTGTGGTATGCTTACCTGCTTGCTTTTTTTGGTCATCTTATTACTCTTCTTTTTTGTTTTTTAAAAATTTTATGTAGGGAGGTGGGGAAGGGGAGAGGGAGAGAGAATCCCAAACAGACTGCACACTGAACACGGAGTCCCACCAGGGGCTCAGTCTCACAATGCGGAAATCATGACCTGAGACAAAATTAAAAGTCAGATGCTAAACTGACTGAGTCACCCAGGTGCCCCAATCTTACTACTCTTTGCAGTCTTCTCAGGTTGGGGTCCTTCCCTGTCAGATTCCCTCTTTTTCAATTAATTCATTTTCACATTTAAAATTAAAATAATCTTAGTGTACAATATTTTCTCTTATAATTTAACAAATGGAACTGTATACAAGGTGAACACATAAGGACTAACCTACACAAAACTTTGGTTGCAGCTTCCAGTTTGTAAGACCTTTTAAAATTGAGTTTATGCCACACAGCCTGATGCTTTCAAAGGTGTCTTTTTTTCTTTTTAAACAATCTTTGTTTCTTCATAATTTGAAATTGTGTATCATTATGTCCTTAAAATATCTACTCCTAAATATACCTAAAATAGTATACAAATGCTCGGTTAAAGGTATATCACTGAGCAGTTGCTATTGAGGACTATTACCCATATTTATAAATAGGTAACAGATTCAGAGGATTTAACAATTGAACTAGTAGAACCCTAGATTCAAACTGGAAAAATGAAAGTATAAATAACCATATACCATAATGCCCTTTAAGAAAAATAACCACACATTTAGATGAACAACAGATGATTATTATATTAGGAAAATAAATGGGTGGGGACTGCAGAGTTAATAAAATTCTCACATGACCTTTCTGTTGTGAACTTTTGTCGTTAATTATAACACGAAGGAAATAACAGAATAAATGAGATCCAAGTTGCAGCCATAATTCTAAAAGGCACATGAGTTGTCCATAGATATTATTCTATTGCATTTTATTCACTTTATTGCCTGAGTGCTTTTTTGCATTTTAATTTCTATTTTAATATTATTGTAAGTCAATATAATAAGAAATTATTCTAGAGAGTTAAATTTGAGTAATTAAATCCAGATCAGCAGTTCTGGATCCCAACCAAATAGTTTTTAAACATGCCTTGTTATGATATGTAGGCATTTCTTATTTGTTTGCTTTTTCATTATGAATGGATTGAGAAATAAAGATGACATCTTGGGAACTTGTGTTTCCAAGAACAGATAGAATAGCTCTCTCTACCTTGCAACCTCTGTTTCTTATTTTTATCCTAATCCTACCATTTACCATCTCCAGCAACTGCAGGGAAAGGTGTTCCTGAGGGCACTAGACCTTAGCAAATTAAAGGGGCATTTTTAAGAGTAGTGCTTAAAATATTTAAAATAAGCAATAATGAAAACCTTTGTGGCACTTATTTTGGGAACACAAAACTAAAACCCGTTTTAAAGACTAGTTTGCCTCCTTAGGATGTTGCTTGATACAACTGTATAACTGAAGGAATTTTATTCATCCTTTTGTAAACCTATATCAGTATAGAAAGTGACTTGCTCTGCTTTTTCTATAGAAAGAGAGTATTATAAGGGTATGAATTTTAAATTAAGCCAGATAACAAGATCTATATTTGAAAAATAGGATTCATGGTTTTTTGGGAAAAATTATGTAGAAGGTTTTAATGAGAAAATATTACTTATACTAAAAAGAACTCTGTTAGTAAAATGTGTAAACCATGTAATTTATAATACTTTGATAATATTAAAATGTGATGAATGAGGGAAACTTAAAAATCTTTGGGATATTTTGAGGTTTTCCAATTAGATAAAAGAAGCAATTAAATTCACTTATAAGGGGGGCATCCTAAAAGGATAGATAAATTATTTTATTTTTGTAGATCTCAGTACACCATCCAAATTTGATTTTGCCAATTTTATTTTCCAGTTAGGTTCAGAAATGGCAAGAATGTGTTACGACTCACAAACGTCATTTATTTGCTTATTTTATTTGTCAGTGAATTATTAAGCATCTACCACTTCTACTGTCCTATATTTAAGGCAGTGGATATATAAAAGGAAATAAAACACAGTCCATTCTGTTAAGTATTTCAAGAAAGAAAAAAATTCACTTAGCTTCTCTGTTAATTGTATGCTTTCTTTGCTGGAAAAGTTGGAGTTTTGTGCTTCCTGTTAAAAACAGGACTTCAGAGTCTTTAGATTCCTTTGTCGATGTCTGTGTCGGTGTTTGGAGGAGTATCTTAGGTATTGTTAGATACAGGAAATGTGTAAACATGTTCAGTCAAGCCTAAAGAAGGACTAAATCATTGTAATCTAGTGGAACAGTTCATTCCCAGTGATGAATTATGTTATATTGAAAATAATAAACTTCCATATTCCCCTAACCCATCTAATAAAATAGAGTCTCAGGAGCAACTTCATATAATTTGGGGGAAAGTTTGACTATACATGCTACTGAAAAACAGTAGCACCTTGTGGGTTATCTAACAGTACATTTCATTTGCTTTAAGTTTTTTGACAGTGGATCCCCACCCCTACCCCCACTCTACAGTTTCATGTTTAGCTCCTGACAGCACTTTTCTGAGTAAGGTCAGCACACTAATATAGGCTCACCTGTGGTCCTCTTTTATATCTAATCTTGAGCTATTCGAAGATTTCCACTTACTGTGTGTAGCAGGGTAAATGGGGTTAAGCAAAGGAAAAAGAAGAGTTAGCAAAATGAAAGAAAAAACTTTCTCGCTGACACTAAAGCTCTGAAGGGTCAGTTCTACTTATAAAAGAGGATTAGTATTAGCTCACTGAACATTTACAATTCAGATGACAAGAAGATACTTTTAAGAGCTGATTTACTATTCTCAGGCCAGTGCTCATGCCAAGTGAGCTAAAGTAACTTCACCAGCTGAGCTAGTAAAAGTACTTAATATACTCATCTAAGATCTCCACAAGAGTGGCTTTTTGGCTGCAACAACAGGGCCTGCAGCTGTCAGCTTTCTCCACTGTCACCAGTAGATATCACTGCAGTCAATTAGAATTACTACAGAGTATTTCAGACGGAGACACATGCATCTTTTCCCTCTTGCTTAGGCAGCTGCCCAAAGGTCAGTAATCCATGACTAGAGGGAGGAAGTCTTGGCAGAGATGGGACTCATGCATTGACTGAACAGCTATAATCATCTGTCCAAATGTCTTAGCGAGAACATCAGACTGATCTCTCAACACAGTGAAGTGAGTTTCCTTTTAAAATATGTGTGATTTATCTTGATATAGTTAAACAGGTTAATCCTAATCACAATGGCAACATTCCCATAATTTGAAAATGGTCATAAGAAAAATGGTTAAAGGAAAAGAACATTTTATGTGGTTACACCATAATTATTTCCTAAAATAATAACAGGAAGCTTGGTGCTATTTCTTATTTTTCAAAGTGTATTTCAATAATGGAGAACATTTGGGAGTAACTCCTTAATATTTACATAATTAATATTAATAACTGTGTAAAAATATTTTTTCAATTTAGAGATTTTGGTAGGCATGCCATCTATTAATTTGGATTAATTAAATTATATCTTTAATTGTTTCAGTGTATTTTAGGTTTTAGATTCTGAGCTTTTGGAAGGTGTGGGGTTGGTGGCAGACAAGTTTTCTATGCCTTAAGTTATCTATTCATTGGAATATAGTCAGAAATACACAGGAAGAAAGAATTATTTCAAAAGTAATATGAAATCAACATTCAGTGATATGAAATTAATGTCATAGTTTACTCAGAGCCAACCTTAATTCAAATAAGATGGTATATGGTTATTGTCAAAAGTAATTAATGCTGCTACTGTCCTTTGGAGAAAAAAGGTTTATTCTGAGTTATATAACTATGTTTATGCTGTGGCACAAAACAAAACCACATCCATGAATATTTTACAGTAATTAAATTATTACTTACATTGTGAGAAGAATGATTTCATATTAATATGTATATAATATTAAGGGAAATGGAATCTTGGATGTAATAACTTGGTTCAAATAATTCTCTTATTTGGATTTGTGGAAATAATTATTTTCACCGAGTTCACACATAAGTAATTCTAGGGAAAAAAGATAAAATTTAGCATTTGCCTTAGTTATCTTTATTTTATTTGGAATAACATTAGCTTATTAGCCTATGTCATGTTGTATCTTGTCTGTTTTATGTTTGTGTTTCCAATTTTAGTTGGCTTCACATCCCAAACGGTCACAAGATAGTGCAGGAACTCCAACCATTTTCTTTCTCTTTACTCAGTAAACACTCAATACAAATAGGAAAATATTCTCATACTTCTCTTTTAATCAGAAAGAAAATCATTCCTCTTCCATTTCTCTCTCTTTACAAAAATCCAGCTGAAAAAGATGCTGAGGAGTGAACTCCTGGTAAGGAAGGAAGAAGGGGTAACATTTTTTTTGGTTAGAGACAGATGGTATCTCTACACTCACCATAATTATAACAAGAAAGGATTTTTTTCTGAATCGTTATATAAATAAGAGGGAAGTGAGAGTACTCTATTTGCAGTATATGTGTGGAGGTGATCTTGGAAGCTTAGAGATGCCTGGATGTCAACTTTCAAACTTTTGTAGCCAGAGAAGGATAGAAAAATTATAGAGGGAAGAAAGAAAGTCTCTTTGATATATAAGATTATTACCTTTGATTACCTTGATGACAAAACTACATCAGTTTGACACCTATTTTAGAAAGTGTGTGTCACAATTTTGAATGATTATTTGTGGAATAAAAATTTTTTCAAGAGTAACAACTGAGATGGTTTGTTTTTCAATTCTATAATGTAGGTTTTCACAAATTCTCAGAATAAAAATTATGAGCCTATGAAATATGAATAATAATGGAATCTGGGTAAGAAAATAAGGAGATGTATTTTAAAAGGTCCTGTTGAAGTCTGGGATTGATATATAGCTAACTAGACAAAAATATTGTACCTTTAAAAGGGGAAAAATTATTGTATACATAGCCACATTTTCTCCCTTAATATTAGGGAAAATAGAATTGGGCTGGTAATTTAGTGCCATGATAAACTCAGGCTATTTCCTATTTTGAGTTTTGCTTTTTGACACACTGAAATATGTAACTGAGATACCAAAGAAGGGACTTGGTTGAGGAGAAATTGGAAATAAATCCTACAGTTTTAAAAACAGGACAGGCAACTTGAAAGATTTGTATAGAACTCTTCTGTAAAAATTCAAGGTTTTATATAAATAAGAGTTCAATGAATGGAATATTTTGAAAAAGTTTCCTTCCTGCTGATATGTTTCTGGTAAACGCAAAAGCATTTTAGAAGAGTAAGAGCTCTCTGATAAGTATCACTTTCAAAATATAGTGCATGCTTTTATGTTGAGCTTAATCTTGAATATCTATATTAACTTCCCATAATATCCTGCATTTTTAAGGCAAGCATTTTTCTTGTATAACCATATATTTCAATATTGTTTTAAAGCTTGTTTCGGGAAGACTGTTGTCATCCAGCCACTGATTTATTCACTGAATATGGTATTTGAAGAAGTACCCAGCAAAACATCATGTGCAAATAGGCCCATAACACATGCATTTGTGAGTGATGGTGATGGTGATGGCAGATTATAACCAATCTACTCTATTGTTCTTTTTTCCCTTGGAAAATACTGTCTGTACTAAATCACTGAAAATGTCTTATTCATTATTATAAGTGAGATTATATTACATAATTCACAAATGTCTGTTTAGATAGCATCAAATTTAAAATTTACAAATAAAATTAAGATGAGTAATAAATCTCACTAATAAAGAATTTTAAAAGCACTTGATTATTTCAATGTAATGTAGATATATATTGTTTAATCTCTGAAGATAGAAAAGAAACAAAAATAAATGAAGTGTTTCAGGAAATGGTTCCTATAAATCTTATAAGGGTAGTAGGACTCTATTGAGATGAATTTTTTTCTTTTCCAGTTCAATTTTTAAATTTTTTCCCCAATGCAGAGTAATAAATGAAATAATTTTGTGGCTATTCTTAGAATTTTTGCCTTTTTATTGTTTAAAAAGTCTTTATTGAGTATCTACCATATGCTACAATTATTTTTAGGTATTGGAGATGCCTAATTCACATTTATTTCTCCTGATGCCTTATGCAAAGAAATTTTATCTTTTATTTTTTAATGTGCTAATTTAATGATCTGTGATTCTCAATGCACTATCTTGCCCTATTATGCATTCCTTATATATTCTATGGTACAGACACTGCACTTGGATCCCAACGCAAGTAAAATTTCTAGAAAAGAACTTTAAAAAAAAAGTACTTCAACAATATTCCAATCAAAATATATTATATATGTCTTGCAAATTATCTTCACATTTGTAAAGCTCCACCAAATATCTGCTCTAGCAGGGCGCCTGGGTGGCTCAATTGGTTAAGTGTCTGCCTTTGGTTTGGGTCATGATCCCAAGATATTAGAATCAAGTCCAACATCAGGCTCCCTGCTTAGTGGGGAGTCTGCTTCTCACTCTCCACCTGCTTGTGCTCTCTGTCTCTCACTCTCTCTCTGTCAAATAAATTAATTAAAAATCTTCAAAAAAAATCAACACAGAATAGTAGTATTTGCACATGAAATACACACACATGCACATGTGTAGACACAACCACATAAACACAGAGTTAGGTTTTTAGGAAAATACTTCCTCTCCTCAATTTCCCCCTTACCATTAAAGTTGAAATAAACAGTCTTTTGGCCTTATGGAAATTGGTGCAGAAGAGAAAGCTCTGGGTGGGCATAAAGATCATTGGTAGTATATGCAATGCCTCTTGTTATGACCTTAGTGCATGACTTAATCTTTCTGTACCTTGATATTCCTTTGGGGATTTTAATGCTTACCTAGCTACTTCACTTACCAGTGAAAATTACATATATGTGACAGTCCCTTGTAAAATCAAATGCATTCCTAGGGTTCTTATGGTTTTTAGGTGCAATTGTAAATGGGATCTACTTTTTAATTTCTCTTTCTTCTGTCTTCTTTTAGGGTATAGAAATGCAACCGATTTCTGTGCATTGATTTTATATCCTGATGCTTTACTGAATTCTTGTATGAGTTCTAGCAGTTTTGTGGTGGAGTCTTTTCAGTTTTCCACATAAAGTATTATATCATCAGCAAAGAGTAAGATTGACTATTTCTTTGTTGATTCAGATGGATTTTATTTCTTTTTGTTGTCTGATTGCTGAGGCTAAGATTTATAGTACTATGTTGAATAGCAGTAGTGATAGTGGACAGCTCTGCTGTGTTCTTGACCTTAGTAGAAAGCTCTGTTTTTCCCCACTGAGAATGATATTCGCTGTGGGTTTTTCATAGATGGCTTTTACGATATTGAAGTATGTGCCCTCAATATCTATCCCTACAGCGTGATAGATGTATCTATCCCTCCACTGTGAAGAGTTTTGATCAAGAAAGAATGCTATACTTTGTCAAATGCTTTTACTGCATTTGTAGGGAATATCAGATGGTTCTTGTTCTTTCTTTTATTAATGTAGTATATCACATTGATTGATTGGCAGCTGTTGAGCCAGCCTTGCAGTCCAGGAATAAATCCCAATTGGTCATGGTAATCCTTGTATGTACTGTTGTATCCTATTAGCTAGTATTTTGGTGAGAATTTTTTTATCCATATTCATCAGGGATATTGGTCTGTAATTCTTTTTGATGGGGTCTTTGTCTGGTTTTGGGATCAAGGTAATACTGGCTTCATAAAATGAGTTTGGAAGTTTTCCATTCATTTCTATTTTTTGGAATAGTTACAGAAGCATAGGTATTAATTCTTCTTTAAATGTTTGGTATAAATCCCCTGAGAAGCCATCTGGCCCTGGACTCTTGTTTGTTTGGGAGATTTTTGATGACTGCTTCAGTCTCCTTCCTGCTTATGGGTCTGTTCAGGTTTTCTATTTCTTCCTGGTTTAGTTAATGTAGTTTATAGGTCTCTAGGAATGCATCCATTATTTCCAGATTGTCTAATTTGTTGGCATATAGTTGCTCATAATATGTTCTTATAATTGTTTCTATTTCTTTGGTGTTGGTTGTGATCTCTTCTCTTTCATTCATGATTTTATTTATTGGATCCTTTCTCTTTTCTTTTTGATAAGTCTGGCCAGGAGTTTATTGATCTTATTGGTTCTTTCAAAGAACCAGCTCCTACTTTTGTTGATCTGTTCTACTATTGTTTTGATTTCTATTTCATTGATTTCTGCTATGATCTTTATTATTTCTCTTCTCCTGCTGGTTTTAGGCTTTCTTTGCTGTTCTTTCTCCAGCTCCTTTAGGTGGCAGGTTAGGTTGTATATTTGAGGACTTTCTTGTTTCTTGAGAAAGGCTGGTATTGCTGTGTAATTTCCTCTTAGGACTGCCTTTGCTGCATCCCAAAGACTTTGAACAGCTGTGTTTCATTTTCATTTGTTTCTGTGAATCTTTTTAATTATTCCTTAATTTCCTGGTTGGCTGATTCATTCTTCAGTATGATGCTCTTGTAGCCTCCATGTATTTGAATTCTTTCCAACTTTCCTCTTTTGATTGAGTTTGAGTTTCAGAGCACTGTGGTTCAAAAATATGCAAGGAATAATCCCAATCTTTTGGTACTGGTTGAGACCTTATTTGTGAACCAGGATGTGATTTATTCTATGATGTTCCACGTGGACTAGAGAAGAATGTATTCTGTTGCTTTGGGATGGAATGTTGTGAATATATCTGTGATGTCCATCTGGTCCAGTGTGTCAGTTAAAGCCCTTATTTCCTTGTTGATCTTTTGCTTCGATGATCTGTCCATTTCAAGGAGGGGGGGTATTAAAGTCCCTTACTATTATTGTATTATTGTCAATATGTCTCTTTGATTCTTTACTAATTGGCTTATATAATCATCTGCTCCCATTTTAGGGGCATAAATATTTACAATTATTAGATCTTCTTGTTGGATAGACCCTGTAAGTATGATATAATGTTCTTCCTCATCTCTTATTATAGTCTTTGGTTAAATATCTAATTTGTCTGATATATGGATTGCCACCCCCAGCTTTCTTTTGATGTTTGTTAGCATGAGAAATGGTTTTATAAGCCCTCACTTTAAATCTCATGGTGTCTTTAGGTCTATAATGAGTGTTTTGCAACAGTATATTGATGGTTTTTTTTTTTTATTTATTTTACTTTTTTTTTTTTTTAAACGATCTGATACCTTGTGTCTTTTGATTGGGGCATAAATCTAATCAAAGAGGCAAAGAACCTATATTCAGGGAACTACAGAATATTCATGAAAGAAATAGAAGAAGACACAAGGAAATGGAAAAACATTCCATGCTCATGGATTGGAAGAACAAATATTGTAAAAATGTCTATGCTATATAGAACAATCTGCACAATTTAATGCAATCTCTATTAAAATACCATCAACTTTTTTCAAAGAAATGGAACAAATACTCTTAAAATTTATATGGAACCAAAAAAGACCCGAATAGCCAGAGGACTGTTGAAAAAGAAAAGCAAAGCTGGTAGCATCACAATTCCAGACTCCAGGTTCTATTACAAAGCTGTCATCATCAAGACAGTGTGGTACTGGAACAAAAACAGACATATAGATCAATGCAATGGGATTGAGAACGCAGAAATGGACCCCTGGCTCTATGGTCAACTAATATTCAAAGAAGCAGGAAAGAATGTCCAATGGAAAAAAGAAAGTCTTCAACCAATGGTGTTGGGAAGACTGGACAGCCACATGCAGAAGAATGAAACTGAAACATTTATTTATACCACACAGAAAAATGGACTCAAAATGGATGAAAGACCTCAATGTGAAACAGGAATCCATCAAAATGCTTGAGGAGAACACAGGCAACAACCTTTTCAACCTTAGCCTCCACAACTTCTTCACTGACACATCGCCAAAGACAAGTGAAGCAAGGGCAAAAATGAACTATTGGGATTTCATCAAGATCAAAAGCTTTTACACAGCAAAGGAAACAGTCAACAAAACCAAAAGACAACTGACAGAATGGGAGAAGATATTCACAAATTACATATCAGATAAATTGACTAGTCTCCAAAATCTATAAAGAACTTATCAAACTCAACACCCAAAGAAAAAATGATTCAATCAAGAAACGGGCAGAAGACCTGAACAGACATTTCTGCAAAGAAGACATCCAAATAGCCAATAGACACATGAAAAAGTGCTCAACATCACTTGGAATCAGGGAAATACAAATCAAAGCCTCAATGAGATGCCACTTCACATAAGTCAGAATGACTAAAATTAACAAGTCAGGAAACAACAGATGTTGGCAGGGATGTGGAGAAAGGGGAATCCTCCTATACTGTCAGTGGGAATGCAGGCTGGTACAGCTGTTCTGGAAAACAGTACGGAGGTTCCATCAAAAAGTTGAAAATAAAGCTACCCTACAACCCAGCAGTTGCACTACTGGGTATTTACCCCAAAGATACAAATGTGGTGATGCAAAGGGGCATATACACCCTAATATTTATAGCTGCAATGTCCACAGTAGCCAAACTATGGAAAGAGCCCAGATGTCTATCAACAGATGAATGGATAAAGATGTGGTATACATATGTGATGGAATATTATGCAGCCATCAAAATGAAATCTTGTCATTTGCAATTACATGGGTAGAACTAGAGGGTATTATGCTAAGTGAAATAAGTCAATCAGAGAAAGACAGTTATCATATGATAATGGTAATATGAGGAATTTGAGAAACAAGACAGAGGGTCATGGGGGAAGAGAGGAAAAATGAAAAGGGATGAAACCAGAGAGGGAGACAAACCATAACAGACTCTTAATCTCAGGAAACAAACTGAGGGTTCCTGGAGGGGAGGAAGGTGGGAGGGATGGGTGGCTGGGTGATGGACATTGGGGAGGGTATGTTCTATGGTGCATGCTGTGAATTGTGACTGATGAATAACAGACCTGTCACCCTGAAACAAATAATACATTATATGTTGAAAAATAAATGAAAATAAGCATATTTTTTTTAAAAATGTAAAGTATTTTTGTTACTCTAAATTTCGCTAATACAAGTACAAAATTCATTAGATAACTTTTGTTCTTTGAGAAGGTGTTTTATAATTTTAAGGTTGATAGCTCCTTGAAATACCACACCATGAACATTTAATCTAAGATACTGATAGTATTTTAATTTAGTATTAAAATATAATCTTCTCATACAGTTTAAACAAGCAGAGGAGCCATTTCACACACACTTTTACTCTACATATTAAACTTTAAACTTTCTATTTAATCATTCAGATTAACC
Organism: Mustela lutreola; assembly: GCF_030435805.1. Taxonomy (NCBI): domain Eukaryota; kingdom Metazoa; phylum Chordata; class Mammalia; order Carnivora; family Mustelidae; genus Mustela; species Mustela lutreola. Next base: position 78,456,104 of record NC_081290.1, read on the forward strand.
TGTGGAAAGTTGATTTTAACCCTCAACCCTACTGCCCTTTTTGATTTCCCAGTTGTTTTCAAAGACATTTTTTAAAGATTTAATTTATTTGACAGAGGGAGAGAGAGCAGAAACAGAAGGAGTGACAGGAAGAGGGAGAGGGAAAAGTTGGCTCCCCACAGTGCAGGGTGATCCCAATGTGGGACTTGAGCCCAGCACCCTGGGATCATGACCTGAGCTGAAGCCAGTGGTTTAATGAACTGAGCCACCCAGGCAGCCTATTTTCAAAAATTTATAATAAAGTATTATTAGCAACAGGTATATTTTGTTGTAGTTTGATAGGAAGAAATAGAATTCACCCTATAAGCCAAAGATGTTATATACCAAACAAAATTTTCTTTCCTTGAATTAAATATTATTCTCTTATAGTTAAAAATAACAAATTTATAAATATTAGATCTTACATGTTATGCATTTGGTAATAGAAATGTTAATTTATCTGTCAATATTGTGATTATTAAAATATATATTTAGTATGTATGCAATTGAATATATCCATGGTTTTATGAGAAAAAGTGTTCTCAGAGATAATTTGGTAACATTTTTGGTAATTTTAGCATAATGTGAAATTTCATGTGCAGCCTGAAATACATTTTAAACATAGCATTTGTTTAACAATGTTTTTGTTTTTTCATTACTTACTAACATGAGAAAGTGTGGAAACTTTATAACATGAAGTTTTGTACTCAGTGTTCTTTGTTACAGTCAAGGCTTTTTGGTTACAAAGAATGGAGACTCACAGAGCCACTTAGGAATAGTGGGGTAGAGATTTGCTATGGTCTTGACTGACTTTGGTGTTTAGAGATCCCCCTGAGTTAGAGTACAGGAAACAAGGAACCAGCCCATCTGAGAGATGGATCTAGAAACATGAAATGTAATCAGGTGAGGCTGCTTTTCATCTGTCTTTCTTCCAGGAAAGAGAAATTCGGAACTTAAACATATCCTTTACCTATTTTGTAATTTTGCATTGAATTTGTTGACTTTCGATTTTCAGGATGTGTTGATGATTCATTATTGATATATTCTTTAAATATAAATTAAGCATAACAGACTGGATATACTTAAGATTTCTGAACCATTCACCTAAAAGTGGCTAAGATGGTAAATTTTTCTATGTATATCTTATGACAAAAGCATAAAAGAGAAAAAAGAGTAGATTAAAACTTACTGTGTTAAAATAACTCAAATCTACATATATGATTTTGACTGTATAGTGCAGTACTTAAAATACATTTAAAAAATGAAATACATTGATTATAGTTGTACATATGTGTTGCACAATATTTAACTTGGTAAATAATAACAATGAAAAATATATATGTATGAGAAAATAATTTAATTCCTTTAATTATAAACAAATTGACATCACTTATATAAATTAACATACTGCAACAGTATCATTTTCCCCGAGTATAGGATTACCACAGAATTTGTTGTCATTATGGGGAGAATTTTGAAAGAAAATAGGAATACGGGAAACAAACAAACCAAGGCAGTGATCATGAGGTGTAATTATATTGGGCAAATCTGATCCTTATTTTAGTCACTGTCTATGTGCAAATAATAAAATTGATGCCCCAGCTCAAACTGATTAAGTGATAGGCCAACAAAAAAAAGAAAAGAAAATTAACATTTATTTTCTCAGAATTTCCAATTAAGCAAATTTTATTATCTTTGTTCTATTCCAAAGTAATCAGTTTTTATACAAGTGAATTGTGAATTATTTTCCATATAAAAACTTTGCCATTTAGTAATGAAGGTAAATAAGAAAATACAAAAAAGTATGACATGGAAAGTATAGAGATACTTTACATATTCAAAGTCTGACAGACTACATTTTTTAAAGAACTGAAATCATGATGATTAATCTTTTTACTTCTGATTAGAAATAATACAACAGACTACTTTTGCTCTATTGGATTTGTCTTTTGAACCTGTAAAAAGTTATACAATTAAAAATTGTATCAGTGGTGCCTGGGTGACGCAGTGGGTTAAAGCCTCTGCCTTCAGCTCAGGTCATGAGCCCAGGATCCTGGGATCGGGCCCCGCATCAGGCTCTCTGCTCAGCAGGGAGCCTGCTTCCTCCCCTCTCTCTGTCTGCCTCTCTGCCTACTTGTGATCTCTGTCAAATAAATAAATAAAATCTTTTAAAAAAATTGTATACCAAATAAAACTCTTACATACTTTTTCAAACCTAATCCATCAAAAGATTTAATGGTGGTATTAATTTGTCACAAACAACTGATAGAGTGACACAGTATACTTATTTTTCAGTGGGCTGTATATAATTTACTTCTAGTTGAAATATCGAAAGGATATTCTAATTATATTTTTAATCTAAAATTGATACCATCTAAAATAGCTAAGGGTGCCTGGGTGGCTCATTTGGTTAAGCATGATCTCAAGGTCCTGAGATGGAGCTCCACACTGAGCATGGAGCCTGTTTAAGATCCTTTCTCCCTCTGCCCCCCTACTTGTGCATGTGTGTGCTCTCTCTCTAAATAAAAATCAATAATAATAACAAATATATATAATATCCAAGTATGTTTTTCCTCAAAATTCGTAAGGAATTATCAAGGGACATAATCCTGGAGAGAAATATCTAATATTTGATTGTCACTTAGTAACTATAGCAAAGCATAACTCAATTAAAATCATCAGCTATTTAACACATAAACAAAATTAATAAAATGTTAGATACTGCTTATGTTGATATTAGTATTATGAAATAACTTCAAGATTAACATATTGATATTCCAACATATTTTAAAAATTACATACTTAAGGGATCTTAGGGAATTCAAAATTTTAGAGATATAATTAATAGTTAAAAATTAAACAGAAGCACAATTTATTTTTTAGGTTTAAGAAACAGCATTAAATATGGTAGCATTTCTCAATGACAGCAGCAGCTAATAGTTTTTCAACATGCTGAAATCATGAATCAATGTAAAAATTACTGGTTTATTTTAATAAACAATCACAGAGTTTTGGTATGGATAATCAAATAGACCACAGTAATGTAAAATACAGAAAACATCTAGGATATACTTGTCTCTTCAATTAAAAATTAACCTACATGTAATGGCCAGTAAATAAAAGAAAATCACTTTGTTACTATTTGTCTATTTATGACAATTACAGTAGTGAGATGTACCAAAACATAATATCTAATCTCATATAAATTTATATGTAAAGTTCTTAATCACTGATGGAGAACGTATAATTACATTATAAAGCAATCATAGTTAACAAAACAAACACACCAACTATATTTGGAAGTCAGTAATTTTATTAAATAATGAAAGTGTTGTAATAGTAGAAACACTGAACTCATATAAACACATTCACGTTTTTAAGAATGTTCTGTCTTGAATAACCAAAATAATTAAATATACACACCATTGGCTTTTAATTAAAAAAGATAACCTTGTTATTTCATAGTCCTCTTGAATCATAACAAGTATGGTAGTTTTATTTGTTAGATAATACCATCTAAAATAAGATATTTTAATAGAAGCATATTAAGTGTGTCTGCAAAGAATACAAACCATGGAATTATATAATTTAACAGATGTGTATTTTGCAGCTGATCTGTATTAACATTTATGGATACAGTGATGAAAAAAGTTCCTTCCACTGTTGATATAACCTCATTTGGAGAAGATTACCACATAGACATGGATAAACTGTAATGTAGTAAGTTAAATGAAAATAGGTATATGACATTAGGCTTTGTGGTATGGGATTAGTTAGGGAATGCATTTTGGATGAGGGGACTATAAGTGAAGACTTCAAGGTTTAGGATCCAGCCAATCAAAATCAGGGGGATTTGAGTGTTGTATGTAAAGGGAGATGATGAGCTAAAACATTACCAAGAGATATGAGAAAAAAAATGATCAGAGATGATGAATTTGTTCACTTTCCTATGGTAATGATTCCATGTGTTTATTATATGTACATCAAATCTTAAAAATCTTAAATATCTTAGAGCTAATCCAGTGTAATGTTTTTAGCATTTTTTCCCATTTCCAGGCCCATAGTAAGTTAAAAAAATAAATTTACCAAATTTTGCACATTAATTATGTATAGTTTATTATATGCCAACTATATCTCAAAAAAGCTATAAAACACTTTGTAAAGTGATCTAATAATGAATGGGAAGGGAGAAAGTGGGTAAGTAGTAAGGGATCAATCTGTAATATATATAAATATTGTTTTATAGAAAGTTACATTTGTAATTGAAATCTCATTTCTAAAATATGTACCAAGTCCAGCTTCCTTTCCAAGATAACTCACTATAACTTTTGAAAAACATATAATCACCATAGTTTTTCCACATTTCTGAAATATATGCAAAATCTCAAGGATTTTTTTTTTTTTTTTTTTTTTTTTAAACAGTTTTTCAGAGTTTATTTAGAAAGGACTGGGTTCTGTGGAAACTTATTTTTTTTTTTTTTTTTTTTTTTTTTTTTTTATTTTTTATTTTTTATAAACATATATTTTTTATATACATATATTTTTATCCCCAGGTCTGTGAATCACCAGGTTTACACACTTCACAGCACTCACCAAATCACATACCCTCCCCAATGTCCATAATCCCACCCCCTTCTCCCCAACCCCCTCCCCCCGGCAACCCTCAGTTTGTTTTGTGAGATTAAGAGTCACTTATGGTTTGTCTCCCTCCCAATCCCATCTTGTTTCATTTATTCTTCTACCCACTTAAGCCTCCATGTTGCATCACCACTTCCTCATATCAGGGAGATCATATGATAGTTGTCTTTCTCTGCTTGACTTATTTCGCTAAGCATGATACGCTCTAGTTCCATCCATGTTGTTGCAAATGGCAAGATTTCATTTCTTTTGATGGCTGCATAGTATTCCATTGTGTATATATACCACATCTTCTTGATCCATTCATCTGTTGATGGACATCTAGGTTCTTTCCATAGTTTGGCTATTGTGGACATTGCTGCTATAAACATTCGGGTGCATGTGTCCCTTTGGATCACTACATTTGTATCTTTAGGGTAAATACCCAATAGTGCAATTGCTGGGTCATAGGGCAGTTCTATTTTCAACATTTTGAGGAACCTCCATGCTGTTTTCCAGAGTGGCTGCACCAGCTTGCATTCCCACCAACAGTGTAGGAGGGTTCCCCTTTCTCCGCATCCTCGCCAGCATCTGTCATTTCCTGACTTGTTGATTTTAGCCATTCTGACTGGTGTGAGGTGATATCTCATTGTGGTTTTGATTTGTATTTCCCTGATGCCAAGTGATATGGAGCACTTTTTCATGTGTCTGTTGGCCATCTGGATGTCTTCTTTGCAGAAATGTCTGTTCATGTCTTCTGCCCATTTCTTGATTGGATTATTTGTTCTTTGGGTATTGAGTTTGCTAAGTTCTTTATAGATTCTGGACACTAGTCCTTTATCTGATATGTCGTTTGCAAATATCTTCTCCCATTCTGTCAGTTGTCTTTTGATTTTGTTAACTGTTTCCTTTGCTGTGCAAAAGCTTTTGATCTTGATGAAATCCCAGTAGTTCATTTTTTCCCTTGCTTCCCTTGCCTTTTGCGTTGTTCCTAGGAAGATGTTGCTGCGGCAGAGGTCGAAGAGGTTGCTGCCCGTGTTCTCCTCAAGGATTTTGATGGATTCCTTTCGTACATTGAGGTCCTTCATCCATTTTGAGTCTATTTTTGTGTGTGGTGTAAGGAAATGGTCCAATTTCATTTTTCTGCATGTGGCTGTCCAATTTTCCCAGCACCATTTATTGAAAAGGCTGTCTTTTTTCCATTGGACATTCTTTCCTGCTTTGTCGAAGATTAGTTGACCATAGAGTTGAGGGTCTATTTCTGGGCTCTCTATTCTGTTCCATTGATCTATGTGTCTGTTTTTGTGCCAGTACCATGCTGTCTTGATGATGACAGCTTTGTAATAGAGCTTGAAGTCCGGAATTGTGATGCCACCAACGTTGGCTTTCTTTTTCAATATCCCTTTGGCTATTCGAGGTCTTTTCTGGTTCCATATAAATTTTAGAATTATTTGTTCCATTTCTTTGAAAAAGATGGATGGTACTTTGATAGGAATTGCATTAAATGTGTAGATTGCTTTAGGTAGCATAGACATTTTCACAATATTTATTCTTCCAATCCAGGAGCATGGAACATTTTTCCATTTCTTTGTGTCTTCCTCAATTTCTTTCATGAGTACTTTATAGTTTTCTGAGTATAGATTCTGTGTCTCTTTGGTTAGGTTTATTCCTAGGTATCTTATGGTTTTGGATGCAATTGTAAATGGGATTGACTCCTTAATATCTCTTTCTTCTGTCTTGCTGTTGGTGTAGAGAAATGCAACTGATTTCTGTGCATTGATTTTATATCCTGACACTTTACTGAATTCCTGTATAAGTTCTAGCAGTTTTGGAGTGGAGTCTTTTGGGTTTTCCACATATAGTATCATATCATCTGCGAAGAGTGATAATTTGACTTCTTCTTTGCCGATTTGGATGCCTTTAATTTCCTTTTGTTGTCTGATTGCTGAGGCTAGGACCTCTAGTACGATGTTGAATAGCAGTGGTGATAATGGACATCCCTGCCGTGTTCCTGACCTTAGCGGAAAAGCTTTCAGTTTTTCTCCATTGAGAATGATATTTGCGGTGGGTTTTTCATAGATGGCTTTGATGATATTGAGGTATGTGCCCTCTATCCCTACACTTTGAAGAGTTTTGATCAGGAAGGGATGTTGTACTTTGTCAAATGCTTTTTCAGCATCTATTGAGAGTATCATATGGTTCTTGTTCTTACTTTTATTGATGTGTTGTATCACATTGACTGATTTGCGGATGTTGAACCAACCTTGCAGCCCTGGAATAAATCCCACTTGGTCGTGGTGAATAATCTTTATAATGTACTGTTGAATCCGATTGGCTAGTATTTTGTTGAGTATTTTCGCATCTGTGTTCATCAAGGATATCGGTCTATAGCTCTCTTTTTTGGTGGGATCCTTGTCTGGTTTTGGGATCAAGGTGATGCTGGCCTCATAAAATGAGTTTGGAAGTTTTCCTTCCATTTCTATTTTTTGGAACAGTTTCAGGAGAATAGGAATTAGTTCTTCTTTAAATGTTTGGTAGAATTCCCCCGGGAAGCCGTCTGGCCCTGGGCTTTTGTTTGTTTGGAGATTTTTAATGACTGTTTCAATCTCCTTACTGGTTATGGGTCTGTTCAGGCTTTCTATTTCTTCATGGTTCAGTTGTGGTAGTTTATATGTTTCTAGGAATGCATCCATTTCTTCCAGATTGTCAAATTTATTGCCGTAGAGTTGCTCATAGTATGTTCTTATAATAGTTTGTATTTCCTTGGTGTTAGTTGTGATCTCTCCTCTTTCATTCATTATTTTATTTATTTGGGTCCTTTCTCTTTTCTTTTTGATAAGTCGGGCCAGGGGTTTATCAATTTTATTAATTCTTTCAAAGAACCAGCTCCTAGTTTCGTTGATTTGTTCTATTGTTTTTTTGGTTTCTATTTCATTGATTTCTGCTCTGATCTTTATGATTTCTCTTCTCCTGCTGGGCTTAGGGTTTCTTTCTTGTTCCTTCTCCAGCTCCTTTAGGTGTAGGGTTAGGTTGTGTACCTGAGACCTTTCTTGTTTCTTGAGAAAGGCTTGTACCGCTATATATTTTCCTCTCAGGACTGCCTTTGTTGTGTCCCACAGATTTTGAACCGTTGTATTTTCATTATCATTTGTTTCCATGATTTTTTTCAATTCTTCTTTAATTTCCCGGTTGACCCATTCATTCTTTAGAAGGATACTGTTTAGTCTCCATGTATTTGGGTTCTTTCCAAACTTCCTTTTGTGGTTGAGTTCTAGCTTTAGAGCATTGTGGTCTGAAAATATGCAGGGAATGATCCCAATCTTTTGATACCGGTTGAGTCCTGATTTAGGACCGAGGATGTGATCTATTCTGGAGAATGTACCATGTGCACTAGAGAAGAATGTGTATTCTGTTGCTTTGGGATGAAATATTCTGAATATATCTGTGATGTCCATCTGGTCCAGTGTGTCATTTAAGGCCTTTATTTCCTTGCTGATCTTTTGCTTGGATGACCTGTCCATTTCAGTGAGGGGAATATTAAAGTCCCCTACTATTATTGTATTGTTGTTTATGTGTTTCTTTGATTTTGTTATTAATTGGTTTATATAGTTGGCTGCTCCCACGTTGGGGGCATAGATATTTAAAATTGTTAAATCTTCTTGTTGGACAGACCCTTTGAGTATGATATAGTGTCCTTCCTCATCTCTTATTACAGTCTTTGGCTTAAAATCTAATTGATCTGATATAAGGATTGCCACTCCTGCTTTCTTCTGATGTCCATTAGCATGGTAAATTCTTTTCCACCCCCTCACTTTAAATCTGGAGGTGTCTTCGGGCTTAAAATGTGTTTCTTGGAGGCAACATATAGATGGGTTTTGTTTTTTTATCCATTCTGATACCCTGTGTCTTTTGACAGGGGCATTTAGCCCATTCACATTCAGGGTAACTATTGAGAGATATGAATTTAGTGCCATTGTATTGCCTGTAAGGTGACTGTTACTGTATATGGTCTCTGTTCCTTTCTGATCTACCACTTGTAGGCTCTCTCTTTGCTTAGAGGACCCCTTTCAATATTTCCTGTAGAGCTGGTTTGGTATTTGCAAATTCTTTCAGTTGTTGTTTGTCCTGGAAGCTTTTAATCTCTCCTTCTATTTTCAATGATAGCCTAGCTGGATATAGTATTCTTGGCTGCATGTTTTTCTCATTTAGTGCTCTGAAAATATCATGCCAGCTCTTTCTGGCCTGCCAGGTCTCTGTGGATAAGTCAGCTGCCAATCTAATATTTTTACCATTGTATGTTACAGACTTCTTTTCCCGGGCTGCTTTCAGGATTTTCTCTTTGTCATTGAGACTTGTAAATTTTACTATTATGTGACGGGGTGTGGGCCTATTCTTATTTATTTTGAGGGGCATTCTCTGAACCTCCTGAATTTTGATGCTTGTTCCCTTTGCCATATTGGGGAAATTCTCCCCAATAATTCTCTCCAGTATACCTTCTGCTCCCCTCTCACTTTCTTCTTCTTCTGGAATCCCAATTATTCTAATGTTGTTTCGTCTTATGGTGTCACTTATTTCTCGAATTCTCCCCTCGTGGTCCTGTAGCTGTTTGTCCCTCTTTTGATCAGCTTCTTTATTCTCTGTCATTTGGTCTTCTATATCACTAATTCTTTCTTCTGCCTCATTTATCCTAGCAGTGAGAGCCTCCATTTTTGATTGCACCTCATTAATAGCTTTTTTGATTTCAACTTGGTTAGATTTTAGTTCTTTTATTTCTCCAGAAAGGGCTTTTATATCTCTCGAGAGGGTTTCTCTAATATCTTCCATGCCTTTTTCGAGCCCGGCTAGAACCTTGAGAATTGTCATTCTGAACTCTAGATCTGACATATTACCGATGTCTGTATTGATTAGGTCCCTAGCCTTCGGTACTGCCTCTTGTTCTTTTTTTTGTGGTGAATTTTTACGTCTTGTCATTTTGTCCAGATAAGAGTAAATGAAGGGGCAAGTAAAATACTAAAAGGGTGGCAACAACCCCAGGAAAATATGCTTTAGCCAAATTAGAAGAGATCCAAAATCGTGAGTGGGGAGAAAGGGGATAAAAAGAGGTTCAAAAAGGAAGAAAGAAAAAAGAAAAAAAAAAAAAAAAAAAAAAGAAAAGAATTTTTTTTTAAAAAAGAAAACACCTAAGAAAAATGTAAAAAAATATATATATATATTAGATAAACTAGTAAAAAATCGTTAAAAAAGAAAAAGGTAACAGTTAAAAAAAAAAAAATTTTACCCGAAGGCGAGAAAAAAAAAAAAAAAAAAATGAAAAAGAAAAAATTAAATTAACTGCAAGACTAAAAAAAATCACAGGAAAAAAGCCATGAGTTCCGTGCTTGGCTTTCTCCTCCTCTGGAATTCTGCTGCTCTCCTTGGTATTGAAACCGCACTCCTTGGTAGGTGAACTTGGTCTCGGCTGGATTTCTTGTTGATCTTCTGGGGGAGGGGCCTGTTGTAGTGATTTTCAAGTGTCTTTGCCCCAGGCGGAATTACACCGCCCTTACCCGGGGCCGGGGTGAGTAATCCGCTCGGGTTTGCTTTCAGGAGCTTTTGTTCCCTGAGCGCTTTCCGTAGAGTTCCAGAGGACGGGAATACAAATGGCGGCCTCCTGGTCTCCGGCCCGGAGGAGCCGAGAGCCCAGGGCCCCACTCCTCAGTGCGCCCTCAGAGAACCGCGCCCAGTTACTCCCGTCTGCCTGACCTCCGGCCGCGCTCCGAGCTCACCGAGCCTGCGACCGGTTCAAGGTAACACGGAGCTGCGAGCTTACTGTCGGCTCTGTCTCTGTAGCCGGCTTTCCCGTTCCAATACCCGCAAGCTCTGCGACACTCAGACACCCCCGATCCTTCTGTGACCCTGCGGGACCTGAGGCCACGCTGACCCCGCGTGGGCTTCGCTCCGGTTTAGCCTCTGGAGCGATGTCCCTCCGCGGAGCAGACTTTTAAAAGTCCTGATTTTGTGCGCGGTTGCTCCGCCGCTTGCCGGGAGCCGGCCCCTCCCCCCGGGGTCTATCTTCCCGTCGCTTTGGATTCACTTCTCCGCCGGTCCTACCTTTCAGAAAGTGGTTGTTTTTCTGTTTCCAGAATTGCTGTTCTTCTTCTCTTCGATCTGCCGATGGATTTTCAGGTGTTTGCAATCTTTAGATAAGCTATCTAGCTGATCTCCGGCTAGCTGAAGCAGTCTCAGCTTGCTACTTCTCCGCCATCTTGACCAAACTTCAAAATCTCAAGGATTTTTAATTCATTTTTTAACTTTAAATTTTCAAGAAACTTCTGATTTACATGAAAGTACCAAAGATAGTAGAATGAGTTTCTGTATACTTTCATTCATTTTCTCCTAATATAAACATTTAAAATAACCATGGCACATTTGTCAACATGAAGAGATTAGCATTGGTATATTATTGTTAAAGAAATGACAGACTTTATCGGGACTTCAGCTTTTCTATTTTTTCTTTTGTTTCATGATTCAGTCCACAGTGCCCCATCATGTTTACTTTTCATTATTTCTTAGCTACAATCTGTGACGGCTTCATAGTCTTTCTCTGTCTTTTGTGACTTGGAAACTGAAGATACTGTTCAGGAGTTTTGAAGAATTTTGTAGACTGTCCCACAGGTTTGGTTGTTTTTAGGTTTTTTCCCATCATTCAACTGGGGGTGTGAATTTGGGGAAGAATATCAGAGAGGTGAATTGTCTTTTTCATCCTGTCTTATTGAAGGAAACATGATATCACCAACTTTTTATTGGTAATGTTATCTTGATTATTGGAGAAGGAGATATTCACCACACTTTCTGCATTGTAAATCTCTTCAAATTAAGGATCACCTCCTTTACTCTCTTTAGTGTAGCTATGTCATTTATTTATGATAAAATTAAATTCATTCTTATATAATCTGCATTCCATTCTGGAACCCTTGATTTCATGTCTTTGTTTTTATTTTAAATCAGCATATAGGAAAATTTATTCTATGGGTTTTGACAAATGCCTAGTCATGTACCCACTACAGAGTACTATATAGAGCAATACTATCATCTCCAGGTGTTTCTACCTGTTGCCCCTTCGTAGACAACCTCTTTCTACCTCCTCGCCTTGACAACCATTGATCTATTTTCTATCCCTGTTGTTTAGCTTATTCCAGAATGTCATATAAATTAACTCATACAATATGTAGCCTTTGGGAACTGGCATCTTTCACTTAATGAAGTACATTTAAGAGTTATTCACATTGTTTCATGAATCAATAGTTTTTTTCTTTATTGCTGAGTAGCTTTCATTTATATGGATGTTTTCCAGTTTGTTTATCCATTCATCTATTGAAGGATATTTGAGGTGTTCCAGGTTTTAATGATTATAAATAAATTGCTATAAATTATTGTGCTCAGATTTTGTGTCAACATATTTCCAATATATATGGGAAAATTCCAAAAAAATGGAATTGCTAGGTTAAATGTTCTGTTCAATTAATTTTTGACAGTTATTTTTCCTTCAAAATCTTTTTAATTGAAATAAAGTTTTCATAAAATAATAACTATTATAGGGAGTTCAATAAGTTTTAAATATCCATTTCTTCATGTAACTGAACCCAAATCAGGATTTATTTTAGAGCATTTTGGTCATCCCCGAAAGTTCTTTACATTTCTTTTCAGTCAAACCCACTTTAACATACGTATACTGAGATACCTACTGTTCTGATTTTTATCTACATAGATTAACTTAATTTATAGTTTCATTGAACAGACAAATACAGTATGTACTGTTTTGTGTTTTACCTCTTTTATTCAAAATCGTATTTTCAATGTTCTTGTTTTATGATTTAACCATTCCTTTTTATTGATGTTTCTTCATAAAATTAGTGATTATGCTTGGTTTATTCATTAAATTATGGACATTTTAGTCTCTTTTTCCAAGATTTTTTGATTGGGTGAATAAAGACAGAATTAACAGCAATTGTATAGATATTTTTGTAGAAAAACATTTTCATTTCTTTTGGGTAAATTCATAAAAGTGAAATCACCGGGATATGGGTTTATTACTACTTTATAGCTGACCAACAGCATTTGAAAGTGCTTGAATCATTTTACACATCCACTAATAGTATTTTAGAGTTCCAACTGCTACATGTTCTAAAGTAATATTGATGTTATCTTTATTTTAGCTTTCCCAGAGGGTGCGACATAGTGTAGTCTCATCATTGTAGTGGGTGACCTTACTGGAGAATACAGAAGGAGATTTGACAAAGAGAATAGAAACAAGATAATGTGACCACTGAAGTATATCACTACATTGCTGGCTCTAGAACCTAGAAAGGTAAAGAAATAGGTTCTCCCCTTGAGCCTCCAGAGGTAGCCTTGTAAGACTGATTTCAAACTTGTTTTATAAACCTGTTAGAGAATGAATGTAGGTTGTTCTACACCCCCAAATTTGTAGTCATTTTTTACAAAGACATAAGCAGTTGAGTAGGACCTTGTATTTGCAATGTGGCCCAATATAATATGCTTTCTAGGGTTTAGCAGCATTAAGATATACAATTTAGATGGAATTTTGATAAATTATTTCTTATCTTGATAGGTCAGCTTAAGTTTTTGCTGCCAACGTATGAAAAGTATGAAATCATTGGAATTCATCATACACATGTAAAGTACAAAGGATTTGAGATGGTTAGAAAGATTCTATCCATTATATTTTATAGTTAGATTTTACTAAAGAAAAAGTTAAGTTAGAAGACAGGTGATTTATTATGTCAAAACAAGTTATCCATTCTGTTAGATTCCCTGTACCAACATTTCTAACTGGAATATTAGTTTCATCATCTACTTCTTAACCTTGTTAATCTCAATATTCGGACTTGTAGAGTGACAACTAGAAAGGTTTTTGGCCCTTGTCTGGTGTCACTTGACTGTTGGAAAAAATGGGAGTCCAGAACTAGTAAACTTAACATTTAACATTCTAAGATAGGAAAAGGCCACAAATCAATTGGTATTCCATAGAATATATTTCTCTCAAATGCTGGAAGAGTGATTTTGCAGCTGTATATCCTTCTAAATGTCTGTTTTGGCGTTATCCATTTAGTTGAAAAAGTCATGTTTCACTTAGGAAAATAAGACCCACTCTAGGATTTCTGAGGAGGAATGCCTTAATCCAAGCCATTTTATCCAATGATTTTGGAGGGTTAGGTGAAGAAGGTAAGGAAGAAGTTCTGTAGAATAGTTAATTCACAGGCAGTCACACAGAAGCCACAATAAATGTCACCAGTCTCATGAAGGATATTGTTAGCTGTCCAAGCAGGCCATTTTCCTGATCTGTCTCTGAAGTGGTGGAGATTTCAGCATTTTTGACAAGACATCTTAAATGTCTGTTCTTAGCTACTGGCAGCACCAGCCTATGTGAGTCCCAAGGCTCAGCTTTTATTCAAGATCTGCTTTCACTTGCCTCAGAGTTCATTTCCATTTCCACCATATAATTCTGGGACAAGTGTCTCACAATAGTTTACCCTACTGCAGAACTACATTTGGGAAAATATAGCTCCTGATTTCCCTCTGCAATGCATAAGAGACCTTAAAAGGGGTACCATTGACACTAAATTGAGCCTGGATTGTTTTTTCTTTGAATTCCTCATGGTTTATGGCATTTTATTTGTGATAATTAAAATAGTCTTTAATTGAAAGGAAAAAGGGGGGGATTCATCTTTGCAATATATTGTCTGTATTGTTATGTTGGTTTTGTTGTACTGTATTTTTTCTATTAACATTAATCTTCTGTCCGCATCTGGATTTCTTCAGGTCCTATCAGCTAGTGGTATAATAGCATCATAATAACAGTAACAACAGAGTAAATCTAAATTGACTCTGAAACATTGCATATTGGATTTCTAATGCATGCTTCAGTTTGTAAGGAACCATAGTCTTTCTCAACATGTTAATATCCATCATTTCATCTTTGATTGGAGGTGACCTCATTAAACATCTTTGGTCATTTACTGATATGTCCTGTACTCCTGCTGTTGATTTTGTAATAACTGCTTTTGTGTTCTGCATCTGGCTGAATCAGTAGTTGGGAGAAAAAGTATATCATTTTTTTTCCCTAAAGACTATAATTCTATTAGAATCCTATTTAATCTATCGCAATATGTTTATCCCAAAGGAATTCTGCAAAAGTCTTGGGATGAATGAGGAAATAAGCTACATTACATTGGACTTAATTATAATTTTGTTCCAGAATCTGCCATTTAAAAAAAATAAACTTTAAAATATTTCAGAACAGTTTTGCTTTATAGAATTAATATTTAATCTAGTACAGAGAACTTCTATCTACTCCACATCCATATTCCCCTGCTAGTAACATCTTACATTGGTATGGTACCTTTGTTACAATTAATGAACCAACATTGGCTCATTAATTAATATTAAAAATAATAACTATTTTTTTAATTTATTTAGCTATGTTTAATTAATATTAAAAATAATAGCTATGATTTTTTAATGTTATTTATTTATTTATTTGACAGAGAGAGAGAAAGAGTACAAGCGGGAGAGCAGCAGGTTCCCTGCTAAACAGAGATCCTGATACAGGTCTCGATTCCAGGATCCTGAGATCATAACCTGAGCTGAAGCCAGACACTTAACCGACAGAGCCACCCAGATGCCCCTTAATATACTATTATTAACTAGAGTTAACAATTAAGATTTTCTCATTTTTCCCTAAAGTTATTTTTCTTTTCTTAGATCAAATGTACCAAATCAAATGTATTTCTTAGATCAAAATATACATTACATTTGGTATTGATATCTTCTTAGGCTCTTGTTTGTTGGGGCATTCTCTAGCAATTTGTTTGGGATGACCTTAATGGTTCTGAGTGTAATTAGGTATTTCTAGAATGTATCTCAGTATTTGCCTCATGTTTTTCTCATGATTAAATTAGACTAATCCACTTGTGGTACCACACCGTTACACATTGCCTTTCTCATCACATCACATTAAGTGTCCAAACTCTCAATATGACTTATTGCTGTTACCTACTTGATCACCTGGACTGAGATGGTGTTTGTCAGTTCTCTACACTGTAAACTTACCCCTTTGCACACTGTACTCTTTGAATGAAAGTCACTATGAATAGTCCACACTTTCCTCTCTCTCTCTCTCTCTCTTTTTTTTTTTTTTATGCAACAAAAAAACCTTCATTTTTCTACAATGAACTGAATTTTTGTTTCAAATTCTTTTTACATTGAATGGTCTGTCCCATCTTTCATAATGGTTATGAACAAGTTCTGGAAGCTTTTTTACTTAACTTTTTTATTAAAAATTAATGGACATACAATATTATATTAATTTCAGGGATATAGCAGGGTGGTTAAATATACACATTACAAAATGTCCACCACAGTAAGGCTAGTTACCATCTGACACCATAAAAGTTATTACATTATTTAACTCTATTCCTATGCTGTAGGTTACATCTCATGTCTTATTTATCCTCTGACTGGAAGATTATACCTCTTAATGCCCTTCACCTATTTCATCTATCTTCTTGCAGCTCAATGACATTGTTGCAAATGTCAAGATTTCATTCTTTTTAATGGCTGCATAATATTCCATTTTGTGTATATGGGTGTATATATATATGTGTATTGTGCATATACACATTGTGTATATATGTATATACACAACTGTGTATGTATATATACATATCCAATTGTGTGTATACATATGCTTTATATTTGTATCCAATTGTGTGTATGTTTATATATAAATATGTTTACATACATAGATACACATACAGACATACATATCTTCTTTAGTCATTCATTGATGCCTACTTAGTGTTTCCATAGTCTGGCTATTGTATACAATGCTACTATATATATATATATATATATATATATATATATATATATATATATATGGTGCATTTTCTCTTTGGATTAGTGTTTTTTTTTTTTTAATTTGGATGAATATCTACACGTTGACTTGCTGGATTATATTTATTTATTTGGAGGAAGAGCCATAGTGTTTTCCATAGTAGTTGTACCTACATTCTTACTAACAGTGAACAAGGGCTCCCTTTACTCCACATCTTCACCAATACTTATGTCTCTTTGATAATAGACATTGTGACAGGTATGAGGTGACATCTTCATTGTGGTTTTGATTTTCATTTTCCTGGTGGTTAGTGATGTTAATCCATTTTTTTGAGGGCAGAGTATTTACATACATTATTTGGAACTCTTACATAGCCCATTTGTGTCTTTACCCCCATTTATTTATTTATTTACCCTCATTTATTATTTATTTATTATTTACCCACATTTATTATAGATGTGATGTTCATTTTATACACTGTTGGGTTAGATTAGCTAATAATTTGTTAAGAATTTTTGCATCTAGTTTATGAGAGATATTGTTTATCTGGTTTTGATATTAGGCTAATGCTGGCATTATATAACTAATTAGGAAGAATTCATCCTACTTCTATTATTGGAAGATATTATAGAGAATTGTATTACTGTTTTCCTGAATGTTCAGTAGAATTCACTGGTGCAACCATCTGGACCTGTTGATTTAACGTTAGTGAGATCATTAATTGTTGTTCTAATTTCTTTAACAGATACAGGGTTAACTAGGTTATCTATTTCTCCTTGTGTGTTTTGGGAGTTTGTATCTTTCAAGAAATTGGTGCATTTTATATAAATTATCAAATTTGTGGGAATAGACTTTATAATACATTTTATTATTTTACAATCTATTCAATAATAGTGATGATTCCATCTAATTTCTGATAATAATAATTTGTTTTTCATTTTTTTCCTTGGTTTTATCACTTTTATTGATTTTGTCAAAGGATCAGATTTTGATTTTACTGGTTTCCCTCTGTTTACTGTTCTTCATTTCTGTAATTTCCACTAATTTTTGTCATTTATTTTCTTTCTTGCTTAAGGTTTGCATTTCTCTTCTTTCTTTAGTTTCCTAAAATGAAAGCTTTAGGTTTTTAATTTTAGATCCTTGTCTTCTCTAATGTTTTAGCAGCTATAAATTTTCCTTTAAACACAGCTTTCAGGGGCACCTGGGTGGCTCAGTGGGTTAAGCCGCTGCCTTCGGCTCAGGTCATGATCTCAGGGTCCTGGGATCGAGTCCCGTATTGGGCTCTCTGCTCAGCAGGGAGCCTGCTTCTCTCTCTCTCTCTCTCTCTCTCTCTCTGCCTGCCTCTCCATCTGCTTGTGATATCTGTCTGTCAAATAAATAAATAAAATCTTTAAAAAAAATAAACACAGATTTCACTGCAATCTGCAAATATTGATAAGTTGTATTTTTATTATAATTTAGTTCAAATCTTTTAAATTTCTCTGACTTTTTGTATTTTCTGTTATTTAGAAATATTCTTTAATTTCCTTAATTTTTGAGATCTGCCTCCTATCTTTCTGTTTTGATTTCTTTTTTTTAAGATTTTATTTATTTATTTGATAGAAAGAGATCACAAGTAGGCAGAGAGGCAGGCAGAGAGAGAGAGCCAGCTCCCCTCTGAGCAGAGAGCCTGATGCGGGACTGGATCCCAGGACCCCAGATCATGACTTGAGCCACAGGTAGAGGCTTAACCCACTGAGCCACCCAGGTGCCCTCTGTTTTGATTTCTTGTTTAATTCCACGTTGTTTGAGAATAGACTTTATATGCTTTCTGTTCTTCTAAATTTATTAAAGTGTGTTTTATGACCCAATTGTCTTTATTTATTTTAGAGAGACAGAGAGCATGAGCAGGGGAAGGGGCAGAGGGAGAGGGAGAAGAAGACTCCCTGCTGATCAGGGAGCCTGACATGGGTCTCGATTTCAGGACCCTGAGATCATAATATGATCTGAAAGCAGATCCTCAACTGACTGAGCCACCCAGGTGCCCAGACCCAAAGTGTTCTATGTGAGTGAATATTCTATGTGAGACTAAGAAATGTGCATTGTGTTGTCTTTGGGTGGAATAGTCTATAAAGTATCAACTAGATCAATCTGATAATAGTGCTGTTCAGGTCAAAGGTAGCGTTACTGATTTTTCCCCTCAGATTATTCAGTATTGATGAGAAATGTTAAACTCTCCAACTTTAAAATAGATACATCTGTTGTCCTTTCTTTCTTTTTCTTTCTTTTCTTTTTAAATATTTATTTACTTATTTATTTGACAGAGAGAGCACAAGCACAGGGAGTGGCAGGGAGAGGGAGAGGGAGTGGCAGGGAGAGGGAGAGGGAGAAGCGGCTCCCCTCAGAGTAGGGAGAGCCCAATCCAGGACTCCATCCCAGGACCCTGGATCATGAGATGAGCCGAAGGCAGTTACTTAACCAACTGAGCCATCCAGCTGCCTTGTTCTTTCAGTCCTTTAAGTTTTTTCTGATGCATTTTGATGCTGTATTGTTAAGTGCATACATAATCAGGATTATTATGTCTTTTTGAAGGGTTGACTTCCTTATCATTATGTAATGTACATCTTTATTCCTGAGAATTTTCTTTGATTTGGAGTCAGATTTGTCTGAATAGCTACCCTAAGTTTCTTTTGATTATTATGTATTTCTTTATCTCTTTTTTTCTCCTTATTAATTCTGACAATTGTTGTCTTTTAATAGGTATGTTTAAACCGATCCTATTTAAAATGATTATTGATATATTTAAACTAATCATATTTGAAATGGTTACTGATATACAGTAACAACCAGGATCAATAACCAGGTTTATATTTATATTCTGTTTATTGACAGAGACCCTTTTCCTATGTTCTGTTTTTAAAGTGTGCATTTTATATGATTCCATTTTATTTTCTTCCCCAGGATATCTTTTTTTTTTTTTAATTAAAATTTTCCTGAAGGTTTTTAAATAGCCTGTATATCCTTCAAAATGACACTACTCAACTTCACACTAGTAGTAGAGTAGTCCAAATCCCTCCCTCCTTTCATTTATGATAAATATTTTAATTCTTTTTACTTAACTATATGTTATGATCATGTAATACACTGTTATAATTCTTACTTTAAATTATCTTCTAAGTCAATTAAAGATAGGAAAGCAAAATGATTAACTTTCATCTAATTCTTTCTTCATTGCTTTTCCTTCCGTCATGCAGATCCACACTTACAGCCTATATAATTTTTCTTCTGCCAAAAAAAAAAAAAAAAAAAAAAAAACAAAAAAAAACTTTGAATATTTCTTATAGCTCTTGTCTGCTGTTGATAAATTTCCTTAGATTTTGTTTTGTTTTGTATTCAGTGTAAAATTTTTTTTTTTTACTCTTAACTTTTGAAGCATAATTTCATTGGCATAGAATTTCAGGTTTTTCCTTTCCTTTTCTTTCAACGCTTTAAATATTTCACACCAGTGTCTTCTTGCTTGCCTTGTTTCTTAGGAAATACTTGTGCTGATTCTTTCGGTTTACATGTCTTTGGCTTTTAGAAAAAATTTTGTCTTCCTTTTCTTTGGTTTTTTGGAGTTTAAATAGAATATACCTTTGATTTTTTTATAGTTTGATTATGATATGCCTAAGTATAAGGATATTTTTCTGGTTGGGAGTGGTTGTTGTTATTTATACTGCTTGGGATTCTTTGAGCTTTCTGGAGCTTTAATACTTTCCTTCATATTGGAAATTTCACAGCCATATTGCTTCAAATATTTCTCATACTTCATTCTTTCCCAAATCCAATATACTATTAAGATCATCAAGGTATTATTCATTTTTATTAGAATATTTTTATTTGTAACATATTCCTTTAATTCTTTCTTAAAAGTTCTACCTCTCAACTTACATTATCCATTTTTTTAAATTATCTGCTTTATACATTAAAGCCATTAGCTTCTTTTATTTTAAATGTAAATGGATTTAAGTCTTTAATTTATTTTTTATTTATTTTCAGTAGAACAGTATTCATTATTTTTGCACCATACCCAGTGCTCCATGCAATCCGTGCCCTCCCTAATACCCACCACCTGGTTGCCGCAACCTCCCACCCCCCCGCAACTTCATACTATTAATGTATTCATAGCAATATGACTCTTTATCGTGATTAACAGTTTTCTTATGTAATTGGCTGCTCCCATATTGGGGGCATAGATATTTACAATTGGTAGATCATCTTGGTGGATAGTCCCTTTAAGAATTATGTAGTGTCCTTCTGTATCTCTGACTATAGTCTTTAGTTTAAAATCTAATTTATCTGATAAGAGTATCGCTACTCTAGCCTTCTTTTGAGGCCCATTGGCATGAAAGATGCTTCTCCATCCCTTCACTTTCAGTCTGGGTGTATCTTTAGGTTCAAATGGGTCTCTTGTAGACAACATATGGATGGGTCCTGCAACCTGCAACCTTGTGCCGTTTTATGGGTGCATTTAGGCCATTCACATTGAGAGTGATTATTCATAGATACGTTTTTATTGACATTGTGTTACCTTTGAAGTCTTTCTTTCTGTATATTGTCTCTCTATTTCTGTTCAATGCTATTCTTAGGATTTTTCCTCTTTTACAGAACCCCCCTTAATATTTCCTGCTGTGTCGGCTTGGTGGTTGCATAGTCTTTTAAGCCTTGCTGTTCTTGGAAACTCTTTATCTCTCCATCCATTTTGAATGTCATTCTTGCTGGATAAAATATTCTTGGCTGCATGTTCTTCTCATTTAGTGCACCCTGAATATATCTTGCCAGCCCTTTCTAGCTTGCCAGATCTCTCACGTTTTTCTGATGGGCTTTCCTCTGTAAGTAAGGAGCCTCTTTGTCCTAGCGGCTTTCAAGAGATTATACCTACAATTATGATTTCTCAATTTGACTATCAAGTGCCTTGATGTTTTTCTGGAATCTATAATTTTGGTTGGAGACCTTTCGGCCTCTAGTACATGAACACTGGTTCCATTCGTGAGATTGGGAAAATTCTCATGAAGAACTTGTTCAACTATATCTTCTAGACTTCTTTCTTTCTCCTCCCCTTCAGGGATTCCAATAATTCTGACGTTGGAACGTTTCATGGCATCATTTATTTCCCTGATTCTGTTTTTGTGGTTTCTAAGCTGTTTGTTCCAAGCTTCCTCTTGAACCTTTCCCTCTATCTGTTTGTCCTCCAGATCACTAATTCTATCTTTTGTCTCAGTTACCCTAGCTTTGAGAGAATTTAGATTAGATTGGAACTCATTGTGAACCTCAGCACTGGTAGCTTTTAGCTCTGCCCTAACATTGTGAACGTCCTTTCTGGTAGCTTTCAGCTCAGCCCTAATCAATTCCATTTGGTCATCCATGGCTTTCTCCAACCTAGCTATTGCCTGGATAATTGTTAGCCTGAATTCTCTTTTCGACCTATTGTCTCTGTTGATAGCGATTAGCTCTGTTGCAGAAGGTCCATCCTCTGTATTTTTCTTCTGTTGGGCATTCCTCCTCCTAATCATTTTGGTGAGAGATGACTGAACAAATGTAGCTGGATGTATCAACTGTGATGCAGTCAGGGTGCACCCTGGAACACTTCTGAGCAATCAGGATTCCCCACCCAAATGAGAGAAAAAAGAAAAGAAAAAGGAAGAGAGAGAGAGGAAAAAAAGGGAAGATGAAAGAGAAGGTTCAGCCCAAATGGGCCCCTAGGTAAGATTTATGAGGTATACACACAAAAACAAACAAAAAGACTGATAAAAGTATATAAAAAGAGAATATACATATATATATATATATATATATATATATATATATATGTGTGTGTGTGTGTGTGTGTATATATATATGCAAATAAAGGAAGAACCTCATCGAAAAGAACCCCAAGTGTAAGATTTATATACTATCAGGACAAACACAAAAACACAGAAACAGTGGTGGAAGAAAAAGATGGGAGATTGGTTATAATTCTCACTGTGGGCGAGGAGGGTTGTTTTGATTCTTCCTGGATGTATCTTGATATCTTTGTTAAAGGACTCAACTTTCCTAAGATAAAGGGGGATTAAAAATTGGTTTACCAATAGGGGTAGTATTGATTGGGGAAAGGGTATTACTTTGAAGTTTAACTCTACATGAATATTAGAAAATAAAAATAAAAAAGGAATAAACTAAACTAAACTGAACTAAAATTTAAAAAAAAGAAATTCAAAAAATAGAAATGCAAAAGAAAAACACAGGTGTATGTATCAAAAAGTTCAGGTTAGAAGGTTATTGTGGAATTTGATGTACTGGACAGCTTGCTGTGATGGTAAATAGGTTAAAAAATCTTCTATATAGGGGCACCTGGGTGGCTCAGTGGATTAAGCCACTGCCTTCGGCTCAGGTCATGATCTCAGTGTCCTGGGATCGAGCCCTGCATCGGGCTCTTTGCTCAGCGGGAGCCTGCTTCTCTCTCTCTCTCTCTGCCTGACTCTCCGCCGACTTGTGATCTCTCTCTCTGTCAAATAAATAAATAAAATCTTAAAAAAAAAAAAAAGGAAAAAAAATCTTCTATATAAAAAAATGAGCCAGAATAGTGGATAGTGGGAACAAATTAAAAATAAAAGTTGTCCTATGAAATAGTGGTGGTGGTTCTCTTGTAGTTCTTTTTTTTTTTTTTTTTTTTTTTTTTTTTTTTACTTTCCTGGTTGCTTTTCTGGGGGAGGGACCTGCCACATGGGTTTTCAGTCAATGGTGTTCCCTGAGTTAAGTCCTTCCGTCCCCCTCAAGGGGGTGGGCTCTGAGGAAACTGGTTTTTTTCAGGCTTTTGTTCTCTGGAGGTTTTTATGTTTGTTCACTATTTTCATTTTTTTTTTTTTTTTAAACTCTCGCCTTGACCGCTTTTGATGGTTTTTGTAGGTTTAGAGGAAAGCAAACTGCATCCTGACCACCCTCTCAGAGAGAAGCCTCAGTCTATTCTTCTGTGGGTGTTTCAGAGCCCATATAAATTTCCCCTTGGCTGCTGGAAGAGGAGGTTCCAAGTCGTGGTCCCTTGGGACGCAGGATCTTCTGCTTGTACCCAAAACCACGGCAGCGGTGGCTGGCTGGGCAGCTCTACCCCACCAGAGAAGTTCCAAGCAGTGATCGCACACTGAGATTTTCCCGCTGGCCCTGGCTGGGAATGCCTTGGTCTTTCTGGATCTAAGAGTGCCCGGCGTGCGCGCACCTCTTTCAGGGGAGGCTGTGTGTCGCGCGCGCATCTCAGTCTCCAAGAACGGGGTGCAGGTCCAAAAGCACCAGGCTGGGCCCTCAGGCACCTCTCTTAGGGGAGAGTTTGGGGCACACATCTTAGGCTCTGAAACAATGGCGTGGG
This sequence comes from Mustela lutreola, assembly GCF_030435805.1. NCBI lineage: Eukaryota > Metazoa > Chordata > Mammalia > Carnivora > Mustelidae > Mustela > Mustela lutreola. The sequence goes on from NC_081290.1 coordinate 78,479,995, forward strand.
TCAAAGAGTGCCGGCTGGGCCTTTATACCTCTCTCAGGGGAGGATGAGTGGTGTGCGCATCTCGGGCTCTGTAGCAGGGTTCGCGTGTTCTGCTGTCTGGTGTGGCTCCCATCGCCTCACAGGAGCCAGACCCCACACAATCTGGGTGCACTGGCGGCTCAGGGACCAAGGCCTGGTTTCTCCACCGCACTCTCTCTGGCTCAGCACCAGGGGAGGCTGTCCTGGGACCAGGGACTTAAGCGCCTGTCCCTAGCCGCCCTGATTCCCACAATTTTCCCCCCACAATCCTTTGCTCTTTTGGAGTGCTTTCAACCAGTCTCCAAGTTTATGCTGGTCCCCAGAGGCAGGGCACCCTCGCTCGTATTAGGGGTATTACTTTCCAACCGGTCAACTCTGGTGGCTCCCTCCCCCTTTTGTTTATCTTTCGATATCAGTCCACCATTCTCACTCTGCTTTACCTGCCCACTGGCAGGTAGAGATCTGCCCCTGTAGAGATCCAGATATATTCTGATTTCAGGCTGATTTCATGTGTGATTGGAGTTCTTTGGTAGGTAATCAGCTCACTTTAGGATTCAGATTGAAAAGACACCTCCTCCTACTTCCCCGCCATCTTGTCCCCCCAAGCCATTAGCTTCTTAATCATATTGATTTTTAAGTTGTCTGTGTGGTAATTCCAGCATCTGTGTTATATCATAGTCTGGTCCTCATGCTTGCTTTTCTTCTTCAAACTAATATTTTTCCCCTAGCCTTTGGCGTGTCCTGTGATTTTTGTTAGGAACCAAACATGTTGCTTCCAGTAATAGGACAAAAGAAAATAGTTCTCTAGGGTGACAGTTTCTGTTCATTAGAGTAGGAATTGGGCTTTGTTTTCTGTTGCAGTTTAAATGCCAGAAGCTTTAAGTTTCTTGATGGTTTTTATTTTTGGCACTCTTCTTGACTTTGAGCTTCCTTAGTAGTCCTCCTTGGAGAGAATCTGTGTCGTTTAGTTTTTTTTTTTTTTTTTTTTTCTTAAAGATTTTATTTATTTATTTGACAGACAGAGATCACAAGTAGGCAGAGAGGCAGGCAGAGAGAGAGAGAGAGAGAGAGGGAAGCAGGCTTCCTGCGGAGCAGGGAGCCCGATGCGGGGCTCGATCCCAGGACCCTGAGATCATGACCCGAGCCGAAGGCAGCAGCCCAAACCACTGAGCCACCCAGGCGCCCCATAGTTTTTTTAGCTGTAACCCACAGTTGTTATATTTGGATCCTGTTGATGTGGTATTAATATGTTGAGGAGGAATTTACTATAAACTTTCAATTTATCTCAGTCCTTTAGTGGGCCTGTGTCTCTGGCCTCTGAGCTTCATGATATCTCTTATAGATGTTTCCCCTCCTATGTAGGATGGAAAGTCTGAAGAGGGCTACATGGGAGTAATGATCTTTCATCAAGGCTCTGGAACAAGATTCTGATAAAGTTGTCCCCAGAATAGTAGACCTTTGTTAGGGAGAATGCTTGTGGTGTAGTGGCATAATTAACAAGAATTACTCTTTTCCCTCTCCTAGAGCTATGTAGGGATCTTTCTTACATCTTCACCAGGAAAACCAATGGGGTTCTTGAACACAAATCCCATGAAAGTATGGAATCACCTAAAGACTGCAGCCTCGGGGCGTCTGGGTGGCTCAGTGGTTTAGGCCTCTGCCTTCGGCTCAGGTCATGATCTCAGGGTCCTGGAATCGAGCCCCACATTGGGCTCTCTGCTCAGTGGGGAGCCTGCTTCCCTCTCTCTCTGCCTGCCTCTCTGCCTTCTTGTGATCTCTCTCTGTCTATCAAATAAATAAATAAAAATCTTAAAAAAAAAAAAAAAGACTGCAGCCTCAAGAAGTTTCCCACTTTCACTTAAGCCCATACTTAGCTTCTAACAATCCATCGAAGCCACATTGTAACCCTGTCAGTTGAGGGCTCCATTGGCTTGTGCTCCAGGTAAGGAGATCCTGACTGTCACTCCGGGTTCACTTGTTTCACCAGATCTCAGGGAGTGTTTGTCCTGGGAATTCATTTCTCTGATGGGTCCCAGAAATTACTAATTTTTGGTGTGTTCAATTTTTATTATTTTACCTATATGGAATTGAATGATGTCTCTAAAACTCTTTGCATGTTGGAGCTGAAGCTGTGCATTGTTTTTTGGAAACACATTAGGATATGTAAAATAAATCTTAAGGATGATTTCTTTCGTGGTATTCTGTCAAGAAGTTTTGAAAAGCAAACTATGGGTAGATTCTTTTTCCAAGGCGATTTAGAATGCCTTTATCCTGTGAGGCAACTTTCAATCTCAACTTTTCAGTTATTCAGTAGTTTACGGGTCTCCTTGATTTTACCACAATGAAACATCCCTATCTTTAAAAGTTTGAATTTTCCTGTGTGGTTTTCCCTAAAGCACACTCTTCTCAAAATAAATAAATAAATAAATAAATAAATAAATAAAACCATAATTCTAAGTAATAATTTGTATTTATGGTAAAAACTTGAGGTTGATTTGAAAATGAAAGCCAGTATTCAGTAAGAAGCTATTCTGAGATAGAAGCTACCCTGTTGAACTACAACTGAAATATTTTATGGAAAATGCTTTTTTGAAGTATGAGGGAAGTAGCATAAAATCATTGACCATTCAACAGTTTAGAAAGAGATTTTTGCAAACTGGAAAAATCATATGCCAAAAACATGCACTTGTAAGTTAATTAAGATGAAATCTCATTTGATAGTCTTCCATCAAATATCATTATTGTGTTTATCTGTAATAGGGCTCATACAGGAACAAAAATAGTATTTTCATGCTTATTTTTTTAATCAAAAATACATCTTAAGTTCTACTTCTTTCTTTATTCAGTTGTCCAGTGTGCATTGAAAGGTTAAATTTAATATTTCATTTCTAGTGTACTTTAGGCCATTTACTTGGACTCTTAGAATTATTATTTAAAGAATCCTGGTGTAGTGTTCTATTTATTGATGGTACTTTTAGCTTTCTAAAAGCTCTGCCTATGAGGAATAGGAAGACTGGAATTGACAATATAAATTATCTACCACTTATAAAATTATTTTTAATCTCCATTGCATATAGTTCGCACAAGGAATAGAAGAAATTTGTGACTGAAAAAATACCTTCTTCCTCAAAAGTTTTCATTTTTCAGAGAATCACGAGGTTGTCCACTGCCTAGAGAATGATATTCTGGAAACATTTTCTTTCTTTCTTTTTTTTCCCCCCAAAACATTCCATTACAAACCTGCTACAATACACAGCTTATTTTCCCACACCCACACATCTACTAACATTAGTTTTCTGAAGTGTGAAACAGGACTTCCCGGTGGTGTCTTCACATTTTATGTAACTGTTGATGAAGCCACCATTGACACTGGGAATGTCATTGTAAAATCCTGAGGCCTTTTGGAAAAGAGAAAAGTGTTATCCAATTATTTGCTCAAAATATAGCACTGGCAAGTAACTGAGAAGACAGTCTCAACCTACCTGTCAGCTCTTCAAAATCTGTGGCCTACCAGTTTGAGGCAACTTCCTGTTCAAAGCCTTTATTAAACAGTTTAAAAACTTACGAATTATAGAGTTTTGCTCATTTAGGAGACAAGAAGGAAATATCTAGTCAGCAAAAAAAAAAAAAAAAAGGAGATATGATTTAAATTGGTCGACTTCATAGTCTGAATTCAGTAGACAGTTGCAGATGTGTGTATTTTCTGGGGTAGTTTCAAATTATTGCAGTCTGAAAGAATTATTTTGCAAGCATATCTGTAACAGATTTAGAGAGCTGCAGTTCTCTGAATAGTTCAGGACAAAAAATTGCTTTAGGTTGAATTTCTCTGATCATTGATGGGAGCTGATGTTTCTTTGGCCTGATTTATTCTTCATTTACATCCCTACAGTCAATTGCAAACCCTCTATTTCTATTTCCAGTTCTATACAGTTAATTTTAAATCCTCTATTTTGCCAGTTAAAATGGTTTAAGTCAGATCTTGATCTTAAAAGCATAATTTTACTCTGAGTTATACAAATGGGGAGGGAGAGGAAATCCTTTACATGAAATTATAATTTTGAACAGAGACAAAATTGACATTATGTTAGTTTATTTAAAACATTAAATGATTGTGATGAAGTTTAGATAGCTCAATGGGTTATTGTTATATTTCTTTTTCTGTCAATGTGGATAAATATAAACTGCATAAGTGATGAGGAATTATAGCAATGATTATTAACTGTGTAGAACTATATTTGTTTGGAGTTCTTTAATCTTTTTACTTTTCACAATGTATGGCATTGCTTCTTATTTTTTTAAAGATTTATTCAGTTATTTTTAGAAGTGGGGAGTGCCAGAGGCAGAGGGGGAAAGAGAATCTCCAGCAGACTCCTGCTGAGCATGACACAAGCCTAGATCCCGTGGCTTTGAGATTATGACCTGAGCTAAAATCCAAGAATTGGGCCCTCAACCAACAGAGCCACCCAGGCACCCCTGGCGTTGCTTCTTAATATTACTTTCTCTTAAATACTTAATCAAATGCTTAACATTGGGTGTTATATTATAGGTATTTTTAGGATGGGTTTATATTATAAGTATTTTTACCATGAAGGACTGGCTACCCTGAAATAGTTTTTACTTCTCATCCTCTTTGATACTTTGGTGTGGCCAATGGGTTGTAATAATAAAATATCCTGTAGTTGCTTCTATAAATCTTTAAAAGTGAAAGACTCCTGTCTGTTCTTATTTCTGTTTTCTAACATCCTGCTCTCGGGAACGCAGGAAATATGTCTTGAGCTGGAACAGCCATTTGGAATTATGAGATGACCCTAAGAATGGGTTTAGCACAGGACCAAGTAACATAGTAGAACTAGTCTTACTTCCTGAGTATTTCACTAGACAAATCTTCCATTTTCTTCCGTAAAATATTTATGTCAGAAAGCAATAAACTTCTATTTTGGTTAAAAAACTAATATTGTACATATCTCTTACAGCCAAACTGGGCAGAAAAAACATTCCATGCTTATGCCAAGTTTCTACCTAAATGGAGATTGCTACTCTACTAAATCAAAGTAGAATAGTACTGGCCATGTGTTTTTTAGCAGGGCGATTTCCACTAACTATCCTTGGGATGGTATATACCCTTCTTCATGGCCCAGATAAAATTACTCTGAGCCAATGTGCCCACACATTCAGGGCAGGAGTGGTGGTAGTGGACTAGAAATATAGATTTTTTTTTTAAATCTGGACAGTTATTTATCAGAATAGAACTGCTCTCATCCCTCTTCCCCAGTGGCCCTTTGCTACCCTGACTCTTGTCCATTATAACTAGGCCTGGCTTTTACTGGTCTATTTTTTATTCCAAAGTGTCTGAATCATGAGTAATGCTTATCATTAATTATATATCAATAATGCTTATCATATTATATATCAATAATTTACTTATTTAGATTTGTAGACTTTGACTAAGAATGGATGTAAAACACTCCTCTAGTTTGTAGCAAACATTATTCCAATCTGTTATAATATTTAAATTAAAAGCAGATTTTACCCACTGTTTCTTAATAGAGATATTCATAGTATTTTATAGGCAACTATAAAGGAATACCAACATAGGATGAGTGCCTTTTCTCTCTCAGAGTTTAGATAATCAATAATAGAACTTAAGGAAATAAGCAGCACTGTCTTTCTTGCCAATCCATTTTCCCTTTCATAACCACATTTTATATGTACACATGACCTACATAATGACCAATAGAGCACAGAATATAATTTATTGATTAATATCTGGTTTATCATCATGACATATTTTCTTGAGAGGAAGATTTTCCTAATGGAAAGATGCATATCTTTGATCTGTCTTACCTTGGGTTTACAAATGTAAAGTGAAATGAAATATTTTGATACATTTTCAAGATACGCTATTTTGAATTTCACACTTAAGGTAAAAATCTTTTTAGTCTAGCATTACAAGGGTAGTTGAATATCTAATTTTATATTGGCATAGACTAAGGTACATTTTAAGACAGTAGATTAAAAAAAAAAAAAAGAAGAAAGTTTTACCTTCTAAATACCCAATAAGCAAACATAAACCAACCATAAATATTCATCGTACTAATTAAACATATCATGTACAATCAGGTATATTTGTTAAGTTGATATCAAATCAAAGATTTCAAATTTAGAATAGTCAAAATTATTCTTTTAATATGCAAAACTGATAGAAATTGGCTATGTGAAATTGAATAACCATAATCACAATTGAGCTCATAGGTGATATTTATAAATTCCCAGACATCTGAAACACAAAAGTTCTATGTAGAATTTTAGTGAAATAATTTAAAAATTATAACTGAATGTGAAAATTACTTTATCATCACAAAATTATTCATTCCGTTGTGACATTTGGGAAATACAACATTAAAATATCTTGTATGTTTTTCTTAATATTACTAAAGGATATACACTACTCGTGAATATTGCTTAATTGGATGTCATTTTTTTTTTTAAGATTTTATTTATTTGACAGAGTAAGAGAGCTCACAAGTAGGCAGAGAGGCAGGCAGAGAGAGGGGGGAAAGCAGGCTCCCCACCGAGCACAGAGCCCGATGTCAGGCTCGACCCAAGGACCCCAAGATCACGACCCCAGCCGAAGGCAGAGGCTCAACCCACTGAGCCACCCAGGCGCCCCAATTGGATGCCAGTTTAAGTATGCTATAGTATTTTTCTTTACTATGAGACTTAAATGTCCACAAAGGATATTGTGTTTAAAAACTTCTAAAAATCTTGTTTAAACAACTTGTTTAAATAGATATATGGCTTGTATTGTGATTATTGTGATTTAAATTCCTTAAAACACCACTCAAACGCATAGTTTGATCATGGAAGTAGATGCAGGTATTTGGCATTACCGTCCTTATTGTGGTATACTAAAATTCATTCTGGGTTGTATAGTTTTAAAGGTTCTACAGAAATGATGCAGAGCAACAAATATAAGGTACATAGACATGACTTATTCCACTGGGGAAAAGAGTTACATTTGGAGACAGCTATTTGATTCTGACCCAGAGAAACAATCAGCTATCTGAGTAATGACTAAACATAAATCTGGAGAAATCCTGTATCATATGCTGTTTCATTGCCTATTCACTCATTCAATCACATGAATAATGCAGTCTATTAGAATAAAATACAAATGGCTCAAAGTTTATGGGTTTTTTTGGGAAGAATTGGGTTAAATAATTAGCAATTTTCATGGCTAAGAATTTTTTAGTTTTAAGTGAATATGTTATGATTATTGAGAATATTTCAGGGACTCCCAGAAACATTTTCATGTACAGAAGAAAACTGATTCTGAATGTGTATAACAAGTAAAAAAGTCTAACATTTTCTGCTTTAAATATGTACTTTCGGAGTTTGTTGCTCTGATAAAGCCCTTTCTTGCAAAAATAAAGTGGAGAAAAATATCACAGCTACTTATAGATTCAGCAAACTTAAATTGGAAGTGCACTCCTTTTTATGGTACATTTGCAGAGCTCAAGTGAAATTTAGACTTCATCTGTGAGATGTAAATTTAGCGTTAGCAAAATGTTCTATTATTTATCAATATTTTTTAAAGTCCAGAGGAATCTTATTATTGTCACTCTTTTCTTCTCATTATACATGTTAAACCTGGCTGATTTCTAGGTACCAAACATTTTTTTTCCTTTTCCTGGATTTCATCTACATATGCAGCTAATTAACATTTCCATTTTCCCCTACTTTCTCCCTGCCAAATACTCCATTTCCCAGTATTCCAATCTCAAGGAATCGAATCACAATTTGGATGGTCATGAAAGTCAGTGACCAGAATATAGATCGTAATTCTCTTTCTCAAATTCTGTGTGTCAACATCACTTTCTAATCTACCTCTGCTAAAGCCTGTGATCTTATTCAGTCAGTTACATTCCCGTAAGTGACTGCACTAACTTTAGAGATAGGACTGTTAAAGTAATTGCCTAATGATTCTCCTAGAATTGAGTGTGTAGTCCATCCAATCCATTGTTCACAGTTTTTATAAATTTATAAAACATAAATACTACACTGTCTGTTTTAGTTACCTGCTTTTGCTCATAAAAGGAAAACAAAATATCCAATCACCTCAATATTATCTAAGGAGACATCAAATTCTGCTTCTACTGACTTTTTAATATCAACACTTACTGAAATTCTCCTTAGATATCACCATTAAGTATTGGAATTTTTGCAGTTCTTGGGGTTTGTTTTTGCTAAGAATAGTTTCTGAAATGCTCCCCATACTAGTATGCTCCTCATACTACAACTACCACTCCCTTCCTGCCATCCGCAGTCTCCAGACCACCTTAATCTCTGCAGATAAAACCCACAGTTCTTTTAGGAGTTAGTTCATATAACCTCCTCTGTGAAGTTTTTCATGGTTCTCAAAGATATAATTCATCACTCCTCCTTTTTTGTACAACTAAAACATTTGTCTACTTCTGTAATGGCTCAGAATTTAGTATTGCATTTAGAATTTATGTTTAGTTTATCCCCTAATAGATTGAAAGTTCACTTTCAAAGAAAGTTATTTCTTCACACTGTTTAACACAAGTCCAACATAAAATATAGTAAAATCAAGATTCTAATTTTATGAAGATTTATTTATTTGGGACAGAGAGAGCATGTGCGCATGTGAGCTGGCAGGGAGGGGTGTAGAGAATCTCAAGCCGTCTCCCTGCTGAGCACAGACCTCTACATCGGGCACAATCCCAGGACTCTGAAATCATGACCTGATCTGAAATCAGGAGTTGGACACTTAGCTGACTGAGCCACCCACGTGTCCCAAGATTCTATTTTTTTTTTTTTTTAAGGATTTTATTTATTTATTTGACACACAGAGAGAGATTCAGCCAGCACAAGCAGGGGGAGGAGGAGAGGGAGAGCAGGCTACCCTCTGAGTAGACAGCCCAATGCAGGGCTTCATCTCAAGACCCTGGGATCATAACCTGAGCCAAAGGCTCAAAGTTTAACTGACTGAATGACCCAGGCACCTTAAGATTCCAATTTTATATGTAAAAACTAAAATATTATCTCCCCAGGGTCACATCATGAGTATGGGAAAAGAAATTTGAATGCAAGTCTGCTGATGAAATAGTTTCATTTCAGTTTTTCAAATAGGTGTTATTTAAATGTCCTGACAATTAACAATCTACGCCAGTAGGGCTACATAAGAATTTGGCTCTGCTTGGCTCTGTCATTAGAAGATATGGGATCTAGGAAGTAATTTACCTTACATAGAATTTAGTTTTCTGAGAGTAGGACACAGGGCCTTCTAAGTTCTTATTTAGCTCTCAAACCCTATGAAACTCTGTTTTCTGGTTATGGACTTTAATAATCAAAATGACTTTATATTTTTTACCTAGGAAAGACTGAGACTTAACAGTGAAATAAAAGCTTTGCTCAGAAATTTCCCAAAAACCTTTCTTCTATATGCACAACCTTAAACTTTCTTCTTTTAAATCTCGACACATGTGCCTAGTGACTTTATTCAATTTATTGGCTATTCAGGGTACTTCAAACTCCATTTTTTCATAGAAGCAATTGTTTGTAATTAAAAAAAATGGTTTATCTGTGCTTGGAAGAAAATGTTGATATATTTGAAGTATGAAAACAAAGATTATACTTTGCTCTGGCATCATTATGATTAGATATTTATTTTACCTCAAAAATAGGGGAAATATTCAGAGATATTGGCCAGCACAAATGCCAAGTAACCACATTGCATCCTTTAAAAAATCCTAGACAACCTGTACAATTGGTTCACCTGTAGTTTTCAAAATAAATAAAACCTTGACCTTTATTTTCCCAATTCTTTTCTTTTTTCTTGAAATTACCAACTTAATAATAATAATAAAAAAAAACACATCATCCTTGTTTTCTACAGTGGTCTGAAGGATAAGCCTAGTACCTAGAATTCAAGGACATGTTCATAGGAAGGGTTTTCAGAGACTTAACTTATCAAATAGTCTTTTGCTTCTTCTCCCTCTCCTTCTTTTTCTTCCCTCTTCTTTCTTCCTTTTTTCTTTCTTCTTTTTCACTAGCAAGATTTGTCCTGTTCTCAGTTGCAACTGGAATTTCTCAAAACAAAATTGCTATTTTAACTTGTCTGAACTATTCTGTTTCATGATCAGAGATTTCCTCTTATTTTTCTGAAGATACTGTTTTTTTAAATTAGTTTTATCTTTTCTTTTGCTATAATTTTTGCTTGTTTTATTCAAAATTCATTATTTTTCTTTTTATTTTTGGTTTACCCTTCATGTTAGATTTTTTCCAGATGTCTGACAATCTTTTGTGCCTATCGATATTTAAGTGGGAGAAATTGAATTGCTAATTGAAACTGCTGTGTGTTGGCTTAGTTTGCTGAGCACTCAACAGGAAGGTGTGCACCTGATTAGAGGCAGGGAGCCCTATGTTGGCATATGGAGGCCTTTTCTCTTCTGCTTGCGTCTTTTAAGGACACTCCTGTAAAAAAAGGAATACATCAGTTTACACCACAAAATGTAAAGAGATGGTAGATCTGTCAGCAGAGTGTCTTCTGGAGTTTTTGTTTTGTTTTGTTTTTGTTTAAGATTTTATTTATTTATTTATTTATTTGACAAAGAGAGAGATCACAAGTAGGCAGAGAGGCAGGCAGAGAGAGAGGGGGAAGCAGGCTCTTTGCTGAGCAGAGAGCCAGATGTGGGACTCAATACTAGGACCCTGGGATCATGACTTGAGCTGAAGGCAGAGGCTCAACCCACTGAGCCACCCAGGTGCCCCACCTTCTGGAGTCTTATCCAAAAAGCCATGCTGAGGTGTTTTTGGACTGAGAGCCTCCTGTTTATATCATGTGATCCCAGTTACCAATACCAAGCTTATTGGAACTTTAAAAGTTAAAAGGGTGTAATGTGGCTCTCTATTATCTTCTCTATTATCTTTAAGGTATCAGAAATTGAAATCCACATTATCTGGATAAAAATTAACTTAATAACCCAGATTAATTTTCTGAGGAATTTGAAGGTATGACAAGTTAAGAAGAACCAAATAGTAAAGGGTAAAAAGCAAAGATATATAATGCTTTTACAGAAGCCCTGAAGCTCTAGAAAATTTGGCATGAATAATCATTTAGTATTACATTATGATTTTTATATGCTGGGCAATCTTCTAACTTACATACCTGAATTTTTTTCAATTAATCTTCACCAAGCTGGGTCACTATCCAGTGACTGACTGTAGAGACTATTATTATTGAACTCCTTACTCCTCTGGCTTTTTGTTGAGTTCAGTCATAAGAACAAAAAGACGAAAGGGAGATCTCAGGATTTATTCCGCTTGGTCTCCCCAATAGGATCCTCTCAGGCTACCTACTTCCCTCAGCCAAAAGCCACAGTTCTTTTGAAGTCATCCCTCTCCATGCAGACTCCTCCTTCCTTCAGAAGGCTGGTAGCCAGTACCTCTTCTTTCTTTTTAGTCCTAGGAGGGGTGACACCATTCACTATTCCTTGGAAGCTCCCTGTAGCCTGCTCATTTTTTAAAAGTCTTATTAAATTTTCCTATAATTACCTTATCTGAACATACTATCATTTTTTTTTAAATTGGGAACATCCAATCCATTGACTGACAGGCCTACATGTCTCTGAGAAAAACATGAATGTAGCGAAAAGTTTTTTTCCTATTGAAGGAAAAAAAAAGATAAATGATAGCTAACCTTTATTGAGCACTTACTAGATGCTAGGAAATAATCTGAACACTTTTCATGCACTAAGTCATTAATTTTTCACATATGAATGCAGGTTCTATTATTGTTACTTCTATTTTATACATGAGGAATCTGGGGGACTTGCCCCAGCTCACATAGCTGGTACATAGTAAAGCAAGGATTGAAGCCAAGGATGGTTGACTCCGGCATATACACTCAATAGGTACTCAAATAACATTTGTTAATAGGAAATGGCTAACAGGAGGGACTCCTGGGTGGCTCAGATGGTTAAGCTTCTGCCTTCGGCTCAGATCATAATCTCCAGGTCCTGGGATCCCGCCCCATATCAGACCCCCAGCTCAGCTTAATCTGCCTCCCTCCGCCCCCTGCTTGTGTGCTCTCTGTCTAATGAAAAAAAAAAAAAATCTTAAAAAAAAAAGGAAAAGGCTAACAGGAGAGAGAAATCTTACTATGGGGTAGCTCTACCGGTTATATCAGCTATAACTTTGTTCTAATGTTGCCAGAACTAATGTATTAGAAGAAGCTGGATATACGGATTCTTCTGTATAACCTCTCTTACTTTTTAAGTTTAGCCTTAAGCTCCTTCAAACACACACACACACACACACACAAATAACATAAAATTAAATAAATAAACAAATAAATAAAACAACCAGACACAAAAACCTACTTTTTGTGAGCTAAACAAAACTTTCTACTTGCTAAAAAATGGTCCTTGACCAGTGTTTTATAAACTTTCAAAAAAAAGTGTATACTCAGCCCTTTCGAAAACTCATCTAGTATTTTGAGCACTTTGAGCACTTAAGTTGAAGATCAAATTAACATGTAAGTAACATAAGCTATTTGTGCTTTTTCATTAATAAAATTTATATTAAAGTAACTTTCACAAAACTGTCTTCAGAACAGCATTTGTAGAAGTGTTTCATAAATTGAAGGCTTTCTGATTCTTTATATATCTGTATAGGACCCAGCTCATTAACACTGTGACAGGATAGTTAGTCTTATATTTTCTGTGTCTGATCTACTTGATCTCTGTTTATTTTAAATCTGTTATGAATGAGTTTCTGTAAAGGAGTAAAATAATTGCTTTTGGAGTTGGACAGATCTAGTTATAGATACCAGTTCACAACTTAATAACTATTAACTCAGGAGCTCAGTTTCCTCATCTGCAAAAATTAGAATGAAAATATCTAATTTGTATTTTGCTAAGTTTTAAGTGAGATTATGTGTACACGGCACCCAGCAAATAACTAAAGCTCTTAGAGTAGGAATATCTGGTTTAAATCCTAAACAAACATTAAGTAGCTGTTTTGTATAAATTAACCTCTGTATCTCCTACTACCTTCCACTGTCTTTAGTGGTTCTCCAACTTGAGTATACATTAGGTATCCTGGAAGGTTGTTGATATACAGATTCCTGTGCCTCAGTTTCAGAGTTTGTGGTTTAGTTCCAGGAGGGTCCCAGTAGTTTGTGTTTCTAACATGCTTCTAAATAAAGTTGATCTTATTGGTGTGGGGAACTATGCTTTGAGAAACACTGCCTTATATAATGTTGTTAATTGTTTTTCAAAGGATTTTTAATGAACCTTGAAAGATGTATTATCTACAAGACATTTATCATCAAGTGCCAACAATGTAAAGTTCAAGAAATGCCAGCTAGTTGATATCATTATCCTTATTACTCTAAACTATTTGTTTCCTGATTTTCTTTCAAAAAAAAAAAACTTGAAAATTTATTTATGGAATTTCTTTTGGCATCTTAATTTCTTCCTTGAAATGAAGATGTTATTTTTCCATTTCTAAGAATGATACTCCTTCATAAAAATGGAGTGATACTTCTTTATAAAAGAAGGGTAAATGTTGTTTATTAAGACCTTCTTCCTCATATTTGTCTATTCCTACAATAATGCTTAGAGGTCAAATGCCTACAATAATAACTCAGAGGTCAAAGCAACACACATGTATTTTCTTACTCTGTTTTGTGAAGTATCAGGAGCAGCATTTACAATTGCATCCAAAACCATAAGATACCTAGGAATAAACCTAACCAAAGATACACAGAATCTATACTCAGAAAACTATAAAGTACTCATGAAAGAAATTGAGGAAGACACAAAGAAATGGAAAAATGTGCCATGCTCCTGGATTGGAAGAATAAATATTGTGAAAATGTCTATGCTACCTAAAGCAATCTACACATTTAATGCAATTCCTATCAAAGTACCATCCATCTTTTTCAAAGAAATGGAACAAATAATGCTAAAATTTATATGGAACCAGAAAAGACCTCGAATAGCCAAAGGGATATTGAAAAAGAAAGCCAACGTTGGTGGCATCACAATTCCGGACTTCAGGCTCTATTACAAAGCTGTCATCATCAAGACAGCATGGTACTGGCACAAAAACAGACACATAGATCAATGGAACAGAATAGAGAGCCCAGAAATAGACCCTCAAATCTATGGTCAACTAATCTTCGACAAAGCAGGAAAGAATGTCCAATGGAAAAAAGACAGCCTTTTCAATAAATGGTGCTAGGAAAATTGGACAGCCACATGCAGAAAAATGAAATTGGACCATTCCCTTACAGCACACACAAAAATAGACTAAAAATGGATGAAGGACCTCAATGTACGAAAGGAATCCATCAAAATCCTTGAGGAGAACACAGGCAGCAACCTCTTCGACCTCTGCCGCAGCAACATCTTCCTAGGAACAACGCAAAAGGCAAGGGAAGCAAGGGAAAAAATGAACTATTGGGATTTCATCAAGATCAAAAGCTTTTGCACAGCAAAGGAAACAGTTAACAAAATCAAAAGACAACTGACAGAATGGGAGAAGATATTTGCAAACGACATATCAGATAAAGGACTAGTGTCCAGAATCTATAAAGAACTTAGCAAACTCAACACCCAAAGAACAAATAATCCAATCAAGAAATGGGCAGAAGACATGAACAGACATTTCTGCAAAGAAGACATCCAGATGGCGAACAGACACATGAAAAAGTGCTCCATATCACTCGGCATCAGGGAAATACAAATCAAAACCACAATGAGATATCACCTCAGGCCAGTCAGAATGGCTAAAATCAACAAATCAGGAAATGACAGATGCTGGCGAGGATGCGGAGAAAGGGGAACCCTCCTACACTGTTGGTGGGAATGCAAGCTGGTGCAGCCACTCTGGAAAACAGCATGGAGGTTCCTCAAAATGTTGAAAATAGAACTGCCCTATGACCCAGCAATTGCACTATTGGGTATTTACCCTAAAGATACAAATGTAGTGATCCAAAGGAACACATGCACCCGAATGTTTATAGCAGCAATGTCCACAATAGCCAAACTATGGAAAGAACCTAGATGTCCATCAACAGATGAATGGATCAAGAAGATGTGGTATATATACACAATGGAATACTATGCAGCCATCAAAAGAAATGAAATCTTGCCATTTGCGACAACATGGATGGAACTAGAGCGTATCATGCTTAGCGAAATAAGTCAAGCAGAGAAAGACAACTATCATATGATCTCCCTGATATGAGGAAGTGGTGATACAACATGGAGGCTTAAGTGGGTAGAAGAAGAGTAAATGAAACAAGATGGGATTGGGAGGGAGACAAACCATAAGTGACTCTTAATCTCACAAAACAAACTGAGGGTTGCTGGGGGGAGGGGGTTTGGGAGAAGGGGGTGGGATTATGGACATTGGGGAGGGTATGTGATTTGGTGAGTGCTGTGAAGTGTGTAAACCTGGTGATTCACAGACCTGTACCCCTGGGGATAAAAATATATGTTTATAAAAAATAAAAAATTTAAAAAAAAACTTATCAAATTTTTATAGATTTAAAAATATGCTGTTTATTAAATGCCAAGTGTACCTCAATAAATCTGTTAATTCTTTTATTTTTTCAAAAATTTTATTTATGAAAGAGAGAGACAGAGACAGAGAATGAGAGGGGTGTCGGGAGGGAGAAGCACACTTCCATCTGAGCAGGGAACCCAATGAAGGCTTGATCCTGGGACTCTAGAATCACAACCTGAGACAAAGGTAGAGCTTAATTGGTTGAGCCACCCAGATGCCCTTTTTTTTTTTTTTTTTTATATATTTTTTTATTTTTTATAAACATATATTTTTATCCCCAGGGGTACAGGTCTGTGAATCACCAGGTTTACACACTTCACAGCACTCACCAAATCACATACCCTCCCCAATGTCCATAATCCCACCCCCTTCTCCCAAACCCCCTCCCCCCAGCAACCCTCAGTTTGTTTTGTGAGATTAAGAGTCACTTATGGTTTGTCTCCCTCCCAATCCCATCTTGTTTCATTTACTCTTCTTCTACCCACTTAAGCCTCCATGTTGTATCACCACTTCCTCATATCAGGGAGATCATATGATAGTTGTCTTTCTCTGCTTGACTTATTTCGCTAAGCATGATACGCTCTAGTTCCATCCATGTTGTCGCAAATGGCAAGATTTCATTTCTTTTGATGGCTGCATAGTATTCCATTGTGTATATATACCACATCTTCTTGATCCATTCATCTGTTGATGGACATCTAGGTTCTTTCCATAGTTTGGCTATTGTGGACATTGCTGCTATAAACATTCGGGTGCATGTGTTCCTTTGGATCACTACATTTGTATCTTTAGGGTAAATACCCAATAGTGCAATTGCTGGGTCATAGGGCAGTTCTATTTTCAACATTTTGAGGAACCTCCATGCTGTTTTCCAGAGTGGCTGCACCAGCTTGCATTCCCACCAACAGTGTAGGAGGGTTCCCCTTTCTCCGCATCCTCGCCAGCATCTGTCATTTCCTGATTTGTTGATTTTAGCCATTCTGACTGGCCTGAGGTGATATCTCATTGTGGTTTTGATTTGTATTTCCCTCATGCCGAGTGATATGGAGCACTTTTTCATGTGTCTGTTCGCCATCTGGATGTCTTCTTTGCAGAAATGTCTGTTCATGTCTTCTGCCCATTTCTTGATTGGATTATTTGTTCTTTGGGTGTTGAGTTTGCTAAGTTCTTTATAGATTCTGGACACTAGTCCTTTATCTGATATGTCGTTTGCAAATATCTTCTCCCATTCTGTCAGTTGTCTTATGCCCTTTTAAGCAAAATAAAAGGAAAATAAAACCAGTGGGCATGATTGATGCTAATTCTAACCTTCTGATTTCAAAATTCATTCGGTAGTATTATAGTACAAACTCTATTTAACCAGTAATAAAGTTTCATTCTTTGTGTTCTGTACCTGTGGTCTATAAAGTTAGAGGGTAAATGACCTTTTGATTCATTAAAATACCACTTTTTTTTCCTGCTACACCAGTTTAAACTGTGGTTACTATAGTAGTTTTTGATAGGTCCGATAAGGAAAAAGGTCATTGTTTTTTCAGTGAACATAATGCATCTTACTATCACTATCATTATATTCAAAGAATTATTAAAACTCTCTAAACTAGTTGTAATTTGTGATAATCAATAGAAAACAGAAAGAATGGCATGTTGTCTCTTTAATCAGTTTGCTATAAAATAGATTTTATAGTAAAAATATGAAATTCTTATTTCCATTACATTCTAAAACAATTACTAGCAATTATTTTCAAAGGATAAATAAAAATAAACATGAAGAGCACATAGATATAAAGAAAATAATAATTATATTAAAAATGTATCTTGCTGAGGTAGAGCCCTATCATTATTTAAAATGTGGTAGGGTATACACCTATTACCCCAGAAGACCAACTAAAGATACAAAATTATTTTTATATTCATAATACTTTTTACCTTCATTTAATTTTACTTAAAAGATTTACTTATAGGGGTGCCTAGGTGGCTCAGTAGGTTAAACCTCTGCCTTCAGCTCAGGTCATGATCTCAGGATCCTGGGATCAAACCCTGTATGGGACTTTCTCCTGGGCAGGGAGCCTGCTTGCGCCCTCTCTCTGCCTGCCTGCCTACTTGTGATCTCTCCCTCTTTCTCTATCAAATAAATAAATAAAATCTTAAAAAAAAAGTTTTACTTATATAATCAAACTCCAAGCTCTGTCCAAGAGTCAGTAACAATTCAGTTTTATTTGTTTCAACTTCTACTTCTGAATGTTATACCACTGTAATTGTTTGTTGATTAATTTGAATCAATGACATACTTTAAGTAGTTTGAACACTTGTATATCCTGAAGGGACTCTGAATTATGTAGCTAGGAAGAGCGGTAGAGTTAAAATTTTGATGTCAAGTGCCTGTTATTTTATTCTAGTTCTTTGAGCACTGTTAATCCATGTATGATATATTTGACAAATGTCAATTAACAAGAATGTTCAATTAACCAAAAGACGCAATTTTCTGATTATTTTTGGATAAATGGGTGCTTACTAAAATTCCTACAATAACTGCCATAAATGTAACTTTTATTATTTATATACCCATGTCTAATGAAAATGAAAGATCTCTGACCCGGAATTCTCTCTGTTTTGTTGAATAATGTACTTTTTCCTGATCTGTGTATCTTGAAAGTTAAAATAGAGAGTTCAATATAGATTTTTATAGCATAATTTCTTCATTAATTAGTAATGCTTTGTGATATAAAATATATTGAGCTGCATGCATGCATATTGTCTAGATTATTAAACTGTTGTCTTTCATGAGAGAGAAGTTGCCCTTCATTTGCAAGAAGACAATAGTTCACGCCTCTTGCTTCTTTCATCATTCTCAGGACCAGCCTAATCATGCCAGTGTCACAGGGCCAGCTTGCAAAGCCCACTACAAGGTGTTCTGAGGGCCAGCTCTGCAGGGTCTCTTCCAGGGTCTGATAATCCTGCATATTTCCTTTGTTCTTACAGACCTTCCAGCAGTTGTTTCCTCCAGTTTTTATCACTTTGGTAATCTAGTTTTTATTTTTTTGTGCTTTAAGTTCCCCAACACCTATGTACTAATTTCCTCTATATTTTTTTCTCTGTTAAAATGCTTTATAGGATATTCTTTGTTTTAACTAGAGACACTATGTAGATGGCTATACTTCTCTATTATTAAAAAAAAAATCCTCTTTAAAAATAAATTTGTTTTATATTCTGTAGTGGAATTAGCACTAAAAACCATATGAAGCATGAAATTCTAGGAAAATATCTATTGTGGGGACTAAAATGAGTTTAATTGTATATATTATTTGTAAAGAAGTCTTAATATCAATTTAATTAGTGATCATCCAAATGAAGCCTCACCACCGTTACTGTTATGCTCTTTTATCAATCTTTAGTCATGTTAAGAAGTGAGGAATTTCTAAGCCATCAGTTTCCTTTTTCTGATCTCACCTCCCGCTCTTTCATTTTCATCTTATGAGCTGAATTTGCCATATTTGCTAACTCCTTTCTCCTGGTCACCCTTTATTCAGTTGACTTCCAAGATAGCACACATGTATCTTTACTCTAGCTGCCTCTTCCTATTTTCTCTTTTCTGGTTTCTCCTCGTCTAACCTAACTTCTACGATTTCTTCTTTCTCCCTTTTTAAAATCCACTCTACTTTGTATTTATTAATTTATTTTAGTGTCTACTCATCCCTTTGGAAAACTCATCTAGTCTCAAATAAATTATACACTAATCATTTGCTGGTGTCAATGTTTGGTTTTTTTAAGTGATCTTCCTAAGCTAATTTTCTAAAGTGTAGCCCTTTCTTGTATTCTTGTATCGTCATTCATATCGCTGCTCGTACTTACAAATGTGAACCAAGGATCATCCATTTGGCTTTTAATGTGAAGCTGTGTGTGTGTGTGTGTGTGTGTGTGTGTGTGTGTGTGTGTGTGCGGCTTCTTGCCTGCAATCCTCTAGCACTTTAGGACTTTATCTGGGTCTTTAGTTCTCACAGTTGTCTGACATCAGCCAGAATCAGGACTGTTGGGCCTCCTCAGCTGTTTTCTGGCCAAGCTCAGGGACCTACACATACATGTGGCCTCCTTTCCCTAAGAAGGCTGGAGCTTTTTTAAAACCCCTAAGGAACACCTGATTCATCATATCCTCGTGTATGATTTTTTTTTTTTTTTATATCAGTCTCTTTTATTACAACTAGTTTTGCCACCTCTGGTAGTTGTAATTTGAACAACTGCTACACGTAGCTTTTGACAAATGTCCTACAGTTAAAGCTTTTTCAACCAAAAAAAAAAAAAAAAAAAAAAAGCAGGTCAAATAATGACAAGCCTGGCAAGTGGGATGGTCCCAAGGACCTAACAGGTATGCTAAATAATGAAAGCTCACTAATAATGAGGCTTTTTGAAGAGGTTTTAAGTCCATTCTGCCCACTTCACTGGCTCTTCTACTGTTGTTTTTGAGTTACTGTGATTCAGTGGGGGTTTTGGGGGGGTTGGGAGGACAACATACAACGGAGATGAGTTTGGTAAAAGGGTAAATTAAGTTGCCACAAAGTTCACCATTCTTACACAGACTCAGACACTAAACACACACACACACACACACACACACACACACACAAAACAATGCTCATTAGATGATTGCAAATATTTGTTAATTCCCAGAGTTCAAAAAAACAATAATTTTGACCATTTTTTGGACATAAAACATCAGATTTTTTTTTTAATCTCAGATTTCTGTAGACTTGAATTTCAAAATTGAAGTGTCAACAGGACCATGTTCTTTCCAGTGACTATAAGGAAGAATTCTTCTTTGCCTCTTTGTAATTGCCTCTGAGAGTTGCTGGCAGCACTTAGAGTTCTTGGCTTGTAGCTGTGTCCCTTCAATCTTTGTCATCCCCAGGGTGCCTGGGTGGCTCACAGTGAAACATCTGCCTTCAGCTCAGGTCATGATCCCGGGATCCTGGGATCAAGCCCCGCATCAGGCTCCCTGCTCAGTGGAGAGCCTGCTTCTCCCTCTCCCTCTGCCTGCAGCTCCCCTTGCTTGTGTGTGTGCTTACTCTCTCTCTGTGTGTCAAATAAATAAATAAAAATCTTAAAAAAAAATTTAAAAATCTTTGTCATCCTCAGTGTCACATAGCCTTATTCTGTGTGTCTCCTCTGTGTCCTTAAAAGACAGCCATTCATATTGGCATATTGGATTAGGGCTAAACCTGATCCAGTATGACCTCATCTTAATCACATCTGCAAAGACCCTATTGCTAACTAATGTCGAATTCACTGTTTCTGGGGGTTAAGACTTCAACATAAATTTGGAGGGGACTTCATTAAATCTTCTATTCTCTTTTTAATGATTAGCAGGAACTGCAATTGTGACAGCCTTTTTTCTTAAATGCACAATATGTTGTATTTTTATAAATCATTTAGCTGAAAGTACTATCTGATTTCAATTGTGGTTTCTTCTTTAGCTAATTGGTTTCCTGAGATGTATTAAGTTGTAAACACTTTGCAATTTTCTGGTTATCTTTCGGTGACTTTCTAGTTCATTTCTCTGTGATCACAGGTCATACTGTGATATTTCGACATTTGAAATTTGTTGAGACTAGTTTTATGGCCCAACATATGGTCAGTTTGCTAAATGTTGCATGTTCATTTAGAGTATGAGTTCTGCAGTTGTTGAGCCTATATTCTACTTATGTGTTGATTGGGTCAATCTTGTTTCATATGTAGTTTAAATCTTCTATATCTCTGCTAATTTTTGTGTTTACTTGTTCTGCCAGTTACTATGAGAGTAGTCTTAAAATCTTCAACTATGTTTTATGAAATTGCCTATTTTTTTTAGTTCTTTCAGTTTTTGCTATAGTCAGGGCCATGTCATTAGGACACATGAACATTTCTGTTACTCAGGGGGAGGACTGGATTTTCAGAAGTCCTTCCTCCAGCCATTCTAAAAGTCCCATCTTCCAGACTTTATTTTGGTTTCTTAAAATAATGACATGATTGAAGTCTCAGGATACCAAGAGACTTTAGATGCCAAGGATTGATACTGTTCCTTCTTTCCTTATTTCATTCGAAATTAAGCATTAGATAGAAATTTTCCACATTGCTTCATGAGTTCTGGTAAAAGTGGCACAATATATTCAATGACTTCAAGGTGATGGCTCATGTGGTGATGGTGTTTGGGCATCAAGGAGCTTTCCTTTAGTTTATTTAAAGATAAATGTAAATGATTGGATACCTGTTTCACTCAAGGAAATTTCATTTATTATGTGTTTCTGTGGAAGAAACTGTGGGCTTTTGATTACATCTGGTTACATCTCTTTCACATTTATTGAGACTCCAAATACAAGTTTCTCAGTACTCTTTTTAACATAGGACATGTTACCAGGAAAATCAGCCCAACAAATTTATTAAAAAATAGAATTATTTAATTAAAAAATAGTAGAATTACATTTATATCCTGGTATTGTTGCTAGACTCATTTCTAAAATGGGTACAGAGGTATTGGTATGACTTTCTAGGACTAATACACATTAGTCACAATCGGCTATTTCCAACTGTTTTTAATGAAAACTGGCCAGTATTTCCAATATGCTATGTTTAAATTTAAAGGTCCCTTTTTGGTCTAATACAGGGATTTTTTGGATGCTCTCTTGTTAGTCTAATAAGATGAAAATTCTCATAGAAATATAAAGTGGAACTAGGTATACATGCAGTGATAGATAAACAGAGATGCAGGCAACTATAATTTTGAGTCTGGTTAATGCTAAAGTAATATGTCTGTCAAGATTCATCCCATTCTGGGGATCCCTGCATGGCTCAGTCAGTTGAGCGTTTGCCTTCCACTTGGGTCATGGTCTTGGGGTTCTGGGATCAAGTCTCACATGGAGCTCCTTGCTCGGCAGGGGAGCCTGCCTCTCCTTCTCCCTCTGCCTTCTCCCTACTTGTGCTCTCTCTGTCTCTGTGTCTCTATAGCAAATAAATAAATAAAATCTTTAGCAAAAACAAAAAAACAAAACAAAACAAAAAACACAACCATATTCATCCAATTCTGATCACATGTTAAGTGGCTGCAAAGATACAGTTGTTAGTGCAGTATTTTCATTCTTCTAGGAAAAGTTTCTTGTCATAACTTCCTAAGACCACTGAGAGTTTCTTCTCTCACCCTTGGCTAACAAGACTAAGATTTCATAATCTTTCACCTAGATTATTGCAATATCTAACTTATTGGTCATCCTACATCCTGCTGTATATGGGACATTAAACTATTAAATGGGTGAATATGAATGACTGGAACATTTTTATGAATACATTTACCAGTAGTTTCCTTACCATTACCAAGAGTTTGTGACTGTGGACCACCTGGGTGGCTCGGTTAGTTGAGCAGCTGCCTTCGGCTCAGGTCATGATCCCAGAGTCCCAGAATCAAGTTCCACATTGGGCTCCCTGCTCAGTGGGGAGTCTGGTTCCCTCTCTGACCCTTTCCCCTCCCATGCACTTACTCACTCACTCCCCCTCTCTCCAAAAAAAAAAAAAGAGTTTGTGATTATATAATAGATACAATATTGTGATTATACAATAGATACAATTCTTTTGTATGCTGAGTTGAAACTACTTTGCTATACAGTCATTTTTCCATAAATCACCTTTTTAAAAGCTGAGCATAAATGATATGGTATTAAAATGCCCTCTGAGGCTTTTCCTAATATCCAGATTATAATCCAAGCCACTTCCCATGATTATAAAACCCTTTATCATCCAGCCTTTAACCACATAGCCTGTGACTTTCTTCCTCATTTGTTCTGCCAAATTTGCCTTTCCTGTAGTCTCCGAGCATAATGAGGAGAGTCAATATGTGCCCTTGCCTTTACTGCTTCTTTTGATGGAGCATTCCAACAGCTTTATGTGATTTATTACCTTACCCCATTTAGGTCCCTGCTTAAATGTCACTTTTTCTGGAGGGTTTTCCCAGCCACCCTACCTAACATAGCAGGTAGTGATCTTTGTAAGAAGAAAATGAATGAAACTGGGTGCTGTGATAAGGATTGACTTAGTCTGTGAGAAGGTTGCTGCTTGGTTAGGAATTAAGGTGATATTTAAGCTGAGAACTGGATGACAAGGAGGAGTCAGCTTTGTCATGATAATTTATAGATACTGTTAAGAAAAGAATAGACTGCAAAATAAGTTATTGCCTTAGACTCTGACATCAGTGAGCTTTTCTCATGAAGTTAATTCTGTCTAAAATGTTCCTCTTGTAGGCTTGTCCGTGTCTTACTCATCTTTCAAAATCCAACTTACATGTCATCTCTTATCTGAAGCCTTCTGTTCCCCTTCCTTTTTCTGAAAGGTGTATTCTTCCCTGTGCTCCCTATGCATCCATGGTCTACATTTCATTGTGGGTACAGTGTTCAGGTGGGTTATATACCTAATGAATTTAAGTGAAAAAAAAAAAAAAAACATGGCTCTCATGTTCATAGAGCAAAGGTGGATTTATTTTTCTGTTCAATCTGAAACAATGATTTTCTTGCCCTAAAAAATTTGGAATATCTTCACATATATAACTTATATGTATATGTCATTAACTTTAGGAAGTTTCAACAGCATTCTGATTTATCTCAAGGCAAAAACTTTCATGACTGTGTGTGTGAAGTCTGTGTGCATGTGTGTGTGTACAGAGAGGTTCCAAAAAGTCAGAAATATAGGCCATTATATATAATATCATCAAGAATTATGGTCTGAACTGTTAAAAAATGTTATCTATATTTTCAGATTCTGTGAACACTGTATAGGTAATTTACTTAAAAAAAGTGTGTGTGTACATATGTATGTGCATGCAGACATACTATCTGGCCTTGCTGGTAGTCTGAATTTATTCTAACTACTAGATTATCTGGCATGGCAAATATTGATACATATATAAAGAAACAAGGATTCAGGGCAAAGCAGTCAGAAGGAAATTATTGTAGGATAATAAGTAAAACAGTCAAAAACTATTTTTAGTGTTTGATGATGGAAACCTTCTCTGCAAAGAATGATTAAGATTGAAATGTGTTAGGGCGCCTGGGTGGCTCAGTGGGTTAAGCCTCTGCCTTCGGCTCACGTCATGATCTTAGGGTCCTGGGATCGAGCCCCACATCAGGCTCTCTGCACAGCAGGGAGCTTAGCTTGCTTCCCGCCTCTCTCTGCCTGCTTCTGCTTCTCTGCCTACTTGTGATCTCTCTCTTTCTCTGTAAAAGAGAAAAAAAAAAAAAAAAGATTGAAATGTGTTAGCATTTCAGGTACATGAAAAGACTAAAATGATTTTGCAGAAAATAGAAGTGACATGAGAAGATGTAGTCAAGTTTAGTTTATATGTTGTGAATGAAGAACAGCATTAAAAATGAAATTTGTACAGCACTTAGAATGTAGGATAATAAGAAAATGCAGAGCAGACCAGTATAGACATTTTCTCTTACAATACTGATTTTAGACTCTTACCAGTTTCTTAAAGAGGAAGAAAATTTTTGCATATACCGTTTTATATCTGGTCATTCATATATATGTTATATATATAGATAGTCATTCTTAAATATACATATCTTAGTATGCAGAGTTTTATTTAGAGTGTTTGGGGTCAGCTGTTTATTTATTATTTATTTTTAAACTGCGTAATAGAGTGTAAGAGGATTCTTACTATTAATATAAACCATTCATTTTAGTATCCACAAACTTCTAGTAATTTTAACTCTACATCAAGACCTATATAGAAATATTGCTTACTCATATAGGTTTTTAATGTAAAGATTCTAAGATACTTTCTTGGTCTCTTGGACTGCCTAGATTCTAATTCACTTTCCAACCATGTGATAAAATATACCTAATGTAAGTTCCCTAATTTTCACTTTATATATCAGTTTATATTTTTAATCTAAGATAATATAAATGAATATGCTAACTAAAATATTAAATCTAAGATAGTTCCTGAAAGAAAAATTTCTGAGCTTTATGCTTATATGCTCACTGCTTCACACAATGTGCTATATTCAAATGTTTGTTCAGTTGGACATAACTGAACAAAGCTACCTTTCTTTTAACCAAAAGAATACAAAATTTCCATTAAATAGTTGCATATCTACATATGTGGGCTTTTTCTCAGAAAGCCAAATTTTATTTTTGAAAAATACTCTTCATATACTTGTTCAGATTTCTACTTGCTTTGAATCTAAATTCAATTAATCCTTACAAACTTCAATTCCATGAAGAATAGTTTTATATTTAATGCAGATGCTTTTCAATTTCAAATGTAAGACAAGTTTCTTAGTCTGTGATCAGTAGATTTGTAGAGATTGTGTTTCAGGACTTGTCAAAGCTTGTAATTACTTTAAATGTATTTCCAGTTTTCCTATGCTTTTAAAATATTGCTATTAAAAATTAAAAGTAAGCATTTATACATTTAGTTTTGAAATCTAAATAAAAATGTATTTGTAGACAAAATTAAAGTTATTTAAATTACTAATAAAATATTCCAGTTAAAACTGTGTGTTATAGGTTATGTGTGAACTCCCTCTCTCACCCCGACCCGAGACATTTGTTGTTGGGTAATTATTATTTCTTTGTATTTATTTATTTATTTACACACACACACATACACACACACACCTCTTTCAACTTTTTGTCTTTTTGTGCTATATTTTAGAAAATTCCTTCAGAAATAATTTTCAGGTTACTAATATCCTTTTCTATCAAGCTATTGATATTTTTACTTGTTTTAAATTTTTCAACAATTGTATTTTTCAGATTTGCCCGGCTGGCTCAATCAGTAGAGTATGCGACTCAATCTCAAGGTTGTGAGTTCAAGTGCCATGTTCAGTGTGGAGTCTGCTCATTTCTAGCTATTTTTTTTCTTGTGGTTTATTATAAAATTTCACAGTTTCTTCTTTATCATCTTTAGTTCCATGTTTATACTTCCACATTTTTATTTCTTTAAACATAATTAGCCATGCTTTTCAAATTTTTTTTTTCTGTAAATTTTGCCTTCTGAAATCTTCTCTTTACGTATTTTTCACTGGTTATTTTCTCTGCTACTTTCAATTCACCTGCCTTGTGTTGTTTTGTATGCTTATGGCTTCTAATTATGTATTGATTGTATTCTTTGTCCCTTTTTCTGAGGGGATTTTTTTTTTTTTTTTAAATCTGGGGCTAAATTTGTTTCTGTTGTAAGGCCAGAGAGAGGGAGAATCTCAAGCAGACTCAGTGCTGAGAACACAGCCCCATGTGGAGCACAGCCCCTCAGGCTCCATCTCCACCCCGAGACCATGACCTGAAATGAAACCAAGAGTCTAACGTTTAACCAACTGTGCCACCCAGGTGCCCCTAGATTTTTTTTTTTTAAGATTTTATTTATTTATTTGTCAGAGAGAGACCACAAGCACAGAGAAAGGCAAACAGAGAGGGAAGCAGGCTCCCCACTGAAGAAGAAGCTTGATACTGGACTTGATTCCAGGACACTGAGATCATAACCTGAGCCAAAAGCAGATGCTAAACTGACTGAGCCACCCAGGCATCCGGCCCCTAGATGTTTTTGAAAAAAATAAAAAAAAAAATAACTCTTCAAC
Organism: Mustela lutreola; assembly: GCF_030435805.1. Taxonomy (NCBI): domain Eukaryota; kingdom Metazoa; phylum Chordata; class Mammalia; order Carnivora; family Mustelidae; genus Mustela; species Mustela lutreola. Next base: position 78,507,204 of record NC_081290.1, read on the forward strand.
TTTATGAGATGCAGACATTTGTCTTCTAAGTTAATTGGGTTTCTTACTACATTCAGCACAGTGTATAGAATCTAAGCTTTATATTTTGTTGTCCTTCTGGGTGCACAAAGAAGTTTCGTGGTTCAGGAATGTGGCAGAAACTTAACCACTGAAATGTAACTTTGTGCTCCCTTATATTGTTTATCCTTATTGAACTCAGAATATTTTTGGTAATGGATTTTTAGTGTGCTTCATCTCTTATCACAACTGTTTTTAATGTGAGAAACATCTAGTCAATGTATAAGCTCACTCTACATTATAAATGGTTGAGTGTTCATTTTAAGCTACCAGTAGTATAGTCATTTAAACTTCTTTATTATGAATGTTGATTATCAAGAAAATCATATATATGAGCTTTTCAACAGAAATCTGTCTAAGAAATAATATCCAAGGTTAAAATTATAATCTAAAATATGTAATTTAAGAAATAAAATATTGAAAAATATTTAATAGTTAAAATATAGTAGTGAATTTATTAAAATGAATTAGGGCACATTAAATAATTTATAAAATTCAAAAATAATTCATCAAGAACTAAGTAGTACTAGCTAACAATTGCTATAGACCTTGTATATATTATATTCTATATAAACATCCTCATCTAATAATCACAATATCCTTATGAGGAAGAGACCCTTATTATCCTTATATCACAGATAAAAGAATTAGGATACAAAGAGTTAAATATTATGTGAAAGTTCATACAGTTTTTATGTGGAAGCTACTAAAACTCAAGTCTGTTTTACTCCATAATCTGAACTTTTTTAACCACTACATTGTACTACAACTTTATATAAAAAACACTGTGGGAAACATTAAGGGTGATATATAAAAATATCAAGAAGGATATAATTTATTTGTTGAGATTATATTTCTGTATAACATATAATATTATATTTAGTTTGCTAGGATGTCATCATAAATACCACAGACTGTGGCATAAACAATTTTTTTTTCCCTCACAATTCTGAAAGCTAGAAGTCAAAGATCAAGGTGACAGCAATGTTTATTTCCTCTGATGACTCTCACTTCATTTCATACATGCCATCTTCTCTTCGTCTTTACATGATCTTCCCTGTGTGTGTGTGTCTGTCCCCTAATTTCTTCTTCCTATAAGAGCACTAGTCATACTAGATTAAGCCCAATCTCAGGATCATATTTTAATTTAATTACCTCTTTAAGGACCTTATTTCTGAATACCATCACATTCTGAGATACTGATTTTAAAACTTCAAAATATGAATTATGAGGGATACAAGTCAGCCCATTAACTAGAAAGATGCATAGATAGATATGACCCCAAATATAACTCTATATAGAACTAGAAATATAGATATAACTCTGTCTGCATAGAATGCAATAAATAATATCCAAAAGTATTAAGATAAATGATTAATACTTGTACATGCAGTCCCTTCTTAAAAGGAATGCCTAATAATTTTAAAATGTGCTTTTAGGGGCAGCTTCCCAGAGGAGGTAGATTTGCACTGGACAGTAATAGAAGAGAGTGGCTCTGATGGGAAGGGAGGGACATCTGTGCTAGGAGGATCACTTGGATGAGACATTGAAATGAAAAAACAGGACTTGGATTCAGATGATGATTACAATGAATGCAGTGATTTAGCCTGTATAAAGAATTGGTTTTTGAAATGATGAGAGGGAAAGGCGATTTAGTACCAATTAATAGAGAGCTTGGATTCCAGACTATGGAATGTTTGTATTGTTATGGAGGAAAATAATTTCTTTTGCAGTTATTTGTTTGTATTTTTTTAACTGGTCTTACTGTACTCCCTTCTGCACCAAAAATTTACCCATTATTCTTTCTAAGGCAAAATACTCCACAGACACATTATCAATCATATCACTGCCTGCCATCTCTGAAAAAATCTGACATTAGTTATATTTTCTATCTCTGTATTCTTCAATTTATTTTTTGTTGTTACTTCTTTCCCTTCCTCCTAAAATTCATTACTCAGTCTCCTCAGGATAAACTAATTTCCTTTTTTTGACCTCAGTGTCTACAATTTTCCTTGCTATAAACTGTCTTATGTATAAACTAAGCATTTACTTTCCACTTTCTCATCTTTCTTTGACTCGTCCTCCTCCTGCACCTGACTTTCTTTTCCCACCATGCTATGAATATCAACCTTGCCAAAGCATCCACTTGTCATATTCCATGACATCTCTTCAGACATCACGTAACTCAATCTACCTTTATCGCTCTACACTGTTGTTCAGTATAAACAAAGATGTGGGTTTGAAAAATACACACAGCTAAATTATTTTGATAAAATTTCATAATCTTTAGCATTCTGAATATAGTAGTCGTATTTAAATGGGAAGAAAGTAAAATTATGATATGTACAGGGTGTATCACAATGTGTAGCTTGGAATGCACAATAAATAAGCATAGCTCATATTATCTTAAGAGCATTGTATCTTCCCCATTGTCCCTAATTTGGATCTTTTAATTCACCTTAATTTTTAAAAAATTAACATATAATGTATTATTTATTTCAGGGATACAGGTCTGTGATTTATCAGTCTGACACAATTCACAGGTCATACCCTTCCCAGTGTCTATTACTCAGCCATTCCATTCCTCTCACCCCTCTCCATTCCAGCAACCTTCAGTTTGTTTCCTGAGGTTAAGAGTCTCTTACTGCTTGTCTCCCTCTCTGGTTTTATCCTATTTCACATTTTCCTCTCTTCCCCCATAATCATCTGCCTTGTTTTTCAAATTCACGTATCAGCCTGATTATAATCATAGTCTTTCTCTGATTGATTTATTTTGCTTAGCATAATACCCTCTAGTTCCATCCCTGTCACTGCAAATGGCAAGAAATCATTTTTGATGGCTGTGTAATATATACATTATGTATACATTTTATAATACATACATATGATACATACATTATATAATAATATATAATATATTGTATATAATTCTATAATTTTAACATAATTATATAATGTATATAATATATTATTATATAATGTATGTATTATATGTATGTATTATAGAATGTATATATAATGTATATAATATATATAATATACATGCACACACACAATGGAATATATATATACACATACACACACACACACCATTTCTTTATCCGTTCATCTGCCAATGGACATCTAAGTTCTTTCCATAGTTTGGCTACTGTAGACCTTGCTGCTATAAACATTGGGGTACATGTGCCCCTTCAGGTCACTACATCTGTATCTTTGGGGTAAATATGTAGTAGTGCAATTGCTGGGTCATAGGGTAGCTCTATTTTCAACTTTTTCAGGAACCTTCATACTAGTTTCCAGAGTGGATGCACCAGCTTGCATTCCCACCAGTAGTAGAGGAGGGTTCCCCTTTCTCCACATCCTTGGCAACACCTGTCATTTCCTTACTTGTTAATTTTAGCCATTTGACTGCTGCAAAGTGTGGTATCTCATTGAGGTTTTGATTTTTATTTCCCTGATGTCAAGTGATGTTGAGCACTTTTTCATGTGCCTGTTGGCCATTTGGATGTCTTCTTTGCAGAAATGTCTATTCATGAAAGGACCCAAATAAATAAAATCATGAATGAAAAAGGAGAGATCATAGCCAACACCAAAGAAATACAAACAATTATAAAAACATATTATGAACAACTCTGCCAACAATTATGCCAACAAATTAGACAATCTGGAAATAATGGATGAAATTTCTGGAGACTATAAACTACCATAACTGAACCATGAAGAAATAGAGAACCTGAATAGACCCATAACCAGCAAGGAAATTGAAGCAGTAATCAAAAATCTCCCAGCAAACAAGAGCCTAGGACCAGATGGCTTCTCACGGGATTTATACCAAACATTTAAAGAAGAATGAATACTTACTTTGTCTGAAACTGTTCCAAAAAATAGAAATGGATGGAAAACTTCCAAACTAATTTTATGAGGCCAGCATTACCTTGATCCCAAAGCCAGAAAAAAGACCCCATCAGGAAATAGAATTACAGATCAATATTCCTGATGAACATGGATGCAAAAATTCTCACCAAAATATTAGCTAATAGGATACAACAGTTACATTAAAAAGATTATTCACCATGACCAAGTGAGATTTATTTATGAGTTGCAAGGTTGGTTCAACATCCAAAAATTAAATAATGTCATACACTACATTAATAAAAGAAAGAGCAAGAACCATATGATACTTCCAACAGATGCAGAAAAAGCATTTGACAAAGTACAGCATCCTTTCTTGATTAAATCTCTTCACAGTACAGGGATAAATGGAATATACCTCAATATTATAAAAGCCATCTGTGAAAAACCCACAGTGAATATCATTTTCAATGGGGAAAAAATGAGAGCTTTTCCCCTAAGGTCAGGAACATGGGTGGTGGAGGTGGGTGATGTCCACTATCTCCACTGCTATTCAACATAGTAGTGGAAGTAATGCACCTTAATTTGTCTTCCAATTCCAGACATAAGGGTTTCTCCTTATCCTGTGTTAATGATTTTGAGTAACTTGAGTATGGAAGGAAGGTTTTCTTATAAGATGATCAAGTAATATGGAATACTAAGACACAAAATCTTACCATGTTAATGCCATCCCAAATTAGGTGGAAATTGGGTTGTAAAATCTTGAGGGAAAGTTGTTGTTATTATTATTTTTATGCTTCTTTAATTCCATAGAGAAGCTGCCATAATAAATTGTATGAGAGCTGCTGTGCTGGGTTCTGACAGGCCAGTCACTTGAAATGGTCTCAGGGAGTCTTCTAGGTCACTGGCTGGTAATCTTTAGGCAAGAATTCCTAAAGATGGAGCCCAACATCTAAACCTCATTTATTAAGACCTTTTTCTTCTACCCTTTTATTTTCTTTCCTGATAAACCCCTCTACCTATGTCCTTACTCAATAAATTTTCATCTAATTGTTTTTATTTATATGCTGGAGACTGATTATCTATTGGAAAGAGAAAAGACAACTACTATAAGGGTTGGATGAAATTTCTTCTGTTCCCAAAATTCCATTTAGCCTAATCTCCTTTTAGCTATTTCAGGTCTAGGGACGCTAGAACATTTTCTTAATCCATGTGCTATGATCCTTTTTCCTTTTCAAGGATATTTATATATACTGTTATGTGTATTTAAATGATCTGACCTCTGTCATCTTTTACATGCCAGCTCAATCTATGCTTCCTTATCAATAGTTTGTCTAATTTTTCTCATAAAAGAACATTTTCTTATTTGTTATAAACTTCTTTTTATGGAACTGATCATAGTTGTAATTTTATTTCTATTCCTGTTATTAGTATTCTCCAAGTTTCATAAAAACAGGTTCTTTACCCATTTTAACTTCTTTAGGATCCCAAATCCAAGGCCCAACATGCAACAATAAAATGGTTCTAAAGGAAAGAATAAGCCCCAGTCCTTAACAACATAAGAGCTCTTTATCCTAATGAAAGGAGAGTTTGTGTTTATTGAAACACAATAGATAGTGTATCCTTCTAGAGACTGACTGAAATGATTTCATTCTGTCTTTGAGTTATCTGGAAGGACAAATTGACCATGCTCATGAATGGATCAAATGTCTTATTTTCTAAAACAAATATTTTTTAAAACTGCATTCTCTCTCTCTCTCTCTCTCTTTCATCTCTCTCCTTTCTATGATTTGGTATACAAGTAAACAAAATAATCCCCCTTTCCATGAGATTTATTTCGTTGTATCTTTTTTTTTTTTTTGATAGTCACTCCTTTCCTCTTCCCACCTTGCTAACTATTCTATACCAAACTTTTCTTTTACTTATATTTTAACAAAATTATTTGGATTGTTTTATAAAATGTCAATATAATCAGATATCTATTTTCAATCTTCTTCTGGTTTCAGTTATCTTTAATATTTGTATCTATTCTTGTTTATATTAATAATTAGTAACTTTCTACATAATAAATCTGTAGTTACATACACATGAGTGCACACAAACATATGATTTGGTTATTTTTTATTTTTTTATATATTATTACAAGATTTTATTTATTTATTTGACTGAGAGAGATCACAAGTAGGCAGAGAGACAGGCAGGGTGGGGGGAAGCAGCCTCCCTTCTGAGCAGAGAGTCTGATGTGGGGCTTGATCCCAGGACCCTGAGATCACGACCTGAGCCAAAGGCAGAGGCTTAACCCACTGAACAGGTGCCCCAGAACTTAATATTTTAGAGAAAAAGAAGGAATAGTTATTTGTTTCTTGTTGATATTTAGGAAGGTAGAGTCAATCATTTTCCAAATGTGATATGCCTTCTTAGTACTTTTGGTCTCCTTGATATCACTGTAAGAATGTAAAATGGGCAAGACCAAAATGACTCCCCCACTGGCAGAGAGGGGCAGGAGATGTAGTGGCACAAGCCCAGTTTTGATGAATATATTTTGAAAAACATTTTAAAAGGCTTAGTACTTGCTATTTCTCAGCAGAATAATCCATCTCTCATGACAAACTGTATTGTGATAGGTGAATATTTGGGACAGTAAAATCCTCAGATAGGACCTTAACTCTCAACTCTGAAGTATTATACATATAAACATCTGATAATCTTATGTAGAATCTACAGATTTTGGTAACTTGGGATCAGTAACATCCCGCAGAGCTATCTGATTCTTACACACTGGCAGTAAGATAAGAGATTCATATGTGCTCACCAGGTTGAGCATCAGAAGATTATACAAAGATAAATATTATCAATAATATATTTTATTCCTAGAACATTTAGAAAGAAAACATTCCAGGAAAACAGTAATACAGATAAAAATAGATAAATCTGTGAAAAACAAGGAAATGATGGGTCTCCTCTTAACTTCCTCTCCTGTACTTCTCTACACTGCAATCAAAATGATGTTTTCAAAATTTAAATTTACTGAGTCAAGCCCTCATTACAAAAAAAAAAAAAAAAAAAAAAAAAAAAAGTGAAAAGAAGGACAAGGGTGTCTGGGTGGTTCAATTGGTTAAGTTGCTGCCTTTAGATCAGGTCATGATCCCAGGGTTCTAGGATCAGGCCCTGCATTGGGCTCCCTGCTCAGTGGGGAGCCTGATTCTTTTGATCTCTCTCCCCGCCCCTTGCCCCTCCCACCTGTGTTCTTTCTTGCTATTTCTTTCTCTCTCCAATGAATAAAATCTTTGAGAGAGAGACAGACAGGAAAAAAAAAAGACAAGACTTTCAGTTTCCCATTTCTCTCTGGATAAAATATGCAGTTTTAACATAGAAGGTTTGCCATTGATGCATGGTCTAGTCTCTGGCTTTCTCTCAAGGTATACCTGCCATTACTCCCAGCTTTGTAATTAGTATGCCATTCCAACTGACCTCTCAGATCACAGGTCCTCACATTTGCTATTCTTGATGTTTGTTTCATTTTGTACCCCATTTACATTGTTAACGTGTATGCATTTTGGTATAGAAGTGATTTCTCGGGGTAAACTTAGATCTAGATCTTCTGTTTTATACTTCTTTAGTGTCATTTTTGTGCCCTACTATGAATTCTGTGAGTGAACATATTTTTATTATAACATTTATTTAGTATGAGTTTTTGGCACTGAAAGTAATGATTACTGAAAAGAGGAGAGTCTTTATTTGCTCATTATTCTATTTCCACCAAGCACTTTTAATTGGCTAATAAATGTTGGCTTTGTGAGTGAATAGGCTTTAACAGTCTTTAATTTGAAAAAACAAGAGAAAGAAATATTGGCCCAGAAAATTTGATTTAAGGCCCCTGTGTCTTAA